>NC_071393.1:68879400-69506900 GCF_022682495.2 Desmodus rotundus | reverse complement strand
TATATTTGAACAAGAAAGTATTACATCGTGATAATTTTTTTATTTAACCTTTACAAATTTACAAGTTTGACTGTGTTCCAAGACCCAGATCCACATTAACAAATTAATCTTTTCCTTTAAATAGATCTTTCTTTTCCCCACAGACTAGATTTAGCTGTTCTGTCCACAGTCTCCTAGGATCTAGTTTCCATTCAGTCACCGTTTTGACTTTGCCATTCCAACTCATAAAACTATACACCAATACAGTTAAGATAAAATAATATTACCAAAGTATTGTCCATATTAGGGATAGATTTTTTCCACTACAGATACTCCTTTCAATATTGAATTCTATTGGTATTTAAAATGTGATTTAATTTACTTACAGTTTTTCAAAGATACATCTCCAATGTAAAAGCAACAGATATTGTGTGTACATGAGAATGTGTGTATGTAATGTAAGAGAAAGCCTTCAAAAAAGGAGCGCACAGAAAAAGAAAACCCGAAAATATAAATGGCAATGGATTAGCAGCAGATATCTCCATAAAGTATTAATATGAAACATTTAAGTTTTCTTTTATGTTTTCTGTTTATTCTGCAATGAACAGAAATTGTTTTTTTAAACGGGGGAAAAGATCAAATGAAAATGGCACGCAGAAACAACTCTCATTCAGTGGCAGAGAGTGACCAGAACAAAAGTCAAGCAGTGCTGTTAAGGGGGACTATTTAAAGGAACTATATATTTAGCCTGAAGTAAAGGTAGCAGGTTACTGGGCCAAGGAGAATAAGGCTTTTTATAGCAATCTATAGTATTTGAAGGGCTGCTTGTACTTTCTGTGGCTTCAGAGTGCAATTCTAAGAGCCAGTGGAAGTTATGTAGTATAACAGGTCTTGGTCTGGTATTAGAACTTCCTAACATTTGGATCTTTCAAATAATGGCATAGGAGGTTACCGCAGGCCCTTGCATGGATTTCTCCAAGTCTCTCCTGCATGGCCCTTGCTCTTTTCCATATAATACCCTCCTTCATGCTGAGACAGGAGAGGAGGGCAGATATTATGGAATTGGGCTAGTTAAGGTTGCTTTTGAAGGGCAATTCCATCCTTCCATAATGGCTCCTGGCTCTCTTCTTGAAGGATGGAGGCTTGCACCACTGGATAATGTGGAACAATATGCCACTGGCTCTGAAGGCCATTCTGTAAGACAGCATTTTAGAAATGGCTTGGTTGAAGGCAAATACATACTTTTGGAATGCTCATATAGTGTCCAAAGGTAACCACTTCGAAGGCAACAATCCTCACTTGAACACAAAAAAAGTCAGTCTCATTGCTTTATTACTTGTTAGTTTTCATTAAAATCTGATGTTTACGCAGAGCACAGGGATGAGAAAATTAAATTCAGTTATGGCTTTCAGATTCCATTTGATAAGTAAAATTTTGTTACATGCTTATCTTGCCACTGCCTATTACTGTTTTCATCTTGATTTGGGAACACATCTTTCCTCTGGAAGAGGTAAATTCAGCATTAGGGAAGAAAAAAGAAATTGTCCCTGAAATTTAATTTTCATTACTTAGCAAGTTTTACAATTAATGACAGAAGTTTCTCTTGTGGCCTCTCCTCCCAAAGACTGTGCTTATTTATTTTCCCCAGTAGTCTCATGTGACCTTGTTAAAAGTTTCATTTACTGGTTTACTTCTATCTGGTATTTTATTGACATTTCCAGATAAGTTTAATAGGATGGAGAGAAACAGTATTCTCTTTATAGACTCGGTGGTGATTTGACCTTAGCAGGTTAACCTTATCCTGATGTTTGAGGAAGCTATCCTTAATTAGACTCTATCACTTTCTCCATTATCACCAAGAGAGCCACTGGTCTGTAATTCTATAAATCTTAATTTTTTCCTTTCCGTCAGAAAAGATACCGTATTAGTAAAATCACAATATTTGGAAACAGTTGTAGGTTTCCCAGATACATTGCACACCCTCCGCTGTAGCTCAGCCATTTCACACCTTATTTCCTTCAGAAACTCTCAGTTGAACACCATCTGGTCCTGGTGATTTATTGCTGTGGAATTTCTCAAGTTGCTCTGTTATTTTCTCCTAGGGGATTGCTCTCTGCTCCTGCCCCACTGATTTTTCTCAGAAAGTGCCCTTGGAATAGTCGTTTCCCTAGTATCCTGTAGAGCAAAGGTCAATGCCAAATAAAACTGAATTAAACTTCTGTGCTGCTTCTCATTCCCTAACTTGCTGCCCTGGTTGCAAATGCTCACTGTTAGGGAGGAGCTCAGCAGTCAGTGCCTCCACTCACATTGGCTATTTAGTCCTTATGTTACCTTTTAGCTTTGTATTTTTCAAATTTATCCTTCCCTTGACAATATGTTTTTGGTATTTAATTCAGGAAAAAAATACGTTGTGTTAAAAAAATGTTCTAAATATTTTCAGCATGTTCATAAATGTCTGGGATTATTCACAGATTTCTCTTTTAACTTTTCAAATTATGGCACATATATCTCTCATAGCCAATGTAATTATGTATCTCCCAAGTAGCATGGATAGTTTTTAGACTCTCTACTTGCCTCTTAGAGAGCTGCTAACCATTTTACTTTTTTTTTCATGTTTTTGACATATATTTTTTAAAATCTTACACCTTGGGTTAACATTGAGAGATGCCCGTATTAATAGAACACAAGCTTTAATCGTGCAGCCTTCCCAACAGCTGAGTTCCACTCCTGTCCCTGTTTAACTGTGGTAATTCCAGTGTGTTACATTTTAAAAAGGCCACTTAATGTGCATTCAACTACAGTTAATTGCTGTGAGTTTTAACATGTAAAAATAAATAAAAAGTAAAAGAAATGTTTCAAACATAGACATTTTTTAAAAGGGAAATATGATATATTTATTTTAGAAATATCTTCCTAATCTTTCATATTAGTTTTCAACATGATGAACATTGAAAACTGAAAGAACAGCAATATGAGTCTGGAGTTCTGAAGGGGTGAAAATTGAGGTTAAAAAGTGACCAAAACCAGATCCCATAGAATCTTGTGTTTCATTTTAAAGAATTTATTCTTGAATATAAGGTCACAGAGAAGACAGAGAAATTCTAAGCAGAAGCATTCTTCTTCTGCTTCACGATCCAATTTGAATTTTGGAAAGATGATTCCTTGGCAGGAAACAAGACTGAAGATAAGAAGGCAAATAAAGGGGCTGCTGCAACAGTTATTGACAGAGAATATACAGACAAGGAAGTAGGTATGAAAGGGAGACAACAGATTTGAGAACAATATATAGTACGTAGAATATAAAGTAACTGCTGATGAACTGTGTATAGGGAATAAAGGAGAGAGAAGAGGCAAGGATAACTCTCAGGTTTCTGACTCTGGTTGACTTAAAAGATGACGGCCACCAAACACCATTTATTTCAGATACAAAAAAAGTAGAACAACAGGAAGCTTGAGGCCTGTATTTGAGGTTCCAATGAATCACCGAAGAAATCTAATTGGCAATTAGGCATATGGAGTTAGAGCCCAGCATAGAGGTCTGGACCAGAGACACTAATATAGAAATAGAAGTCATGAGATAAAATTAATCAGCAAGAATATGTAAAGTGAGAAGAGAAATACAGGAAAGAGCTTTGATGAATATCAACTTTTAATGGACACTATAGTCAGAGAGCTGTCCAAAACGCAAATCTGATCTGGTCATTTTATTTTAAAATCCTTCAATCATACTCCTGGACAAGACAGTTATATGAGCACTAGCATCTGATTCTTTTCTTCCTGTGATGGTTAATGTTATGTGTCAACCAGAGTGGGCCATGGGGCGCCCCGATGAAATCCTGTTTCTATGTGGGTCTGTAAGTGTGGTTCTGGATGAGACCTGCATTGGAATCGGTGGTCTCAGGGAGGTAGTCTGCCCTCCCCAGTGGGGGTGGCATTGTCCAATCCATTAAGGGTTTGAAAAGAACAAGGGCAGAGGAAGGAGAAACCAGTTCCCTTTTTTCCTGCCTCGGTGCTTGACCTGGAACAACTCATCTCATCTCCTCCTGCCTTCAGACTGGGATTTACAATTTGCTCCCTGGCACTTAGGCCTTTGGAGTCAGAATGAATTATACCATTGGCTTTCTTGAGTCTTCAAATTGCAAAGAGCAGATTATGGGACTTCTCACCACCATGGCATCATGTCAGCCAAGCCCTCAAAATATGTCTCTTTTATATTCTATTGGTTGTGTTTCTCTGAGGCACCCTGATAAATACACTTCCCTCTCCATTCCAAACTCTACTGAAAAGATTGCTGAATAAAGGAAGAAGAAAGTATCAGGACAGAAACTACCCAGTACTTGACCTAAATTTTGCTTGAATAAAGATAAAATCAAATTGAGAAGAAAGTCAGTCTTCAGACTTTTCCAGTGAAAAAATAACTTCCTAGAAAAAGAAGTGAAGGAGACTCTGGAGAATCCTGACTATAACCCACACCTCAAGGTCTTGCATTGTAAGATATAACATCTCACTAGGTTCTTACGTAAGTTTACACTGACTGTGACCTACACGTACTCAACATAAATTTGAAACATCAGCCAATACAATCTTACCTATCTGAAAGATAGTTCATTGGAGGGCAAGCCTTATAAACCTTGTAACATACCCTTGCCTGAGGCAGTGTTAATAAATAAATGTCAATCCTCAGCTAAGATAGGAGAGTCTCACTTTTCAACCATGGAAAAGATGAAGTTATATTGTTAGTAAGGCACTAAACAGAAACATTTGTTTGGACAGTCAGTTATTAAATAGTCTTACTGCTAAATAGACAAATAGAAAAAGACTCAAGGACTTCACCTTTCCAGAGGAGTTTTCAGTTTAATTGTTATGTTACTGGGAAGTTGTTTTAGCGTTTCTGTCTGAAACAGCCATGACTGTTACTCCAGAGGGCTAACTTTTATAATAATATGTGTTAAAATAAGATCTTTATTTCTAAATATGGCATTTTGTGTATTTTTGACTTTAAAGAATAGAGGGAATTAGAGTTATTTAATTGATATGAAGGTAGAAAGGCTCTAGAATTATAATATAGTGCATATTTCTTGAAAGGCAGTATATGTTATACACACATAGATACATAATTAGCTTGGGAATATACAGAATCTTAATCTATTCAAAAATTCAAAGAACATATCCATATCAGTACCAAATAGTTATACGTGTAACTTACTTTTTTAACAGCCTGCCTTATGTAGTAAAGGAAAAGATACATTAGCAATAAAATGAATAGTGTCAGTAGCTATTTCCTCTGTTATAATCTGTTACTCACCTTTGCAGACTGAGCAAAAGGCACTCTACTCAGAGAAGGGTCATGTGGGACTGGCAGCATTTGTATTTAAATCTTAAGAAAGGATTATATCACATATAATTGGAATTTGATATTAAAACCTTGATCTCCCACTTCAGTTTAAGATAATAGGTAATTTACAACACATTTGGAGAAATGTTAAAAGTTTTTAACTTTTTATTTATTTTTACATGCTAAAACTCTATAGTATTTTTAAAGGTTAAAAAAAGAGGACTATTTGGGTTACCACCAGAAAGTATTGATTGTCATTAACTGCACAATTATGCTTCATGTGATTTATTGGTCATGCATCTCGTGGATGCCATGGATCTTAAAAGTGAATCCATAAAGGACCTCAGTCTCCTTTGTTACTTACACTAAATGAAGTAACAGTTCATAGATTTCAGAAACCAGTTACATGTTCAGATGGGATAACCTAGCATAACCTCTAAGATACGTAAGCATTTAGTGACTTAATTGTAGAAATAAAACAATCTGGAAATTTAAATTAAAAATTTCCCCAAATAGTCTTCTTCAAAACACGTGGCCTCATTTTTACTTTAGAAATTATATAATCTTTCTTATCTGTTCTTTTAAACACAAATTTAGTCATTTTATTTCTTAAATCCTCAATTATAGAATAGTAGTGTGCTTGACTAGAGTCTGGGAACCAAAAAAAAAACCCTTATATTTACCAACAAAACCATGAGAGCTTTTTAAATGAAGTTATCTGGCTCTTGTGGCCAGTGAGCCAGGTAGAAATGAGAAGAGATTATTAAGTGTGTGTGTATGTGTTAACTTTTGAAGATACATGGGATGTTCCATTCCTGTCTGCATTGAATTTATCATGAATTATAGGCAGACTGGAAATTACTTCTCAGAGTGATTATACCTTTTCTAATATCACCTACTGATTTTATAGTAAAAGTCTAAGCTACAAAAGCTGAAATGGGGACACAATTCATTTTACTTGACTCTGTTAAAAATAGCATTATCAAACATTTTGTGATCTTTCTCTTATATCATATATTGGGCTGTCCTGAAGAAATAAACCTCCACTTGCCTCCATGACAGTAGATAATAAATTGACTGATATAATTCAGTTGAGAAGTTGAAAAATGCATTGAAAATAATGGGGCATAACATCATAGGGCTAACATTTATTCATAGATGATGCAATTAAATAAAACAGGTATTAACTTGAAGGTCAGTCTGTAAAGTAATAAAATTGAATATTTTAATTGAACTGTAATTGCTTCCTTCCCATTGATACATGCAAGTAAAGTAAAATAGATGTCAGCTCTGCAAATTATGGTTCTTCCTTCCAATTAATTTCTTAATTCTGCATGGAGTTATTCAGTGCCTAGGTCTTGTTGTGGGTTTATTCACCCACCCTGCTCCCATCAAGGAATATCTGTAAGATATAATTAAATGGTTAGATGTCAGGATTTCCAGTAAATTTTTTCTGCACTTTGGAGAAAATTTTGCTATTAACTTGAAGTAACTTATATACTTGAGTTAAAATGTACTCCAACTATGACATCATCCTGGGTTCTCTGGATCGTAATCATCTTTATTAATACTGATATTTCTTGATATTGATATTTATATCAATCTTAATAAATGTAATTATCTCAATGATTATAAAGGTTTTCATAAGAGAGATAGAATCATTGAGGCTCACATTCCACAGCTGACTGATTCAGGAGGGAAATTGAACAGACTACTAGGTTTTGGAGAAGCACAGTTAATGTCCATTCATGACCCAGGCTTCTAGAAAAGGGGCACCTAAATTGAATGAATCTAAAAAATGAACCATCTTTTTCAACCACAAGAATAAATTGAAGTTCTTAGATAAAGTTGAATTGCATTGAAAAAGCCCATGGACCATTGTGGCTTTTTCATAAACTTCAGAATCCCTCAGAGGGTTTTAACATAAATACAGTTTTATATAAAATAAAATGGGAATGATGCTGTTACAAAAACTAGGAGATTTTCAAATTATACTGAAGTTGTATTGGGTCTGGATATAGGGGTTAATTTAAAGAAAGAGAAGATTATGCCCATTGGGCAGCTGCATCTCCAGTGAAAACACTGATACCTAAAAATGGAATGAATGGCCATGGCTGGTTGCCCAGTGGTTGTAGTGTCAGAGTGTCGTCTAGTACACCAAAAGGTTGGGGGTTCAATTCCCAATCAGAGCATATACCTAGGTTACTTGTTCAATCCTCACTCGGGGCATGTATGGGAGGCAACCAATCAATGCTTCTCTCTCACATCGATGTTTCTCTCTTTCTCCCTTCCTCTCTAAAATCAATAAACATATTTTTAAAAGTTGGATGAATGTGTAAGATGAATTTTAAAATTACTGAGGTATTACATATTTTGATACTTTAAAATTATTCCATTTAACAGATATATTTGAGAACAAATATGTTGGTATATTAGCATCATTTTTGTAGTTGTGCTTAGAAATATAAGTGGGTTCTTGTTGGTAATACCAGGAAATTAAACTGAGAAGATATTTATGTTGTCTAAGCTGTGTGTTAAATTTTAACGCAAACATTGATTTCATTATTTTAAATGTTTTTGTCTAAACCATAAGCATAAAATTAAAAAATAATCCAATGATAAATATATTTTTTGATGCTAATCTGACCCTGAAATTTCATTCTCATTTATGAAGAATCTTGGATGTCTGAATTCTCCGTGCATATCAAATGGTTAGAAAATACGTAAACCAAAATGCATGACATGAAAGATGAACATCTTTGAACTTCATAGTTACAGATAAGCCAACAGTTTTTTTATGTTAAAGTGATCTGTTTCTCCAGACCTTTGTTTTATAATTATTCTAATAATTATCTTGTTCCATTTAGAGAAAGTAAATACTGCATATACCGTGCATACAATGCTATTTCCAAATGCGGAAACTTGTGAAAAAAAATACGTGAGGTGTAAGAAAAATACATATTCAGTCATTCATTATATTCATAAAAATAAACTACAAAGAGTTTTTATTTGCATGTAGTTTAATATTTATGGAATCATCAGTGTTCTAAGCAATAAATACTGTCTTGAGAAAAGTTTCATGTCTGAATATATTCTGGGGTAGGTTGAATAATCTTTCTACCACATCCCTGACTGATAGCATCCCACATGTAATAGTTTTGACTGATTAAGAAGAGATCTCAGAGATCAGAATGGCTTCAAGCCATTGACTTTTCAAGAACAATAGCTTGAATTGCTAGGGATTTTTGCATCTCATACAAGAAAATACAGAGTGGGGCAAAAGTAGGTTTACAGTTGGTTCATATGGAAAATAATACAATAATCAGGAAATAATAATACAAGAGTATACTTTGTGTTTTGTATACACAACCGTAAACCTGCTTTTTCCCTCCCTGCACTTTACAGAAACAATCGGAAATGCGTGTCATATGGGGAGTAATCACGAGGCCCCAATGTTTACAAAGGTGGGCTTACATGATGATCACGGATTCATGTGGAAAACTGTGCCCAGTGTGGCTCTTGTTTACATATTTCACTGACTCATCTAAGGGCAAGCCAAAGTAGTTCATCTAACATGGATACAGCCATCTCTGAAATGAGATGTAACAGTTATTTCTGCACTTTAATGGTTCTGAACCAGGATTTGATGATTCTATGATGAATTAAAAGACTACAAGAAAAATGAGGAGATCATCAGTTTGATCTTTCAGTTCCCATCTCTATAAAGTGTATGCTCTTACATTCCCTTCCATGCTTTTGACATGGACATTTATTTAATCCATGATCCTTATAGAGAATGCAAAACAAAAATCTTAGATTCAATCATGAAAGGCTTTTAAAATGATTTTAATGATGTGTAACCCAGTGTCTGAATGCTGAGTGTGACATTTGTGTATTGTGTGACCAGTGTGTATATGAGAATCAAGGAACTGGAAGGGCCGTGCTGGGAGTTCACAGTCCTGTGGGGAAACAGACTGAAAGTGCTCCATGTGTGGGAGAACCTCGAAAAGATAAAGAAGAGCATAACACCCATTAAAGAAAAAGCAATCAATTAGAAGAGGAAATCGCCCGATATGAAACAGCAGTAGTGTGATGTGAAAAGTAACTAAATAGAAATTATGGAAATGAAACACAGTCATTTAAAAACCTCAGTGGGCAGAATAAAATCTGTGAGAGCCAAATCAGAAAGAATGAATTAGGCAGAAAAAAGTACTTCACCCAGAAGGTGACAGAAAGAGAGAAAAATAAAAATGAAAGAGCAGTTTGAAAATATGGAGGATATTTGGAAATTGCAATATTTGTATATTAGATCTTACAGAAAAAAATTGAAGTAAAAGCAGAAAAACAATATTTACAAATATAAGAGTTGAAAATATTCCACCCTTGAAGAACGATAGTTGTTTTCTAATTGAAAGAGCATATTAGGTGCTGTGCAGTATACATCACAATAAACATACACTTAAATTGTATTAAAATTATAGAATGTTACAGGTAAATTGAAAATTGTGTAGTCTAGCATAGAGAAAACAAAGATTCCTTATATGGGAACTACTATTAGACTGGCACCATACATCTCGTTAGGAACAACTAATGCCCGAAGAAGTAATATTTTACAACTAACCTACTATATAATGGTGAGTATGAAACAGGACATTCTCAGACATGACAAAACTAGGAGAGCTTAACCATTCACAGATCTTCAGTGAAAAATAAAGAACGGACTTCAGACTAGGAATAGATTGAATTCCAGGAGAAATGAATGAGAATGGTGAGCATAGACATTGTAAAATATGTTCATAAGCTTAATTTTTCTTGCACAAAATGATGGGACTAAAATTTAACAAAATAATAACTTAAATTGTGGAGCTTATTTAATATCTAATTAGAACATAATTTCTCCTGGTCAAAGGCATACTAACATAAATTCTTAGATTTATATTCCAAGATTTATAAAATTTTAGATAATACATTTAGACTAAAATACTGTGGTTTTGAATGTATGTTAAAAATTACAAGTGATGCTCTGGTTGGTGTGGCTCTGTTGGTTGGAGCATCATCCCTAAACCAAAAGGTCACAGGTTCAATTCCCAGTTAGGGCACATGCCTAGGTTGCAGGCTCAGTCCCCATTGGTCATGGATGAGAGACCACTGATTGATGTTTCTCTCCCTCTCTTCCCTTCTCTCTAAAAGTCAATGATCATGTCCTCTGGTGAGAATAAAAAATAAAATTCAAATAAAATAAAAAATGATTACTGAATGAGTAGAAATACAGTCTAGTCTTCTAATCAGCAGAGCAAACAGAGAAATTATTTTCAATCCAACATGAGGCAAAAAATAGCAAAGGAAAAATATACATAAAACTTAGTATAACAGGAAATCCACAGTAAGATCATAGAAACAGGTCTAGACATATAATATAAAATGTGAAAAGTGTAAAATAATTAATCTCAAATCTTTAGAGTTGTACAGGATAATTTTTTTAAAGATTCAATGATGTATAGTTTACAAGAGACATCTAAAAACACATACAGAAAATTTAAGAATAAATGATGGGAAAATATTAACAAAAAGTTGGGGTTGTAATATTGACAAATAGAATATAAGATAAAAGTCACATATGGAGATGAAAGGTCACTACTTCTTAGTAAAAGGAATAATCTCATGAAGAACTATGAGAAATTAGGAATTTGTATACACATAACAACATAGCTGTCAAATATATAAAGCAAAACTGACAGAATTATAAGAAATTTTTAAAACCAAAATCATAATGGAAGATTTTACCACCCTTTATTAGAAACGGATGGTTTATGGGAACCAAATACCAATAAGGTCATAGAAGATTTGACCAGCAGAATTAACGTTTGGTTTTATGTGTTTGAGTACAGAATTTTGCTTTCAACAGATAAAGAACACACTTTTCAAGCACAAATAGAACATTCATAAAATTCGACCATGTAAATCACAGAGGAACTTGACCGAACTTTTTGAATTGTTACAATAAAGATTACATTCTTGACCGCAACACAATCAAATTAGAAAACAAAAAATAGTGAAAATAAACAAACGTGTTTTGACACGAGCAATCCTAAATAACTCACGAAATATGGAGAAGTGCCACTTGCGAATCTTCTGGGCTGCAGCTAATTTAGGACTTAAATTCCTCTATTTAAAAAAAATAAATGACCCAAGTGTTTAAATCAAGAACCTAGAAATAAAGAAGCTATTGAATAAACACAAAGAAGAGTAAAGGAAATGATAAAAGTAAGAATAACATTTTTGAAAGTGAAAAGGGAGAAAACATTGAAAACAACAACAAATAGCTGGCACTTTGATGAGAATCCCCAAATCGCCAAATATCTGACAAGATCTGTGAGGAGTAAAAGACCAATAACCAGTAAAGGATTCTATGGTAAGCAAATTTCATAAAATAAATGGCAAACCCAGTTGAGAAGCACAGGACTAATGGCTTTGGTTTTCAAGTATTTCAATAGTAGTAAAAAAGGATGAGTAGCCTATTAGGAAGACAGTCAAAGAATATGAACAACCACTTTACAGTAAAAAAATGTTTCTAAATCTGACCATAAATATATGAAAAACATGTTAAAACTTCAATCATACAAAATCAAAGAAATACAAATACCAATAAATAAATAAAATTTCTTTATCAGAACGGCAAAAGTTTTAAATTTATTATAATGAGATCTAGTATTGGTAAAGATGTTGGGGAACACATCTAGCAGATATGGACAAAGTACTTATAAAATTTGGTGTTTGTTCATGCTCTAATACACATATTTAAGAAGTATGATCATAAAAACAGTAAACAAATCTGAACAAATGAGGTATGGATGGAAACCTCCTTAGCCCAGCATAGAGAAATAGCACAGTATGGTAGTTTAAGAAAAACATGGCCCCCTAGACAGATGGCCTGGGTTTGAATCCAGATTTTACCTCTTGGTAGTGGGTGACTTGAAGAATCACCGAACTTCTCTGTGCCTCAGTTTTCGCTATGTTCAATGAGGACCATAGTAGTACCTCCTTATTGGATTCTTTTGAGAATTCAATTAGTTAATATTTGTAAAGCACTTACAACGGTGCCTTGCACATAGTAAGTACTATATACTTGGTTTTTAAAATAAATATGGGTTGGTCAAAAAGTCCATATAGTTTTCTCTGTAAAATAAGACACAGTTTTCATTTTCACCAATACTTTGTTGATTTAGATATTGAGTATGTCAGCTCCCTCCCGTGTGGTAAAATATTGATCTTTATCTATTAATGTCTTGATTTGATAGCTATCAACTTCAACTGGTCTACCTAGCCTTGGAGCATCATCCAGCAAGAAATCTCCAGCATGAAACTTCACAAACCACTTTTGACACGTTTAATCAGTCACAGCACTGTATCCATACACTGCACAAATCTTTTTTTGTGTTTCAGTTGCATTTTTGTCATTCTTGAAATAATAAATCATAATTACTGAAACGTATATTTTCTTCCATCTTCACTATTAAACTGGCTATGCAAAACTTCACCAATTTTGATGGGGTTTTTTTAATGCGCACTGATATGACAGCTGTCACAATAAAATCTAACAAAATTTTTTTTAATGAAGTTAAAAACAACTGAGCCCTACTAGAGCCATTGTATGGAAAAAAACCAGAGGAACTTTTTGGCCACCCCAATAAATTTGACAAGGAAAATAATTTCTAACAGCCATTAGGTTCATTAGCAAACTCTCTTGCTAAGATAAAGATAACTACAAGTTGTAGCCTCTGGAATTATGGGTTTTTATTAAAGTCTGTTACTGACTGACCATCTCTAGTATGGATTAAAACAGACACTTGTACAATATGTTGCACAGGTGATGCTGAAGCAATAATTGTAGGTGACATGACATAGACTGACATGTATGGAAACTTTGTGTGGTACAGTTGGCCTGTACATTAGTACCTCAGTAGGGAAAGGATTCCATGAACAGTAGTTCTTATCCACAAATGTGAGATACAATTGTAATACTCCATATAGGATAGCTGAAAGTAAATTCCACAAGGATTAAAATTTAAATGTGAATAGCAAAACTTATAACTGAAAATAAAATGTAAGGGACTAACATTATGACCTTGGGCAGGGAAAGGTTTATTACAATACAAAGGAAACACTTAAAATAACAATACTTCTGACTACTATAGACTAAAAATCTTATGTTTATCTAAATACCTTCCCCAATTTAAAAAAATGTGTGATGAGAAGCCATGGACTAGGAACATATTTCTAATGCATATAATGATGAAGGATTAGCATTCAGAATATATCAAGAACTAGAAATTATCAAATAAAAGATAAAACAATAAACATGGGGAAATGATTTTATTTTTTTATTTTTTTAAATATATTTATTGATTTTGCTATTACAGTTGTCCCATTTCCCCCCTTCACTCCACTCCATCCTGCCCTCCCCCTCCCTCCCACATTCCCCCCCTATAGTTCATGTCCATGGGTCATACATATATGTTCTTTGGCTTCTACATTTCCTATACTATTCTTACCCTCCCCCTGTCTATTTTCTACCTACCATTTATGCTACTTATTCTCTGTACCTTTCCCCCCTCTCTCCCCCTCCCACTCCCCTGTTGATAACCCTCCATGTGATCTCCATTTCTGTGGTTCTGTTCCTGTTCTAGTTGTTTGCTTAGTTTGCTTTTGTTTTTGCTTTAGGTGTGGTTGTTAATGACTGTGAGTTTGCTGTCATTTTACTGTTCATATCTTTTATCTTTTTTCTTAGATAAATCCCTTTACCATTTCATATAATAAGGGCTGGGTGATGATGAACTCCTTTAACTTGACCTTATCTGAGAAGCACTTTATCTGCCCTTCCATTCTAAATGAAAGCTTTGCTGGATAGAGCAATCTTGGATGTAGGTCCTTGCCTTGCATGACTTGGAATACTTCTTGCCAGCCCCTTCTTGCCTGTAAGGTCTCTTTTGAGAAATCAGCTGACAGTCTTATGGGCACTCCTTTGTAGGTAACTGTGTCCTTTTCTCTTGCTGCTTCTAAGATTCTCTCCTTCTCTTTAATCTTGGGAAATGTAATTATGATGTGCCTTGGTGTGTTCCTCCTTGGGTCCAGCTTCTTTGGGACTCTCTGAGCTTCTTGGACTTCCTGGAAGTCTATTTCCTTTGCCAGATGAGGGAAGTTCTCCATTATTTGTTCAAATAAGTTTTCAATTTTTTGTTCTTCCTCTTCTCCTCCTGGCACCCCTATAATTCAGATGTTGGAATGTTTCAAGATGTTCTGGAGGTTCCTAAGCCTCTCCTCATTTTTCCGAATTCTTGTTTCTTCATTCTTTTCTGGTTGGATGTTTCTTTCTTCTTTCTGGTCCACACCGTTGATTTGGGTCCCAGTTTCCTTCCCATCATTATTGGTTCCCTGTATATTTTCCTTTGTTTCTCTTAGCATAGCCTTCATTTTTTCATCTAATTTGCAACCAAATTCAACCAAGTCTGTGAGCTTCCTGATTACCAGTGTTTTGAACTGTGCATCTGATAGGTTGGCTATCTGTTTGCTGCTTAGTTTAATCATTTCTAGAGCTTTGAAGTGTTCTTTCATTTGGGCCTTTTTTTTTTTTTTTTGGTCTTGGGGCGCCCGTTACTTAAAGGGGCGGAGCCTTAGGTGTTTGCGGGGGGCGGGGGGAATCGCTGGTTGCTGTGCTGTGATGCTGTAAGTGGGAGGGGGGCCAAGAGGGAGCAATGGCACTTGGTCCACTCTATGCCAGATTTCATTCACTTCCCCTGCTACCCACAATCAAACTGGGCCCCTCTAGTGCTGATTCCCGAGTGGGTGGGCTTGTGCACACTCTAGGCCCCTGTGGGTCTCTCCAGCTACCTCTCCTGTGAGGCTGGGAGTTTCTCCCACTGGTGCCTCAACCCCCATGGGTGTTTTCAATCAGAGGTTTGAGGCTTTATTTCCCCGCGCTGGAGCCCTGGGTTGTGTGGTCTGCTTCGCTCCCCCGCAGTTCCTCCAGGTTTATCAGGTTTATCTATGTGCGAATGTGGGGCCGGGGGGGTCTGCCAGCCACCACCTTGTGGGGTCTGCTAGCTGCAGCCTGCCTGCCCTGTTCCACAATCCGCCACCTGGCTGGGTCCGCCAGCCCCCACCTTGCTGCGAGTCCTCTTGCCCCTGCAGCCCGTCTCCACCCCTCCTACTGGTCTGGATGAATGTTTCTTCTTTATTTCCTTGGTTGTCAGACTTCCATACAGTTTGATTTTCTGTCAGTTCTGGTTGTTTTTTGTTTTTAAATTGTTGTTGTCCTTCTTTTGGTTGTGCAAGGAGGCACAGTATGTCTCCCTACGCCTCCATCTTGGCTGGAAGCTCTAAATGATTTTAATAAGCAAGTCACAGAAGTGAAAACCTGAATGAATGGGAAATAAAATATAAACAAGTGCTTACTTTTACCAGTAATCAGAAAATGAATGTAAAACCAGTATCCAAAGCAGTACCTATAGATCTATATAATACAATATATATGTATATGTGTCTGTCCACACACATATATGTGTCTCTCAGATTACAAAAGTAAAAACGTTTGACAACACTGGTATGTTAAATTAGAATTATATTTCTATGATAGCGGAAGTACAAATTGGTAAGAGTGCTTTGGAGAGCAATTTGACAATATCTAATAAACTTAAAATTTTATATATTGTATATATGTGTGTGTTTTGTGTGTGTGTATTTTCTCATGTATCATAGTAATTTCACATAAAAGCAGTTCATTGCAGCATAGAAAGTACTAGTGGCAAAATAGAAATTAGAAACAAGCTATACACCTGAAACTGATGTAATAATGTAGGTCAACTGTCACTGAAAAAATGATTTAAAAAAAAAAGAAGCCAGTACCCTTTGGAGAGCGGGTAAGTAAATGCTGATATATCTGTATGATGGCATATAATACAAAAATAAAATTGGATGGATCAGAAGCATAGTGATCAATATAAGTAAATTTCATTAACATTGTGAATTAAAAAAATAAATTAAAAATTATTCATAACAAAATACAATCTGCATGAACAATACCAAATATTGTTTCAGGTACACACATACATTTATAATAAAATCATAGAAGCATAGTTGGGAAGTCAGTCACCAACGTCAGAAGAGTGGTTATCCATTGAAACAGATTGATTAGGGATAGACATACTGTGAAATTCTATCGTGATTATGTTGTTTATTTTTTTAAAGAAATGGTTGTGGAGGAAATGTGGCAAGATGTTAATACTTGTTAAACCTGGGTGGTAGCATGGATGTTTGTTTCAAAATATTTCATTTACTGACTCATTTTAAACATTGAAATGAAAAGTGGTTGGTGTGGCTCTGGCTGGGTAGCTCAGTTGGTTAGAACACCATCCCAATATGCCAAGTTTGCTGGTTTGATCCCCTCTCAGAGTCAACCAATGAATGCATAAATAAGTGAAACAACAAATCGAAGCTCCCCCTTCTCCCACTACCCCATTTCTCTCTCTCTCTAAAATCAAATAAAAAAAAATTTTAAGTGGTTGGTGGGGATAGAGTAACTGGACAAAGTTAGCAGTTACATCTTTGAAATGATACTTGTTTTTTTTCTACCCTAATTACAATTCCTCAAAAATGGAAAAACGAGTTGAACAATGCATCTCATAGTTGACACAATGCAACTGAAATGAATTGGAAGGAAATATTTTTCAGGAGCAGAATAACAGTTACCCAAGAATAATAGAAAAGTAAATAATAGCAAAGTACATTTTATTTTACGATCAAAGAAATTTAAAATACGTACTGGTTACCTAGGTGAGGGGAGGGGGATATGTCTTTAACTTTTAATCAGATATTTATTTTAAAATTTTAAACTCTCTTGGCAGGTTTAAATCCAGATAAGCATCTTGGAAGATCTCTGGCTGAAATGGAGCCTTATCTCTTAGAGGTAGGAATTTATACTACCTGTTTCTCAAAGTATAGGCATCTAAACGGTGGGGAAAAAGTGTCATGTTATGATAATTTTGAAATCAGTTTTATTTCAGAAAAACTTAGATACATTTGTGACATATTTTTATGAAAACTTAAACTTCTAGTGGGTATGACAATGTCTAAAATTAATTACACAAATTATTGCCAGCTTGTAGGCATGATTTAAAAAGTAAGGTGTATCTGAGGAAATTGTCCTGTCAGAAAGTTCATTAACGTGGCCATTTTATGCTGTACTCAGAAATGTGAGGAGAAACTTCATTTAGAGAACATCTAGTTTAACCTCTTTCAGCTATTAGAAAATTAATTTGTGGAGTGGTAAAGATATTATCTCAAGGTTTTTAAGTAACAATTGCTTAGGTCTTATCATTGTCAAACCCTAAATGTGTTCAAACATTAAAGAAAAATTTAGTTATTTCCACTGTTTTCTCTTAACTGTAGTATACAAGTGTGGGTAAAAGTAGTGTTATAGTTGTGAGTATGTGAAATACAGCGTTTACTTTTGCATTAGTATTTATTAATTATTGTATCATTTGTAGTACAACTATAAATCTACTTTTGCCTACCCCGTATTTTCCTGGAGTTTGGGGGCAAATGTTATAAATAGTATGGCAGTGTTTCATGAACTAGAATGGTGTAATTATTGGAGTTTTTTTGTTCCACAATCATGATGGAGGAAAGAAAATCACCTTACTTTTATGAAAGAATTGATCTCCTTTAATGTTATCATTTTCCCTCCCATACTTTTAATTCATCAGCATAATACCATGGCTATGGTGTCAATTGTCAGCAGTTACACTCTTCACTAAATTTATGGCTTTTACATTTCCTTTGAGTTATTTGTACTTGATTATTTTGTGGTTTATCAGTATATACCAAATGCTTAGAAATCCCCCAAATGTTAATGCATTCCTTCTTTCATTATGCATTATTAAGCACCTAATATGTGCCAGACAAATAGTAAAGATTAAAATAAAAATGAAATGCTTATATAATTATGACAAATTACCTTTGATTTCTAGAAAATTTGGTGTCATTTATTTAAGTCTATCTAATGGACAAGGTTGCCTCCCATACCCCTATGATTGGACTCTTCTTACCGCAGTTTGTTCTCTGGCCAGCATTCTATTTATGTTCACATCTTTAAACAGGTACTCGGCAATTCCAAAACAGTGATCAATACATCATCTTCTGGTTCCTCGATACCAATAACACATTGGCTTCTACAGTACTACCTACTCCTGAAACCTTTCTGAGTATTTTCTTAGCTTACTTCTGGGACTTATCATATACGTTCCACCCCTCATGTGCTGTGGCTCCATCCCTCCGCCTCCTGTGGTGATGTTAAATACCCCCATGACTTCAACTACCAATTTTGTTTTTATGACAGTTAAGTCTGTTCTTCCTCATCTTCGTATGCTCCACACATGTGTGCTCAGCTGCCTCTAGACACCTGCCTTTCTTAGATGTCTTCCAGCACTCAACTGCAGAACTGAGCATTCCTTTACTGGCGGTGAAGGGTCCCATTCACTCAGTTGTCCAAGCTGAAAAAAGTGAATTGTAATAAGTGACTTCATATACCCATTATTCATGAATAAGTCCCCAGGTTCTTTTAATTCTCTTCTGAATGTCTTATCATCTGTCCCTTTTAATCCCTATTGTCACTGCATTAGGGTCTGTGTCTATCTCCTCCCTTCCTTACGCCTTCTCATTCCATTGTCCACAGTACTGCTATCATAATGTATGTGAATTGCAAATCTGATCATATTACACTTTCCTTGCAAACTTTTGAATCATTCCCCATTGCCTCAAAATAAAATGTAAACTTCTTAACATGGCACAGTCTGTCCTTGGGGAAAATGAAGCTTGTAAAATAGCCAGTCTCGTACATCACTCCTCTTTCATCAGTTTAGAACTGTTGATGGTTTCCGAGGAGTTGGGTCTCCCCTCATGCTTCCATGTTTCTCTTCCCTTCTCCGCTTTGTCTCTCCTTCACTTGACTAAATCCAATCTGTCCTTAAAGTCTAAACTTAAGAGGTTAATACTGTGATGTTTTCTTGCTTAAGTAAGCCTCCTTTGAGCTGCCATTTTCTTCTATGCTATTATATAGCACTTTGCGAGTTATATTTTATTTTTCTCTTAAATAATGTATATTTTAAATCTCAGGCATATAATATGTAAAAAATGAACTCAAAACACTATAAAATAATGAAAACTCTTCTATTGAATCCAAGCCCCCAGTTTTTCTGCTCTTTCCCAGATCAACCACTCTTGTATCCTATGCAACTCTAGAAAAACATTTTTTGCATATGTAAATATATATATATATGTTTTATCCAATTTCACCTAAATTGGAATATAATATACACATTATTTTACTTCTTCCATTTTAACACATAAAAATTCAGGTCATTTGTCTCCACAACATTATTGTGTTGTATTACATGAATAATATATTGAACCTTTTTATTCATGGACTTCATTCTGTACTGCTATTTCTTATGTCTTTTGTTATTACAAAAAATGCTAGATGAACATTATTATACCTGTTCTGGGGCGTGAATGAGTTTCTCTATAGGATAAGATGCTAGAATGGAAATGCTGGGTAAGAGGGTATCTGTGTTTTTAATTTTAATAGATATTGAAGGTACTCATTTTCAGCTTTGATGGAATAACTTGCACTAGACAAACTTTCAATACAAACAACTAGAAAAGTTGTGTGAAATTAAAACAAAAATAATACTGGGAGGCATTAAAGAATTATAAAAACTGACATAATTTGAATTACCAAAATTCCAGAGAATGAAATCCTTGAACATTGTCTCCTTTCCCCTCAAGGCATTTTCTGATTAAAAAATAATAACACAGGGATGTGGAGAAGTTGAAGAGAAAACTCCAGCTGAGAAGCTGAGCAGGGCTTTCAACAGCTTAATGGGGCTGTGGAGACAAAAATGAGAATTCAGGGCAATCAGAGTGGAGTGGACCTGGTTAACTCTCCAAGTTTTCAGCTGGACTCTTGAATGGGCTCTACCTTAAGAATAAAGGCAACTGGAAATAGTCCAGTCCTTACAAATACTTAAATCCAACTCTGAATCATATCAGTTCTAGACTGAATTAAAGAAATCTTATCCTACTTTTATTGTTTATTTCTCTCTTGAGAAAGATAAAGTAGTTCAGAGCCTCAGATTATCTCTGAAATATTTCATGTGCAACTTTCAGTAGGCAATCAAAAAATACCAAGCATATCAAGAGACCTAATGAAATAACTGAAACTGAGAGAAAACCACACAATAGAAACAGTCTCAGGGTATTTATATAACCCATTTATCAGATTTAGACTTTACAAAGGCATGAGGTGGGACTATGAACTATTTTAGCGATATTTGGAATTTATATAAAAGAATCAAATAGATTCTAGAACTTAAAAATACAGTACCTGAAATTAAGATTACGATACATGGGCTTACCAGTAGATTTGATACACTTGCACAGTCAGTTAAAGAACCGGAAGGAGGGTGATATAAAATATTAAGACTTAAGCCCAGAGAATATGGGGTGGATGACAGAGAAAAGACTGTAAGAGCCGGAAGATAGAAGTCCATCATACATATCATTGGAGTGGCAGGGAGAGTGAGGAAAGAACAAAAGCAGTATTTGAAGAAATTTTACTGTAGAACCTGCCTATGCTTATTTTTGCTGATTTTGACACGTATATTCTCAGGATGGTGATAATCTCTCTAAAGGATATGGATAAATATTAATGGATAATTTACATTTCGAACATGATTTTTTCCTGAGAGTTATAGGAAATTATGTAAAGCAGTCTGAGTGTCTTTCTCTCTAGCTTCTTCATAGACCAATCTGTGTGTCCATGAGCGCTCTATGAAGTTTTTACATGGTGAGCAATTTGTTTCTCGCCTCTTTCACAGCAGTCATCAGACACAACCTAGATTTTAACTCACACTACCCCAGTTTTTTGCCCTCTTCTTTTTTCCTTTCATTTTTGCATATACTCATAAAGGATAATCAATTGCCTGATGTACCAAGAGAACAATGATTCCAACATAAAAGCAAATGAATCATCAAACACTATCTTCTTTCTGCAATTAGAGGGTATTTTTTCCAGTTTATCTTGAATTCTATCTTCTGCATTATTGCCTAAGATAAATCAGATTTTAAGGAATGCCTGTATCTCCTTATCTTTATGAAAATGGTATTAACCTCATTAAGTGAGATAAAAGATCAAACACATACTCATTTTTCAATTTGTTGACCCAGTTCTCCCAAGTAGTCAAGGATTCAGAAAACAGACAACCTGTGGACTTGTAGGGGCAGGGGAGGAAGAGATTAGGTAGAGGAACCCATTTTGTTCGCTGGCCTTAAATCTCCCGAGCCTCCCTCTCATACAACCCTTGTGTAATGTCGGTAACATGACGTTTAATATCATACGTCAATGCAGCTAATGTGTTAGCCCTTTCATATATTTTATCTAAGAGTTAATGTTTTTGGTTAAGAGAATTGTTCATATATAATGATTTCCCTTGCAGAAATGAATATTGAATTGTGAGAATTACAGAGCTTGGTGGCCGGGGTGATGGAGAGAAGATAATACCTTTCCATAGGCGAGAGTCCTTTCCATAGTTCATTCAGACCCCATGGGGTCAGATGCTTTCTACCTCTGTACCCAGGAGCCCAGGTGTAAATACTGACTCTACTGCTTACCCAAAATGTTGATCTAGTTAGTTTCCCATGTATAAAATAAACATAATAACAATGGAATGGTATGTAAGGTACTTAGCTCAGTATCTGGCACATTCTAAGTGTTCAGTAAATGTTTACAACGTTTACTATTATGAGTAAAATTTGCCATTACTGAAGAATAATTCTGAAACTTTCAAGTTTTGCAAAATCACAAAAAACTGGTAGACAAAATAATTGAAGTAATATTTAAAACTCTCAAGGAATTGTTAATTGGTATATATCAAGACGTAAGATAGCAATCCCACCAGAGAAATGGCAAAGGCTATGGAGAACCACTGTACAAAAAAAGAATGTCTCAAAACTTAATATGGATATAAAGAGATGCTTAAACTGATTCAGTAATCAAAGAATTGCAAATTACAGCAACAGTGAGATGTTACTTTGTTCTAGATTGACACACATGAGGAAGCTGGATAATGCTAATTATTGACAGGTGGAGATTTGTAGAACCCATCTAAGAATGTAGATTGGTACTACTATTATGGAGGGCAATACTGAAATACCGAGATGAAATATCCGTATGCTCCTTAAAGTAACTCTGTCAGTCCATAAGAGGACATTAGTAAGTATAGTCTTTGCAGGGTTATTTTGCTGGTGATAGGGTTGTTGGAGGCAATCTGGATGTCTGTTCGTGGGACAGCCAGTAGTTAAAATGTGGTAGGTGCCCATTGTGAAGGACAAGTCTGCAGTTAGAAAAAATATATTCAATGTGCGTATAACAGCAAAGTGCTGAATGAATAAAATCAACATTGAAATAAATGAAAATACAGATAGGCACACAAAATAATACCTTTGCAAGGGCATAGACAGAAGATATGCATTAAATACTTTTAAATGTTTATCTGTGATAAAGAAAAATAGGAATAAGTAATAGAGATTTTTAAAAAATAATGTTAAAATACCTGCCTATTGCTGAAAATTTGAGATATAATAAAAGGCAGGGAAGCAAGTATTTTAAAAAACAGTTATTCTACCCCATGCTGCACACTGACATGTTGATATATTCCATAATAGATTATTTAAAGTCCACATAATTTTAAATACTTGTACATATTTTATTTACATAATTAGGTTGAACTACACATACAATTTGTCTCCTTTTTTTCCCTAACTTTATGCCCTGTTTATTTTTCCATGTAACTAAATCTACTTTGAAAATATATTTATTAATGGTCGTGTAAATTTCATCATAGGCATATTCTACATATGAATATATCATGGCAAATTTAACAAATTATTTCTTATTGGAAATATTTGTTATTTCTAAGTTATTCTAAGTGTTATTTATTTTTAAATTATTATAATGTTAGGATTATATGCTTATCATCTTTCCTAATAAATCTTTATGTATATTTCTGAGTATTATTTTCTTTAGATAAATTCCTAGTAATGTTATTGCTGGGTCAAAAAGTACAACAACTTTAAAACTTGGTACATTTATAACAAAGCTAAATTAACCATGGAATAATTGTTGCCATTGCTTCTTAAACTTCTGCACGTTCCTAAAATTATCATCTGATGAATGAACAATGGATTCTATTTATTTTTTGTGTTTTTCCCCCCTTGGATTATTTTCACATCGTTCAAGAAAGGGGATGAATTTTAATGAAAAAGTTGCATCACATTTTAAAGGTTTAAAACTGTTTCTTTAAATGTTTGAGCATTCTTATTTGTGTGGTATTTTACAATCTTTTCCCAAAATTCATACTTTAAAATAGTTCTTCAAATTTTGGTGCAGAAACAAGTCTTCCTCCCATTAAAACATTGGACTTTCATCTCTCAAAAATGATTATTTTGATATTTACCTCCATGTCTCAAAATTATGCGTTTGCCTTAATTAGCATGTCATGACTCCCCCCCCCAGTTTTAGCCATATTTGTTGACTTCCCACTCTAGAATATGCAGATTTAGCCGTCTGTACTCCCTTTGCCTCCATCACATTTGTGTACTCTCCCTCCTCCTGTCTTCCCACACAGTCCCATTGCAATTCCAGTTAGGTCCGTGGTCAGTGTTTACATAACTGTAACTATGGAAACCTCATTCACAGCTGGGTTATGTGATAAACTCTGGTAAGAAACCTTTCCTGTACAACTTTTTGTTTTTTCCTTTGAACTAATAATTGTTTTACCCATTTATTTAGTACTCTATATACTTATCACTAATTCAGTGCTATATTCATTGCCAGTTTTCTAAACTTTCATGCAAATGTTCAAACATATTAATTTTTTTCAGTTTCCTCTTCCTGTGGAAGCCTTTCCTGGGGCCTTCTGGCCTGGGGTACTCTGGACTAGTTTCCATCTATGCCAATGACAAGGCTGTCATCCTAGCGTCACACTGGAGTTCTGGAGATCCCTTTACCTTTTTTCTATATTGGAGCCCTTGTCTCCTGGATGTGGGGCCTTTCTTTTCTTTGTTTATTCTTATTTTTGTAAAGCACAGTCTCTAGAAAATTTTTAAGAAAGGATCTATGGGAGGTAAATTTTTGAGACACTGTGCATATCTGTAATTGTCTATATTCTTTTATCACACTTGATTGGTTCTTTAGCAGGTCATAGAATTCCATTTTTGAATATTTTCCTTCTGGATCTTAATAATAGTGTTTTATTTCCTGACAGATTGGTATGCTGTTGAGAAGCCCAAAGTCATTCTCATTCCTGACTGTTCATGTATGACATTAATTATTTCTTTCTCCATCTCCTCCCTGAGAGTATGTAAGCTATTGCTTTTGCCCCTAGAATTGTAAAATCTTATGTGCCGTGACTTGGGTGTGTATTTATATCCATTGTGCTGGGATAGGTAGAATTTTCAGTTTGAAAGTATTAGTTCTGGGAAATTTTCTTGAATTAATTCACTGGCATTTATCTCCCCTCAGTTATCCTCTAACTCAAGGGTATCAAACTCATTTTCACCCACGGCCACATCAGCCTTGTGGTTGCCTTCAAAGGCCAAATGTAGAGCTCCTTGCCCCTAGTTACGGAGCAGTTACCTTTACACAGTCCTAAAATTACAATCAGCCCTTTGAAGGCAACCGCGAGGCTGAAGTGGCCCCTGTTGAAAATGAGTTTGACACCCCTGCTCTAACTTCTCACTTTTTTTCCTAATTTTTATCTAATTCATTTTAGCCCTTTCTGGGAGAATTTCTTAATTTTACCTTCAAACCTTTCAAATGAGTTTTTTTAACGTATTTTTAATTTCTAAAAGCTCAGTTTTTATTGTCTGAATGTCTTTTAAAAAGTATAATGCTCCATCCTTATAATAAAGTAATATATTTCTGTTTCTGTTTTTATTTTCTGTTTTTGTTTTGTTTTTTAAGTTTTCTTCTCCCCTGCGTAGTCTCTTTTTTACATTGCTTGTTTTGGTCTCTAGCTTTCATTTTAGAGGTTTTTTTGGTTTTGGGGGGTTTTTTTGGCTAATCTTTGGTGTTCTTATATTTAAGAGCAGGGCTTAACATTTTTATATTAAGCACAGGTGTGTGGATGGGGATTTTTGACCTTGAGTTTCACTAGGGAGGTAAAGCTAGGCCATTCATTTTATTTGAGCTGGTTAGGTTCCCCCAAACAAGGATTCTGTAGTCTTGTGTTGAAGTGAAGGCATCTTGCATTTTTTTTTCTTGGAGTCGAGCAGGGAAAATGGGTAGAGTTCTCAGAATCTTGTGTGCGTACGTTAACTGAATCCCTCTGTTCTTATTGTAGTGTAGTGCCTCTGCCCTCACATGTGTCTGTTTTCTCAGGCCAATTCTTGTGCAGAGAATAAACCTCCAGTGTTCTGCCAGGTGGAAGGGAGGCAGTTGCCAGTCAAGAAGGAAGGGATTTAAGGATCTCTCTGCTTATTAGACTGCCAATCAATCCTCCTTATTTGGGTGCCCTTTTCATTCCCCTTTCACCTCTAGAGGTACCTAGTGTCTCTGATTCCTCACCCTGTTGTTGTAGAGGAAGGAGTTATTCTACTGTGTCAGTTGGGTTGGTCCTCTGCATTCCCCATTGTTAGCCTAGGACTCAGTGGACCTTGTTCTGCTAATTTGCTTGATTCTGTCACATTCTCTCTTTTGTTCTCCATCTATGTGAGTTTACGCCTTTTTATGACACTTTCCAGTGAGGTTTTAGAAGGGAATGAGAGTAAATGGGTAGATTCAGACCACCACCTTTTCCAGCAGCAGCTACACTTTAATCAAGAGATTTCTTTTTTTTTTTTTTCTTTAATGGAAAGGTAGGGGAAGGAAGTAGGTCTGATTTCTTTCT
The DNA here is from genome assembly GCF_022682495.2 of Desmodus rotundus. NCBI lineage: Eukaryota > Metazoa > Chordata > Mammalia > Chiroptera > Phyllostomidae > Desmodus > Desmodus rotundus. The sequence goes on along the minus strand of NC_071393.1, from coordinate 69,480,584 downwards.
TTTCTTTAAAGATTGTATTTATTTAGTTTTAGAGAGAGGGGAAAGGAGGGAGAAAGAGAGGGAGGGAAACATCAACCGGTTGCCTCTCTCACGCCTCCAGCTGGGGACCTGACCCACAACCCAGGCATGTGCCTTGACTAGGAATCGAACCTGACACCTTTTGGTTCGCAGGCCGACGCTTGTTCCTTTGAGCCAGGGCAAGAGGTTTCTTAATCTAGCCCTGACTGGTGTTGGTTAGATGTCATCCTGCAAAGTGAAAGTTCACTGATTCAGTCCCTGGTCAGGGCACATGCCTGGGTTGTAGGTTCCATCCCCAGTCATGGCGTGTGCCAGAGGCCAACCAATGGACATTTCTCTCCCTTTCTTTCTCCCTTCCTTCCCCAAGCTCTAAAAATAAATAAGTTTTTTTTAAAAGAGGTTTCTTAAATCTAAGTAAAAGATGTCTGTCAGATGGAAGAGTGAAACCATATTATATAAAAAGTAATGATGTATAGATTTGGTTGCTTGTCCAGGACTGGTCACATAGAATTGGGAAATCTGACTTCTAGCCTGAGTCATTGGTAAGCAGACGTGCGTTGACTACTTAATGAGTATACCACTTTGCTGGGTTCTGTAAGAGCTAAACCCGGGTAAGTGTAATGCAGATTTCAAGCTTCAAGATTTGTTTCCAGCTCTGTTCTACATGAGTTAACTTTTCTTCCTTATGGTTTGAGAAAAGCACAGTTAGCAGTCCCATGTAACTATCACTTAAACAAAAAGCAAAAGAGAATGAGAACTTCACCAAAGATGATTTGATATTGTGGGTGAGAGAGACAGAATTTTAAGCCTTGCTCTCTACAGTGCGGACTTTATAGGAAGGAGCACTTTAACTGGTCTTGAGAGTCAAGAGTAGGCAGAACATCTCTGACAGAGTATTTTGAATTCTGAACATAACTGAGTTAGAAGGGTACATGAAATTTTATAGTTGAGATGTCCAGTAACTATTATAAAATGTACTCTGAGAAAAGTAAAAAACATGGGCCATAGAATTTCAAAAAAATAATCACATGTTGTTGAGAGAATGCTTAGTGATTTTGAGATAAATTGACAGCCACACTGGACTTAAAAGATGGATAGAGTTGTTAACTGGCCAGATTGTAATATATTTTGAGAACTGGTTAAAGGAGTTGAAAAAGGAGATTGAAGCCAACCGGTGAAAGATTCTGACTGTTGAAGAGATGATTTAATTATCTAAACAATGAAGTAAAGCAGAAGGTTGTAGAGGAAGGGAGCAAAGTCCTGAAAGGTGTACTTATGGAATCTGACCTGCGGTAGTGTCCGCTGATGGTTGCCAGTGAAGAGAAGAAGTGGAGGTCCTCCACAGTTAGCAGCTGCTCCAATATGTCTTTGAACACGTCCCTCACATTTTCCTGAGTGTGTTGTAGATGAACTCTTAATTGCCAGTGTCATGTGGTACTAATTGAATTGAATGATAAATGTTGGTAAGGATTTCTTATGTCCTCAGTTCTGTGGTAATTGCTATAAGGAGTACAAAATAAGCCAAAGATTTGGAATTTTTCATGGAATGTAGAGTCTAGCAAAGGAGGGGAAGGTGCAAGATGGCCACAGGACCTGGAGTAGCTAAGAATGATGCCGTGGAAAGGGTAACACTTAAACTGGTTTGAAGGGTTGGGTGAAATTCACACATGTGATGATGACAAAGGGAGTCAATAGAAATGAAGATACTTTGGCGAGAAGACACGCCCGGAAGATGAGGAACTTGGTTTGAAAGAAACGAAGAGCTGGTGTTGGTAGGTTAATAAGAAACAGGTGAGGTGGGGGTTTAGGACCCAACCCTAATGGGCCTTTAGAGATGGGCGGGCAATTTGGGGTAAGAAATAAAAAGATATAGAAGGCTTAACAGCAGGGATTTATATTATTAAAATGTATTTCAGGAAATTTAGTCTGGCTGCGGTATTCTTGGATTTGGGGGAAGAAATTGGAAAGAAAAATGAGTGTACAACGCTGTCATAGGAAACAGATGTGAGGGCTTTGAGTATGAAGTCACTGACAGTAGGGAGAGAGAGCACAACTGGAAGAAAGGTTTTGATGAAAGGATTAAAAAGAAATTAGCACCAAATTGTCAGAAGCTGGGAAAGAGAGAATAGAGATTATTCCACACATAATGACTCTGAGATTAGAAGCACATATATTTGTAGAGGAGAACAGATAAGCTTGGTTCTAAACATACTGAGTTGTAAATGATAATATAAACCAAAGGCATATGTTTTTAAACTATAAGATTGGAGCACATTTAAGAGACTTCAAGGTTTGTTATCTATCGTCGTTCTGTAGAGAGACAGGACATGACTTTAAATTCTCCTTTTGTCTAGTTCTAAATTACATAACCTTTGCAAATCAATCTAATTCTCCACTCTGAAAGGGGGAAAAATAAAATTAGTAGCTATTTTCTTATTTATTGTGGGTTGGACAGTACATTAGGCTTTCCTATGAAGTAGGTCCTACATCCTCTCCATTTTACAGATCAGAAATCTGAGGCTCAGGTAGTTTGTATGGCCCAAGATCACACAGCTTAAAAGTGACAGAGCCAGGATTTTAACCATCTCTCTCCAAAACTACTGCTTTTAACCATGTATGCAATGCTGCCCTCACTGCGCCTCTCCACAATACGTGCTTTCCCTCTTCTCACAGTTAAGCCGTACATTTATGAAGTGCTTACTAAGTGCCATATTCTGTGCTAAGTGGTTTTTTATTTATGATTTTACTTAATCATCTTATAAACCGAGAGGTTGCTATAATTAATGTTTACATTTTATAGATGAGGAATCACTTAGAGAGTACTGTAAGTTATTTTCCCAAAGTCACATCGCTGGGAAGTAGCAGGACTGGTATTTATTCTTTAAATCTACCTGATTTCAGAGCCTATATGATTTTTTATTATTAAAAGTCATTCTGAGGATCATTTTCTCCACTTTAAGGCATAAAGCAAATAGTCTTTACTTAGTAGTGACGGTGTTAGTATTAGCGGCAGCAGAACAGCACAGAGGTGGTGCTTGAAGCCACAGAATGCATGAACTGTCCGAGGGAGAAAATTGAGAGAGAGGAACATCTTGTAGAGAGAACTACGAGGGATATTTACGATTTAGTAGCAGTATGAGGACGAGGGATCCGAGAAGCATACACACCAGTTTAGAAAATTGAGTATCTTGGAAGCCTGAGAAAGTAATTGCAAAGATTTGAGACACCAGTGGTAGCACATGCCACGTAAAGTTTGAAAAGGATAAGGGCATTGGTACCTCCCAACAAACTGCCTCTTATGCTGAGATACCAGCAGACTGAACCACCATCCATCCAGCTGGGAATTTTCCTCTTCTCTCTTTTTTTTTTAAGCTTTTCTCACTTCTCTGTTCAAGAAATTATTATTCCAACCTCCAAAAAAACCTCTCTCAAAATATATTCCCTCTCCTCTCCATCCTCACTGCTACTTCCCCAGTTTGGGAAATCTTTACCTACTGCCTAGACTTTGCCAGCAACTTCTCAGTTAGTTCTGCTTCTTGACTCACTCCCCCACTGGCCCATTCTCCATTGTGCAGACAGAATGCTTCTAAAAGGCAGATGAAATCAGGTCAGTGTTCTTCTTAAAACCTGTCCATGGGTTCTCACTGACCTTAGGGTAATGACTTAGTATGGCTTATGAAGCCCCATAAGATCTGTTTTCTTTCTAGTTTTCAGCTTCATCTCACTATTACTGCTCTAGTGATGCTCCATCTATGCCAAACTTATTTCAGTTTCTAATACCCATCACGTGCTCTGGGACTTAACATGTGCTGTTCCTTCTGGAACAGTTTTTCCTTCTCTCCCATCTTCTCTCTTTCCCTCTGTCCTTCCCTCACTCTCTCTAGCCATTCATGGTCCCTGATCCTTCAGATTTCAGCTTAAGTTTTTACTCACTTTGAAAAGTCTTTTGAGTTCCTTCTGGTTAGTTCTCCTGTTTCACATTCCACAGCATCTCCTGCATCCATCAAAGGTATCACTACCCCTTTTTGTAATTGCTTGTTAACTTTCTCTCTGTATTTCTATATAGTAGGCTGTTTTATGCATGATTTATGTTTTCTCCCATTGCTAACCCCAGCACGTAAAACAATGCCAAACCTACAGTAGATATTCAATAAATACCTCTTGAATAAGTGCTATGAATGAATAGATGCAGCATGAAATTGAGGTGGATTTTATGAACCTCATAGTTTTCTCTAGGTAGTAGGGGGTAGGATGAGGGTAAAGGGCGACTTCATTTGCCTTTTTTTTTTTTTATTTTAAGATGACTAATGGATAAATAAGGCTGGTTTAAAAGAAGAAATATCTTGATCTAATTACAGAGTCTCATAGTTATGATTATTACCATCTTTTAAAGGAATAAACAATTAAACAAAGAAATCATGATGCCCTTAACCTTTTCAGTTCTATCATCAGTAGCATTGAAATTGGGTTATTATGAGTGGAATATTTATCTATATAAATAAGTGTGTCAGAAAAAAATAGTACCACATCAGTAATTTTCTTTTCATTTACTAGGAATTTGCTTTTTCTATGTTCAGACTCCCAGACATTCTTATAAGCCATGAAATGACCCAAGTCATTCACATCTGTTCAAAATAATTTTTAAAAAGCTTATCTTAACAGTAGTTACATGGGAAACTAATGTTCTTGTTATCTGCTCCCATAAGAACCAACTGCCATGATTCTGTCTTGCTGATTCTCTGCTTCATCACCCAACATGGTGAAAATGTATTTACTTTGCTCCTCTAAGTGCGTTTACAAAAATTTTCCTTCCCTCAATTCTCTTGCCACATGGCTTTACAGTGTCATTCACATTACTGCTGACCCTTGGAGGGAACAGTAGAATTCTCATAGATCCATGCTTTAAATCCCTAAAGGCACATAGTCATTAGTTGAAATGTAATGGATTCAGATAACCAAGTGCATAAGTATGCAAGTACAACTGAAGACCTGGGCCACCGTCCCAGCACTGGCAGCAACAGAGAACATAGGTGGAGTCACTCTTCCTTTGGCCTACCTGGACTTTGGGCCAGGAGAGGCTGTAAGCAGGGAAAGGTATGAAATTCAGAATGAAGGAGATGGAATCGTAGTGATAAAGCCCCGACACAGGAGCAGAAGATTCTGTCCGACACAGCTAGTGAGTGCTCCCAAACACTAATTCCAGCCATGTGTCAGCCAGCTAGGAGATTAGTTTACCGTCAGTATCAGGATCATTTAAATAATATAGATTATATTTAATATAAATCACAGGGGTTTTGTTTCTTTTGCTTGCTTGTTTGTGTTTTTCATTTCAGGTTTAATAAGATGACATTATAACCTATCCCAACTTTTCTTGGAGTTAGATCTTTCTAAAGCTGCACAGAAGAACTTCACTAGTTCTCAGTACCTTTGGAACTTCTGTTGTTCACAGGTCTAGGAAAAGGCCTTAGATTGCTTTCTCCGTGTCTCTGAAAAATGCTCTAAACACAACATATTTTTTTCTCTTCCACATGTAGGTCAAAAGGCAGGAGGAGAGCACAGTGTGGCTTCATATACTCTCACTTATATATAATGACTTAGTACCTGTCCTTCTCAGCCTCCCTTTAAATCTAAAGCTAGTATATTCCTAAAATTTATAGGATTCTTTACGTTTTTCATTTACACATAAAAATGTTGGTTGCTTCCATTTTTCGTAAGGATTTGGGATTATTAAAAATCCTAAGCTTTATGGTAACATTTTTCACATGGCTTTAAATGCATGTTTAAAGCAGAAATAGAAAGTTATTTTCCTGTAGCTTGCAAATCTATTTTGAAATTAAAGTTTCTTACATGGATATTTTTCAGACAAAATAGTATGTTAATTGAGCATCGTTACTCTCTAATTTTAGGTTTACTGCTGCTTTTTCTTATTTTTATTTTCAGCTTTCCAAGAAATATGGAGTCCATGTTTGTGGCGAAGGTGGAGAGTATGAAACATTCACTTTGGATTGCCCTCTCTTTAAGAAAAAAATAATTGTGTAAGATATCATTTCAACATTTTCTTTCCTTTCACTAAATGTAAGTGTTGGAAGCAACTTAACATTAAGCTTGAGGCAACTTTTGTCGAGAGAAATAGAACATGTCCTCTGAGTTCACAAACACTCCATTTGTCTAATACCGGGGAAGTAAGTCGCCTGTGTATCTAAATCAGTACCTGACAAGATGAGGCCTTCCTAGAAGGCTATAAACTTTTTAGACATCGCACTTGCGTTTACTTGCTGATTACGGCCTGCAGTAAAACTGGTACCTACACACTGACACTTTTATCCTCTCATGAAGTGTGAATTGCCTGTATTATTTACCTTTCATTACAGCTACATTTGATAAACTGCCACATCAGTAGTCTTTGGGTCCCATTGACTTCATCCTCTTTCTCCTTTTTCTTGGCTTTAACAACATAGAATGGTAACATTAAACATTTCTCTTTCAATTATTCGGGGTTATTTTTGGAAATAAACTTTGTTTTTAAGTGAATTCAGTTTATGGTGAGCAGTGTTATTTCTTTACCATAAATTGTTAAAATTAGTGTAACAAAAAACATGAACTTCCTCCAGTTTGTTGCATTATTATCTATACTCTAATTTATGTCGCTCTTCTCACATGCTGAGAGAGCACTTTATCTGCTTTTCCTGAGCTCTTCTGCTGCTTGGAAAAGACCGTTAGAATTAGCTTGATTTCAGAAACCTCATCTAATGAAAGATTGGAATTCTGTATAGAACAGACAACTTTAATGTTTTCAACACTAAGAGGTGACTTCTTTGTACATAATAATAATAATGAGGGAAGGAGAGATCTAAGAAAATTATGACAACTTTAGGTGAATTTTCTAAAAAATGTATTTACCTTGTGAAACATGGCTAAGACATTCTTATTACCATATGCAATATTCACTCACTCTTGCCTCTTTCATTTTTTCCCAACTTTTTCCATTAATAATCATCAACATAATAATACTTTATTTGGCAAATATTTATCAAGTACCTATTATGTCCAAGGCTTTCTTCTGGGTGCCATTGGTGTTCACACAGTTCCTGCCGCCAAAGGGTGGAAGGAAGACAAATCTGCATATGTTATGATACAAGATGGTGAAGGGTAGGAGTCACATGAATAAGTTCATAAATGGAACATATTTCTCAGGCTATGATGATCACAAAACAATTCACGAATGAACTGTGCACAGGTGTTATTTCTATGAAATAATACTCTGGTTATTCAAGAAAAGCATTTGCATTCGAGGATGAAATTATAATCTAATTGCAAACTTGCAACATATTTACTTATTAATATGGGACTTACTTTTGCAGCTTAGAAAAAAATGATATAAAAAATGCCTAAGAATAATGCTTTTCTTATTTACTTGACAAGATGAGGTCCTAGAGCACCCAGAAGACTTTGCGGTTAATCTGGAATTATAAGACATGTGCTTCTTTACACTACATTACCAGAAGGTCCATTTGTCGTGGTACTTGAGACCTGGAAAATGCATATTGTTCACCTCCTTTTGTAGACAAGAAAAACTAAGCCTGACTGACGCAGTGGCGTGAGGGGAATTAATCACGCTGGTAAAGAGACAGGTGTCAGGTGAGGTGTATTAGAACCCTGTAGTGCCAAAATGAGCTGTTCAGTTCACCGGAATGTTCATTTACTGAGGCACCTTATGTAGGTAGGGCTGTGCAAGATGCCACCATGCTCAGTTCTGCCCGCAACAATACGTGGTAAGTGCTAACATGCAGCTGTGGACCTAAGGAACACCAGAATAAGCTCTGTCTTTTCATTACTCATTTGTCAGTCAGCCAGTAATTCAGTTCTAAAGCTTAAGCATCTTCGATGCTTTTTTCCTTCAAAGGCTCTGCCTCACCTCAATTTCATTACTGTCTTCATTCCTTTTCCCTAGATTTCCTTCCTGTTTCTCCCCACTTTGCTGAGTCCAGCCGTTTTTCAAGGCTCCTGTTGCCTCAGTGCTTGTTCTCATCCCTGAATTCTCACAGCGCACAGTCGGCACTAGCAAGTGTTTTAAATACTATTGAATTAACTTGATGTTTATTGTTAGTTATTTTTATATATCCTATTTCACGTTTATGTATTCCTATTTTAGGCTATAACTAGAGGGTTAGATTGGCACATATCCTAGTTCAAAAAGAAAAAGGATTCCACCTACTATATACAAAACCTTTGCTCCTCTTTAAAATAGAAAATGTCCTCATCATACCTGCTGGTAAATGTGGTGACATGACTGAATATGCGTTGCTCATTCTAAAACTGAATGTAAATCAGTATTTTATTTAGAGGTAATTTTACATATGATACAATTAAAAGATTTAAGTTTAGTCCCTATAACTATTAATTAACAATTGACCATTATTAATACTGGATCCTGTAACTTAGGATTCACTGTTGAGACAAATTTAACAAATTTTCCTGTTATATTTGATGTAATATAGTTAGTGTACAACTAATTGATTATCAGGAATTCCATTTCAAGTGTCTGATTCAAATTTTTTATAAAAAGGGGAAGATCACCTATAAGAAAAAATAAATGTTTGTCTGCAAAAATGACTTAATTATAATCAGGGTTTTTTTTAAAAAAACACAAATTGACTCTATTATTATAATGAAGAAATTTAGAGAAATCAGTGTGGTTCTATCAGTTTATTGTGAGATACATTTTGCCCCAAATTCCAATTAATGTTTTTATAATCTTGTAGGAAAAACAGGTATAGCAGTCTTTGGAAGTAATTTTTTTGAAATTCTAACTAGAACATTTATAAATTCACTTTTCATATCAATTAGTATGTGATCACTCACCTATAGATGCAAATTTTTAGATCAGAAGAATGAGGGTTTTTTCTGAAGATCCTTGCTGCAAAGAATCATAGCCTAGCCTGTGAGAGAAGTGAGCACAACTGTAGGTGCTTGAATAAATAACCTTTTTATTCCTTCATATTTTAAATATATATGGAGCATATCAGCAGAACTCAAATCTTAATGTTATGTTAATAAAAATGATCATTTCCTTCTCTTTGTTAATGAACACAAGGTTTTAATGTCAGTATTCAATACAACCACATACTTCCATTTGAGTTATCGATATTACTATACTACTGCTACAGAGTTGCTACATGTGGGATGGATGGATGGAAGGGTGAATGGATGATGTGTACTCCGTCCAGGGGGTCCATGTGTTGTGGATGCAATGAACAAATTCACACGGACTACAGAAGTCCTGTGGAGAAAAAGGGACAGCAGGGCCACTCGCTGAGAGAGAGAGAGCACCCCTACCCTTGCCTGGACAGGCTTTTATTGCTTTCTAATAGCACACATAAAAGAAGGTTTTCATTCATTGTGCTCAGGTTTGCTTTAGGTGATTACTTTTTACAGATAACAAAGAAAAGGATGTTACTGATTACTTCTTACAGATTAACAAGGAAAAAATGTTGGAAATGCAAGGGAGCAGTAGAGTGTTTAGTCTGGTTACTCTCTGCCCTTGGGAGAATTAGCACAGACTTCAGGAAGTTACTTTAAAGATATTCAGTAAGCATTTGCTGCTTCAACTCAGGGTGAGGGAGTTTTAGCAAGAGCAAGCCTCAAAGCGGCCTAGGTATAATGCAGGCCTGGTTTCCCACAGGAGAACCTATCCATGGGTTTGGCTCCTGTTTGCCGACTTGCCCCTATTGGCTTTCCACACTATTCTTGTATCTAAGTTTTCAGACCTATAAAGCTTTATTTTTATTATGCTAAAAATGCTAGAAGGTGTTATGGTATATATGTGTGGATTTGTACTTGTACATTTAAACATATAGTATACATGTAGGAAAAAGTATGTATTTATGTGAAGGTAAGTAATTGAAAAACCAGTATGTGTTTGTGATAGTTTCAATAGATAGTATGTAAATGTGAAAATACTCAACAAATTTAACAATACATTTATTTGTTTATTTAACAAAGGTCTAATAAATACCAGGCAATGTACTCTGTACTGAGCCAGTGGAAGAGATGGGGTGGGGGGAGAGGCAAACAAAAATCAGCAACACTTGGTCTCTCTCTAAGAAGGAAGACATGTAAACAAAGACATAATTATATAGTAGATGTGTTGTGAAGGGCTATAAATACATTACCAAGGCACATCAAGGAGCAAACTGGCCCTGTCTGAGGATGCCAGGGAAGGCTTCACAGCAGTGACATTGGAGATGTCTGTGAGAATGTGAGTCCACAGGGAATACCTGTGTGCAGTTGCCTTTTTAGAGGAGAGGAAGGAATCAAGACCATGGCTGAATCTCAAGAGATAATATCAGGTTGTTTGTTTGTTTGTTTTGAAGTGAGGAGTAGAGCATGACCTCACACCTTGGGAGCATGGCATCAGAGAAGAGAGGCATAGACCTGACTCAGCTTCCCTTTTGAAATTTTAGCTAGGGGTGGGCCTAACACATCAGTGGAAGGGAACACAGGCCAGCTCTGGGCTACAGAGAAGCCTTTGTTGTAGAGGAGGTAGTGACTACACTTGTTACTTGTACTGATAAGGGAAACGGGAGGAGGGTAGCCAACTAGAAAACATTTTTGTTGTGGCATAATTGGTATTAATTTTCTGGGTTACCCAGAGGATATCCCAGCAGATTCTGCTCTAAGTTTCAGGGAAATACATGAAGCAGACAGAAACCGGAAACCCTTGAAAGCTGAATTTCAGATGATAGTTTATGAAAGAGAAAAGAGCAATAATGGAATTATTCTGTTTGAAGCTAAAAAAAAAAAAAGTTCATTTAAGAGCTAGACTCTCCCAGCTGACTCTGGCTCTGTATAGTGAGTGAAATGATGTTGGTCAATTAGAAATTATGGATTTAATTATTTCCATAAAAATTATATTCCTCTTTGTTTAGCACTCAGAATGTTATATATTTTCTGTGGATAAAAATCTTGATTCAGAATGGACTATTTATATCAATTAAGTGAGCTATTTGCTATCAACCTTCTGTTTCTAGTGGGGATAGGAAAGGCCCAAAACCCTTTCTACTGACATAGCATTGGTTGAATTAATTATAGTTCTGGGGCACTCCATTATCAAGATATCAAAACCAAGCTGCCTAGATTAGGCATAATTAAGGCCCAGGGTCAGTTTCCAAGGCTAAGATCAGGAGCAGAGAGATCAGAACTTAATGTAAGAGTGAGATCCCACAGAGGAATTGGAATTTGAACCTGATCGGTGAGCCAAGATAGGACAAGAACAGGCAGCTGTGGAGTAAATGGAGAAACAGTGAGACTGGGGCTGACAGACCAAGAGGAGTCACGCCAGGAGAGCTGGTAGCAAAAAGCAAGGGGGCTTCTCTTTATTTCCCCTTATTTTCCTCCTGCACATTATACCTGGAGGCAACCTTTGGTTGATGTAGCCTATGGAGGCAAGTCATATCTGTGTATTAGTATTGTGACTCTTGAATGATTCTATATCGATTATATTATCTGTTATTTTCCTTTTAATTTCATAGAAGCCTTTTTTATTTTATTTTCCTAAGCACTAACAAGATGCATATTTGATACTAAAGGTTTATGATGGTAGTTGACTTTTTTATTACCATAAAACATTTTCTTTTTACTTCTGGTCTGTTAAGGGGAAAGTAAACAGGTTTTGCCCATGGAAAGTTCGTATTTTGGAGTCAAATATTCGGAGTTTTCTTCCATTGCCACTAAATAACTTTGCATTTCATAAGGTGATTCAAAAAAGATCTTATGTTAGTGGCAAAGAGTCTTATTTGACTCTTTAATAATTTATTTTATTAGTAGTAGTAATAATTTATTTTACTGTACTACAATGGGTAGAAAGCCAACTATGTGTTAATATAAACAATGGAGCTCATTCCCAAGACATTTAAGAAATATGAGGAATTTCTATTTTTAAATTTCAGTTAAAATGCAAAACACTATTGCTTTCTTAATAAATAACAATAAAAATAATTAGTTATTAGACATTCACACATAATCTTAGTTATTCATATGTGCTTTACAGGGAATCTTTGATAAAAGTTAGGTTAATTTGCATGTATCCATATGGTCCCAGCAAGCAGTTCATACCATTTTACCTGAATGTGGTAATTACTGTGTCAGGCAATCAGTTTTAATAGCAATGATATTACAGTGTGAAGAGTTCGCCTAGAGCTTAAATCCAACACCAGTACTGCTTTTGTAAAGGATAATTGAGATTTTGAGTGAAACACTGAATGAATGAATTACCTCTTGAAAATGAAAAGTGAAGATAAAGCACTATTGTTTAATGGTTAGCCCATACCAAGCAAATTTTTTTAAATGAAATTGAATTGGAGTTCTGAGCCTCAAAATTGTTCAGAGCTTTCAGTGAACCTGAAAGTTGACCTGTGGGTACTCATAAAGATGACAGGGGTTTTTTTACTTTTTTTTGAAAGTTTAGTATCCTTGATCCTTCTCCCAATTAAATATCAGATTATTAAAAATATGTGTTAATTACTAAATATTGTATACTAGTGGAAATAAATACAAAATGAGAAAATGAGGATTTTTTTGGTCTCCTCCAGTCATAACAGTAGTGATTTGACACAGTTTATGTAGTAAATAAGCGCATTATAAAATTTTTATATTTCAGAGATTCATCAGAAGTAGTCATACATTCAGCTGATGCATTTGCACCTGTGGCTTACCTGCGCTTTTTAGAATTGCACTTGGAGGACAAGGTGAGTAAACCTAAGATTCACAGTGATTTCAAGAAACAACCACTGAAATTGGTTCTGTATATATAATACTATTTATTGGGTTAGCCAAAAATTCATTTGTTTTTTTCCGTAAGATGGCTCTATTAACACTTATTTGTCTTTAATTTTATTCAAAACAATTTTGTTAGATTGTATTTTGACAGCTGTCATATCAACATGCATTAAAAAAACATCAAAATTGGTGATTTTTTGTGTCGCCATTTTAATATCAAAGACGGAAGAAAATATGCAATGTTTTCACCATATTATGCTTTATTATATCAAGAAAGATAAAAGTGGAACTGAAATGTAAAACGATTTGTGCAGTGTGTTAAGAACTGACTGACTGAATGTGTCAAAAGTGGTTTTGCGAAGTTTCTTGCTGAAGATATCTTGCTGGACGATGCTCCACGGTCAGATAGACAAGTTGAAGTTGATAGCGATCAAATTGAGACATTAATTGAGAACAATCGATGTTATACCACATGGGAGATAGCCAACCTACTCAAAATATCCAAATCAATGAAGTTATTGGTGAAAACGAAAACTGTTTCTTTTATTTTAAAGAAAAAACCATACTGACTTTTTGGCCACCCCAAAACAACAACAGACAAAAGGGTAAAAAATTATTTTATCATTAAGGATTTTTTTCAGATCCTAGATCAATAACTAAGAATTTTGCAAATGTTTATAGTTTTCACAGCACTATATGATGCTAAAGATTTTACATTTCTAAAGCATTTGTAGTTCAGTTGAAAAGGGAATCATACTTGGTCTGTCCAGAAGGTACCCAGCCATGTAACATGAAAAATAGAGACGTTTCTTGAAGAAGATACAAGGTACAGGAAACATTTTACACAGGGGAATGATGCCTCAGTCCCCTTCAAAGTAGGCCCCTTGGGACCTCACACAGTTCTCCCAGTCACCATCAGATACCCCATCGTATTTTCCTGAATCTCATTGATGGTCTGAAATCTCTTCCCTTTCAAAGATGATTTTAGTTTGGGGGAAAGCCAGAAGTTGCAAGGCACCAAATCTGGGCTGTAGAGGGGCTGAGTCACCTGGGTGATTTGATGTTTCACCAAAAAACTCTGCACGAGACATGACACCTGAGCAGGCATGTTGTCATGATGAAGCTGCCAATCACCAGTTGTCCATAGCTGTGGCCTTCTGAATCATCTGAATAGTCTCCGTGGAAGAATGTTCAAGCTTAACGCAAAATTTGATGCAGATTCGTTGCTCTACTTGCTCATTTTGAATGTGACGGCCACACAGTACACATGCTCACTCAGTGGCATCTACCAACCCCACTGACTAGTACAGTGAAGTCGTCACTGTTCACACATGCTCATTCTAGTCCACTCTCTTTGGCTGCCAGGTTACATCACTGTCTCACAAACTGCTCTCATTTTATTAACAATGACTTGATTTTTTCCGGACAGACCTCATATATACATTAATCAAAGAGAAGACAAGATAGTTTATAACCAAATATTAAATTACCTCGTAAAATAAGAATTCAGTAGTTGTCCATAAGCCTTAGGGAAAAGGTTGAGTATGAATTGAATTTTTATGATGCAAAGTTTAAGAGAGAAGGAAAGAAGAAATAAAAGTTTTTCAATAATATCCAGGGGAACAGAAGTAAAAGTAAAAGATGGGAAGTGAGGCAGCGGTGTGATAAAGAGTTTTATTTTGCATATATTGATTGTCACGATACAGCAGAATGTAATTGTGTTATGGAATAGGTAAAGATCTGGATTAGCCCCTTTGATTGAAAGGTCTGCTCCTTGAGCCCTGGCCCATGTGGCTCAGTTGGAGCATTGTCCTGTGACCAAAAGGTCGCTGGTTGGATTCCCAGTCAGGGCACACGCCCAGATTGCAGGGTCAATCCCCAGTTGGGGCATGTGCAGGAGGCAGTAGATTGATGTTTCTGATGCCGATGTTTCTCCCTCTCTCTCTTGCCTCTCCTCTTTCTCTCAAGTGAGAAGAAAATAAACCTTTAAGTAAACAAAACAAACAAAAAAAAGTCTGCTCCTTGAGATGTAAAGGATTGGAAAAATTCTTCTGCTTCTTTAGCCTTCTATCACCAAGTCTTGAGACATGCCCACATTTGTATACGTGATACAGAATCTGAAGAATCAAGAGAGTTAATGAGGATTAGCAAAGGAAGGGGCAACATGGTAGCCCCAGAAATTTCAGCAGGCTAGAGTTTCCAAAAGCAGCAAATAGTTATTGCTTTCTTTTCTCCAGAAAAATTAGGATAAACAGAATTGAAAATAGATCATTGAATTGGGCCGGAAGATGACTCTTGGTCACCTTTTACCAAAAAGCTGGTAACCCTCAAAAGAATCAAACTATACTATCCAAACATCCTTCAGACCCACAGAAAGGTACCCCTTCCTTCTAGGGCTCTGGTGCTTTTGCTGTCATGTGCTCACACAGAACTTCAAAACCACTGAATTCTTGCTCAGACATGTCGGCCCTTACATGTTCTGCTCTCTGTAAATAGCTCATTATTCACCTTGTTTTGGTATTTCATTGGTTTTCACCGTCCCATTTTCCTTCTTGCAGAAAAGAATGTTACTTCTTTAGTGTGGGATATTTACTGACACTGAATAAATACGGTGCATTTCTCTTTTTTTTCTTTTAGGCGTCCCCAGTGCCTGACAACTGCAGAACGTCCAATTGTATACATAATTCTTAGAAAGCATTTCGAACATTGTTTACTAAGCTGTCATTTTAATATAAAAAATTACATAGCATTTTCTCAATTATTATGTCCAGCTTTTACTCATTACATTTTTATCATCAGAAAAGGTTAATGGAACCATTGATTAATTGGGGAAATGTGAATGCCTTGTTCATTATACTGCCAGGTTACTCAGGGTTCACTCTCACTTTGGTTTCCACGTCCCGTTTGTGTCCTATGTATGATATGTGTTCTGTACTGTTTTTTTGTTTTTGTTTTGTTTTTTTACCTTTGCTGCATATACAACCCTCACTTCTGTGACTTTCTTTTTTGCTTTTATCACACTAATTTATTTTCCTCTTTGTCTCTTTCATGATCTCCTCTCTTCCAATAGCATCATGGTGTAGAGCCATATGAAAATGAGAATGAAAAGGCAATCGATTTATTTGGCCAATCAGGTTTATTCTATTGGGTGTCACCCCAAGTGCTGTGTCATTTTTGTTTTCAGTATATGCATTGTTTCAACATTATTGGACGATCAGGAAAACTATCATTAACTCATGCTGGTTATTTTATAACTGATTTTTATAAAAAGCAATTTTTCAGTATTACCTGTGCTGACTTTAGGCAATTTTTTTTTAAAAACAGACTTTTAGAACAGTTTTGGGTTCACAGCAAAATTGAGCAAAGTATACAGTTCCCTCTCCGCACACAAAATCTCATAATTGACATCCCCTACCAGAGTGGGGCACTTGTTACAAATGATGAACCTGCAGTAACACATCATAATCAACCGAAGTTAGTAGTTTACATTATGATTCTATCTGTGTTTGTTGTACATTGGACAGATGCATAATGATATTATCCATCATTATGTACTGTACAGAATATTTTCATTTCCAAAAATATTTTCCACGCTCCACCTATTTATTGCTTAACTTTGCCCCAGCTTCTGGCAACCATTGATCTTTTTCTGGTCTCCATAGTTTTGCCTTTTACAGGATGTCAGATAGTTAGGATAATATGGTATGTTGGCATTTTAGGATTGGCTTCTTTTACCAAGTAATGTGCATTTAAGGTTCCTCCATGGCTTTTCATGAGTTTTTAAGTGCTGAATAATATTCTGTTGCCTGGATATACCACAGTTTATCCATTCACCTACTGAGGGAAATCTTGGTTGCTTCCAAGATTTCACAATTAAGAATAAAGCTGCTTTAATACATCCAGGTGTAAATTTTTTGTGTGAACCTACGTTTGTTTGTTTTTTTTAACTCTTTTTGGGGTAAATACCAAGGAGCACAATTGCTGGATTATATGGTAAGAATGTTCAGTTTTACAAGAAACCACCATCTTCCCAAGTGGCTGTACCATTTTGCATTGTCACCAGAAATGAATGAGAATTCCTGTTGCTCTACATCCTTTCCAGCTTTTGGTGCTGTCAGCATTTTGTTTTGCTATGTTAACAGGTATGTAGTTGTATCTCACTGTTGTATTAATGGCATTTCCTTGATGACATATGATATGGAGCATTTTTTCATGTGCTTATCTGCCAGCTCTCTGTCTTCTTTGGTGAGGTGTCTGTTCAGATAGTTTGCACATTTTTTAATTGAACTCTGTTTTCTTATTGAGTTTTAAGAGTTCTTTGTATATTTCATAACATTGTTTTACCAGTATTATACAAGGTCCAGCACAAATAATGCCCCTTTTTATTACAAAATCTTTTATTACAAAATCATAAGCATGCAATTCTGTAACATAACAATAGCACACTCAAGCACACCACGTGACATTTTAGGTGAAATGTTCAAATTGCTGTCCATCTCGTGTGAGACATTCACAAACCCTGCCAACCACACTCAGTGGTGGTACTTCTGCCAGACCCTGTATTTTACAAACGTGTTCTCTAGTCTGTGGCTTGTCTTCTCATTACTTTGGCAGTCTTCTACAGAGAAATTTTAAATTTTAATGAAGTCTAGCTTATCAGTTATTTCTTTCATGGATCATGGCTTTGGAGTTGTTTTCTACAATATCATTGTCAAACCCAAGGTCATCTAAATTTTCTCCTGTGTTATCTTTTACACATTTTATAGTTTTGTATTCTGACACTTAGGTCTGTGATTCATTTTGACTTAATTTTTGTAAAGGGACATAAGAGCTGTGTCTAGATTCCCTTTTTAAAGATGCGGATGTCTAGCAGTTCTAGCATCATTTATTGAAAGGACTATCTGTTTTCCATTATATTGCACTCCTTTGTCAAAGATCAGTGGACTGTATTCGTGTGGACCTATTTTAGGATTCCTTATTTTGTTCCATTGATCTGTTAGTCTATTTTTTCACCAATACCATGATATCTTGATTACTGTAGTTTTATCCTACGTCTTGAACTCAGGTAGTCAGTATTCTTACTATGTTCTTTTCCTTCAATACTTTCACCTTTCCCTGTAAGCATTAGAATTGGATGTTTATATCCACAAAGTAACTGGCTGTGATTTTGATTGGGATTACATTAAATCTGTATATCAAGTTGGAAAGAACTAACATTTTTAGTCTTCTTATCCATGACCATGGAATATCTCTCCATTTATTTGGTTCTTGTTTGATTTCTTTCATCAGAGCTTTGCTTAGACATTTTTTTATCTTCACTGTTACAACTTTATATGTTACATGTTTCCTCCTTTGGGACTCAATATATTTCTGCAAATACAAGCTCCGAGGCGGCACTCTTACTGTGGGTCCAGAGGGAATCAGTGAGAGCTCCTTTGCCAGCAATCCCATTTCATCACACTGTCCTGAGTAAAGCTTTGCCCACGTCCCTAGCTTTACTCCTGAGCCAACCCAAGTACCAGAGAAGGGGGTGCTGTAGAAGGAAAATGAGGTATAATTAACAAAAGAAAGATGAATAAATGATAGAGGGCAAAAATGACAGATACTCTTCCACATGTTTTATCAGAATCACATTGTCATTCCAAACTCATATAAACAACTTAATTAACACTCTATCCCAAATAATAGTAAGACCTCAAATGCAGTATCTTGAATACCAGTCTGAAAAATCTACTGCCTAAATTCCTTTAGTTTTCATTTACTCTGTAGCACATTTACAGTCTAGCTTGACTGCATTTACTTTGAGGAACTGCTGTTGGTAGTTTTTTTAGTCTTCACAATCCTTAATTTTTCTTGATACAATTGGCCACCATCTCTTTGAAATTCCCCCTCTAATGGTTATATATCATGTTATTATTCTGACATAAATTCTATCTCAATATTTCTTTTACCTCCTTCAGTAGCTTCCCTGCTTTTTATCTTCAACTTGTATATATGCCTCAAGTTCTTTTTATGTCTCCCTTCGTTTTCAGTATTTTCTCTTTCTGGGATTTTGTCTTTTCCAGCGTTTACTTTTCACTTCCATGCAGATGACTCTCAAGTCAGTCTCTTTCTAGTTGTTCTACTAATAGCTACTTTTTTTCCTTAACTTCTAATTGTTATTTCTGACTAGCTATTGGGCATGACTGCCTATGTCAAGTTCATATATACAAACCTTGAACTCATTCTCCCCTCCAAGTATACTTTTCCCCTGTTGTTGTTACTTAACACTACTGTTTTCCCCCTAATAACTTGGGCACAGAGTACTGACATCATGTCTTACAGGTGCCTCTCTTTTGCCATGTACATTCAGTTGGTGCTAATCCTTTATTAGCTCTAACATGTCTCTTATACTGACATGTCTCTTAACATGTCATCTCCATTTCCTTCTCTCTAGGTAAAGTTGTATCTTGATCAAACTTCTTGGCAAGATGAAGCTTAAGTGGATTCCTTGCTTTCATTTTCCCCATATTCTCTTCCAGTGGCATATTGGTTTTCCTTTCTAGTTTTTGTTTCTGCATAAAAATCCATAACAGTGCTATATTGTTTTCTTTTTTTCTTTTTTTTTAAATTTTTTTATTGTTATTCAGTTACAATTGTCTGCATTTTCTCCCCATCCCGCCACCCCACCCCAGCCAAACCCACCTCCCTCCCCCACCTCTACTATTGTTTTC
Organism: Desmodus rotundus; assembly: GCF_022682495.2. Classification (NCBI taxonomy): domain Eukaryota; kingdom Metazoa; phylum Chordata; class Mammalia; order Chiroptera; family Phyllostomidae; genus Desmodus; species Desmodus rotundus. The sequence goes on along the minus strand of NC_071393.1, from coordinate 69,461,076 downwards.
TAAATAAAGAAGGTGCTTAGCCATGAACTAAAAACCACCTGAGGTGTTGCCATGAATCTTTCTTCAGTCTTGTTCCCAGGACTCCCCTACATGTGTCCTTTTGTCCAGTAATGTGGAACCATTGGACACTCTCTTACAGTGCCTTCTGCTTCTCTCCCCCCTTGCCCCAACTTATTCTTTCTTCTCTCTCTTTCTGCTTCCATTTTTTATCTGTTTACATCCTGCCCATGAGGCCGGGTTGAATTCAAATACTCGTACATTTAGCCGCACCAGATGGCCTGCGCTTACACTTTGTTTCTTTTGTTCTTGTGACAAACGACTTAATCGGCTTTATGTCATAGTTGTTTAAGGACTTACTATATCTACTAGGTTATAAATCTCTTGAGGACTATTCTTTTCATATCTTTATACTCTCTGTAATAGCTATTAGTTCTGCAATAAGAATTTTTTAATTTGACATTATTATTTTCATACTTCATTTTTTTCTTCCTACAGAATTTTATAGACATGTACTTCCATTTTATGTTGCATACCATTTAATGAAAGTCATTTTCTTTGTTTTTCTTTTATCTTGTAGTTGGAGGAAAATTCCCCAAGCACACTGAAATGTAAAATACAATCTTTAGAAAGGTTTTTCATGTAAATTTATCACTAAGATTTTCACTTTATATATGATGACCCTTAAACTTTCTTACTGAATAATTAATCTATTTAAATTTTTCCTTAAGTTAAAGTCTTAAATTATTTATGTGGGTGTATCAAGTATATCACCTAAACATGGGACCCCAAACAAAATGGTGGCCTAATGGAAAGCTCCAGGTTAAACATAGGGACACACATTAAAATTTCTTTGGTGTCCCTGACTGTGCTGCTCACGGCAAACTTCATGCTAAAAACACCATACATCACTATGGTGACAGGCTTGAGAAAATGAAAACTACAGAACTTTACATAAATCAGCCAAAAGATCATATTAAAATGCCTAACCTTTACAGAAGAATCAAGACTTTTACTTTTAACTATTCAGAAGCTCTTTCTTCCTTATGTAATAGTTGTTTTAGATTTTTCAAACAGTTTTATGTGAAGTAATATTTCAAATTAATTGTTGGCAAAGCCATTGCATTTATAAAGAGACAAAGTTCACAGAAATTCAGCCCCAATTTTACTAATGTATCCTATTAACATTTAGCATTTAATTTTGTTTTTTATTGAAATAATCCCATAGGACAATTATATATTATATAATTATAAAAACTAACACTCCTAGAAGTTGTAACTTTTAAAAACACTATATTCTCCTAGCCCACTTTTGGATTTTTCATTGTATTTTACTTTATTTGAGAAATGTCAAATATATTTTAAAATTTATATCTTTAAGCCATTCTATGATTTTATTTTTCTTTTTAATCCGACAAATACCTGTGAGCACCTACTCTGTTTTAAAAACTGTTAAGCCTACATGGAATTCGTGATAAATATGAGCAAGTTAGAGTATAGCTATAATTATAACTTTTAACTGAAGTTACTGGTATTCCGAGCATGATGATTACAGTGACAGGTATCACTGGTCTGGCTAGTCTGAAGTTAGGACCATCATGTTGACTCAAGTGAAGAGTGATATCTAAGATATGCTCCTGGTTTTCAATAAATACTGATGGAGGCATGGAGCCTATATATACTTGAATAAGGATAGTAAGAGATGGGCATGTAGTAATCAGACTGGTAATATTGGTTTCTTTGGGTAAAGTGGGCATGAAGGGGGAAAATACACAGAGGAGCTTGATTTTTTATAATTTCTGACTTCGTACAATGGGCATATAGTTTTAAATTTAAAATATTTGATTAAGAAATTAACTGAGGTGAAGGGGAATAGTGTAGTGAGTTCCAGTGATGAATACTTTAAAAAGTTATTCTACAACACTTTAGTAGTCTAGGTAGAAAGAAACATACTGGGGCCCTTCAGAGCACAAGTGAAAAAGTATATATAATGACCAAAAGTATTTGAATGGCAGGACTCTCGAGTATGTTGTACACAGGAATTTGCTCTCAATGCTCTTATCAGCATATAAATTCAAAGACCACCCCCCCCATGGAAGTATACTGCCACTGCCTTCATTCTGCCTCAGAGATACAGGGATGGACAAAGTAGGTTTACAGTTGTGAGTATGTGAAACGCAGAGTCTGTTCTTGTATTATTATTAATTATTGTATTATTTTCCATACGAATGACTGTAAACCTAGTTTTGCCCACCCCTGTATTTTCTTATAGAAGAAACAAAGGAAGGAGGAAGATAAAAGATAATTTTTATTTACCAACTCTTGGTTTAGCACAACTTTCCTACCTCACCCCTCTCCCCATCTTTGCCCTCAGACTAAAGAGAGAAAACTGTTTTTGTAAAAGGGAGTAAGCCATTTAGCAGGTTTTAAAACCTAATTCCATACACCTCAATGATATAACTTGGTATTCAGATGGATTTTGGCCTTAGGTAGCACTGAATTGCTGCTTCTACAAATGGTCATTGGAGCAGATTAATTAAGTATCAAAGGCAGGACAACTGTAACTGAACAACAATAGATAGATAGAGAGATAGAGGATACATAGATAGATGATAGGTAGATAGATGATAGATAGATGATAGATAGATAGATAGATAGATAGATAGATAGATGATAGATAGATAGGCAGGCATCAGATTCACCTAAATTTACATTGCTTCTTGACTAATTCCTGTCCCAAATGCATGAATTTCAGTATTAGCAACAATGCAGCACTCTGTCAGCACGTCCAGAGTCACACTGGGCAGTGGAAGAGTATTTTTGAACCTAGAATCTGTGGTTCTCCCCTAAACTAGTAAGTTTAGGGGAGGATAGTACCCAGTGAATTAATTTCCTTCTCTGCTTTCAAACTGTAATTGACTTTTTTCTTTAAAAATGTACTTAGTTTTGGAAAGCACTTTATCTCCCCTACAATCCCCAATGATAGCTTTGCTGGATAGAGTAATCTAGATTGTAGGTCCTTGCCTTTCATGACTTTGAATATGTCTTGCCTGTCCCTTCCAGTCTGTAAAGTTTCTTTTGAGAAATTAACTGACAGTCTTATGGGAACTCCTTTGTAGTTAACTATCTGCTTTTCTCTCGCTACTTTTAAGATTCTCTTTATCTTCAACCTGTGGCATTTTAATTATGATGTGTCTTGGTGTGTTTCTCTTTGTGTCCATCTTGTTTGGGACCCTCTGTGCTTCCTGTATTTGTATGTCTATTTCCTTCACCAAATTAGGGAAGTTTTCTTTCATTATTTTTTCAAGTAAGTTTTCAATTACTTGCTCTTTCTCTTCACCTTCTGTCACCCTGAGAATTCAGATGTTGGCACGTTTGAAGTTATCCCAGAAGCTCCTTAGCCTATCCTTGTTTTTTTTGGTAAAGCTAAAGAAGTTCAGCACCACCAAGCCATTATTATATGAAATGTTAAAGGGACTTGTTTAAGAAAAAGAAGATCAAAACTTTGAAAACTAAAGTGACAAGAAATTCACAACTATCAGCAATTGAATCTTCAAAACAAACCAACCAAATAAGCAGTACAGAAACAGAATCATAGATACAGAGATCATTTGGAGGGTTATCAGTTGGGAAGAAGTGGGAGAGTGGGTGGGCGGAGTGCAGGGAATAAGAAGTACAAATTGGCAAGAACAGAATAGACAGGGAGATGTTAAGAAAAGTATAGGAAATGGAGTAGCCAAAAAAACTTACATGCACGACCCATGGACATGAACTAAGGTAGGAGTGCATAGCCAGAAGGAATGGCAGGAACCAGTAGAGGTGGGCAAAAGGGGAAAAAGTGGGACAACTGTGGTAGTGTAATCAATGAACAATTTTTTTAAATGTACTTAGTTTTTATGCTCTCCCATGCAGCCTATTGTTGTGATGTTGTTTTAAAAAAATAAAGTTTCTGATTGGTGTTTTTATAATGTTTCACTTTGGTGATTTCTTATAAAAGACAAGTGGCATACTACTTATTCATTTAACATGGTTATTGAGTGTTTACATCTGTTGTTCACACAGTGAGGATACAATAGTGAATTGAACATCTGAAAATTATTTCCTTCATGGAGCTTTTATTTTATGGAATGAGACAGACTAATTAATCAAAAATATAAAATAGAGGAGATGGTAGGAAAGTTGCTTCACTGACCATACAAATGGGGTTTGGATTTTATGGAATAAGAATAATCTAAGAATCCTGGGCTTCAGTGGTGACAGATTTAAACACAGATTGAGGGTAATAAGAGCAGTCTTTTTGGTTATGTGGCAGAGAGTGGTGCTGAGCTATGGTGTTTGGGATAAGGTACGGAAGGGGTGAGGCTCTTGCCAGAAACCTATAGATACAGTTATTCAGTAAATTGGAAGAAATCAAAAGAAAATATTCAGAATAAAACATGGGGAAAAACCACAAAATATACATTAGAAGTTGAGAGAAATAGAAACGGTGAGAAAGGCTTAAAATACATGTAATTAGAGTATCAAAAAGAGAGGAGAAGGATAATGGAATATTTAGTGCAATATTTGAAAAGATATTGGCTGAGAGCCTTTAAAAATTGATGAAACACACCAAGGTGTAGATTCAAGAAATCCTATTAACCAGAAACAAAATAAAATGGTAACCATATTTAAGAAAAAGTAAAGCACCTAGGAATAAATTTAACCAAGGAGCTAAAAGACCCATATTTGGAAAACTAGAACACTGAAAGAATTAAGGAAGATACAAATGGAAGCACATACCATGTTCATGGATTGGAGAATTAACATCATTAAAATGGCCATACTACCCAAAGCAATCTATAGATGAAACACAATTCCTGTTAAGGTACAAATGGAATATTTCATAGATCTAGAACAAATATTTCAAAAATTTATATGGAACCAAAAAAGACCCTGAATAGCCTCAGTAATCTCGAGAAAGAAGAACAGAGTAGGAGGGATCATAATACCTGATATCAAACTATACCACAAGGCTGTAGTAATCAAAACAGTCTGGTACTGACCCAAGAACAGACACAGATCAATGGAACAAAATAGAAAACCCAGAAATAAACCCAAGTCTCTATGGTCAATTAATATTTGACAAAGGGGACAGGAGAATAAAGTGGAATAAAAGTAGCCCTTCAACAAATGGTGTTGAGAGATCTGGACAGGTACAGGCAAAAATATGAGACTAGACCACCAACTTACACCATATACCAAAATGAACTCAGGGTGGGTAAAATACCTATATATAAGTTGTGACACCATAAAAGTCCTAGAGGAAAACATAGGCAGGAAAATTTCAGATATCCTATGCAGCAATATTTTCACTGATATGTCCCCTGGGGTAGGGGACATAAAGGAAAGAATAAACAAATGGGATACTGCAAATTAAAAAATTTCTGCACGGCTAAAGAAACCATCATCAGAATGAAAATGGAACTGACTGTATGGGAGAACGTATTTGCCAATGACATGTTGGACAAGGGTTTGATCTCCAAAATAAATAAAGAACTCATCCTACTCAATACCGGAAGACCAACAATCCAATTAAAAAATGGATAAAGGCCCTGAGTAGACACTTCTCCAAGGAGGACATACAGGTGGCTCATAGACATGTAAAAAGATGCTCAACATCACTAGCCATCAGAGATGCAAATTAAAACCACAATGAGATATCACCTCACACCAATTAGAATGGCCAACATAAACAGATCAACAAACAACACGTGCTGGTGAGGATGTGGAGACAAAGGAACCCCTAGTGCACTGTTGGTGGGAATGCAGACTGGTGCAACCCTCTGGAAAACAGTATGGAATTTCCTCAGAAAACTAAAGATGGAGCTGCATTTGCCCCTGCAATTCCACTTCTTGGAATATACCCTAAGAATCCCAAATCACCAAGTCAAAAGGACTTATGCACCCCAATGTTGATAGCATTATTTGCAATAGCCGAGTGCTGGAAACAGCCTAAGTTCCCATTAGCAGATTAATGGATCAAAAAACTGTGGTACATTTACATGATCGAATACTACACAGTAGAACAAAAGGAGGAACTCCTGCCTTCTGTGACAGCATGGATGGGACTGGAGAGTATTATGCTAACTGAAATAAGTCAATTGGTAAAAGACACCATATGATCTCACCTATAGGAGGAATCTAATGAACAAAATGATGGGCAAACGAGAACCAGAGGCTTGGAACCAAGGAACAGACTGACAGCAACCAGAGGGGAGGCAGGAGGGGGATAATGGTGGAAAGAAGGGAAAGGGATTAGTCAAAGAACATGTATGAATGACCCATTGACATGGACTACAGTGTTGGAATTGACTGTGGGAGTGGGGGGTGGGCTGGGCAGAGGAGGGCAAAAGGGAAAAAAATGGGACAACTGTTATAGAATAACAATAAAAAATTTAAAAGATAACCATATTTAGGCATACATGATAAAACTGCTGAAAACAAATGGCAAAGATAACTGAAAACAGCCAAAGTGTGTTAAAAACAGGCTATTTTCAAAGAACTCTCTATTAGAATGAAACCGAATTTTTCAAGAGAAAAATGGAAGCCAGATAATGGAATCGCATCTTCATTAGTGCTATATGAAAATAACTGTTATCCTAGAATTCTGTACCCAGCAATCTTCAAAAATAAAAATGAGGAATCTTTTAGGGTGATAATAATGCAGTTGTCAGCTCTTGTTGATGGTGTATATGTGATTTGTCCATTTCACTGTAATATTTGTCCTCCATAAATAACTATTTAACTTAACAACATTCATGTTAGGTCCTTAATATTTTTGTTATCCTTTGCTAATACTTTTTTTCAGTTTTTGAAAATTGTTTCAATCATTTTTGTTTCACCCCAACACTTTATGTAGGTAAATTTTAAGCAGGAATTAATGTGAAATGAAAGAGGAATAAAGACGTTTTCAGATAAACAAAAGGTGAGGGAGTTTACCACCACTAGATTTGCCTTCTTTAAAAGTATTGCTAAAGAGAGTTCTTCAAGCTGCAGGGCGGAGGGGAGGGAAAGAAAGAAAAGGACACTAGGTAGCAACACTAAAGCACACAAAATTATAAAACTCTTTGAGAAGTATAAATACATAAACATATACACAACCTGTGATAGTATAATAGTGGTGTGTAAATTATGTTTAATTGTGGTATAGAATTCTACAAATAAAATCATTAGAAACTATAAAGTTATATTAAATACAAAATATACAAAGATGTAATTTGTGACATCAATAACAAAGAATAGCAGAGGGAAAGTGTAAAGGAATAGAATTTTATATGTGATCAATGTTAAATTCTTTTCAGTTTAAAATGGATTGTTATAACTACATTTCATATAATCCCAATGATAACCAGGAAGATAATACCTATAAAAATGCACAAGAGAAAGTGAGAAAGGAATCAAGGCATTTCACTGCAAAAAAAAAATAAAAACACAAAGAACAGCTGCAACATTGAAAAAAGTGACAAAATAACTAAAAGACATAAAGAATAAAATAACAATAACAAGTCCTCTACTAATAGGAGAGAGTTCTTCTCTATTAGGAGTTACTTTAAATATAAGTAAACTCCATAATCAAGAGACACAGAGTGGCTGAATGGATTTAAAAAAAACCTAAGATACAACTTCATGCTGTCTGCATAGATTCACTTCAGATATAAGGGCATACATAGGCTGAACACGGAAGGATGGAAAAACATATCCCATGAAAATGATAAAGACAGCAGGGGTGGCCATACTTAGATACATAGACTCTAAGTCAAAAAATATTACAAGGGTCATGGAAAGTTATATAATGATAACAGAGTTCCCAAGGAAGATGTAGCAACTATAGATATATATGCACCTCATACCAAAACAACCTAATATATGAAGCAAACATTGGCAGAATTCAAGTGGGAAATGTTTTCAATTACGTATAGATAGGGCAAATATCAACACTGAAACAGACCTTAAACAATACCATAGACTAATTGGACCTAATAGACATAAAATAACACTCCACCTAAGAGCAGCAGAATACACATTCTCAAGCACACAAGGAACATTCTCCAAGATAGAACATGTTTTAGACCACAAAGCAAGTCAACAAATACATTAAAATCATAACAAATGGAATAATAGAAATCAATAGCAAAAGGAAAACTGGAAAATTCACAAATATGTTGAAATTAAACAACACTCTTGAACAACCAATGGGTCGAAGAAAAACAATTATGAGAAATTAAAAGAATATCTAGAGACAAATTTAAATGAAAACAGAACACAACAAAATAAGGGATGCAACAAAAGCAGTACCAAGAGGGAAATTTATAGTGGTAAACACCTACATTAAAAACAGAAGAAAAAGAGTTAACATAGTTAAAATATCTATATTACCCAAAAACAATACACATTTAATGCAATCACCATCAAAAGACCCCAAATAGCCAAAGCAATCTGGAGGAAAAAAGAATGAAACTTGAAATATCATGATCCCTGACTTTAAATAAAACTGCAAAGTGGCAATAAGCAAAGACAAACACACTGACCAATGAAACAGAATTGAGAGCCCAAAATTAAACCCACATGTATATGGGCAAACAATTTCCAAAAAATGAACCAAAAACATAGAGAAAAGAAAGCCTGTTCAATAAATGGTGCTGGGAGAATTGGAAAGCCACATGCTACAGAATGAAACTAGACCACTGTTGTTTGTCCCCACAGACAAAAATTAACTCAAAATGGATCAAAGACCTAACTATAATACCTGAAACAAATTACAGAGAAGAAAACATATGGTTTTCTTACTATGGTTTAGGTACTAAACATATGGACCATGGTCTTAACAGAGGATTTTATCAATTTGACCCCAAAGAGAACAGAAGTAAAAGCAAAAATAAATGAATGGGACTGTACCAAACTAAAAAAGCAATAAACTGCCAACAAAACAAAAAGGCATTTGCAAACAACAGCTTTGACAGGTATTGATATCCAAAATATATAAAGAATTCATACAACTCAACACCAAACAAACAATTCAATTTAAAAAAATGAGCAGGGGACCTAAACAGACCCTCCTCCCAAAAAGACATACAAATATCCAACAGATATGTGAAAAGATGATCAACTTCACCAGCAGTTGGGGAATTGCAAATAAATCAAAGTGAAATGTCAGAAAAAGTCAAGAACCATATGGTTTTACTAATATGTGGAATATAAACCTGAAAGCAACAAATGAACAAACAAGACAACAAACAAAAACTCGGAGACACAGGCAACATTATGGTGGTTATCAGAAGGAAGGTGGGGTGGGGTCAACTGTATACAGGTGGTGGGCACACAATGCAGTGTACAGATGATGTGTTATGGGATTGTACACTTGAAACCCACATAATTTTGCTAACCAACATCACCCAAATAATTTATTTTTAAAAAATTTAGAATTAGGTAGATAAGGAAGCAAAGTTACATTGTATATTTTATGTAAGATGCATATATATGTATGGAGAGAGAAGTCTAAGTAAAGCAAATATTTTTTGTCAACTTTTATAAAAACATTGCTTTATCTTTCACTCCTACAATTATATATGTGATTAAAAATCCATAACTCAGTGGCTAAAAAACTCACACAACTAAAGAAGTTCAGCTGAAAAAGATCTCAAATTGACCTGAACACTACATTTCAAGGAACTAGATAACACACTGCACCAAAAGATAAGAAAAGAAAGGAAATAATAAAGATTAAACCAGAAAAAAGCAAAATAAAGAATATGAAAAAATAGAAAAAATGTGAAACTAAGTTGTTTTTTGAAAAGCTTAAGAAAATTGACAATCATTAACTTGACTAAGAATAATAGAAGGCTGAAATTACAAAAAAATGAAAACCGATAGAGAAGACTTTGCAAATGGTATCACATAAATCAAAAGGATCATAAGAGACTACCAGGAACATTTATATGCCAAAAAAAATGGATAAACCATAAGGAATGGATAAGTTTCTAGAACTATGCAACCTACAAAGATTGAATCACAAAGAAATTTAAAATCTGAGCAGACCTATAATTAGACCTATAAGGAGATAGATGGAGTAATAAAAAATAAAAAAAAAAAAACTTTTCCAACTAAAAAAGCCTGGGACCAGATAGCGTCACTGAAGAGTTCTTCCAAACATTTAAAAATTGATACCAATTCTTCTCAAACTGTTTCATAAAAGTAAGGAGGAGGGAACACTTCAAAACTTACTTTGAGGCTAACATTACCCTGATACCAAATCAGACAAAAAACAAAAGACCTGCAAGAAAAAAAGACTGCAGTCCAATATTTCTGGTAAATGTTTATGTAAAAACCCTCTAAAAAAGACAAGAAAATGGAACTCAACAATATATTAGCAGAATTTTACACCATAACCAACGGATATTGATTCACGGAAATCCATGATGGTTCAGCATATGAAAATCAATATAACATATCACATTAACACAATAGAGGACAAAAAGCACACAATTATCTCACAAACAAGTTTTTGACATAGTTCAACATGCTTTCATGAGGAAATACTCAACAAAGAATAGGAGGAAATTACCTCAACATAATAAAACCATAGATGAAGCCCATATCTATTGTACGCAATGGTGAAAAACTGACAGCTTTTCCACTAAAATTAGGAACAATTGAAGGATGCCCTATTTCTCTACTTCTAGTCAACATATTATTGGAAATCCTGGTCAGAGCAATTAGACAAGAAGAAATAAAAGGCATCTAAATCACAAAGGAAGAAGAATATCGTTTTGTTGGCAGATGAGATGATCTTATATGCAAAAAACTAAGGATTCCACAAATAATTGTTAGAACTAATGAACAAATTTAGCAAAGTTTCAAGGTACAAAATCAATGCACAAAAACCAGTTGCATTGCTATACACTTAAACAATCTGAAAAGAAAATTAAGAAAACAATCCCATTTACAATAGTTTCAAAGAACAAATTACTTAGGAATAAACTTAACTGAGGAGATGAAAGACTTAGAGGACTACAAAACAGTATATAGACTACTCAGGGCAATTTTCAGATTCAATGTCATCCCTATGAAAATCCCAATGGCATTTGTTTTGCAGAAATAGAAAATACTGTCCTAAAGTTTATATGTAATCTCAAAGGACCCCAAATAGCTAAAGTAATCTTGAGATGAAAAAACAATGCTGGAGGCTTCACACTTCCTTGCTTTAAAACACTACAAAGCTTCAGGCATAAAGACAGACATATGTAGACCAATGAAACAGACTAGAGAACCCAGAAAGAAATCCTTATACATATGGTTAAGTGATCTTTAACAGTGGTGTCCAGGATACATGATAGGGAAATCATGGTATTTTCAACAAATGATGCTGGGAAAACTGAATATCCACATCTTTAAAAAAATAGTAATTTGGACCCTTACCTTACACCAAATACAAAAATTAATTCAAAATAGGTTAAAGCCCTAAACATATGACCTGAAACTTTAAAAACACATAGAAGAAAACATATGGAAAAGTTTTATGACATTGGATTGGCAGTGATTTCTTGGATATGACACAAAAAGCACAGGCAACAAAAGCAAGAATAGACATGGAGTTTAAAAGCTTCTCCAAAGCAATGGAATCAATCAACAGAATGAAAACATGACCTACATACAGAATGGGAGAAAGTTATCTGCAAACCGTGTTTATGCAGAGTATGTAAAGAACTACAACTCAATAGCAACAACAATTAAAAATTCATTTTAAAAATAGGCAAAGAACTTGAATAGACTTGTCTCCAAAGAAAATGTCCAACAGGCAAACAAAAACGATGATCAGCATCACTAATCATCAAGTATATGCAATAAAAACCACAGTGAGAGATCACCTCATATTTGTTAGGATGACCAATCAGAAAACCAGAAAAAAATACCATGCATTGATTAGGATATAGTGAAAAATGGGAACTTTCATGTAGTTTGCAGAAATGTAAAATGGTGTGGCCTCTTTGGATAACAGTATGGAAATTCCTCAAAATAATTGAAACTACAACTACCATGTGACCCAGCACTCCTCCTTCTGGGTTATTATACAGAACAATTGAAATCAGGGTCTTAAAGAGAATTTGCATTCCCACATTGATGGTAGCATTATTTAGAAGAGGTGAGATGTGGAAACAACCTATGTGTCATTATGGATGAACAGATAATGGAAAGTGGACTATGCATGCATACAATGAAATGTTACTCCGCCTTACAAAAGAAAGCAATCCTGTCATATGCAGCAACATGGAAGAACCTCAAGAACATTATACCGTGTGAAATTAGCTAGTGACAAAAAGACAACTCTGCATGACCCCCCTTATAGGACGTCTCTAAAGTGCTCAAGCTCTTAAAAACAGCAAATAGAATGTTGGTTTCCAGGAACTGTCAGGAAGAGGAAAAGAGTTGTTCAGTGGGTATAGAGTTTCGGTTATACAGGATAAAGTTCTAGAGAGACGTTTCACAACAAGGTTCAAATAGTTAACACTACTTTGCTATCCATTTAAACATGGTTAAGATGCTACATTTATTTCTTTACCACATTAAAAAAGAGAGCAAAATTTTCAAGTATGTGGAAATTACACAAGAAATTTCTAAATAATCTATGGCAAAAGGAATAAATCCCAAGGGAAATTAATGGTTTTGAACAAGTTGCTAATGAAAAATTTGATATATCAAAATTGTGAAGTAACATTAAAGCAGAATTTCAGATTAAATGTATAGCCTCAAACAGATATGGAGAATGGCTAAAAATCAGTGAGTTCAGCAATCATCACAAGAAGTTAAAGAATGGCAATTTAACTAAAAAAAAGAAATAATGAAGTTAAAAAGAAATTAATTAAATAAAATGTAACAAGAAAATAGAGAAATCACCACAGTCAACAGTTGGTGCTCAGAAATGACTGAATTTGAGCGATCCCTGGCTGTGATGACTGAGATAGAAAGAGAAGGCACAAATAAATCTTAAAAAGAAGACATCATTATAGTTGTTTCATATGGTTAAAGGATAAAAGGGGACGTTGCAAATCACTCTACACCACTAAACTTGAAAACTTCGATAAGTGGAAAAACTCATGAAAAAAAGTTTGACACCAGAAAAAATATGGTAGATCTAAATACTCTTATGTATATTAAAGAAATTAAACTCATTACTAAAAACCTTCACACACCTCCAGGCCTAAATGCTTTACATGTAAATTTTACCAAACAGTTAAGGGGGAAATTGCCGGTTTTACAGAAACTCATGTAAACAGAAGAGGAAGCTCAATTTATCAGGTTAGTATAACCCAGAATCTATTAAGTATAACTGACATTTCTGTGGAAAATATTTTGGAGAGGATGACTGACTACACATCCTTTCAGTGTTATTCTGGAGTGTTGTCGCACAAGCCCATTCGAGGTATATTTATTCTCCAGGAGATGAAACTTTATTTCTCTTATTGTTTGCCGATTAAGGCCTAGACTTTATGAAGTTACTAATTAATATGTAGATTTTGTTCAGGAGGAATGTGAATTGTTTCTGCTAAGTAGAAAAGATAACATCAAAAGTTACATTTTATTGTCCTGTAGGATTTAACCAGTTTTGTGTGTCTATTCCAGAGTTCTTTCATTACAGGTGTGTCTTCTCTCAGATTCTTTTGGACCAGGTTTACTCAGTGGGTTAAATCAATCTGTACTGATATTTGAGACATGTTCAACCTATAGTTTCATTAGACTTATAACTCTAATTTACTACAAATATATTGGAAAGAGGGCAGAGGTGGGAGGGACTGGATAGCCAAAGAACATATATGCATATATGCATAGCCCGGGGACACAGACAACAATGTGGGGAATGCTGGGGGGGGGTGGAGGGGGGAAAAAGGGGGTAAAATGGGGGACATCTGTAGTAGTGTCAACAATAAAAGATATATATACTCAGAAATAATAAAATCTGATAACGACATTAAGATAGGAAATAATAAAATCTGATAACGACATTAAGATAGGAAAATTGTAAATCAACCTCATGCATAACTATACCTTTAAAAAGCCTTCACAAAATATTATCAAATTAAACCTAGGATATGTAAAAATGCTTACTATTACATCATGACCATGTTGGGTTATTCCAGGGATGCAAAGCTGATTTAACATCTGAAATCAGTCATTGCATTCACCATATTAACGGAATGAAAAAGATAAAAACATAAGATCACCTGCAATAAATGCAGCAAACATCATACTTAACATGGAAATGATGAAATCTTTTCATTTGAGTTCAAGGACAAAATAAGGGTCCCTGAAATTACTGCTTCAGTTCAACCAGTGGGGAAGGCAAGAAAAATAAATAAATGTATAAATTCAGAAAAGGAAGAAATAAACTATTATTATTTGCAGATTATAACTTTATAAATAGAACATGTAAAACAAATTCACAAATACATTCTTAGACTTAATCCTGAGTTCTGTAAGCTTTCTGGGTACAAGGTTAATTTAGAAAAAGTTTTATTTACATATACCAAGAAATAGCAAATGAATCAGGCTGCCTTCCACTTTGATGTTGAGTGATTGTGAGTGAATTTTCTGATTCTAAAACAAACATTTTTTCTATATTTTAACATCTTTGAAATTATGTATCTTACAGTACATGTTGACTTAGATTTGATGAATACGGTAGTATCTTGTAAGATAATGATGAAAATTAAATGAATGAATACAATAAATTTAAAGTCCTTACAACAGTGCCATTTGCAAATATATACAAATGTTCGAGCAATGTTAGCTCTAATTATGATTTTCTTCCATTATGTTTTATAACAAGTTACTGTTTTTTTTAAAGGAAGTTACTGATTTTTTATAAATTTATTTTATACAACTAGTTTACAAAAGTTTTATTATTTCTAGTATTTTTTAGTTGTATTTCTCCAGAATATATACTGTACATATATTGCCCTGGCTGGTGTGGCTCAGTTGGTTAGAGCATCCTCCCATGGAACAAAAGGTTGCAAGTCTGATTCCCAGTCAGGGCCCATACCTAGGTTGCAGGTTTGATTCTTGGTCAGGGCGCATACAAGAAGTCAGCTGATTGATTTTTCTCTCTCATTTCGATGTTTTGATCTCTCTCACCATTCCTCTCTCTCTAAAAACAATGAAAAAATGTCCTCAGGTGAAAATAAAAAAATTTTTTTAAGAATATGTACGTATCAATTCTCTTATTTTATTCTTTTTGAGTTTCATTTTCTCATTCCTTTAAAAACATTTTATAATAAAAATAGCAATGATAACAGTAATAATAATGAAAGTAATGAAAACCGACACCAATAGAAAACACTGTATAACAGGTACTCTTCTAAGCATTTTGAATATGAACACCCTTGCCGTTTTATTTCTAATACGATAGTTGAATTATAGCACATCAACTCAATGGAATAGTATATACCCATTGAAAATACTTATTATAAAGGGTATAAAATGTTGATAATTGCATATTATCAATTGCATACAACCATGCCTATGGTATTTATGCATCTAAAAGAAAAATAAGAAGAAACATGGAAAATTATTTGCTAGGAAGAAATTTTAGATTTTTGCTTCTAAATTTATCTTATTTGTGCAAAAATTTGATAATCTTTTAAAATATGTTAATGGTTTGTAACCTAAGAACACAATCTGTACTTACATGTTAAAAGTGGGGGAAATTTCCCAGTCAGTTGGAAGTAGAGAATTTTTGTAAAAAGACAGGAGAGTTTTTTAGTGTAATGCTTTCATTGCTGTAGTTGGCCTTTTCAATGTATTGAAAATGGAATGAGGAAGAAGTCCTTGGAAATAGTAAAGTAGTTGTGGACAGAACAGAAAAAAAAAGTGTCTCAGGGAGCATTAATGATTAATACAAACCCCCCAAAAGTAAGTCAGTCTCAAATATTAGAAATTAGCTGTTATTTAATAGTAATGTTATTAAATATTAAATTGAAATATGAATATTTAATACCTACTAATTAGAAAATGGCTCCTATAATCATAGCAAATATTTAAATTTTGATGTTATTCCAATGGTACTATTTTCAGAATGATTGTTAGCAGTATGCTTGGTGCCACATTACATCAAGGATTCTATTCTTAATACATTCATTAATAGTGAAATATGATATATATATCATATATGTGGTATACATTATATATAATACCTATATATGGTGTCGGGTGGCTCCTGGCAATATCAAAGGGAACATCTTGTAAAGTATATGATTGTCTAACCACCGTACACCTGAAACTAATACAAAATAATGCCGAAATATAAACTATAATTTTTTTAATTATTTTAAAGAAAAAACATTTTTAAAGACATGAGTTTTAGAGTCCAACAGATATTGACATATTTGTGATTTTTCTAAACTGTAGCTCTGTGCCTTCATTTAAGCTATAAAGCTTATAATAACCTGTTTCTTATCCCTAAAATGATATGCATTATTGTAACAAGCATTAAGACCTATAAAAAAGAGAATTGTATATTGTTGTAATAACCCTGTGTAATAAACAACCTCAAATTTTAAAAAATCCACCCTTACCGAGCATGCACTGTCTAATATGACACTTTGCAGCTTTGCAGCTACATGTTTGACAGTCTCCTTTGATTCCTTTCTGTGTGTGTGTGTGTTCGTGGGTTGTTGATCCAATTCAAACATGTACAAAAACACTTTTTCCTCAAAATGACCCTGTTTTTCCTAATAGTTTACTAATGGCAAAGAACTAAAGTCACTGTAAAAATAATATTCTTCACTGTTTTAAGATTAATTCCCCTGTTTAGGTCCTAAAGTAGTTCAAATTCAGTTTGAAATAAGATAGGAATTGGTATCTGCTTATATTTTTGTGCATTCTTTAACTGTGACATAATACATAAATAAATAATCTTCCATCTTCTCTGTAACTGAATAAAGTTCAGAACAAAATTGTGGACTCCAATAGGCTACTTTTTACTTTGTTTATAATTTGGACCATGGTCCACATGCAGGAAAATATTATGCAATGTAGTATATCATATACTATTTAACTGCTTCTTCGGTTGATTCAATTTCACATCTATCATTTATTTGCTTAAATAAGTGAATATCTAATAAGAGAATATAATATCCTTTGGGAATCTAGCATTTTTTAGCTTCCTTTTAAGCCTCTACTGATTTTTTTCCTAAAAGAATGGGGGATGGTAATTGTGTCTCCTGAGAACTTTCAAACGCACAGCTTTCACTTAACTGGAGACTCTGTTTCCTTATGCAGGTCAAGCAAGTATTTATGTATATTTTGAATTTCTGGTTTAGATTTTTGACCCAAGCGTAATTATATGCTAAGGTTCATTTCCATTGTATATGTAATGGGGCTCTTAGCTTGGAACAAGTACTTTACTAAAACATAGAGAACATTTCAAAATGGATTTAGGATTGGCAATTTACATTCCCTCTTTGAACTTAGCATATGTCCTTCCCAATCTTTGTTCTTTCCAGTCGGACTTCTCTATATTGTCAGTGGTAATCATAAACTTCTAAAAAAGAAAGCTAGCTCATAATAAAATGTACACTTGATCTTTCAAACTTATCTTAATTACTTCAGTTTTAATTATAGTTCTTTAGCCTGCCTTAAACATAGTTAAGTGTTATTAAACATGAAACATAATGAATATGTTATTGAGAGAAAACCTAAGTTTAATCAGTTTTGTTCCATTAATGTTAATTGAGTGACCTTCTATATTTAAGGCTTTCTGCGTCCTCACTTTTTCCTAATAAAATCATATTTCAACATGTGAAACAAATGTTGTTAGAGATTGTTTTAAATATCACATTTCCTAATTTTAGAAACAGATTTCATGGGAATTGCTTTGGTGTATTTTTATGCTTTTTCTACTAGACTAGGTTATAAGCTTGGTGAGAGGGAGGTCATATTTCTCTTATTGACTGATAATATCATTCCCTATAATATCAGAGAGCCTGGCATTTAGCAGGCACTCATTAAATATTTGTTCAATTAAGTTGAAGTGAATTAGCTAATTCTTTAAATTTCTCAAAGGATGAATGATTGATTTAAAAGCTATCCTTTAAAGCAGTCTAGGGCCCCACCTATTTATTGCTACCACATACAAAATAGTTATTGGAACACCAGGCAGTTTATAACAGAAAATGAGGCAACAGTGCAACCTGAAAGACATCCTAGACTTTTGTGTTGTGGGCGTAGAAGTAGCATCATCCATTTTTAGTTTGTGTCCATGTGTGAACATAAGATAAGGTGGTTATTCATAGGAAAAAGTGAATACATTGAAGATAACTCATTGGTGAGTACTGGATCTTAAAGTCAAATCCTTCTGTATTAGTAGAGATTTTTAAGTTAAGTAAGTTTGGGTACTTAAGAAGTTTATCCAATAATAATTCATATAAAAACTACATTGAATTACCACGTGTTTTAAAAATTAAGGCTCATGTACAGATTCGGTGTGGTTATGTTTGGGCCATTTATATTTGGTAAGATATCTTATATTTCATTTTATTTCACCAAATTTTAATGTCAACATTGACACAATAGTTAAAGGTATAAAGGAATTTTTTAGTCATATCATTGTATTGTGGTTATATTTAAAAAGAAGAGAGTTCTCCCCCTTCACTTACTGAGAAATGTACAGATGAAATCCTGTGATGTCACGGTCAGGGAGAGGATAAAGGGAAGGGGGCGGAAGTATAGACGGACAGGGCTCGCCTTGCACTGATGATCGTCCGCGCTGGGTGGCACTAGCACTTGGCTGAGTGTGTTCTCATTTGACTCCACCCAAAGGAAGGAAATCACACAGCCCATGAGTTATTTGCCTTCCTTTTAAAGTTACTGAGAAAAACAGACCTAAGGAGCAGGAAGTAATCATCTTTGACATTTCTAAAATTTATTGGTTAGTTTTACAGAAACATTTTTTTCTCAGGTTTATATTGTGAAAAACCATATAATAAAAACACTATGTTTTAACATGAAAACAGTTTTAAAAACCACTTGTAAACCACTTTGAAAAACCGAGGGGGAAATGCATC
Source organism: Desmodus rotundus (assembly GCF_022682495.2). NCBI lineage: Eukaryota > Metazoa > Chordata > Mammalia > Chiroptera > Phyllostomidae > Desmodus > Desmodus rotundus. Next base: position 69,441,985 of record NC_071393.1, on the reverse strand, counting down.
TTATTTTCCATTGTGATGTACAAATTCACCTCCAAGATATATTTTTGTTTGTCTAGTTATTTTTAATCAAAACCTATTAGAAATTCAAAAGTCCATTGGGCTTAATGGATGAAAGTTGTTCTTCAAGGTAATCATAGACAGTTTTCATTTTTAAAAAATATGTATTTTTAGAGGTGAAGTGATAGATCTCAAATAAGTATCCTTATCTATTCCACTGTTAAATTCAAAATTAGAGAACTATGAAGAATTAAAAATGGGCCTCGATAGCCTACTCGGTGCCCATTCAATCCCTATAGTGATTTGGATCCATTGTACCAATAGGAAAGAACAAATAAAACCCGGATTGAACACAAACTTGATTTCTTATAAGTATGCCCAGTGCTATAAGTTTATTAATTTATTACTTTGTCCTACTTTAGACAATTTTATTAGTTTATGATTTTTTAAATTTATTTTTTAATGGTGCTAACATAACACTCTATGCTGGTCTGCTAATATGTGGCTGACATATTTTCCTATTGGAATGTTTTAATTTTTGATTGATGCTTTTTTACCTTCTTCTGCCTTTAATAGCTATATGATATTTTTCCTTTTTCTTGGAGCAATTCACAGCCTAACTCTATGCTATCATAGTGCAACACTTTTGGTCACCCACCACGTGGTGTCATCAATATTAACTTGTTTGCCATTCTCAGATACTGAGTCTTCATATTAATGGATAAACTTCTTACATTTCCTTTTAGTGTTATCTTGAACAAATGTGAATTGCCCTTATTATCCAATTTCAGCTGGGTTTTTCTTTCTTTCTTTTTTTTTAGCTTCCTGATTCATCATTTCTTATTCTGCTCACTAATCTTTTTGCTTAGCATTTGGCGTCCTCAGACAAGCTGTTTATGGGCAACTGCTCATGTGAGGTGAGCTGTAATGAGGGTTACATCCTTGCTGTAACAGAGGAAGAAAACCAAAATGAAACCTCACCTCCCGGCTGGAAATCACGGGTTCCCCTTCTACAAAACTGAGTTTATATTTTATTCAGTTATATACTCTTGTTCTCCTTTATTGCTTTGTAGTATAATTGCATATGAATACACACATAATTACAAACTTGCTGTTATGACTTTTACCTCCTAATTTTTGCAGAATATTAACAATATTAATAACAATCTCTAATGTTACTGAGCAATTACGAGGCAGATACTTTCTGAGGGTTTTGTATGTACTAGAGGGGACCCCAAAAACCAGAATCATCTTCTGGAGGGCAGGCACCTTGTAATACAGGTCTCCCCCGCTAGGTGAGAGTTCTAGGAACCCATCTATGTCAGTGTGCCACGTGGTGTAGCTGTGAGAGGCTACATTCGGCTTCAGTGAATTTTTTTTGAAGTCTCAATGCATTTGCCCATTTCGTGATGAGTGATTTACCAGAGCACCTGCCCACAATGCGCTGAGTGTTCAGCAGTTTTTGACCAAAATGAGCATGACCTCTGTGCCCCACCCTCCCTATTCACCTGATGTCACCCCTAGTGACTTTGTTTCCCCAGATGAAAAAAGTCCTCAGAGGGAAACATATTGCCTATGTGGAAGGGGTGAAAGAAAAAAACAGCAGAAGCCCTAAAAGGCATCAAAATCAATGAGTTCAAAATCTGTTTTGTGCAGTGGGAAAACATCCCAATAGGTGTATTTTGCATCAAACAGAGACTGCTTTGAAGGTAACCGAAGTTTAAACATGTAAGAATAAGTACACTATTTTTTATAAGTAAATTCTATGTTTGGGTCCCCCCTCATATTATGTAATTTAATCCTAAAGTATCAATTACTGAATATATTACTAAGTGCTGTCATTTTCACTCTTTTGCACTTCTGGTAAGTTGTAGAGTAGAATTCAAACACAGGCCACTGACCCCAAGGCCTGAGCAATTTTAATCATGATGATATATGGCCTCTGAAAACATACAATTAGGGCAACATGTTTGTTCACGATGACAAAATAAGCAGTTGAAAAATGTGAAATGAATCCAAACCAGATTGTTCTTCATTGAAATAAAAAAGAATAAAACTAATCAAATTATGTTATTTTCCATTTAAATAACTTTGTAGTGCAGAGGTAATATGAGAATTAGTTGTCATAAATACCTATAGTTTTTCCTCTGTCTCTTGTTTGGCTCCTTCCCTTTTCCTTTAAACTGTAACTATTTTCCTAATGTGAATATTAATTTCTTCTGAAAGTAGGTACATACACGCCAAAAAAATGTGAATGGAAGGCAAATTGGATTAGCTATGTGAACACATTAATTTTAATTTTAATTAGCTTGTTTTCAGAATATTTTTTAATTTAGGAATAATAAGGTGTTTTAAAATTCAAAAACTTTAGAGTTTTGAAGAATCTTATTAATTCCCATTGTGCGAACTGATTCAAAGTAATATAGTGACAATATTTGTAGGTGGCCTGATTCTGATGCACAGGGTTTGGGTGCCTCATCACACACTGTTGTGCCACCTCTGATCACAGCTATAACTGTGGCGGACCATTCTGGACACACTGACAAGGTTCTGCCATAAACTTGGGCTGTACATTTCTCCATTCTTATGCCTCAGGGCTTTCAATGAAGCCAAAGACGCTTACTCAGCCCTTGTGCCAGGGAAGCCTGAGAGGGTGAGGGAATTACTGCCACCTGCAGCAACCCTCAACCAATGGGAGACAGCATAGCATGAGTATGTGCGCCAGCCTGATATCCTTCAGATGAGCAGTTTCGAGGCACATTCTACAGAATTCCTCAGAGATTCCCCAGTAGAATTGCTCCTTGGTTACCCAGGTCATTAATACACTTGATGGTGTTAACTGGCTTTTGCTTCCCTGTCTCACTCCCATGTCACCTCACTCTGCTTCCATGGATTCCTCTCCATGGAAGGAATCTAGTCCTTGTTTTGAGACACCCCAGACTAAGAGAGTAATTTGAATTGAATGTTCAGATAACGTAGAGAACTTAGTATTCTTTTTAATCCTGCCTTTTAATTTCAGATTTTTAATGGACCTTAAAAAAATCTTTTTAGCCCTATGTACTTGTTACATTCTTGCACGATTCATCAGTTTCAGGGAGGCTATATTTATTAATACCTGCAATGTACATTTTAGTGCTTCAGATCTGTATTTAAGAGCAAAAACTTTTGAAATCATTTGAAAGTCATTTGAAAAACTTTAGGTTGACCAGCTCTAACTAGGCATAGTTCACTTATTAGAACTCAATAAGAGAGGAAATAATGTGTTTCTTTAACTTGACATTTTATTCCACAGGATGTTATTTTTTCCAGGAATTCTGTTTTATGGGACGATTTAAGGAAAGTGTTAATTTGGCATCTGTTATTATAGGTTTCATTTACTGTTTTCTTTCTTCTTCTTCTTTTTTGCTTTTTCCTCTTTCTTCTTCTTCATTTTATTTTTTTGTCTTTCTTTTTAAGGTCAAAACTCAGTGTGCTCGGGAAACTTGCCCAGTGGTTACCAGTGGGTTAGTGCATCCCAGGCCCCTTTCTTTCATTCAAAGAGGAAAGTGTTCTAGATGCAGCTGCTCAAATCAAACCTTTTTTCTCTCCAAGGTGCTAATTTAATTAGTACTCAGTAAGAAAACTGCTTTAAAATTCATAAAACAAATTACCATGTTTATTTATTTTTCTTTATTCTAAGCCCCCCCAAAACCTGAATCTCTGAATATCTGGGGTCAAATGACCATTAGTGATAAATATCAACTGTCTGGTGATAGGTATTTATTTAGAAATTCATAAATATCAAAGTTGTAGGGAGAAAAAGTAAAACCTGTAGATTTGAATTATCGCTGAAATGTATTCTAAGCTTTATGCAAATAACCAGGACTCCTTTCTATAACCATGTCTCTCAGATGGGTGTGTGTATGTGTACCGGGTGTGTTATCTGCTTTCTAAAGTGCTTTTGTTAACACCATCATTTTAAATTAAGTTTTTCAGAAAGCTGTTCCTGCTGTACATTTTGGCATCCAAGATTAGGTCAGTGGCCATAAATCTCATTTATGTACTTAATGCAAAGGAGGTACTGCCGTCTGGGGAATCATGTGAGCCGGATTCCTCACTCTGCCCTCTCACAAGATATTGACATATAAAACAAAATGCTCCCATTTGGTTTTGCATCTTTCTTCATTTAAAACTTTAAATAAAGAATGTTTATGCAAGGTTCTTTTTCATTCATAAAAATGGAAAGCTCCCTTTGTGTGTGCATGAGTAGACTTGTATTCTTGTTCACGAATTCGAGTGATAGATTGCCCCATAAAATCTTTACATTTGGCTTGTGCAGCTGAGTTCATGACTGAATACAGAATGATAAAGAAGCTTTAGCATTTTGTGGAAAGAAAAGAAATCATGCCTTCGAGATGGCCCTTAAGCCAGCTTTTAACTGTCTGGAAATGAGCTAGAAACGTACAATCAAACTTGTCATTAAAGGCATGTTATTTAGTGTAAATCTTTGGGGGCATAATCTGTAAATAAATGCGAAGGGAGTCTGTAATATTATTTGGTTTTCATTATAATTGCATGGAAGTCTGCCAATCCAAATATATATTTTTTCCTTTTTTTTTTTTTTTTACCTTTCTATCCATTAGAAGTTAAAATAGAAATGATAGATTGTGTCACTGGCCAGTCCAGCAGCCTATTTCTTTCAACACATCACGGTGTATTTACTGTTTTAGCTATATTGTTTTCAATTTCTGGCAAAATAGTCAGTTTTTGATCCTGGGTAGAAAATGTCAGTGCTCACATTTCCTGTGGGGGTTTGGCCTTTTTGTGAAAAGGTAAGGGAGAGCTAAATGAATTATGATGCTGTCATCTGAAGAAACCACAGTGTATTTCTTTGCCAAATTTTAGCAAGAACAGAGCTGATCATCTGCTAGTGTAAGCTTTTCCTTGAACCCTCCCAGCAGTTCACTCAGGCTTCTGCCTGTTCTCTTTCATGCTGTGAGAATGTAGCCTACAGAAGTCCTTTTAACCTTCCCTTTGCAAGGTTAATTGATTTAATAATCCCCAAAGAAGATAAATTTTGACAGAGGAATTTAGAAGTCTAAATTTAGGAATTTTACAACTGAGCTTAAGTAATATTAAAATAAAGATGGAGTCACTTCTCCATGTAAGCAGTTTAGGGAGACTGCATGTGCCTTGTATTATTAACATTTTAAAATTTGACACTCCCCACATCCTTCACAACTCTATTTCTTTATATTTTATAGAATAACAAATGTTGCGAGGTAGCATTTGTACATGATAATCATTGAAATCAACACATTCTGAATGTGAATATAACTATTGTACATTGTAGTCATCTGATACTGTATTTGCCATGCTTAAGTGCTCCTCAATAACCATTAATTTATATTTTCTAGTATCCTTTACTGACCCCAAAGGAAGTACCCTTCCTTAAACTAATGGCATTTTGTTCCTACCAATTTGGAACAATTCATACAAAAAAAGCCAGTGCTGAGAATTATGATCTATGTGGACTCTTCAGTTTAATATTTTAGCCATCATTTGGTAGCTATTTTTAAATGATTTTTAAGACTTAACTTTGATTTATATTTCTTGAAAAATAATTTAAGTCTTTGTTTCCTCTAATAACCTCTTTTTTAATCACCTTTTCTCCTTTTGGCTGGCTGTATCCTAGGATTTCTTTTTCCTAGTACCTTTTCTGTACCAAGAGCTGTCCTCAGTGCTGGGTTTACTACAAGGAATGAAATAACTCATTTTCTGCACTCACAAGATTCAGAATCTAGTGAAAATCATGCCCATAATTATGCAAAAGAGATTCAAGAGAGAGAGGAATGCACCCAGCCTAGGTTTTATTTGGTGTGGGGGTGGGGGGGCGGATTTTAGGTGTCTAGGGAGTTACCAGGTAAAGATCGGAGAAAGAAGGAGAAAATTGCCAACTGTCAGAGGCAATAAATAGCATTTTGAGGCCTAAAAGCAAAAGAGAGTATGATGCCACAGAGGACTTGAAAATAGTGGCAGAAAAATTGTTAGCGTTAAGTCACCCTATAAGCATGTATTGAGTGTGGATTATGTGTGGTCATTATGTTATGTCATTGAGATACAAAGACACCCAAGGAATAGGTCCTACCCTCTAAGAGCTTAAGTATAATCTACTGGCAACTGTGTATTTGATTTGTATTAAAGAATTAAAATGGAGTATTTTTTAAAGGAAAAATAAGCTCTGTAGACTGTACAAGGAATGGTACTTTTATGCCATGAAGACTCTTTCAGACACTTACCTGCCTTCGTTACATAAAAGGTAGCTACTTGCAAACTATCCTGGGTATGTTTCTGTCCGGATATGACAGTCTCCGCTTTTCCACAATGAGGAAATAAGGAGTTCATTATCATTTTTTCACACATGTATGTTTCCCTGTTTTCATCCCAGGGGGTGGAAGTTTGATGGTTCATGCTACAGTGGAGATGAATGAATGAGAGCAGTCTCCTAAGTTGTAAAAGAGTTTAAATAAATAAGGCAGAGTGTCAGCATTGTGCCCTTTTCGCTGGGGGATCCACAAAAGTTGTTTGGTCAGAGGTCATGCAGATAACTAAGGAGTGAAGTGGTCTGGGTATAAGGTAGTCAATTTCAATATTTACTGTGGCAAAATAGAGAGTTAAACTAGAGTGTATATACCTTAGTCTGAAGTTACCTAAAATACCTTCTTAATCTAACAAAACATGATTTAAGACCTCTGCATCAACTCACCTGTCTCATTTCATAGATGAGGAAACTAAGGTCTGAAAAAGATAGAGACCAAAGTCTCACAGCAACTTAGCAGCAGAAATGGGACTAGAGCCCACATCTCCTGACTTTCGGTTCAGCAACTCTCAGCATTGTTTACAGAACCTTCTCCGGAGATTTTAGTCAGGACTTTTTGGGTAGTGGGATTATATTTACTTTCAGAAAGTCAATATAAGAAAGTTTTTACAAAGTAACTAGATCATAACTCCTAAGCAAGAACTAAAATGTATAATGCTTCAAAAACTTGCAATGTCTGGAATTACATACAAAAAGAAATATATATATATATATATATATATATATATATATATACACACACACACACATATATATACATATATACATATACATATATATATGTAACCAGAAGACAAGATTTGAATGATTAAGGCAGCTTCCTTATGTGGGAATGAGGGACATTTTATAGGGTCTTTGCACTTGGAATTTAGCCTACCTAGAACATTCTTCTCCCAGATATTAGCATGGTTCACCCTGGGGACACATCACTTTCTCAGAGAGGCCTTCCTTCCCATTCATTTGTAAATGCCACGCAACCACTCTAATGCTTCACCTACTACTTCCTTGTCTTAAATGTGTCTTTAATGTGTCTTTAATACTCATCCTTGTCTCACATGGGGTATATTTTACTATTTTTGCTTTGCTTACTCTCTATGTTCCTCAGCTAGAATGTAGGTCCTTGGTTAGCTAGGGAGGGAATGGTAAACATTCTGATACTCTGAAGGTACTTAACAAATATTTATTGAATACTAAATGTATATATAAATATATACATATATATCCACATTTAATGTTATATATACATTTAGTATTGTATATACAGATATATATATATTTAGTACATATCTACTTCACTTACAAGGTCACTTTGCTCATTTAAGAGCAATTAAAAGTAAAACATGATTTAGAAATTATGCATGAAGTTTTGTATTCCCATACACATAATTTCTAGAAGCTTTATTGTTAGCTTTAACATGTGGTTATATTTTGCACTTGACAAACAGGAGTCTGTTTCTGCCTCCTTTTAAGAATAAGGATAAAATGTTTGAGCCATTAAATATCCAGATTCAATACTAAAACACAATGTTTTGTCACATTTTATGCATAGACATGAAAAAATTCAGTGTTACAGAGGGCACACATAAGAGAGTAAGATGAGAGGCAGTGTAAGTTTATACATGTTTAAAGGTAGAAGATACCTGCAGTTGTCTAAAGTAGCGGTGCCCGTTTGGACTTCCACCGGCAGTGTATTGTTTTTGCTCTACATCCTTGTCAGCACTTGGTATTATCTGTCTCAATTTTGTCAATTCTAGTGGGTATGTATGATATCCATTGTGGTGTTAATTTGCATTTCTCTAATTGCTAGTGAGATTGAATAATTTTATATTTTTATTGGCCATTTTGATCATCTCATAAAATAGCTGTTTAAGTATCTTGTCTAGTTTTATATTGAGCTGTTATTTTTATTGATTTATAAGTTCTTTATATGTTTTAGATATGAGGCCTTTGTCAAATATGTCTGCTGCAAATATTTTTTTTCATTCTGTACCTTGCCTTTTTACTCTCTTAATGGTATCTTTCTTGAACAGATTTTCTTGAACAGATCTAATTTAGTGTAATACGACGTATCATTTTTTCTCTTATGGTTAACACCTTCAATGTCCTACTTAAGAGAACATTTTCAAACCTAAGACCATGAAGAAATGTTATGTTGTCTTCTAGAAGCTTTATTGTTTACATTTCACATTTAGACCTACAGTCTCATCGAAACTGATTTTTGTGTATGGAGCAAGGTAAATTTCATATTTTATGTTTTTCATAAGGATATAGAATTGAACCATCACCATTGATTGAAATGACAGGATTTTTTTTCAGTGCTCTGCCGTGAAAATTAAGAATTTATATAATTGCGTCCTTGTTTCCAAATTCTTTTTTCTTTCCTGTTGGTTTATTTGTCTATCTTTGTTCTAGTGCCATACTATCTGAATTATAGTTCTAAATATGTCTTGATATCCAAAAGAATAAATCCTCCAGCTTTGTTTGCTGGGAACCGCCCTGCCTGGTTTCAGAGGCTGTAACCCCCCATGGTTAAGGCTGAGTCAGAGTTGGGACCATAAGCCACTAAGGAGACAAAGCTTATCTCCCTGGCAGAAGTGCCACCTCTGCCCACTTCACCCTGCTTGGCCCTGAGCTTGGCCAGTTAGCCAATGATGGGTAAGAATCCTCAAGGGAGGATCAACCTAAGACAGGCTCTGGTCACCAGGGATAAGCTCGCAGGGAAGGACTCTGGGGGGCTGTGGCAAAAGGGGTTGATGGACCATCGCCCCTTGGCTTTGAAATAGCCTGAGTCCTCATTCTGTCTGCTAGAAGTCTCCTAATCTCTTGGCTGCTTTACTTCCCTGTCTGACTTGAGCCTGAAGTGGTAACAGAGGGCTGTGCAGTCCTGTGCTGGGAATCAGGCCTAAGGAAAATACGTACATTCCTGTGAAACCTACTTAATCTGTACCCTCAGTTTAAAATATAAGGGTCCAGACCAGAGATGAGTCTGGCGCCTAAAGTTTTATGGCCCTCTAGCTGATTGGCTGTAACTCAGAATAAGCCCTCGAAGTTCTCTGTAAATCCTGTATTGTTTAACCCTTACTGGTTGACAATGATTGATGAGCTTTATCTGCATTCCTATGCGAATGAACCTAATAAAAGCCCATGGAGGGAAAGGATCAAGGCCCTTCTCCCCTTGAGAGAAACAGCCACCTTTCCTCCCCAAGCAGATCATGTCTTGGTAGTCTTATTCTTCATCCATGACGGAACCGGGGGGCTGCGTTAAAGCCCCCCGACATTTGTTCTTCAATATTGTCTCAGGCCTTATTAGCCCTTTGCATTTCCATGAACATTTTAGAATCAATGTGTCAATTTCAACCAAAAATGATACCAGAATTTAGGAAAACATTAAATATATTAACTAATTAGGGCAGAATTGTGATTTCTGCAACACCAAGACTTCTAATTTGTGAATGTGTGCATACCTTATATTAAGGTCTTTTAACTGCTTATTTGATTTCTCTGGGAATTCCAGCAGTATATAAAGCACACAGCATGACATCCGTGAACTGGAGGCTGGAGGCCATGGCAAACTGGGGAGGATGGACTCTGGCTGACTGGGCAGTTATTTAATTCCAGGTGGTAGAAAAATTCCATCATTGCCTTGCTCTCAAAGCAGCCTAATCTGCCATCTAAAACCAGGCCAAAGCCACAGGTATATGAATTTAACTGATGGAGAGATTTTCAGAGATGGATTTGGTACCAGAGAAGTAGGCTGGGGTGGCCTCACAATAGGAGGACTGATTGCATCCAGATCAGTGACCTGCATGATCTGGTCTGGGGACATGGCTAGAGCTCATATAATCAGATCCTCTTCTCAGACCCAAGAAAGAAAAGATTGCCACTTGGACTGAGGACACATATTCCAGCTAGCAATAATTAGGAATCTAGATGCTTATCCATAAACATAAACTGTTAACCAAAAAACCACCAAGAAGTTTCAGAAAACCAGCGCAGACTCGGGAAACAGGCATCACATTCCACACAAAAACAATTTAACCTTCTGTGAATATGAACTCATGCTCACAGAAGGACACTTACGTCTGAGAAGCAAAAGAATACTAATTATTGTAGTTAGTATTTGATAAATTAGGGAAGATGGAGCTAAAGGGATACTAAAAAATCGAATCAATTATCAGGTTAAATAAAACAAAATCTTAGTATTGGGATAAATAATTGAAAGAAAAGGTCTAAACACCAGCTTAGTGAACTGGAAGGTTAAGCTGAAAATTTTTATATTGCCCAGTGCAAAATTACAAACACATGAAAAAGTATAGGAGTTCATTATATTTGGTGCCTTCTTTTTCTTTTTGGGGTTTACAGATTCCTCAGCATCATGTGATTGTGTGTATATGTTAAGTCTTTGGGAGATAGGACATAGGAAATGTTTGAAGTCATAAAGGAAACTGCTAGAAAGCATCAAGAATATCAGAAATAACAAAAAAAAGGCATACAGTATTTAACTAATTTATGCATTTATCTTTATTATATTCTTCATCCTACTTTTATTGGGTTTAAGGAAAAATGGGTATCTATTTTTCCCTCCCATTCTTGCTCCTACGATTGGCAATTTTTATTTCTAGGTCTTTTGGAAAATGACTTATAACTTTATATGATACACCTATATCCCTACTAATTTAGTATCTTCAAACATTATTTTAGCCTCAGTATTAAGAGTAAGGAGTTAGCTAAATTTTATTTAATATTTACTGTATGGCAGACTCTGTATTAACTCATTTATCTTCACAACATCCCTATGAGTTAGGTACTGTTGTCATCCTCATTTCGCAGATGATGAAACTAAAGTACCTAGAAATTAACTAGGCCAAGTTTACATAAGTAGGCAGTGGCGGGATGCACCTAAGCACACTGGGTCTTAAGTTTCTGGTTTTAACCTCTATTCTGAATGACCTCTCCACAGGTCAGTGATACACCTATATTACATCTGCTAATGAAGGATTATATAAAACAAAGGTACTTTTCTCAAACTACCTAGCTCTAAAATTTTAAGTGAGAAATTTAAGTATAAAAATGTGTCGTTATAAAATAAATTATTTCCAATGAAATGCTAATAGCAGTGGTTCCAAAGTGCTGAAGCAAAGCAAATACTGGATGGATTCTGGTGGTGTTTTTAGTTTTTAATTAGTGACTGTGAAAGTAATTTCCCCGTGTTGTTAAAGCAGCCTGATAGTGGAATAACTTTACACCATTATCCTTACTTAAAAATAAATTCACCCTGGGCAAACGATACATTAGAATGAAATGATATCACTTAAGATGAACAATAGGCTTTTGTTAAAGTGTCTAAACATAGCACTAACTAAAGAGGTCAGCCGGCAACTGCACTGTTTTGGAAAGCTGCTAACTTCAGGGCCAAGGTAATGCTGACAAAGTCACCTTTACTGTTCAGATTTGGAAGTTTGATGTCAACCTATATTCAGTTTGTAAACAGAAATATCCCTGCAAAAAAGGAAACAAAATGTTTTTCCCTCCTTCCCCAAATGGTACATTTTCTTGGCTCTTGTCCCAAAAATATGTTCATTGAAACAAAACCCAAAAACTACAAACAAAAACTGTTTAAAGCCAGACATAGAGCTAAGATTCTCTGTAAGAAAGCTTATTTAAAGGCATTCATAGGGAAATGACATGTCTAAAGCATGTTATACCTTAAAACATAATCCTTAAATAAAATGTTTGTTAAATGCCATAGTCGGAACTTAACCTTAACTTTTTTAAAAAATTATTTTGTTGTTCAATTATAGTTGTCTGCATTTTCCCCCCACAACTCCCCCCTACCCAGCCGAACCCACCTCCCTCCCTTGCTTCCACCCTCCCCCATGGTTTTGTCCATGTGTCCTTTATAGTGGTTCCTGAAAACCATTCCCCTCATTGTCCCCTCCCCACTCCCCTCTGGTTACTGTCAGATTGTTCTTAATTTCAGTGTCTCTGGTTATATTTTGTTTGCTTTTTGTTGTTGTTGATTATGTTCCAGTTAAAGGTGAGATCATATGGTATTTGCCCCTCACCGCCTGGCTTATTTCACTTAGCATAATGCTCTCCAGTTCCATCCATGCTGTTGCAAAGGGTAGGAGCTCCTTCTTTCTCTCTGCTGCATAGTATTCCATTATGTAAATTAACTTTTTAAAAATCCAGTTTACTTATTTTATGTCTGTACCATGTAAAATTCGAAGAAACAGAGTTTAAAGTTCTCAAACTCATTTAAGAACATTGTCTTCATTATTTTTCCTTTACTCTTTCACTATGTTTAAATAACATAATATTTGAGTGGAAATTTTTTAAATTCAGTGAAAATCCAGATATTTCCTAAGATATTGATGAATTCATTCAGAAGAGTATTTGGGTTCCTTCAATCACGTATATCTAATCTGAGGTTAACATGATGTTCAGAGGCAAATAATATATCAAAACAAAGGAATAGGTTAATAATCTGGTCATTTCCTACCAGTCAAGAGTATGTCCAAAAATATATAACAGTTTGGAAAATATGGGACAGAAGATTTAGAGATATGGAAGAATATTCTGGAGGTCCCTCTTTCAAATAAACAGAACAGAAATAGGTGATGGAGAGATAATTTTTGAAAATAAAAGAAAATTATTCTTAGTTTAAAAAGATAAATTATGCAGATTAAAACTCCCATGCAAAATGATTTTTTGATGTGATCAGAGTTATCTTCTATCTGGATGAATACAGTGATTTTTGAGAGGATTTCTCTTAGGAAACTCATGCAACTGGTATGATTTTTTCTTACCTTTGTAATGAAGAATTGACACACAGAAAAAAAACCCACAAATAGAGTATATAGATAAAAGAAATTTTACAAAGTGGTCATACCTATAACTGCTATCCAGGTCAAGGCAGAAAACATTGAGAAGGCTGTGGAAACCCTCCCTCCACTTTGTGCCCTTCCCAGTCACTCGTCCTCCTCACTTTCCTAAAGGCAGCTGCCATTCTCCCAGTTAGTTCTCTCTATATGAAAGTATTCATTATTTATTATTATGTATTCTCTTTGGCCTGGTTTCTTTTGCCTTATTTCACTCAATGATAAGGATCTTTGGTTCAAATATGTATGCTTTCTATTGAATGGAACTGTGGGGGCTTTTTTAAGCAGTTGAAACAGTTTGCACTCCCACCAGCAGTGAACTAGAGTTCCATCTGCTCCATAGCTTCACTAACACTTTGTATCATCAGTCTTTTTCATGTTTGTCATTCTGGTGAATATACAGTGGTATCTCGCTGCATGTCCAGTTTGTAGCTCTCAGATCGTGTTTTCTAGCCATTGAACACCCTCTTTTGTAAAGTGCCTGTTGGTCTCTTGAACATTCTCCTGTAGAGTCTCTGTCCAAGTTTGTAATTAATTGGTAAGAGTTTTTTGACTATTCTAGATGTGAGCACTTATCAGATATGTACATTGCACTATGATATTCGATGCCATGGCTTCTCTTTGCAGACTCTTAATGGTGTATTTTGATGAACAATTTGTTCCTTTTCTGTGTCTCATTTAAGAAAAATCTTCCCCTATTTCAAGGTCATGAAGACCATGTTATCTCCCAAAAGCTGTATAGTTTTATCTTTCACACTTAATATATACTATGAACATTTTGTTAAAAATAGTATTTAAAAAGTTTGAACCAATTTCTATGCCTACTAAAATGTGCTTGAACATTCCAGCTTCCTCACACATTTGCCAAAGCCTGCTCAAACTGGATATTATTAATGTCTTTTATTTTTACCAACATGGTGAGTTATAGCTTTTTCTTGTTATTGAAATTTATGAGATATTCAAGACATACAAAAATGATCAAAAATAATATATATGAGTGTTCCAGCCAAGATGGAGGTGTAGGTAGAAACACTTCGCTTCCTCACACAACCAAAAAAAGATAACAACCAATTTAAAAACAATAAACAACCAGAAGTGCCAGAAAATCAAACTGCATGGAACTCCGACAACTAAGGAGTTAAAGAAACATTCATCCAGTCCAGTAGGAGAGGTATAGATGGGCAGCTAGGCGGAGAGGATCCGCGGCAAGACAATGGACCGTGCAGGCAAGTTGGGGCTGGAGGAACAGGAAACTAAAGACTCAAAGCTAGCTGTAAAATACTGCAGAGGTTTCCAAAGCAGGAGAAAGTCGCAGTCTCAAGGAGAGTTTGTTGGAAAGTGGGGCTAGAGCAGAGCAAGCGAGTGGCATTTTTCCCTCTCAGACTCCTTCACCACAGACAGTGCCACAACACAGCATAGAGGGTTGCCCCAACCTGGCAAGTACCTAAGGCTCTGCCCCATACAACATAACAGGTGCCCAAGACACAGAAATATGACCCAAATGAAAGAACAGATCAGAAATGCAGCAAAGGAAGTAGCGATGAGGAAATAGCCAACCTATCTAATGCAGAGTTCAAAACGCTGGTAATCAGGATGCTCACAGAACTGATTGAGCTTGGTTGCAAAATGAAGGAAGGAAGAAAGGATACCCAAAGTGAAATAAAGCAAAATATACAGGGAACTAACTGTGAAGGGAAAGAAACCAGGATTAAATCAATGGTTTGGAACAAAAGGAAGAAATAAACATCCAACTGGAACAAAATGAAGAAACAAGAATTTTTTTAAAATGAGGGGAGGGTTAGAAACCTATGGGACAACTTTAAGCACTCCAACATCCAAATCATTGAGTGCCAGAAGAAGAGGAAGAACAAAAATTGAAAACTTATTTGAAAAAATAATGAAGGAGAACTTCCCCAACCTGGCAAAGGAAATAAACTTCCAGGAAGTCCAGGAAGCTCAGAGAGTCCCCAAGAAGCTGGACCCAAGGAGGAACACACCAAGGCACATCATAATTACATTACCCAAGATTAAACAGAAGGAGAGAATCTTAAAAGCAGCAAGAAGGAGACAGTTACCTACAAAGGAGTGCCCACAAGACTATCAGCTGATTTCTCAAAAGAGACCTTACAGGCAAGAAGGGGCTGGAAAGAAGTATTCAAAGCCCTGAAAACCAAGGACCTGCATCCAAAATTAGTCTATCCAGTCTATTAGTCTAAAGCTATCATTTAGAATGGAAGGGCAGATAAAGTGCTTCCCAGGTAAGGTCAAGTTAATGGAGTTCATCATCACCAAGCCCTTATTATATGAAATGTTAAAGGGACTTATCTAAGAAATAGAAGAAGATCAAAAACTATAAACAGTAAAATGACAACAAACTAACAACTATCAACAACTGAACCTAAAAAACAAGACAAATACTAAGCAAACAGCTAGAACAGGAACAAAGCCAGAGAAATGGAGATCACATGGAGGGTTATCAGTGGGGAGGAGGAGGAGAAGAATCAGTGGAGGGAAAGGTACAGGGAATAGAAAGCATAGTTGGTAGGCATAAAATAGATGGGGAGAGGTTAAGAATCGTATAGGAAACAGAGAAGCCAAAGAATTTATGTGTATGACCCTTGGACATGAACTAAGTGCGGGGGGGAGAGATGTTGGATGGTGGGGGCGTTCAGGGGGGAGGGGGGATAAAGAGGAGAAAAAATGGGGACAGCTGTAATAGCATAATGAATAAAATATACCTAAAATTTTCTTAATATATATTTAAAAACACACCCATATATCCATAACCCAGATTTTTCTTTGTGAGTATAGGGTAGTTGAAATAGAGTCTTCTGAATGAGTCATAGTCAGTTATCTCCTGTTTATAAAGTTACTGTGGTAACAGATTCTAATAAAATTACTGGCAAGGTAAAAGTTCACAAGTGGCTGTCTCAAATCATTTTGGGGCTGAAAGGTTTACATGTACATGACTAAGTAAAATTTCTCTTACGAATTAATTTCTAGGGTGAAAATTTTGTTTCTAGGTGGAAATCCCTCAGTTTAAAACATTTGTTATTAAAGGGTCATGAACCTACACAGCCCAATAAAAAAATGGAAAAGATAATCTCCAAAGAATAAAAAAGCAATAGATTGTATCCTGATGCTCCCTGAGTAACATTCCTTGTCACACTTACCCAGTAGAGACCTGCTCAGAAAAATAGATTGGCCATAGATCTATTTCTTTTGTGAGCCACCGAATTTACTCTTTCCACATTCATTGTTAAATGGCCTTCTACCTCTGGGAAGCTGTGGATAACAGTGGACCTTTCAGCCCATGTCTTATGTACTATTGTTAGGGGATAGCTGCAGGGAAGCAAGACACCTACTATTCCCAGCACGGCAGTGCAAAGACTTCAGTGCCCCCGAACATCAGGAGGGGAAGCAGCTCCACCCAAGTTTTTGCTGGTAGGCAAGCAAGCCAGCAAGGCATTGCCTGCAGATGGAACAGGAAACCCTTTCAACGTGCACATTATCCCCAGAGAACAAGTAGCTTTGGGTTGAGAACCCCAAGTCCCAAAGTAGATACATTTTGTATAACATACGAATTCCAATTCCAGATTTCTATTCAGCTATCACCAATGATTTAAACTGCATATGTGAGTGAGAAAAGTTTCTAATTCTCTTTGTTACTTTTAGACTAAGAGGAGTTGTTAGTAGGATTTTGACATGGGAGCTTTAAACATCTTGTCGCTTAATGGTACCCTCTGTCTCCTAGGTGTACATGCTGTTGGGTATCATAATTATCAAAGGATCACCAAAAAGAAAGGAATGGCAAGAGCTCATTTGGGCAACTCTCTGCTCTTCAAAATTTTACTTGAATTCAGAAAAATAGCAGTCTATTTTTCTTTGAAATATACAAAGAATGAAAAAATCTTTCAAATAATCAAAAAGCTTCATAATTATTCTTTTTATCCAAATGACCATGGGTAATTTTTTTTTTACTTTTTTTTTATTGATGTTCAAATACAGTTGTCTCCATTTTCCCACCACCACTTTCCCCCGCCTTTCCCACACCCACCTCCCACCCTCAATCCCACCCCCCCCCACTCTGTCCATGGGCCCCTCATACATGTTCCTTTACATCCCCTTCCCTTCTTTCCCACGTTTTCCCTCTCCCCTCTTCCCTGGTTACTGTCAGTTTGTTGTCGATTCCAATGTCTCCAGCTATATTTTGCTTGCCAGTTTGTTTTGTTCATTGGGTTCCACTTATAGGTGAGATCATATAGTATTTGGCTTTCACCTCCTGGCTTACTTCACGTAGCATAATGCTCTCCAGTTCCATCCATGCTGTTGTGAAGAGTAGGAGCTCCTTCTTTCTTTCTGCTGCATAGAATTCCATTGTGTAAATGTATCATAGTTTATTGATCCATTCACTTACCAATGGGCACCTAGGCTGCTTCCAGCACTTGACTGTTGTAAATTGTACTGCTATGAACATTGGGGTGCATAGGTTCTTCTGAATTAGTGTTTCAGGATTCTTAGGGTATAAACCCAGCAGTGGAATTGCCGGGTCAAAAGGCAGTTCCATTTTTAGTTTTCTGAGGAAATTCCATACTGTTTTCCACAGTGGCTGCACCAGTCTGCATTTCCACCAACAGTGCACTAGGGTTCCCTTTTCTCCACAGCCCTGCCAGCACTTACTGTTTGTTGATTTATTAATGATGGCCATTCTGACTGGTGTGAAGTGGTATCTCATTGTGGTTTTAATTTGCATCCCTCGGATGGCTAGTGATGCTGAGCATCCTTTCATATATCTCTGGGCTCTCTGTATGTGATACCATAAAAGTCCTAGTTGAAAATATAGACAGGAAAATCTCAGATATTCCACACTGCAATACTTTCATCAATATGTCCCCTAGAGCTAGGGACATGAAGGGAAGAATAAACAAATGGGACCTCATCAAAATGAAAAGCTTCTGCATGGCTAAAGAAAACATTAGTAAAACGTTTACTGAAGATGGAAGATTTGAACATTGAAGATTTTTTCATTCATTTACTTTTTTATAATGTTGAAAACGAAAAGGGAATCAAATATATGGGAAAATATATTTGCCAATGATATCTCAGACAAGGGTTTGATCTCCAAAATATATAAAGACCTCACACAACTCCACACCAGGAAGACAAACAATCCAATTAAAAAATGGGCAAAGGACCTGAACAGACACTTACTTCTCCAAGGAAGACATAAAAAGTTTCATAATTCTTGAAACAAGTTCTTTATTAATGGATTTTATTTTTTTCAGATTTTAAGACTAAATCTTTAATATTTGCTTAGGGATTTCACCTTAACCTTTTATCTTTGGTTATTTTTGTCTTTTAAGTATTAACTGGCATGTCAAGCTTTGTCACTTCAGAATAATTTAAATTTATTTTTGTAGTACTTTAAGAATGTTGAATAAATGAATTCTGTGGCCCCCAAAACAAATGGATCTGTCATCCCAGAATGGCTGGCACTATGAAAATTGGTTATTATTATATTTGACTTAATTTTTGTATGTAAAAGTAAAATAATATTAATTTTCAAAGCAACTTATGATCCTTAAATAGATCTGCTTTATAACATTTTGTTTTCTACCTCCTTTCTTCTTTCAGAATATGTACTATACATATTAAATTCTATTTCTTTTATCTGCTTTATTGATGATTAGCTGCTCAGTTATCTTCTAAACATTCTTTATCTGAATTTATCAGTTCTAAATTGAACACCATTAAAGAGAGGTACTTATTCTCAAGTTCCTTAACAACTGAGCCCTTTGAAGTCAATGATCATCCCAGGACTAAGTTTATTTCCAGGACTAAGTTTACTGCCCTTTAAAAAATTTTTTTATTAATAATGTTTAGTCTCAGATGTGTTTCTGGCTTTTACTTTTTTATAATGTTGAATCCTCTTGGTTTCTTGGTTCCATGAAGATTTGTCTCATTATTTTCTAGAATTTTGGAGAAAGCAAGCTATAACAATATATAAAAACAATCAGCAATCTTTAAGAAAATAGTATTTATCTTTTTTAGTATTTACAATTTATCATCTAAAGTGGATCTAACTGGGAAGTATCCAAATCTAAGCTCTAGTGAAGAGAACATTATAAGCAATATCATAGGTCAAAAATTACATCAGTTTATTTTAATTGAAATTTGAGCACAGGCTCTTTCCTTACTCTGGCTGTCATTTTCCAAGGGGTAAGGTATTACTGTCCTCATGATGACTCAAGAAATATTAATTCTAGGGGAGTGGTAAGGGGGGAAAGGTAGATGACTGTAATTGAACAACAATAAAGTATTTTTTTTTAATTGGCAAAAAAAGAAGTATTAATTCTAAAGTAAAACAAATGGATTGTTTCTTCCATAAGGTAACATTTTGAAGTATACTGATTGATTTAATCTTATTATTATGAAGTTTATAAAGAAAAAACTGTTGATGAGTTGCAGTTGCTTAATTTCATAAAACTTAAAGTTTAAAGTCATATTTCATTTTTTTAAAAAGGCCAGATCATGATAGCTTTAAGGCTCATTACTGTAAAAGTCACTTAAACTGAGGCCCACAGACCGAAACCAACTTACTGCCATTTTGGTTACCACACATAGACTAAGAAGAGTTTTTCAAAATGAATACTTGCAGTCATTTTGATGTCAGGGAACACTAAATTTGACCCCTTAGTAAGTGAAAAGTTATCCTAAAAAAAAAAAAGAACATGCCTTTCTTCTCATTAGGCATGTATTTTCTTAAATGTTCTTAATTATTACATTTTGAATTTTCTTTTTTAAAGTATACTTTATTGATTATTCCATTACAGTCACCCCGTTACTTTCTCCCTTTTATTCCCCTCCACCCTGCACCCCCCTCCCACCAGCATTACCCCCCGCTTAATTCATGTCCAAGGGTCATACATAAAAGTTCTTTGGCTTCTCTATTTCCTTACGTAGTAAGGGGCAGGGCCCTAGGTATTGGTCAGGGTGGGGCAACCTACTTTGCTGTGTTATGGCACAGTCTGGATGAATCTTTCTTCTTTAATTCCTGTATGGTTGTCAGACTTCCATACAGTTCGATTTTCTGACAGTTCTGGTTGTTTTTTGTTTTTAAATTGTTTTTTCCTTCTTGGGATTGTGCGAGGCAGCAAAGCATATCTACCTACACCATCTTGGCTGAAAGTACTGAATTTTGTTAATAAAACAATTCATTCTCTACATTTTGTTATTTATGCTCTATATAATATCCTCAGTTTTGCCAGTTGGCCTGTAAAACCTAAAATATTTACTATCTGGTTCTTTACGGAAAAAGTTTGCCAGGCATACATTCCATCACCAAATGCTACAATCATACTAATGATAATCAATACATTATCAAGAATATAAATAACATAAATGGAATATACCCCATATTTTGTGGAAAGTCTACTCAAGATATTGCTAATAATTTTCCTAACCTAAAGAATATATCTTCTGCAAATACTATTAAATCTGAGATTGAAATTAAAAGATATTATTTTGATCCATCTCTATCTAAAAAACATGAAAGATATCTCTCTTATGAACTCAACATATGTAACCATGTTCAAGCTCTGCCTGCCTACAAGCTATGTAGCTATTACTGTCATGTGAAGGGAAAATTGCCTGAATATCTGATAGTGGGCACTTTTTGGTTTTCACCTGTAATCCTCACTTAAAATTTAGGCTCTGATATCTCTGGCTCTGAAACCTGCTCCCTCTCAAGCTCTCTCCCATTAGTTTAGTGATCAGATGGTTTTTCTAATCATGTGGTTTGCAAGTTCCCTATGACATATTATTATCACATGTTTCTTCTATTTGCCTCCCTTAGTGCCCATTCTCACTATTTCTTAACAATTGTCAGTAATATTCAAACAGAGACCATGTTCATGGTAAGGCTTGAGAAGTAAAGGGATTTGGGGATATAAGAAGAAGAAAGTTAATATGGGAGAGAGGCACTGGTGGTGAGGTGAAGAAGGAATCTTCAGGGAACAAGAGCTTCCTTCCTCTTACTCCTTTAACTCACCTCTATGCCTCATCTTTGGGCATTTTCGGGTGGTCTAATTTGGCCTTGTTTTCCTTATCCTTAAAATAATAGTTGCACACGTAATCTTAAATAACAAAACACCAGAAATTTTGTTGTTTTATCCACACGATACTAACCAAGAACACTTACCAGTATTTAATTATCTTTGCTAATTATTTTAAAATATATTACCTTCAAATTAAAAAGTGAAAGAAGAAAAGAAAAATGGTTTTATTTGCTTAAAGAACATTCTATTAGTTGAAGAGAAAATTTTTACAGGGACTTTTCTAGGAATAGATATTCATTTAATTTTTATGCAGGGTACTATACTAGGGAGATAATAACTTTAAAGAGAAATAAAGCACAAAGACATTTTTCTTGACTAGCTTAGAGATAAAAATAATTATCTTGTAAAACAACCCAGGACTCATCCGAAGTAAATAGCATAAAATGATTTACTAAAATGAGCATGCTTTGATACTTAATAGGCGTGAGATAAAGGAATGGCCAGAGTACTGTGGCATTCATCAGGGAAACTGGTACTTTCTTCAGGATCTCTGCCTTGCCTGAGGCCCATTCCAGGTGGCCACAGTGAGCAGCATCCAGCGATAAGCTGGCTACCCCATCTGCCTCCAGAACTAGCAGAGGCCAGTGACCCAGGACATGAGAAGCTCTTTTCCTATTAGGCAGATGAGATCAGAAACACTCATCTGATGCCTTACACTTAAGGACTCTAGGGACCTGTCATCTGCCAGCCACTCCACTGTGTAGGCAACGCTAGATTTATAACTTCCCACACAGACCTCAGTGCCTCTCAAATCTCTTTCTGCCTTCTCCCCAATGACTAACTCCACCTTTCACCTCATATCACTTCCAGCCTTTTTTCTCAGACTTTCTCCTGTTTTCCATCTTTTCTTCCAAGTTCTAGTGAATTTCAAAAAAAATTTTTAAGTCCTTGACACTCCTAATTTTAGAAACCTCCTCCACTACATGACTCTCTTCAGACTAGGAAGGAATCAGCCAAGACGTGAAGAGGACCATGTTCAAACACGACCATGGAATTCTAGGGAAGGTGCCTTTCGAGAGAGTGAGTCAAGGTTCAGCAGTGTCCCTTGCTGCAAATGAAGATTAAGAACGTAGGCTTTGACTTAAGAAGGCCTCGGCATGGTTTTTAATCCTTTCTTCCCATTTCTGGTTAATTTCCATGACTTTTCTCTGTCATTGGCACTAGTACTTCTCACTCCACACCATCTTGCTACCTCCAGACTGAAGAGCTGTGTAAGAGGTAGGATGACGACCACAGTCCAGTGATATCATGGAAATCTAAGAAAGGCTTCCTTAACAGAGAGTGTTTAGCATGCTTATTGCTATCTGGACATGGGATTCAATGAGAGGGCTGTGAAGGGTAGGAGGGAGGTGAAATTGAAGAGCTATTTTGGAGATGGGAATGACTTACCATCTGTTGTAGGAGAATAGAAGAGCCCACAGGAGAAATACTGGAGATGCAAAAGAAGATAGGATTGGGGGAGGAGCACTTCTTATGCTGAAGCAAGGTTGGAAAAGCAGAATCTGAAAGAATTCATTAAAATATTACTGGAGAGTTGGAATTAAGAGGGATGGCTCCCAATTCAGCAAAATAGGAAGTGCTATCAGATTACACTTGTTTAGTTGCTTGAATAATTCAAGTAAATTGCCATAGAAATGTATATACTGGCTCAAGAGAGCTGATTAAACATTTTGGCATCTTTTATCTTTCCTTCCTACCAAAATTCCATTGAAATGACAGAAGAGTTATAAAGCCATAATAAATTCATAACAACTTTAGAAAGCAGGGAAGGCTGCCATCAGAAGTGCAAATTTTTGGAAGATCCAGAGCAAATAGGGTAAGATAGATGGCATATCCCAAACAAACCTGCAGCTCCATAGAGATGGAAAAGATCCTCCAACACAAAAGGAACCTGTAAATAAGCCTAGGATTAAAGGCTGCAGGGAACTCAGAGGAACAGGCTATGTGCGTCTGCTTGGCCAGTTAGCAACAGGTGGTAGACCAATAGCACCAGTGGCCTGCTCTCATAGTAGTGGACCTTGGAAATCCAAATACAATGTGGAAGAATCCAGACAGAGACTTTGATGTGATAGGGTCTCCCTGATTAATAAACACCAGAATACAAGAATGTGCCCCCACCCAAAAGACATGCTGTGTGCACAAGCCAGAGTGACATTATGGCCAGCACCCTACAATCATCTTTGCCCTCAGAGCCGGGTGAACACTGTCATTGGAAATACACTTCAGGTAACTACACTCAGTAATCAAGATGCTTGCTTACAAATGTAAACTGGTGACCAAGGACCAAACAGTCAATAACCAGCAAAAGTTCAAATTCAACAAATAAAACAATGTCACCCTTGCGGAAACAAAGTTAACTTGGGAAATAAAAATCTTAAAAATTATTTTATTTAATGTCTTTAGTGACATTCAGGAGCATCATAGCTTATTTTTTAAGGTGCTATGAAAATGAATGATTAGTGATTTTTAAAAAATTACTCAGGCTGAATCACGGAAAGAACAGGCCAAAATCTGTTTAAGAACTGGACGGTTGAATAGACTCATTTTCACATAACACCATGTAAAATGGCAAAGAGGTGAAAAGTATAAGAATTTGTTGCATGTAGTATCCTCTCTTTTTCTTTTTAGGATTGTAAATTTTCATCTTTGTTGCAATCCTTTCTCATTTTCTTTCTCACTCTTGCTTTATATCTTCCAGAAATTTTTTTTTGTTCTTGTGCACTGCCCTCTAACTTTGCAGCATGACTGCAGGTGCCGTTTCAGATGTACGTTTCTACTGCCACTTCGATAGAATGTGGAAAGGGATGAGAATAATGGTTAAGGGTCCCTCAGTTACCTTGAGCCACAGCAACAAGAGGATCTTTTCCACATTGATTGCCTTTTTTTTTCTATTTCAGAAAACTTTTGCAAGTTGTTTTATTTACATTGTCAACTTTTAAAAGGTTGCTAAACTAAAGTTAACTAGACAATAAACTAGGCAGAAATCACTTTACAAAAACAGGGAAAGCCCAAAATGCCACTTTCTATAGAGAGCCCACAATTCAGGTTTACTCAGAACAAAGAGAAAAGAAATTTTCGGTCATTCTGGAAGAAACTCAGCTATAGGTTTGGAGTCTATAGTCACATGACACATGCAATGAGGATGATACTCTGCAGTACAAATTGGTTTCCTGCTGCATTTGTCTATTGTTTGTCTAACATTAACAATTATGAACAGAGCATTACAACTAGTATTTGGAACAATCCTAACAGTGTTACGGTGTCAGGCACAGCATTTCACTTCTCTTCACACCACTGATTCTCTTTGTGTACCTGGGCTTCCTCTCCTTCGGTAAAGTCATTTTTGATGTCGAAGTTCTTGCGAATCTCTTCAGGAGATTTCCCCTCCATCATATTGGCACCAGTCTTGCATGTAACATCAAGCAAACCCTTCATGTCTAAACACTTTGCAACCAGAATAAGTTCAAAATGCATTCCTTGGTCAACCAGCATTCAGGAATTCCTGGTCCCATACATGGATATCATCTGCTCGTTTTTCCTTGTTATCATCATCCTCAGGAGGAGGAGGGTCATCCTTGCGGTGGGGGCACCACTGGATGTCCTTTGTTAATATTGCTGGACTAACATCTGGTAGAGGAACTGATTCTTCATAGAAGACTTCCATTCCCAAGTCTTCTAACATGGTTTTGATAGTCACAGATTGTTTGGCAATTCAACATCAACTTCAGATATCTCCATCAGGACTCTGCAACTTAATTGAAGGCATGGTGCTCAGTCTCAAGGATAGAGTGGGTGGGAGGCTGACAAGAGCAGGGCAGCGTCAGCAGACAACAGGGAAAGACAGAGAACAAGGACACTTCTCCACATTGATCACCTTGGTTTTTTGTTTTGGTGTCTTGTTTTACCTTGCTCCTTTAAATTTGGCTTACTTTTCAGGGTATGGGTAAGAACTCTGTTGCCAGAAAAAAGTGCTCTTCTCAATAAATTGCCTTGTCTACCAGAGAGTCAAAGATTAGTGATGGTCTCTCTCATCCCAAAGAGATTTTATATGTTCAGAGTATTTCTCATTGGGCACCTGCCAGCATTGGACTTTAGAGACAGTCTATCAAGATTAGTAGATACACTGACTCTTTTTTAATAATAAAGTTTCAATTCACCTATAATCTTTATCATATTAGTGATCCCAGGTATTTATAGTGACATCTTTAAATGAAGAACTTGATTGATAGGCAAAAACAATTAATAAAAGCCTTCTATATGTCATTTTACATGTAAGAACTTAATCAAAATATATTATGTAGACTTTAGGTAATGAATTGAAAATAAATATAAATTTATCTTATAGTACATCATTAAGTGTTAAAAATGAGTTCTGGATCAGTTTCTGCAATGAAAACTTCAGGTGGTTCTTATTTGTTATAGTTGTAGTTTACGAAATAATGGTTATTACTTCCTAGGTTAATTAAATGGTGGTTAAAGAATGTACTCTAGATGATTTTAGCTTCTTGCAATTTGTTGTGTCTTGCTTATGGCCCAGCACAATATGAGCTTGGGTAGATGAGCCATATGCACTATAAGGAATGTGTATCTTGAATGAAGAAACAATAATTCAAAAAAATGAGGAGAGACTTAGGAACTTCTGGGACAATTTTAAACATTCCAACATCCAAATCATAGGGGTTCCAGAAGGAAAAGAGGATGAGCAAGAAATTGAAAGCTTATTTGAAAAAACAATGAAGGAAAAATTCCCCAATCTGGTGAAGGAAATAGGCATGCAAGTACAGGAAGCTCAGAGAGTCCCGAAGAAGTTAGACCCAAGGAGGAACACACCAAGACACATCATAATTACATTACCCAAGATTAAAGATAAGGAGAGAATCTTAGAAGAAGCAAGAAGGAGACAGTTACCTATAAAAGTGTTCCCATAAGACTATCAGCTGATTCCTCAAAAGAAATTTTGCAGGAAAGAAGTAGCTGGAAAGAAGTATTCAAAGCCCTGAAAACCAAGGATCTGCATCCAAGATTAGTCTATCCAGTAAAGCTATCATTTAGAACAGAAGGGCAGATAAAGTGCTTCCCAGATAAGGTCAAGTTACAGGATTTCATCATCACCAAGCCTTTATTATATGAAATGTTAAAGGGACTTATCTAAGAAAAAGAAGATGATAAAAAATATAAAGAATAAAATGACAACAAACTCACAACTATCAATAAATGAACCCAAAAACAAACATAAAAACAAAGTAAGCAAACAACTAGAACAGGAACAGAACCAGAGAAATGGAGATCAGCAGGGAAGGGGCAAGGGGAGAATGGGGGAAAATGTACAGGAATAAGAAACATAATTGGTAGGTACAAAACAGACAGGGGTAGGTAAAGAATAGTATAGCAAATGGAGAGGCCAAAGAACTTATATGTATGATCCATGGACATAAACTAAAGGAGGGGAATGCTGGAGGGAATGGGGTTGCTGGGTAGAGGGGATAAAGGGGAATAAAATGAGAACTCTGTAATAGCGTAATCAATAAATTATACTTTTTTAAAAAAGGAATGTGGGGACTTCTGGCTAAGATGGAGGCATAGGTAGACACACTGTGCCTCCTCACACAACCAAAAGAAGGACAACAACAATTTAAAAACAAAAAACAACCATAACTGACAGAAAATCGAATGGTATAGAAGTCCAACAACCAAGGAGATAAAGAAGACACATTCATCCAGACTGGTAGGAGGGGCAGAGATGAGCAGCCAGGTGGAGAGGACTAGAGGCAAGGTGGTGGCTGGAGAACTTGGAGACAGACCACGCAATCCAGGGCTCCAGTGCAGAGAAATAAAGCCTCAAACCACTGATTGTAAACCTCTGTTTGAGGGGGGTTGAGGCAGCAGCAGAAGAAACTCCCAGCTTCACAGGAGAGTTTGTTGGAGAGACCCACAGGGTCCTAGAATATACACAAACCCACCCACCTGGGAATCAGCACCAGAAGGGCCCAATTGGCTTGCGTGTAGCAGAGGGAGTGACTGAAAACCAGCAGAGAGCAGAGCAAGCACCATTGTTCCCTCTCTGACACCTTCCCCACATACAGCATCACAGCACAGCGCATGTGTTGCTCTGCCTGGGTGAGCACCCAAGGTTCCACCCCTTCATGTAACAGGTGCACCAAAACCAAAAAAACAAAAACAAAAACAAAAAAACATGGCCCAAATGAAAGAACAGATCAAAGCTCCAGAAAAAATACAACTAAGCAACAAAGAGATAGCCAACCTATCAGATGCACAGTTCAAAACACTGGTAATCAGGATGCTCACAGAATTGGTTGAATTTGGTCACAAATTAGATGAAAAAATGAAGGCTATGCTAAGTGATATAAAGGAAAATGTACAGGGAACCAATAGTGGTGGGAAGGAAACCGGGACTCAAATCAACAGTGTGGACCAGAAGGAAGAAAGAAGCATCCAACCAGAAAAGAATGAAGAAACAAGAATTCAAAAAAATGAGGAGAGGCTTAGGAACCTCCAGGATATCTTTAAACTTTCCAACATCCAAATTATAGGGGTACCAGAAGGAGAAGAGGAAGAACAAAAAAATGAAATCTTATTTGAAAAACTTATGGAGAACTTCCCCAGTCTGGCAAAGGAAATAGACTTCCAGGAAGTCCAGGAAGCTCAGAGAGCCCCAAAGAAGCTGGACTCAAGGAGGAACACACCAAGGCACATCATCATTACATTACCCAAGATGAAAGAGAAGGAGAGAATCTTACAAGCAGCAAGAGAAAAGGACACAGTTGCCTACAAAGGAGTTCCCATAAGACTGTCAGCTGATTTCTCAAAAGAGACCTTACAGGTAAGAAGGGGCTGGCAAGAAATATTCCAAGTCATGAAAGGCAAGGACCTACATCCAAGATTGCTCTATCCAGCAAAGCTATCATTTAGAATGGAAGGGAAGATAAAGTGCTTCTCAGATAAGGTCAAGTTAAAGGAGTTCATCATCACCAAGCCCTTATTCTATGAAATGTTAAAGGGACTTATCTAAGAAAAAGAAGATGAAAAATATGAACAGCAAAATGGCAGCAAACTCACAGTTATTAACCATCACACCTAAAACACAAACAAAAGCACACTAAGCAAACAACTAGAACAGGAAGAGAACCACAGAAATGGAGATCACATGGAGGGTTATCAACAGGGGAGTGGGAGGGGGAGAGAGGGGGGAAAGGTAGAGAATAAGTAGCATAAATGGTAGGTAGAAAATAGACAGGGGGAGGGTAAGAATAGTATAGGAAATGTAGAAGCCAAAGAACTTATATGTATGACCCATGGACATGAACTAAAGGGTGGGTATGGGGTATGCAGGGCAGAGGGTAGTGAAGGGAGGAAAATGGGACAACTGTAATAGTATAAACAATAAATATATATTTTTTAAAAAGGAATGCGCATCCTGTCATTGTTGCATGCATTGTTGTATATATACTGCAGTTAAGGATGGTTTATTAAAAGTGTTGTTTAGATCTTCTGTATCTTTGCTGGTATTTTTCTTTTCTTTCTTGATCAGTAATTCAGAGAGGTAATTGTATGGATTTGTCCTTTATGTTTTTTCAAATTTTATTCTAGATTTTTGAAGGTATGTGAAAGCAAAATTAGAATTATTTTTCTGATAGATTTGCTTTTATCATACAACCACTTTAAAAGAATAACTGCCCCAGCTTTTTTTATTTCTTTTTCCATGGCATATATTTTTCCATCCTTTTACTTACAACCCTTCTCTATCCTTATATTTAAAGAACATCAATTATAAGTAGCATTTAGTTGTGTTTTTAATCCAGTTTGAAAATATTGGTTTTTAATTGGAGCAATTACTTTTAATGTTAATTACTTATGTATTTGTGATTCTACTTAATCTATTTTCTGCTTATCTCAAATGTTTCACATTCCTTTTTTCCCCTTCTTTATGTTATTTAAGTTTAATTAGACTTCCTTCATTAATCTAGTCCTTCTTTTATTGCTTTGTTAGTTGTACAGTCTTTACTACGTTTTAGTACATACCCTAAAGAATATATATTTCCTGTCTTTCATTATTTCCATTATTTCCTGTTTTGTGTTATTAATGCCAAATAGCCTGGACTGGTTACAACCTAATATAATTTCATACATTTAAAACTTTTTGGACAATTAATGCTAGGACCTTAGAATGTTTTAAGTCCATATATTATCATCCTCTGTTTTCATTTTAGTCCTACATATGGTTTTTCCCAAAAAAGACATTGTCATTACTGTTTTGTATAGTCAGTATATATTTATATTTATCTATATTTCTACTCTTTCTGTTGAATTTGTGTTTTCCTACTGCCCACAGGACTCATTTACTTTATTGAGGATATGCTGACAACAATTTCACTTGCTTTTTATCTGCTACTATGTTTATTTCACCTCCATTTTTGGAGGATAATTTGGGTTGGTATAAGATCCCAAGATGACAACTTTCTTTGAGCAGCATGAAAATATCATTTCGTTATCTCAGTGCTTTTCAACCAGTACACCATAGCAGGCCCACTGGATCTTTTTTTGTAGTTTTCATCTGTTCTTTCATTTGGGCCATGTTTCTTTGTCTCCTTGTGTTGGCAGCCTTGCTTTGTCTCCTCTACCTATCAGGTAGATCTGCTTTGATTCCATGTCTTGGTAGTGTGGCCTAATGCAGTAGGTGCCCTGTAGGATCCAGTGGCACAGCCCCTATCACCCAAGCTGGGTACTTGAGGTGCGCCCTTCATGTGCACTGAGTACACCCTCCTCTTGTAGTTGAGGCTTGGTTTCTGTTGGCAGGTCAACGGGAGGGATTTACCCAGGCCAGTCAGCTGCAAGGATTGGCTGTGACCCTTGACCACCAACCTCCACCCTCCGTGGAGGATCAACCATGAAAGGGCAGGGTGGTGGTGCTCCAATGGGGTCTGTAGATGTCCACTGGGTGGGTGCACTAGCCCTGGGATTTCCTGGGTGGTGCAGGCCAAGGTCATCACCCACCAGTGTTTTGCCTGGAGCCACCCCACCTGAATTATAAAGCAATCTGAGATGGCTACTAGTTATACTGGGCTTGGAGATTCCCAGGCAAAGCCAAGCTGTCAGTCTAGACTGGCTGCCTCTAATGCCAGCCTGGGGCTCACTGAGGCTGGCTGTTGCTTGTTTGATAGGATTAGGACATTGTGAAGCATGAGCCCAGGCCAGCCATTGATATGAAAAAGCAACTTGGGTTGGCCTGTGAGTTGGGTGGGGTGGAGCCTCTGGGGATCTCCAAGGCGGGTCAAACAGTGTTAACCAGGTTGATGGAGTCTCAGATTCGGCACCAGCTTGCCAGCTCTGTGGGAGGAGGGTTTAGAAAAGGGACAATGCCCTCTGCTCGCCTTGATGGCAGACACTTCAGTTCCTCCCTGTGTACCTCTAGTGCCTTAGAAGCTTCTACGCTGGTGCTGGACCTCAGATGGAATGAGTCTGAGTAGGTGAGTCCATGTGTAGTTTCTTTAAGAGGAACTGCTAGGAGTTCCAGAAGTTTCTTCCATCCACTCAATCCCTCCTGCTTTTTGCAGCCAGAAGTTGTGGGGACTTATCTTCCTGGCACTGGAACCCTGGGCTGGGGGGCCTGTTGTGGGGCTAGGACTCCTCACTCCTGACAGATCCCTCCCAGATTTTTATCTACCACACGTGCATGTGAGACCAGCCCTTTCCACATCTCCACCCCTCCTACCAGTCTCCGTGGATGGGGTTTCTTTAATTCCATAGTTATCAGACTTCCATTCAACTCAAATTCTAATGGGTCTGAGTGATGGTTGTTCTATATTTTAGTTTTAATTTTGATGTGGGTGTGCAAAGAAGCGAGTCATGTCTGCCTATGACCCATCTTGACCAGAAGTCTTACTGCAAAAATTTTTAAACCAGGCATTACCTGACTATTTAGTCAGGGATACTGACTTCTTTTCTGGTAGATTGTTAAATTAAAAAAAAAAAAAAATGACAACAGCCAACACAACAACAGCCACCCAGTGTGAATGAGTAAAAATTATACCTACTTTTTTTGTCAGATTGGCAAAACATATTTTTTTGGTGTGCTGCAGAACTTTAGTAATCAGTTTAGTAATGTGTGCCATGAGATGAGAAATACTGAAAATCACTGCACTACCTGTCTTTCGTTATTTCCATTGGGAAGTCAAATACCATTCTTATTACTGTACCTGTGAAAGTAAGGTGTATTTTTTTCCCTTTGGCTATTTTCAAGTTTTTCTCCTTTGTCTTTAGTTTTCAGCAGTTTTACTATGATGTGACCTGGAGAGGTTTTTTGCCTCAATGTCTTTCACTTTAAAAATTCTTTGCCTTTATTTTTTTAAACATTTTATTTATTTATTTTTAGAGAGGAGAAGGGAGGGAGAAAGAGAGGGATAGAAACAACAATGTGTGGTTGCCTCTTACACGCCCCCCACCGGGGACCCGGCCTGCAACCCAGGCATGTGCCCTGACTGGGAATTGAACCAGTGACCTTTTGATTCGTAGGTTGGTACTCAGTCCATTGAGCCACACCAGCCAGGGTTGCCTTTATTTTTTCAATTGCTTCCTGTCCTATTTTTTCTATTTTTTTCTCTATCTTCTGAGACATTAAATAAGTATACTTTTTTTATCAGTCTCATACACAGCTACAAATTTTAGCATTTTCATTCTTTTTATTTCTCAAATCTCAGCCCAAACTTTCTGGTATTTCTTCCAGATAATTATCCTCTCTTCAGCTTCCAATATCCTAAATAACCAACCTACTCTGTTCTTAATTTCAGTTATTATTTTTTCATGCAAATATATATTCTAGCTGTTTAGAACCTGTAAATTTGTCATGTCATGTGTTTTGAATGTGTTAATTAAAGAGCTCTTTTTGTCCAACCTGATAATTCCAATAAATGGGTTATGTATTAATGGTTTTGTTTCCTGTCCCATTTTGGGTTATGTCTGCATATTTTGTTATTAATACCAAGTATTATGTTTGCTAAACTGTGGTGACTCTGGGTAATGTTACCTTTCTTTATGGATCTTTGTGACCAGTAGAGTGTTGACAGATGACTTTATTCTATTTCTGGTTTGATAATGCAGATTTGATAATGCTCAATCTGCCTCTTTTCAAGTATGTGGAACCCTGGATCCCTAATTAAGATCCTGGGGCCTTCTCTCTGTATCTCTTTCTTTCTCTTTCTCTTTCTCTTTCTCTCTTTCTCTTTCTCTTCCTCTTCCTCTTTCTCTTTCTCTTTGAAGTTTGCAGTTTCTGAACTCTAGTTTTTGTTTCCACGGGGCTGTGAGACTCATGGAAAACTTGCTCAGCCCTTTATTAGCTCTATGCTTAGTTTCTTACCCTCCCGTTTGGTGTAATTCAGTAATTCAACCAATGACCTTTTTTTCTTCAGTTCATTTACCTTTCAGAAATGCATGCTTTATTGTCTGTTCTAAATTTTATAAAATAATTGCATGCATCCTAAAGCATATACTTTTAGAATGTTGTAACTTTCCTTATCTCAGCATTAAAAGAAAAAAAATGTCTTTATATAGTCTACCTTCTCTAGAAACCAAGTAAAGTTACTTTGTTGTTTTTTCTTTTTTTATTTTAACAGGACCTTGGACTTTGTATCATTAAAGTAGTTATTCCTGTTTGGAATAGTCATAAGATTATAAAATGTAGCCCTGGAAGGAACCTAAGACATCATCTTCTGTTGGCTAACCTCCCACACAGTGCAGAACTGTTTCCTGCAGCATCCTTGGCATATGCTCATCCGGTCTCAATTTGGATATCTTTAGCAAAGGAGCTCATCATTTCCTAAAACAATCCATTCTGTCGGACAACTCTATTTTCAAAATCCTTATGTTGAGCTAAAATATGCCTCTTTGTAACTTATACTCATTTACTCATTGTTTAAAGTTTTCCTTCTGGAATAAGTCAAAACAAGAGAACATTTTAGATAGCTGTACTCAAAGCATATCTAAGTACTATTCCTATCTTTTTAATTTTAATTTTATTTTTTTTTGCTTTCTTGTCTCAAAGCATTGAACATAAATTACTAAACTTGGATAATAATCATGAAGAAGGCCGTCTATTTGTTAAGGATTTTAAAAAATTATCTTTACATTATACAAATTCCCCTGATATTTTGAAGACAAAATTCTTTCATAATTATCTTGAATTACATTTTTGTATGAAAAAAAGGAGTAAAAATCTGCTATTATCAAAGGTGACACTACATAACCAATTGTGGGAATGCAGAGAAAACCTCTGAGGCAACTTTCACACAACTAGTTTTCATTAGCAGTAATAGTAGATAATAGTCATACAAAGCCCCTCCTCTTTCCATGCTCTCTTTTCTAATTTACACATTGCCACAATGAGATACCTGTCTGTCCTAGCTCAAGTGTGTGTTGAGCAAAACACTTTTTCACTTTAGTATCAAACATTTTATTTCTTTATGACTTTACATCATCCTATTCTTTGCTCTATTTTTTATCTATATATGATTTTATTTCCTGAGTATTATGGCCAAAAAAGGTAGCTGCCAAGTCATGAATTTGACCCAGTGATTAGCTATTTCTGATTCTCCCTTCTTGGGTGAAATGAGTCTCACGTGAGCCAGTGGCTCAGCTCTCATTCCAAACATGTGCTCGTTACACCGCCAGAAGTCTGACTGCAATCAAACTTCAGCTTTGGGAGGTAATAGTTTCCTCACGCTCCTCCCTCTGTCAAGTATATTTAGTTGAGCTTGTGCATATGACTGCAGTTCATAAAAAGTTTACAAGTGCAGCTGGAATGCTTAGCATTTGATTGTTACATAAATAAGTGTTTGAGAACATATGTAAACTTGACAGCGTTAGTACCAGATGTTCCAGTAACACAATAATGTACTTTGAATGTCCATTCTCACTTTCAGCTTGTTTATTTTGGCAGTATCTCTTTATCTGCTAAGTTTCAGATAAGCACATATTAACTCTATCCATAGTGTTGATCCTCTTATTGTCACATTCAAGTTACATTTACTATATTTAGTATACAGAAATACAAATAACTAGACATTAATACACAAAGTTAATTTTTACACATCTCCATAAAATGCAAATATTTCAGCTCCTAAATGTTTATTATCTTCTCTGGACACATGTATGTATGCTCCTCTCTAGAGGAACTGCCTTCCTAATTATGGATTATTTAAGTATATTCTTTCTCTTTCGGACCACCAGGCACTTACATTAAGAGACTTCTGTCTCCCACACAAATTCGCCTGCCTGCCTCAGGTCTTCCCCACCCCACAACTCTATTTTATAGCTGACGGCATCCTGAGACGGTAGAAGCTATTGGCATTCTAATGCACAATTTTTGTTCTTTATGGTTTTATTTTACAGTTATTTCCCTGACAGAAAAATTGGCAACAATAAGAATAGAACATAGAACACTCATATATCTTCTACTGAGGTTCACCTGGTGTTGACACTTGGCCATTCGCTTTATCAGATGTGAGTGTGCCTCCTTGCTCCCTCTCTTTGAATGTGTGTGCGTGTGCATGGATACATAAAACGTGTGGAAACGGGGTGTATGTAGTTCTAATCTTTTTTCTGCATTCCAGTTTCTTCACTGACCTAATGAGATCACTTATGGGACACCCAGGTCTTTCTCTTGGGTCTGACTTTTGAAGTCAGATGTTGGACAAATTCCCAACAGGCGTCTGTGCAGCAGTAGTTACAGCATCCTGCACCTGTTGTGGCCTGGCAGTCTAGAGGGAGGTAATGAAGAAAAGTCCACTTATGGCCAAGAATGGAAGCAAAGGCTCAGAGCCAGAAACTCAGTACTAAGCCTAATAATGAGAGGTCATGTAAAGCGCAAAAAGGGCAATCCATCCATGGTGAGGTGGATGGGAAACATGGTACAATACGTGTCAATGCAAGAGGTTTAGGGATGATGGCGTACGGTTGATGGAGATCTGTCTTTATATAAAAACATCTCTATAGCAAGGAAAGAGCTTGACAGCCTGAAAGAGCCAGACTCTGCCTTGCTTGGGGTTGGCCTGATAGAAGACTGTGACCCAGGGCACAGTGACATGAGACTTCCCATCAGTGATCCTCTGGAGCAAAACCTGAAATGGCCTTCGGGTGTAGCAGAGTCTAAGACTGCTTGCCTCTGACCTTGAGGGAAGGGCTACAGCAGCATCCAAACAAGAGTAAGCATAGTAAAGAATAGTAGGGAAAAAGGAGTAAAGGGCGAGCAGCTAAATGATGTCTGTTTTTTAGTGGGCCTAGGAATCATGCTTCAGTTTTGCAGAATAGATACACGGCACAGTTCTGGAGGGAAGAGAGTCAGCTGAGGTCGCTGCTTGAATTGTTTCCCTTGGTGGCAAATGTGTTTTATTTATATGTGATATTGTAAAAATTATTTTAGAAACATGCTGTGTTATAAACTTCAAGCTCACCTCCAAGAAGACAGGAAAAGAAGAAAAATGTGCATGAAGTTAAGTAAGAGTAGATCAAATTAGCATTCTTACAGAACGAGCTGTAGATTTACTGGAGACTTAGTAACGGGAAGAATAGCAGAGCACCAGACTAGCACATCAATCATTTGAAATTGTCTGACAGTCTTGAAGAGGATATCCTGGCTGCAGAAAGCACATAGCTGTCTTAAGGCGAGGGGCCCGGTCAGAAAATAGTAAGAACAAAAGATGAGCAATTTTGAGAGGAACCAGCTGGCCTAAGGTGATCCAAAGTGCACAGATGTTGAAGGCTTACTGTTCCAGCAATGCCATTACCTAACACAAGAATAGCAGAATAACCATTTTTTTTTAAATTAGAAAACTTCATTTATCACATTGACCCTTGAGGTGTGTTTCTTCTCCACCATGCTAATTTTCTATATCTATTTTAACATTATTTTGTGTCTTCTGATGGATGGCTGTAAGAAAGAATAGAATTTTTTATGAAAATTGAAAAATAAAATGTAACTGATCTTTCCTAGAAATATGTATAGAATTCTGTTGATGTGTAATCTTTCGCAGGTGGGGGAGGGAGGTGGGTTCAGCTGGGGTGGGGTGGAGGGATGGGGAGAAAAGGCATACAACTGTAATTGAGTAACAATAAAAATAATAAAAGAAAGATCTAAGCACAATAACCAAGAACCTATAATCCCCCCGTACCTGCGCCAAAATTCCTCAAACTGTGACACAGGCGGTTTTGTGGCAAGTGGAAAGATGGCAGATCTCAAGTCATTATAAAATGTCTGGTGTGGTAATCAAATGTAAAAAGCAATCTAAAATTCACAAGCTAAGGTGGCTTGAATCATGGGAGTAATCAGGAACTGAAAACAAAAGGAGTTTGGAAAAATGTCATTGTTGCAGAGTACGGTGCAGTTAGAGTGGTGAAAAATAGCTCTACATTCTGTAAGATCATGGTTCCCTATTCAATGGCATTGAATACTTCGTGAGTTTAAGGAATGTTACTGATAATTACTTGGAAATATTACACACCCTAGAAAGAGCCGTTGTGTACCCTTTAAAGATATTTAAAATGAAGTACCCACTACATATATTAGAATCAAATGCAGAGTATCTGACTCAGAGGTGCCCAAGTTTATTTATTCGACAAGTATTACTAAGTATTTTAATAAAAACTTTTTATGTATCTCTGCAGCCTTGTGGTACATGATCTGGCCATGTGAAAATTCCTTACTGCATGCACCATGCATACAAGGAGACTTCCCCATTTGTTCTTTTATGAAAATGTGAAAACAACATTAAAAGTGCTCTTCTGTGACTTGTAGCCTCTATTTTCATTTCTAGGACATGAAAACTGTATAAATAAGCAGAATTTCACATTTGATTCTCAAACTCTGTAAGTACGTCACGTTCATTTGTTATTTGTATTCAGAGACTGTGAGAGTAGGACTATCTAATTTAGCTGCAGCTTGCTTCCTTTAAAAAAAAGTCAAAATAGCTTCATGAAGATGAGCCTTGAAGAATGGCTTTAACATACATTTTTTTTCTTTCTTCTTGGGTTAGTATCACTTCAAAAATAAAAATAAAAATAGACACTCTTATTGGAACTTTAGGAGTAATGCTGGGTATAAACAGGCTTAGAATATACTTAACTGTAGTAATCCTTCCTGACACACATAGAGATGAATTGATAACCAGATTTGGCATTTCAAATATTTTTTACCCAAGGCAAGAGCTTTACAGTGTTTTCTTGGTATTAGAGAGTTTAGAGTTGAAACAGGTGCCATTTATTATTTTCTCTTTCTGTCAGCTTAGGACTTCTCTTTGCAATCGTGTTTATAAAACTAGGCCTTTCTGTTCTTAAGTGTTTTACCTGTTGAGGAATGTTCCGTCAGAGGATGTGCTAAAATCTTAAACTGTGTGGGCCCAAGATTTTGACTGAATAATAAGTAGTGTGATAAAAATCAGATAAAGTAATCTATTAGAAGAGGATCTTGGATGTGGAATCAGCAGTGATGAGTTGTAGTCAGGTATCTGCAACATAATTTGTATGTGACCTTGAGCAGATGACTTAGTGTGTCCCAATTCCCTGTTTCCTCTTTTGAAATGTCACAGGTTTGGGTTAGCCTGTTAAGATTCTTACAGTGTGAGATGCATTCCATCAGTTAGGGATCAGATAAGTCATTGAAGCATGTTAACCACATCAACAAACAAGATCAGTTCTGCCAAAATATTTAAACCATGTATAATAGGACTTTGAACAATCAGAGAACTTCATCGTTATAGCTTAAGAATGTCAATATCTACTTTCTCAACATTGACACTACTTTGCCAAGTAACGACAATTTAAAAGATCTTTCTCTCAAACTTGATAGTACTTACCATTTTACTCTAGTATTATTTTCTAGAATAAAATCACAGCTTATCTATTGCCAGGGCCATAGGCTATAAATAAATTTTTTATCTTTTCACAGTCCTACTATCTCATGTGACTCAAGGAAGAAAATGATACTTTCTTGTGGAACTACTTTAAAAAAAGCACAACTGTATTTTCATTCCTCCAAAAGGAGAATATCCAAATGAAAAGTAGGTAGTCACTAACCTCCTTTTTTTTAAAAGCTTGACAACTCAGTGCTTTGAATAATTATCTTCTCACCAAAACTGATAGAACACTTTATTATATCAATGGGTTATTTATGACTGAAAAGATATAATGAAAAATGTACAGGGTTCAAGTCAGGAGATCTAGCTTCAAAAATCTGTTCCATTGCCCACTCTATAGATACTATTCAGGTAATTTCTTTAACCTCTCTGAGCCTCTGAGCCTCACGTTTTTAACAACGTGATAATAGTAGTGCTTGTCTTTGGAGCTGTGCCCTGGAAGAAATGAAGTAATGAATGCGAATCAAAAAGGCAGGTATTCATTATTATTAACATTGACTATTAAAAATATTTTAAAATATTTTATGTTTAATAAATTGCATTATTTCTACCTCATTACAAGCAAATAACATCACACATTTACATAAAGTACTTACACTCAAATGCCAAGGGTGGAAGGAGGAAAGGGGAATGGACTGACATTTCTTGAGCAACCTGCCACAGCATCAGGCAAAGAGCGACTGTCACTTATTCTCTAATTCCTACATAACGTGCTTTCCAACTCCTATATAAGAGACAGGGCCTTGCCATATTATCACCTCTATATGAAAAAGGAATTTGGTATCTTTCTAGGTGCTGTAAGCTGTGGAACAAAGAATAGTTGCTCAAATGTGGAGAAATTTTTGGTTTTCATCTACGACCTCACTCCTGTACCAGTTCTCTAAATTTTATTTTCTTAATACATAAACCAATCAAGAGTATATAGCTTACAAGTGTGATGGATGTGGCTCCGCACCAAGCTGTGAACTGACTTGTGTATCAGAAGACTGCTATTCGGGTTTGATTCCAGGTAGATTTTTAGCTGAAATGCCATGACAGAAAGAAAATGAGAAAAGAAAAACCTTCTTCATTAAGAATATGAGATAATTACTTTTCAAAAACCACTGCAGCCCCAATCCAAGAAAGGGCCACAAGGTTTAATTGTGGGTGTGCTATTTTCAGATTAATTAGGACATTTAACTTCATTTTTTATACCACAGAATTAATCCCATAAAAATTAGTGATCTCGAAGGAGTCAGTTGTCAAATCTGACAGGATCTCTTTGCCATAATCTATTAAAATGCTGCTTTTATCTTGTCTTGCCTGTGTCATATTTTATGGATTTTTTCATAAACACTGCCTATACTTCATAAATGTCTCAATTTTCTAGTCTATTAACATTACTTCAAAAGCAATTGATAAAAGAGTAGGGCATGCATGAAATAATACGCCAATAATGTGAAGCGCTGGAGGCAAGAACAGTGGGTAGGATCTGCACAGCTTGTGAGCTCAAACAATGAAAGGATGTTTTATCTACTACAATAAAGAAACAAATGATCATTTTTGATAGTAGAAAAAAGATTGCTAGTAATTGGGCAGATGAAAAATGGGTTGCACAGAAAATACAGCATATTTTGAAAATGAAACTGAAATGAGAAAATAAACATCCCCAAGTATATATTTACATCATGGGGAACCTTTCCCTTTGATTACTAAAGATCTGATACTGAGCTTGATTTCACTTAGACACGATAGTCTTATTCTTCTATACGCAAACATATTTTCTTTGTCTACATTTATTTAACAAACCTATTAATATATGTATTCTGTGTATCCACTACAGTAGATATCGGAATTAATTTTTTAATTTCTATAATTTTTTTAAATTAGTTTAATTTTTCTTTTAACATATAAATGATGTAAATCTGTAGCATCCTTTTTATGCTTTTAAAGCACTGATATATGACCTAGGTTGATATAATGAATGAGGATCTTGTCTGGATTTGTACCACAAATTTAATTCATAGGCATGTAAACAAACTGACTTTAAAAACTTAGTTATCATGTATTTAGTTCAAACAAATTAAAAACAAGAGAAAAAAATATTAAGTAGATGCAGAATTATTGCTTTTCCCTTCATTTTACTCTTCATTTTTTACCACCTGATTTAGCCAAATGAAACCAGATACTGTCCTGAACTTTACTCTCAGGAGACCCCGAGGTTCCCAAATTCTTGGACAGTCCCAGTGTTTATTTGTAATTATCAATAACTCTTTTCACTCTCAAAAAAGTACAACAAAGGCCCTGGCTGGTGTAGCTCAGTGGATGGAGTGGATTCACCCAAAGCCGGTTCAATTCCCAGGCAGGTCACATGCCCGGGTTGCAGGCCACATCCCCACTAGCGGGCATGCAAGTGGCAACCACACTGATGTTTCTCTCCCTCTTTTTCTCCCTCCCTTCCCCTCTCTAAAAATAAATAAATAAAATCTTTTTTTAAATGTACAACAAAATATAATACCACCAATTAAACTGTGGCCCAATGAATATTTGAAGGTTGTTTTAATAATACATTTAATTTTCAATTTGTTTTACTTTCTTTTATTGATGTTCAAATACAGTTGTCTCCATTTTCCCACCACCACTTTCCCCCGCCTTTCCCACACCCACCTCCCACCCTCAATCCCACCTCCCCCCACTCTGTCCATGGGCCCCTCATACATGTTCCTTTACATCCCCTTCCCTTCTTTCCCACGTTTTCCCTCTCCCCTCTTCCCTGGTTACTGTCAGTTTGTTGTCGATTCCAATGTCTCCAGCTATATTTTGCTTGCCAGTTTGTTTTGTTCATTGGGTTCCACTTATAGGTGAGATCATATAGTATTTGGCTTTCACCTCCTGGCTTACTTCACGTAGCATAATGCTCTCCAGTTCCATCCATGCCCTTGTGAAGAGTAGGAGCTCCTTCTTTCTTTCTGCTGCATAGAATTCCATTGTGTAAATGTACCATAGTTTATTGATCCATTCACTTACCAATGGGCACCTAGGCTGCTTCCAGCACTTGACTGTTGTAAATTGTACTGCTATGAACATTGGGGTGCACAGGTTCTTCTGAATTAGTGTTTCAGGATTCTTAGGGTATAAACCCAGCAGTGGAATTGCCGGGTCAAAAGGCAGTTCCATTTTTAGTTTTCTGAGGAAATTCCATACTGTTTTCCACAGAGGCTGCACCAGTCTGCATTTCCGCCAACAGTGCACTAGGGTTCCCTTTTCTCCACAGCCCTGCCAGCACTTACTGTTTGTTGATTTATTAATGATGGCCATTCTGACTGGTGTGAAGTGGTATCTCATTGCATCTCTCTGATGGCTAGTGATGCTGAGCATCTTTTCATATGTCTCTGGGCCCTCTGTATGTCCTCCTTGGAGAAGTGTCTGTTCAGGTCCTTTGCCCATTTTTTAATTGGATTGTTTGTCTTCCTGTAGTGGAGTCGTATGAGTTCTTTATATAATTTTCAATCTTTTAAGCCCTCATAGTACATCTGAAAGAATTAGTATGATTTAGTTTTAAATTCAGAAAAGTTCTTAGTTACTGAACTTATATTCTTTTTTTTTTTAAACTTGGAAACAAGACTACTATGTTGTTACTGAGGTCAAGAAATGTGGATGATTTTTCTCATACCCTGATGAATTGTGGTAGAATTTGTTGTGGAATTATACTAATAGTACTCTATGACGCAGGTAATGTCATTGAATACAGTATAGGACCTGGGACCTTACAGGGAGTTTGACCTTTGACCTTACAGGGACACAGGAAATCGTGATCAAGGATATTTTTTAGTCCTAAATGTTCAAAAGAATAGTTGAGAGCCCCAGCTGTCATTACTAACCCAAGGAAACAGTCACCCGAATTACATCAATAATATTGTGACTTACCATGTGGGGTGAAAGACAATAAGCAACTCTTTTTAACTTGACCCAATTTCTATCCGTCTCCAAACTCATTTCTCCTTAGATCTTTCACATCACAGGAAAAATCATAAATATTCACCCAGGCACTCAACCCAAAAACCTAGGGATTTTCCACGTTCCCTCTTTCACCCACCATATGCATCAACAAATTCTGCCACACCTACTCCTAGAACCCAGTCAGAATCTACCTACTATTTTTCATCCCAACCCTTGCAATCCATGCCCAACCTACCTTCCTCCTTCTCCAGTGTTTTACAGCAACCATGTTATCTCTCTCCCTACTTCTCTTTCTTCCTCCTCTTTTCATGCTGTACCTCCTTCCTAGGTAACCTCATCCATATACATGACCCCAGTCACCACCTCTGTATATAACAATGACTCACAAATTTTTATCCTCAGTCTAAATTGTTCCCCAGAGCTCCAGACTTTTATATCTAACTGCCATTTGTCATCTCTTCACAAATATATCAAGAGAAACCAAACTTAGCATGCTTAAACCACAATTCAGGATTTGTCCCTTAAACCTTGGCCTCTTCCAATCCTCCTCAGTCAGTGATACATGAACGCAAAACCTTGGTGACACCCTTCAAATCTCCCATTCTCTTACCCTGATTTTCATACCCAGGTATGGTAGGACAGCAAATGATATTCTTCCTAAATATCTCTGGAATGTATTCACTTATCCCCATCTCTGCCCCCGCAGTATGAGCCCCCATTGTCACTCACCCATAACTGTCCTAGAAACTTCCTCACTGGTCTTGGTATCGACTCTGGCTCTCCAGCAAGTGATATTTTCTTAAAGTGCATTTTTGATCACATTGATTTCTTTATTCCTTCTCCATCACTACTGCTTACACTCTGACCTAACTTTTAGCTTCCATTTATTCATTTAACCTCATTCTAGGAGCTCGACAGAACAGCCCTGTCCTTATAGAGCTTGTATTTCAGCAAATATAGACACTAAAAAGCGAACAAATAGAGTAATTTAAGATTCTTCTAAGTACTGTGGGGAAAATAAGTTAAGACAAAGAAACAGAATAATTAGAAGAGG
Organism: Desmodus rotundus; assembly: GCF_022682495.2. NCBI lineage: Eukaryota > Metazoa > Chordata > Mammalia > Chiroptera > Phyllostomidae > Desmodus > Desmodus rotundus. Next base: position 69,398,720 of record NC_071393.1, on the reverse strand, counting down.
TATTGACTTTTAGATTGGAGAGTCTTTCTTTCCATCAAGGATTCAACTATGTGAAGATCTGGGGAAAAAGAGTTAGGAAGGAGCTGGGGTGGGAGGAGCATAGCAATGAAGAAAATAGAGATAAGGTTGGAGAGGTAGGAGATGGTGAAAGAAGGTAAAGACAAGGGGATGATTGGTCACATGTTCTAGAGGTAATCCAGTCAGGAGGGATGTGGGACTCACAGGCTCCACATAGCAAGCGGGGGCAGGGGCAGGTGGGAGGAGAGTAAAAAAGTGGTGGAGCTAATGATCTGAAGTCTAATGAGGTTTAAAATTTTAGAAGGGAAAGACTAGAACAAGTAGGCTCTAAAATTAGAAGGTGGTATTTAGCAAATGGGATGTCGAGAATCCAAATTTTAGGAGTAATGTGGTTATTGATGATGACAAAGTTGGTGTGTTTCTCACACTTGTTGGACTGTACAGTAAATAATATTTTCAAAACAACTAAGTACGCCCATGCATATCTGATATGTAACTGAAAGAATTTTTCATGAAACAATATTTACCTTAATGTAATAAAGTGATATTTAAAAATCTATTTGGAAAAAATGCCTGGTTATAAGTCATTAAATCAAATCAAAACTCATTGATTTTTATGATTAAAGGACCAAAACTTACAGTTTGAAAACACAGCTCTAATGACCATGGGAACAAATAATTGAGGTAGGATGAGGGTGTTGTTGGAAATTAGAATTCAGACACCTGAGAGTCCACAGGGTCAGATGGATTATCTATCTCACTGTGGAAGCCACCAAGGAGGACAGAGTAATGGCCCAGTGCAAGACAATGAAATGGATGCTAATTTAGTCCAGAATGAGTGCAGGACCACGGTAACCACTACTTGACAATATGAGGTAGGGGAAGTGTTGGGACATCCTGGTGGCAATTTATGCTACTAAAAGGCCATTGATTTTAAGGGATTAGAGAGGACATACCAGCCCCAGGTGCTAGAATTTAGGGTGGGGAAGGAAAAAAGAACTTCCCTTTTGAAGGTCTCAGGGGAAAATGGGAACTTGGAATACATAGCCAGGTTTCCCTGTGAGCAAAAGGTGAACAGAAAGTTGAGAGAAGGGATTGTGGATATGGGGAATTTTGCAGCTCTGGGGTTGCTCAAGTCTGGGCTTTTCTAGGCCCAAGGAAAGGCAGTGGAAGGTCAGGGATGGGAGAGAGATAGAGTCAAATGAAAATAAATTGAGAGGTTTGGGCTAAGATTAGCATGGATCTGATTAACCCTGATGGTAACTCGGGGAAAGGGTGGTGGTCAGTCCATATAAGCCTTCTTCACAGGCTTGTTTTCCTAGCCAGTTTGTAAGGGTCAGATGGTGGTGCTTCAGTTGAGAAGTGACCTACTGGCAACAAGAGCATTCCAGGGGCTTCTCTTCAGTCCTGTGGTAGCTGATGTATTAACAGAAAGGGGGCTGGGGATGGCAAGGAACAGAGTTCCACCCAGCTCCTTAAACTCAACCATGCCTCTTCCTGCAACAGGGCCTTTGCACATACCTGCCCTGTGCCTGGAACCTAGCCAACTGTCTGTCTTCTCTCAGATCTCTACACAAGCCTCACATCCTCTGAAAAACCTTTCCTGACTCCCTGGCCTCCCTGATTCTTGCAGCACCTTGCACTTCACCTTTAAATCTATTTATCCATGTATCACAGCTGCAGTTTTACACCTATCTGAGGGTTTGTTTTTTTTTTTTTTTTTATCAAACATGACTCCTTTACTAGACTACGCTCCATACAAAAGGGATGGCTACACCTGCTTTTGTTCACTCTTGTATTCAAGCACAGTGTAGGGCTCAGCAATAATATCATAAATGAATTAATGAAATCAGAGCTAGCAGATGTTGATGAGCCCCCCAAAAAGGGGAGGGCGGCATGGTGCAAAGGGAGCTAAAGAGAACCAAGAGGGGATGCTGTTGAATTTGCAAGGAGGACATCTTGCTACCATTAGTGAGGCTCCTTTTGAAGGTCTACAGCTTGATCCTCATGGACCTGACCTAGCTCTTCTTGAGAGTGCAGTGCTGTGAGCCTAGTATCTGAAAGCAAAGGACTACTTAAAGATTGTACTAAGTGCTGCAATAATAACCACACAGGAGAAGATTAAAATGTGGAGGGACAGTGGAAATCTGGAGGCAACTTCAAGGGTAGCTCCTGCAAGAACCCGGTCCTGACTAAGGAAATAGCAACTGTCACAGTTCTGTCTGAGAGAGCAGTGTGGGTCCAGGAGAGAAGAAATGCTTTTGGGGTGCCATGGGGTGAGGTGGGGAGGAGGAGAGGAGAAGAGGATAGAAAGTAGCATTGCAAAATTTTAAAACAGGGAAGCAATTGGCAGTATTTAAAGTAAGTTCAGGTAATGAGGCACTTTGGGGAGTGTGGCAGTGCCAAAAACAGTTACACGGGCAAGACAGAATTAGGCACTTTGGAAGCAAACGACTTAACTAGCTGGGATATGGACCTGGAGTCTACAAGTTAGAGTACCAGCGGTTTTATGAGAACTGTGCTCTTCCCTTATGCTACCAAAGTGCCCCCAGACAAATATCATAAGACAGTAATACTGAGTTACAATAGGTCATCTTGGACAAAAGTCACAACGAAGTTGAAGAATCGCCTGTAGGGGAGATTTCATTCTGTATCCATTTTAATTTTGTACTGGTCAGGAACACCATTACATTCCTTCCACACCCACCCTCTCTGTTGCATTTACAGTGTATACTCTTCATTTGTCTTGTTAAGACCTGCTTGTGAGAAGTGATTTTTTTCCCCGTACTAGATCATCATTCAGTGGCAGAGTAGGACACTTCTGAGCAATCACCAAGTTTCATCTTTCTGGCACAAAGATAATCAGTGACTCACCTCTTGCAACTGCATTAACTCCTTCAGGCCAAGAGGCCACTGGCCAGCGTTTTGGAGGAAGTAATTTACTAGATGCAGCCCTTGTGGCCATAAAGGCTTAACACACAAAAAAAGAGAGAACACACGGATTCCATTTCTCCTTTTCAGAGTGTTGGAAACAATTAGGGTTAATTATGTGTTTCTGTGTGGAGGTGATGATATGAATTTCAATAGCATGTAGGAAAAGGAGATAAGCCTATTTTTTAAGGGAATAGTTCCAGTTTAAGTCCATTATAGCTACACAATGTCATTATGAGATATGAGGAGATAACTAAATTATTCATATTATAATATTATTTGTATTTTATTATTTTTTCTTCCTGTAAAATGTCCCTATTTGTTATTAAAACTAGCACGTTTTGTAAAGAGATTTATGTTAATTACTTTGAAAGATGCCTTAGTCAGAATAGCAAATTCTATAGTGAATTTCAGGTTTTTTTAATGTGTGATCTCGATGGTGTAGAATATTTCTTGCTAATGGTTCATGCCATCTATATATCTAGTGATCTTTGAACCCCATGTTCGTTATTATGGTTATAGCTGTACCCAAATGACAACATATTATTAAAATATGAGGCAATGATTGAAGAGTCCAGATATAATTATGCTTGTAAAAGAAAACAAACCTAGGAGAATTTAGAAGACAAAATGATATCTTCAAAATGTTATACTCAAATAAACACATTATGGCAGATGACAAATGCCAGGTTTTCAAACAAAGAAGGAACGAGACTGATCACAGTATCAAAGGGCCATCTCACAAAAGTTGCTGACTTCAAAAACTACTTTTTGTTAAATAAGAAGTTTCCCAGCATTTCCTTCTGATAGAGTTGAAATTTTTTGCTGTTCCAATGAATGAATATAAAATCATTTTTTATTTCAGCAACCTACTAATTGCAGCATCATCACCAACTTTGTGCTATTCACTTTTAGCCCAGTATATCTATTTCCGTGTTGTGAATGCTAAAAAAAAAATAATGAATAAAAACCAGTCCCATCACCAGGTAAACTATTACAGCAACCCTAACAGTTCAGAGGGAAAAGCAGGTATCAAATTCTCGCATATCAAGATGCAGAAATATGTTGTCTCATAATGGAGACCCAGACTTAAAGGGCTGATCTTAACTAGATATCTTGAAGATTGGCCAAGAGCTGATCATTAGTCCATTGAACTTCTCTCTAGAAGGGGATATATTTACTATCACTTAGGACAGGTAGACAATTTGCATTTGTAGAATATTTTTAATGCAATAATGGCTTAATAACATTGCCAGGTGTTTGGAAAGTGTGCTTACTTTGGATTCAACTAAAAAGAATATGTCTTTTTTAACTTGGTAACATTTTTTTCCTAAATATATTTTTTATCAAAAAGTTACTTATGAAAATTCGTTTTTGAGTTGCATGAAAATTTAGGTGTTTGTATTGATTCTTTTAACACTAGTATGCCTTTGAGGGCTCAGTTCTGAAAGTTTTCCTGAGAAAGATAAAAACATGCTTATATTAAGAAATAAGAAAGCTGGTAATGAATTGAGTATTAGGCGGAAGGAATGGTAATGGCTAAGGTCAGGAAAAAAACGAGCAAAGGGAATGGTGCAAAATTTTGTAAAAAGAGAAAATAGTGGCATATGAGATTGGAAATAAATAAGTAAAAACTGTCTCAGAAGAGAAGAAAAAATAAGACCCAGAAAAAAAGTGTATATGTCATAAGAAGTGACCACCCTGACAACATGATTCCCGTTAATCTCTGCCCAAATACCTTCCTTCACATCTGTCTGGTGATTCCGAAGCAGACAAGGCTGAGCTGTCTGCCTTAAACCCTAAGGTACCATAACATCATCTTTTGTAGCTGAGATGCTGGAAGTAAGTCCCAGAAAATTGGGAGGGGTGTGAACATTAAGAGATTATAAGAAAACTTATACCCTTTACTCTCTAAGTCAGTTTCCCCTTCATAGGAATATTTGACCCAAAAAGCAAAAAATTTGAAAGAACCAGAAATTAACAAATTATAGGGTTTATACATTAAAAACAATTTAAGAGTGTGATACTATGGAATTGTTTTGTAACATAAAAATCTTCAGGCTAAACTATGTTAAAATACCTTGCTTATTGTTTACCTGAATTGCTGACCAGTGTTTAAAATATTTTTCCTACTTATTATCCATTGTTAGGTCACGGCATGTAAGTTTTTATTTTAAACTACTATCAAATGATAAAAACAAAAAAATGGCAGTGAGGTGATTTTCTGTAATTATCCTATTTTCACTTCGTTGAGAATTAGGTTAATTTTCCTCTCATGGTTTTGAACCCGGGTAAGCCACTCCCCTTATTGCCTCTGAGTAACTTATGTGGTAGACATTGTTTCTTTCAGAGAAATTTGACTTGTGGTGGGAACTTTTCATGTTAATTAACTATGTGAGAATGGGATGAGTTTAATTATTTATTTTGCCTTCTAAAATCTGTTGTAATTAATTAGTTGGGATGATATTTGCTGCCAAAAAAAAAGTATCACATCAAAAGTGAAAAACACCCCAACTTTCTCACACTGCAGCATGCACAAAGGGTGGATGCACTGAGTGCAGGAGGGAGGGACAGAAGTGGATAATTATTTGTAGCAATGCTTTTACTGTTATTCGAATGAGACAGACTAGCAGTGGCAGCAGTCATTTTGCTGAATCAAAGTCCATGTTAGTCGCATTATACACTGCCACAAAAGGTTGTTAAGGCTGGTATTAGCATGTACCACTGAGGACATTGGAAGGACTCGATCTGTCACACTAAATCGCCTTCTTGCCCTCAACCATTGAAGTCTCCAGCTCCTCTGACATGTTCTTTCATTAATGGCCTGGCCTTGACAACTGATCCTAATTGCCTCTGAACCGCACTTCATGTATTATTGGTGTCTGCCTGCCCTGGTTCATGTCAACAAGCCACAGCATGCACGGGGTGTGCCCAGTGCCTTTGCTGAAGCCATGCTCACACTGCGTATTCCTCAGAGGGACTTAGGCCTCGCGGGGAGTAAAGGAGACAGCCAAAGATCTTCCTGTCTCTTCCTGGTAATACTTTAATGTCAATTTGTGCCGTGTACTTATGAAGCTCATTATATAAGGACTCACTAAAACATTAAACCAATTATGCAACATTCCATTAAAGCACAGGGGATGTAAATGCTGACATAAATTTGCCCTGATTTTAGTAGCCAGGAAAATGTGTTTATTGTAAAATCCTTTTTTAGCTTTAGATAGTATGGTTTACATTCCTTCTTCCTTGATAATGTATCACAATTTGAATTTGATGTACGATAGTGAACAGAAATGGTCTATAATATTACATAGTTTCCAGGTAGAAGTACAGATTACACCAGGATTCCCCAAAAGTAAATTATTGAAGTTTGAATATTATTTTTTCTCCTAAGGCATATCACCAGGTTTATATATACTGCATTTTCTAAAATTAGTTAAAATAGTTGCTCTTAGTGCATTACGTGTATTTCAAAGTATTTCTGACAATTTTAGAAGGCACATACAGGACTAAAGAGTTTAGATATATTTTAATTTACTATAGTGCAATGTGAGGTATTGGCTTACAGAATAATATTTTAAAATTTAAAACTTAACTTTAGAAATACTCAAGATATTTACCTTTTTTTTTGAAGTGTCTCTGAGATTTAAAGTCTGCCTCATTCCAATGACAATTTTTTACAATCACATCTCTGAACAATATTATGAGATTCTTTCAATCTTTTCATCCTTTTTATTTATTGAAGGCAGTTTTCTGGTGAGCCTTTTAAACATGCAAGTTCTACCCGTGATCATAAAACATAAATCACAGGAGCTCTTCGGTGCTAGGTATCATTTAGCCTAATCTAGACAGTGACATTTGGGCCACTAACAGCATAATCATGGTTATTGCTACAAATTGCTCCATGTTTGAGTTTTAATGTTATAAGTAAATTATGCCACCGGATAAAATATATGTTTCTTTGGGAATTAAACATGTTTATTTCAGGACTGTGGCCACGGAATAGCACGCAGTCTTTAGCCTTCTTTCATGTAGTAATACTGCCACCTTCTGAGCCACAAAAGGATTGTCCTCAAGGTCGGCTGTCGAAAGACTTGTCAGGTGTCCATTTGCAGTGGTCCAGCAGCAAAACACTCCCAGTCGAGAGCAGTCAGGACCAGAAACTGGCTTTATCATATAAATGATAAGTTTTCTATTACCTCTTCCTTTTAAATAGCTAAAAATGGATATGCATATCCAACTCTCAGTAAAAATACTATTTCCTTGTTTCGTTTTACCACCAAACTGCCTTTTATTTCCTGGACTTGAGAACTACCTTGACTGGTGACGTGCAGCTTCCTGGAAGACAGCTCAGTTGACATAAGGATAATTCTGGTCTGGAAGTTACACGGCCACCGCAGTTGCCTGGCAGAAGTAGGGCAGTGGTGGCCACAGCTGGGATTGGGAGAAGGGGACGGCAAATGTAGCTTTTCTGCCATTCAGTCAGACAGTATGCCCTTCAGCAGAACAGCAAGCCCTCCTGATTCTTTAGAATTAGTGAGATTAGCATGAAGTACATAATGCAGGATGATGGAATTTGTCATAATTTGCATTGTCCTGGAAGAATGCGGGTTGATAGGGCGACACATCTTGGAGCATGTCATGTCCCACGGGCAGGTCACAGAGGGAACCTGGCAGAAATAATTTTGTGATATGTGCATCAGTTGCAGATGCTTCATAAAGAATTTGTCAAAATAAAATAAATAGGAGTCGGTTAGGAAGGTATAGAAAGTAGGGTCATTGCAGAAACCTCTCAAAGAACTGGATATGCCATCCTCCGGTAGCGGATTTGAGAAAATGAAAATACGTAGAATGGATGACGTCATTCTCCTTTTGATCTTTAGATTCCCAAAGCCTTCCTGGTAAGTCTTTCCTTTTTCTCTGACCTAAGAGTCAAATCTTGGAAAACACATGTGTGTTTCTGCAAAGTTTATTTCTGGGAGCCCCTTACAGAAATGATCAAATACAGCTCCGTTAGAAAAGGTTTTATGAGAGATCTCTTCTGACCTTCATAATGGTACCTAAGTGGAGATGGGAAAGGATAATCGGCATGTAGTTGACAAAACGAACATGACAGTGTTACTTATCTGCAGCAGCATCTCTGGAAACGGGCATGTGGAATTCAGACAGGCAAGGGGAGCGCACTTATTTAGCAGCGCATTGCAAGAAGGAAAGGTCCAATGTCAGGAATTGTCCCCGGTTTATTGATGGAGCACCTGACAGTGACGCCACTGTCTCTGATATTCAGGAATTTCTTTTACCCAAGAACATTTTAACAGTGTTTGCAGGGTGTGCTACTTATCATTTCAGTATCTGCTTCTACTTCGCAGAGACATTTTGCAATACCTCCTTTATTTGTCTTTCTTTATACATTTCAAACAAAAGATTAATGTTGGCAGTTCAGTAACACTGATCTTTTATGACAGTTGAACATTTGTGGGTTGAGGGTCTAATAAGAAAAAAAACTAAGTAGTTTAAAGAAAATAAAAAAACAATCACTTGTGAGGATTGAGCTTACAATAAAAATGTTTCTTCTTCCTCCAGTGTTAGATAGGAAGAATACTCATTTTCTCAGATGGTTATAATTGTGGAATTAGGTTTTATGAAAACTAAAATTACCTTAGGGCACAGCTCAATGTGAATAAATCTTTCAACACCCAGTATCTGGAAACACTATCCACATGCAACTCATAATGCCCTCCAATTACAAGGAGATCGAGAAAAACCGTGCGAAGTTTTTTAAAAGTATTATTTATTGAGTTCTGTAACATGAAAGTGACTCCAAATAATTGTTAGTTCGGACCATTTTAAATCATTTGTTGTTTGTAAAATAATAGCCCTCTATATAAACCTCGTATGTTTTTAAACTCGCCCTCCTGTCTGTATTCTTCAAAACCAATTACTTTCAAACGAACTGTTTTACTAATCAGAGATAATAACTGCTTTATGGTGCCAATTGTCAAAAACTAAGTTTTTTATAAACATTATTTTCCTAATATATCATCTCTTGACTCATGAAAGGATTGTTTTTAATGAACTCTGCTTGCTGGGTTGTAACATTTCGGCCCAGTTTCAGCATTGTGATTTTTAGTGGATATCTTGTACAGTATTTGTTGCATTAGGAGTTAGGACTGCAGACTCCACTTTTATTGTCTATGCCACATTTTAATTATTTTTCCATTGTCTTCTCTTCCATGAATACTATGAAAAATAATTACATAAAACAGCACCTGGGACTTCTGTGACATTTCTTTCCTCATAGGAAGTGTACAGTGCCAGGTAATTTGCCTGGGTTAGAACTTTTTTAGCCTTTTCTCCTGAGTGGCAAAGTCATAGTATTCTTAGGTAATCTTCAGGGCAGAACTCAACCAGCCAACAAACAAAAATTTTACTAGGTTTCTTTGCAAATAATTATGATAAATAATAAAAAAAAAACTTTTCCAAATAAGTATAGATCTCACCACCCACCTCCCAAACTTTTTAAATAAATAAGAGTTTAAATTGTATTTTTGTACAAAGTTTTCTGAATTGAATAAACAGGGTCATGTAGTAGATAGATCGATTCTAAAGTGTCTTTAAGCTTTATTACTTTGTTACCCTACCCAGTGGCCACTAACCTAACAACTCTAGTGTGACTCTTGATGCCGTTTGCACTGTTGAGTCGTTTGTTCACTCAGTCATTCATGCTCCTATCGTTTCTGTGTCCTGTGACAGCTCCTGTGTGAGGGTTTATTTCCCATAGGGATAGAGAGTGAAGTGAACAGAGAAGGCCCGGTCAGCAAATTTAGTCAAGAAGTATTTATTGGGCAAAGCACCTCATCCAGAGTTAGCGGCATTGCCACTCTGCAAACGAGCCTTAGAAAATGAAGAGGGAGCTAAAGGAATTAGCTTATTAATGTGCTATCATCATGTCTGGACTGGATCCAGTTCTTGGTGCTTGCCTGGGAAATTCATTGCATTTATCAAAGTACTCGGTACTCTTCGTGTTAACAGGAAGCTGTCTGATCCATGGTTTTTTGTCTACCCACTCTGTGATGCAGCCCAAATTACCAGTTTATTTGACAATAACATGATTTTTTTTTTTTTGCTCAGAACAGGTGACTTGAAAGCAAACTATACTTGTTTTTCATTCTTTTTTATTAACCTGTCTTCTTTAACAAACTTAATGCCTCGAGGATTATTAATGCTGTTTGGATGCTTTTTCCATTTTGCCCTTGCTTCAGTAGCTACCCCTATTAATTCTATCAATGTAGAGTTGTAATTTAGATTCTCTATGGTGGGCAGGTAGTCTCAAGAAAGAAAATAAAGATTTAATGATGACTGAGTCAACCAAGAATGCCATAGAGCCAATAGCATAAGCAAGAACGTGACATAAGGAAATCTATTGTATAACTAGAAGCTCACACTGTGCTCATGGATGGGAAGAACTGACATCATTAAAATGTCCATACTACTCAAAGCAATCTATAGATTCAACAAAATTCCTATCAGGATACCAATGGCCTATTTCACAGAACTAGAACAAACATTCCAGAAGTTTATATGGAATCATAAAGATCCCTGAGTAGCCACAGCAACCTTGAGAAAGAAGAACAAAGTTGAAGGAATCACACTACCTAATCAAACTATAGTACAAGGTCATAATAATCAAAACAGTATGGTACTGGCATAAGAATAGACACAATGGAACAGAATAGAGAGCCAAAAAATAAACCCATGCTTTTATAGTCAATATTTGACAAAGGAAGCAAAAACATATAATGGGGTAAAAATATTCTATTCAATAATGGTGTTGGGAAAATCGGACAAATATGTGCAAAAAAATGAAACTAGACCACTTACATGATACACAGAATAAATGCAAAATGGATTAAAGACTTAAATGTTAGACTCAAAACTATAAAAATCATAGAAGTAAACATAGGCAGTAAAATCTCAGGCATTTCTCATAGCAATATTTTTTTCTGATATGTCACCTCCAGCAGGGAAACAAAAAAAAAAAAACATAAACAAATAGGACTACAATAAACTGAAAAGTTTTGCTCAGAAAGGAAACCATCAACAAAATGAAAAGACAACCCAGTGAGCCCTGGCTGGTGTGGCTCAGTTAGTTGGAGCATTATCCTGTACACTAAAAGGTTGTGGATTTGATTCCCAGCCAGGGCACATACCTGGGTTGTGTGTTCCATCCCCCAGTCAGGACACATATGAGAGGCAGCCAACCCATGTTTCTCCCTCATGTCGATGTATCTCTCTCTTCCTCTCTCTCTAAAATAAACATTTTTTAAAATTTGTATAAAAAAAGAAAACACAACCCACTGAATGGGAGAACATATCCCCAATGACACATTTGATAAAAGGTTAATATCAAAAATTCACAAATAACTTATAAAACTCAACACCAAAAAAACAACCAATCCAATTTAAAAAATGTGGTAGAGGATTGGGGAGAAAATGCAGACAACTGTAATTGAAAAACAATAAAATAAAATTGAAAAAAATTTAATTTAAAAATTAAAAAAAAATGGGCAGAGGACCTGAATAGACACTTCTCCAAAGAGGGCATACAGATGGCCAATAGACATATGAAAAGGTGATCAACATCACTAATCATCAGAGAAATTCAAATTAAATCCACAATCACATATCACCTCACACCTATCAGAATAGCCATCATTAATAAATTAACAAGCAACAAGTATTGGTGAGGATGAGAAGAAAAGAGAATTCCTGTGCACTACTGGTGGGAATGCAGATTGGTGCAGCCACTATGGAAAGAAGTATGAAGTTACCCCCCAAAAATAAAAATGGAACTGCTTTATGACCCAGCAATTCCACCTCTGGCTATATGTCTGAAGAAACCCAAAACACTAATTCAAAACAATATATGCACCAATTCATTGCAGTGTTATTTACAATAGCCAAGATTTGAAAGCAGCCCAAGTACCCATCAGAGGACTAGTAAATAAAAAAGCTATGGTACATTTACACAATGGAATACTACTTCGTCAGGAAAAAAGAAGGAACTCTTACCCTTTGCGACAGCATGGAGGGACCTGGGAGAGCATTATGCTAAGTGAAATAAGCAAATCAGAGAAAGACAAAAGTCATGTGATTTCAAAAAATGTACTAACAATCAAAATAGATCTGTAGACAGAGAAAAGGCTGGCCCTTGTCAGGGATTGGGGGCTGGGTGGAGGCAGTGGAGGGATTGAGAAAAAAAGAAAAAAAAATCAGGAACCAGGACAACAGTATGGGGGCAGGGGGTGGAGGAGGATGTGGGGGGAATAATGGTGATGGATGGGGACTTGATTTGGGGTAGTAAACACAATACCATGTACAGATGATGTGCTGTGGAACTGTGCACCTGGAACCTGTATGATTTTGTTAACCAGTGCCTCCCCAATGAATTCATTAAAAAGAAAAAGTAAATCTATTGTAGAAATTTCAGGGTAAATAGGTAACTTTCTTGAGTAAATGAAAATGTTAGCTAAACCACTTCCCATGGACTTTAATGCTAAGTATTTATTTCAAAATATAAAGGAAGCTGATTAAGTAATTACTTAATATTTATTGACATTTTTCATTTGAAACTTATTATTTTAAAGAAAAATATTTGGTTACTATAAATTTTTTGAAAAGTTGTTGGCAAGGGAAAATAACTGAAAAGAAATCAAGGCCAAGGATAGAATATACCTATTTTAAATAGTTTCCTTTTTCCTCACCAGTGTAAATGTTTCTAATACCCCCCTTGATGTGAATACACTTTGGAGGTTCACTCATTAAAGTTCTTTTATATCTCTCACAGTTTTTGCTTCCTTTAATATGACAGCCATGTATAATTCTTGTTTCTAGCTCAAACTTGCCATGTAAGCCCTGAAGTTCTTTTACCAGGACTATAGGGGAAAGGAGGTGTTTCTTCCTGGTGCATTTTTACTTTTCCAAAATCACCATCCCACCCCTTCAAAAAAGTGGAGGTCCATTCATTTTTATTAAATAATTTATGTTATAATTATAATTTATATTATAAAATATTTCCAAAGTGATAAAATAAATAAATAAAATGAGTTCTCTCCCTTTCTTCTCTTCATTAATTTCTAATTCATTGTTTTTATTGCCCAGGGAAGTTTGGAAGTCCATGGATATAGACAAGGTTCTTTGGAGAATTTCAGCATAAGTATTTAACCAAGTACCTTTTACCTTAGGGGAAAAAAATCACTTCATTTCTTTCACACATATGGTAATTTTATTCCTCACAGATGATTCATAGGACTTCTTCTTGCATATATTGTATGGGAACTCCATTATTCGTAACTATGTGGTAAGACTATACTGTACAATGATAGGGGGGCATGTTATCAAGCTCTAAAATGTTTCTGAAAGTGCAGGGCATTTCGTGAGTGAGAATAGATGACAAGAGAAAAAAAATCCACCAGTCTGACTGTGGACAATGGTCATATCACACTTCAAATGGAAAGCTTCCCTGTTGACAAAACAGAACGGTGTCAAAAAGAGAAATGGTGTCCTTATGTCCTGTTGCAGTCTTGGAACTGGATTAAAACTAATGGGTTCTAAAACTTAGGCTTGAAGAAGAAGAAAACATGAAATTACCAGAAGAATCCATAGAAACGTAAAATAACCACTCATGAAACTGTTCTTGCCACCATGAATTTACATTGCCAAAGCATACATCTGAAATAGGATGTTCCAACTAGCTTTCCAAGTCGATCAAACTTGTCTATGTCTGTGTGTATGTGCACTGTCTGCCCAAAGAATAAAGGTAAAGCACCCCTCTTACTTTAGGTTGAAAGTGCTTTAGTGTTGATAATGGTATTTTGTAGGATCTTTCCTTGGAACTGGAGGGAATGGAAGAATTATATGACACACAACTAGTGCTGGTGATGATGTGGAGAAAGGGAAACCCTTCTGCACTGTTGGTGGGAGTACAGATTGATGTAGCCACTGTGGAAAGCAGTATGGAGACACCTCAAAAAATTAAAAATCTATCTGCCTTTTGACCCAGAGATCCCACTTCCAGGAGTATATCCAAAGGAACCCAAACCAGTAGTTCGAAAGAACATAAGCATCCCTATGTTCATCAATGCATTATTTATAATCAGCAAGATATGGAAGTAGTCCCAGTGTCTGTCCATCAACAGATGAGCGGCTAAAACAACTACGGGACATTTACACAGTGGAATTCTTCTCAGCCATAAAAAACAAGAATATTTCACCCTTTGCAGCAATATGGATGGACCTGAAATAAGCCAGTCAAAGACATATACCGTGTGATTTCATTCATATGTGGAATCTAACAAACTGAACCAACAAGCAAAACAAAGACAGACCCATAGATGGAGAGCAGATGACAGCTAGTGGGGGGAGGCGATAAGGGGGTTAGGGAATGGAGCGATTGAGCACAGAGAAAAAGGGACTCATGGATATGGACAACAGTGTGGTGATTGCTAAGGGAGGGGATATAAGGTAACTAAATGGTAATGAAAAAAATGCAATAAAGATTAAATTTCAAATAAGAATTATATGATAAATGAGCCATTTACTGGCACCAAGAGAAGTGGGGAAGCATGATAACAGGAAGACATAGAAAACTTGCTTCTGGCCAGGCAAGGGAGCTAATGTAATAGTGTCAAGGGCCAGGAAAAGACAGCATTCCCCTCCAAGGCTACATGACTACTGTAACAGAACACCCAGAATGCAAGTGAGAAGAACACGTGAAGATGCTTGGCCCTACTGAATAGCAGAACCGTTCTTAACTGCAAGTAAGTTCAGACATAACAGAGAAACTGGTTGGGGGTCAGGGGCAAAGCTATAGAGACACAGTATATTCCTCATGCTAAGCTAAGAATGTATTATTTAATCAGCACAGCCCTGCTTTTAGATAAATATTATTACCCCATTTTTAGGTATGGAAACTGAGCTCCAGAGAGGTGTAACTTGTCCAGAAGCACACAATGAGTAACTGGTAGAATAAGGGTATGAATCTGAATTCTCTCTGACTTCAAACCTATGTTCTAATCATACATTATTTTTCAAGTTTGGGAAAGAAGAAACCTAATAAAAGTGTAAATACTAAGGTAAAGTCTTTTACAACCTATGTTCAGAAACTGAATCCTGAGTTAGTTATGACAAAAGCAAGTAAAGATCTGGAATATTAGTTTTTTATGAGGAGAGAACAGAAGAATTCAGGATTGTAGTAGAGAAGCAAGGACTAATAAAGTGAGCTAAATATTATTAAACTTGAATATTGTTATGTTGTCTAAATCATAAAGTATTTTCATAAGAATAATGCCAATGTTATTTTATTAATTGAAGACATTTTACAAGGAAATGAACTTAAGTAAAAACAAGCAAACAAACAATAAAAATCCAATTTGTTGTGTGTGAGAATATCTGGACCGGTGGTCATTGAATGGCTGGCAACCTGAGAGATCTACAGAGGATGTCTCCGAAGCACATCCTTCCTGTATTGGCTCTATGAAATTCTCTGCTTAGAATCTTTGGCTGACACGTATAAAATAGTCAATAGATGCTTTAGAAATAAACAAAAGAATGAATGAATGCTTTTCCTACCCAGCCTAGAAATTCATATACGCCTTGCTAAAAATGGATGACGCCTGAACAATGGGCCAATTTTTTTGAAAGAGGAGACTATTGAGACGTCATGACTTTGTTTAAAGCCACAGAAAAGAAAACAGCCCTGGCTGGTGTGGCTCAGTGGATTGAGTGCAGGCCTGCAAACCAAAGGGTTGCTGGTTTGATTCCCAGTCAAGGCATATGCCTGGGTTGTGGGCCAGGTCCCCAGTAGGGGACATGTGAGAGGCAACCACACATTGATGTTTCCCTTTCTTTTTCCTGCCCTACCTCTCTCTCTAAAAATAAATTAATTTTTTAAAAAGCCATAGAAAAGAAAATGACTCCCCTGCCTTTTAGCCACCTGTTCAGGTCAAAAGTCATGTCTCCTCTGAGGCATTTTAAGTGACACTAAAAAATGTTATTAGCACATGTTTTCTGAATTTAAAAAATTATTTGGGGTCAGAATATGTCAATGCATACTTAAATGATAATATTTAAATAATAGTTTTCAGGCAATGTCTTTCTTGAGTCCTTAATTTTATAAGCTATTTGAGGGGATAACCTTCTAATTTTGTTTTAGAATGAGTTATCTTTAAAGTTTTAAAAAGGAAGTAGGGATGAAATTCACCTCTGAGAGCTCCTATAAATAAGAGTTGGCTTAAAGGAGCAAGACTTTAGAGGCCCTTTTGATTTTTACAGGATGGTTCACTCAGAAATGTAAATGAAGTAGTATAATGGGATAGAGAGGCAGTTATTTGTCTATTTTAATATTACATTTGACAAAGCATTTATTAATAGAAAGCATAGAACTATATGTCCAACAAAGACCTAAACAAGCTAACAAATTTGCTATAAAATCTGAGAGAACTTGAAATTTTATGATTCTTTCCTATGATAATTATGAATAAAATTGAAAGTATTCATAGGATTTGCATCTTCACTGAACATAACAAATGAGGAAACAGTAACTTCACCTATTTAACTATGCTTTAGGTTTTATTAAAGTATCTAGATATTTAAATTTGAATTTTGTTCCTTTATTTAATGTGTTTAAGATACATTGATAGATAGATTCCTATAGCTATGAAATCTTAATGTAGAGTATGTGTGTTATTGCCATTGAGTCTGGTGTGTACTGTTGTGACATGCACAACACACACAACTCTACGCTGTGGTCTCAGTAGTCAGGGCATTTTCTCTCTCTCTCTGCCTTTCAAACGCCTAGTTGCTTTAAAATTCCAGCTTTAATCCCACTGCTTCCATGATACTTTCATCCCAGCCATGAGCTACAACTCCAGCCTCCAACTTACCACATTAGTAAGACTCACTGGTTATCTACTACAGAAGCCTACTTTAGTTATTTGAGCAAGCAGTAGGAAATTGGTGCTGCTGCTGCACTATCTCCTAGAACTTCAAGGTAGGAATGGACTACCCCTCAGAAAGCTTTTATCAACTAGAACTAGATCCAGGAACCAAAATCAGAATAACCATGATAGCAAAGACTTATGTCACGTGTAGTAGTCTGCTTAGGCTGCTACAACAAAATACTGCAGCCTGGTGGCTTACAGAGCAGAAATTTATTTCTCACAGTGCTGGAGGCTGGCAGATCCAAGATCTTGGTACCGGCCAATTCTGTTTTTGGTGACGTTTCTATTCCTGGCTTGCAGACAGCTGCTTTCTCTCTGTGTCTCCACACGGCCTTTCCTCAGTGCATGTCCATGAAGAGAGACCTTCCTCTTCAGGTAAGTCCACCAGTCCCCTCAGACTAGGACTTCACCCATATGACCTCTTTAATTTTAATTATCTGCTAAACACCTTAACTCTAAATATAGTCACATTGGGGGTTAAGGCCTCAGCAAGTCAGTCCACAGCATCATACTTCCTAGGTACTAGGTCTTATTATAAGCACCTTACATAAATTAAGTCATTTAATGCTCACAAGGATCCTATAAAGTGGGCACTATTTTACAACCATTTCATAGGGAACAGAAAGCAGGAAAAGGTTACGTAACTTGCCCAAGGTCACATAGCGTATAATGATGAAACCAAGTTTAAAGACAGCTGTCTGGCTGTGGACAGAGTCCGTAGTCTCGAACACTGTGCTTCTGTTTCAGGGTTTGCATTATCTTTCAGCGTAGCAACCTCTGCTTCTTCAGTCATCACGGAGGAATGAGTCCAGTTCCAGCCCCAGAGTCTCCATGTCACAGTTCTTGCAGTCCTCATCCCCTATGTCTCAGCAAGAGAATTCCAATGCAAATAAATGTGAATCAGCTTTTGCCCTGCATAGTGCCTCACAATATTGACTGAAGTGGAAAAATCGTCACTATGTATTTCTCAAACTGCTTATACCCTACATGTATGTGTTATTCCAAGGGGCACAATGGATAAAGCATGGTCTCCTTGAATTCACACAGGTTGTTTTACTGTTGTTTTCCCCTGAAATGGCATCTTGGTTCAGATGCTTTTCTTTGAAGCAAGTTTAATAATTGAGGATTTTTTAATTAAATATTTGGATTTAATCTCCTTGTCTAGGGAAATATTTGCAAAGGATACATATTCCTCCTGTTTTTCTTCAAATTGTGACTTCAAAGGTATTAAGCTGAGAAAATAAAAGGATGGGTAATGTGTTTTTGTTTGATTGTTTAACTCAATTGACCTCTTTTTGAATCCTTCTATTGCTAAGGGAGCAAATGGTCTGTGGTTCGGGGAGCACGGTAGCTTCGTGGGAATAAGAGTTTGTTTCTCACAGTGAAGGAAGTGGGGCTGAACGAACTGTTTTGTGTGGAAACCGTGGGGGTGAAAATAATAACACTTGTCCTCTCACCTCTAACTTTTTCTAGCTGGGCTGATAATCAAATTGATAGAGACAGATTAAGAATAGAAAATCAAATTTCAATATGTGTGCACAGGAAATTCACATAAGCATAAAAATCCCACAAACAATGAGGCAACATTGGGTGTATAAGTCATTTTGGACAAGGGAGAAAGAAGGTGGGGAGAGTGATGGTATTTGAAAGGAAGCAGGCAATTTACAGGTAGTGGAGACAGAGTGGAATACCCACAGCAGGTAAATCCCTGCCTCTTTGGGGCACAGGGGCTGCTCTAGCTACCAGGCCCCTGCTTGGCACCTTCCTATCTACCATATTTAATTAAAATTAGGCTAAGGCGAGCATCCTAAGATTTCCTTCCTAGAGCAGGCCTTTCCATCTGAATCTCTCCAGGAGAAAAGGGGAAAGGGCAGAGGTTCTTTCTGGGTCTTTTGTTTCCTAATAACCAGATTAAAAGTAATATCCCCAGAGACAAAACTTTGGTCCTTTTCAAAGCCTTCTGTTTGGCTGCCAGTGGTGTCTTAGGCATGTTCGTAACATTCCTTCACTTTAGCTCCTTCTGTCTGACTAGACCAATAACAAAGGGATTTGTAGCAACCAAGTCTTGGCTTCGACTCCCACTTCTGCCATTTTGCGAGCGATGTGACCTTTGGCAAGTTACTGAACTTCTCTGAGTCTGTTTACTGAGCTATAAAATGGAGGTGAACGTGAATATCATAAAACTGCTATCAGAATTTAATGAAAATGTATCTAAGTATTTTTTCTGTGTTAGAAGCTCAACAAATACTGACTCTGTACCCCGGTTTCTTAATTAAGAAAATATGACCATAATAAAAATATGTGCTGGGCTGGATCCTTCTAGGTGGCTGCCATTTCCAGCATGTACAAGGGCATTTGAAGGAGCTTTACTACTTCAGGATATCAGAGAGTGCCGGAGAAATAACCCAGACTTTTCCTACATGGCCTTAAAGGAATGAAATAGACAAAGTTTCCACCATTGTGGACTAAATGCATTAAGTCCAATAACTGCATAGAAATAACTATTGAAAAATAGCCATAACTATATTCTCAGCATAGTACTACTTGAGATACAATTTGTTAAGCCTGGGAAAAAAATTGTAATAATCAGCCCTCGATACTTCCATCTGAGATTCAGGAACCAAGGCCCAGATTCTTCTGCTCACCATTGAAATGATTGCACCTGTAATTTAACTGTTCAAATAACAAAACAGAGGAGATTGGCAGAACTGGACGCACCCTACCATGATGTTGTCTCTCTGAAAATAACTTTTCACTTCAACATAGTGCAGACTGAAGAGTATAGCTAGTGTTTTCATTTCCATTGTCTCTTTTTATTTTATATTTCTTATCTTACTAGTTGGTGCCAATGAACATCATGTTTTTGGTTGCTGACAGACAGCAGTTCCATGTGTATGGATTCCATCTTGTATTTCAGTTAACATTTTTAAGAGTTTAAAAACACATCCTTAATAGTGTGGAAAAAAATACAGAAAATGACTTCATTCAAATGAGTTTATCCTTACTGACTGGAACTCCTAATAACTCTAAACATGTCATTGTGTTCAAATATTTCAGGGGTTGCATAAGTTCTCCCTATTCCTATAGATTTAGGCAGATCTTATAACCAGATATTTTACCCTAGGCACAATCAATAGATAATAAATTTGGGAGACTTCATAGGATAGCAGTGAAAAGAAAGGAGTATAGGTCTTGAGGAATTGAAATCATTTAACTTATAATAGAATGACTTCAATAACAATTAATAGTGTTCAAACATAGGAGAGGATTTTATTTAGATGGTATTCACATCTAAAAGTGCTTTCTACTTTTATAGGATGAAGGGAATGATTCTGAACAACAGCAAATGAATTGGGGATTGATATGGAGGAGTTATTTTAAATGATCCATCATATAATTATACTCTCAGAGAATTATCTAGTCAAAAACAAAAAAAGTTTTTTATGTTGACAACATCCATCTTGACATTGCTTTACATGTAACCTATTTAGTATTCCTTATTTTAATTTATATTGTTTTCCTTTACCTGATGGCCTTTCCTGGCTCTCCTCCTCCCTGGCCAGCCTCTTTTTCTCCTCATGTGTCCTATCTGTGATTACTCACAGTTCCTGGCCTTTTGTGCTTTTTTAGAACTTTTACTTATTTTTTATAACCTTCTATTAATTAGTCTCTCTGTCCTTTCAGTTGTATAACATGTCCTCATGTATGACAACCTCCCTTCTAATCTTATGTTTAAAAAAAATGAAATTGAATATATCCTATAATCACTTCACCTTCACTAAGGTTTTGTTTAAAAATTTTATTTTTTATTATTTATTTATTTATTTACTTATTTATTTTTAGAGAGAGGGCAAAGGAGGGAGAAAGAGAGGGAGAGAAACATCAATGCGTGATTACCTCCTGCACGCCTCCCACTGGGGACCTGGCCCACAGCCTAGTCATATACCCTGACTGGGAATCAAACTGGTGACCTTTTGGTTTGCAGGTTAGTGCTCAATCCACTGAGCCACACTAGCCAGGGTGTTCTTCACTAAGGGTTTTTATCATCTCCCTTGGGGAGGGAGGAAGACTCTCCTTCCCCAGTGTATTCATTAGTACTGTAAAATCAGCAATCTTTCAGGCTCCCAAAGTAGGAACTCTCAAGTCATCTTTCAATAGCATCACCTTGCTGCCAGTAGAAATGGAAATCTTTCATGGGATCAGAGCAAAGCATTTCACCAATCCACATGGAAGATTGTGGTGTGGCAAGATTTATTTGGGTGGAAGGTTGCCCCTGTGTCCCATCTCCATCTGTACTGCCATGGAAAAAGTCCAACCGTGTCTTTAAAGACTAAGGCAACAGCCAGAGTTTAGAGTTTCTGTGCCATATTCAAGCTTAATTCAGTCCAGCCCTTCTTACCATCTGGCTAGCTTAGCTTGAGTTCTGGGCTGCAGTCAGTTCCTGTGATGCAGTATCCAGGATCCTACCTGAAGACTGAGCTTGCAGTCAACACAGCCATCAGCCACCCATGCAGCTACTGGGGCCACATATGGGTTATAGAGAGAGAACACACAAGCTCATGGGGTGAGCGTGGGTCAGAGATTGAGAAAGAGAGAGAGAGAGCTCTTCTTTGTTCCCTGGGATTATATTATCTTGAGTTTGGGAAAGACCAGGAGCTTTTTTCAAAATAACCAATCAACTTTCCAAGCTTTCATGGGCTTCTCATGGGTCCACCCTGACTTCTATGGCCAAGAACCACCTCCTGCACCATTTTGACTTCTACCGTGCATGTGCTTACTTCTACCAACAATTTCGTACTGGAGGCGGGAAGGGAGGAGTGTTCATTTATGGGGAGGGTGGCACTGCTGTGTTCCCCTGGGGTATGTGAAGCTGTAGCTTCCTGGCTAAGCAAATAGATGTATGCTCCCCAGTTTATTAATCTCAATGTCTTATTCCCTTTGCTTCCTTTCTTATTAATAATTGGCTAACAAGTCCTGCCATTTTTTCTTTAAGAAACCTTTCAGATCTTCCTTTCATTATCTTTCTCCCATTGCCACTTTTAATACCTTTTATCTAGACTAAATGCAGTTGTCTTCTATTTGGCCTACTTATTTCCATCTCCCTCCTTCCTAATTCTTCCAGCAACTATGGCTACAACTTTGTTTTTGTTACTCTACTGTTCAAAATCCTTCCATTTCCTTTAATATACTACATTGAGTTCAAATTATTTTGTCTGTCTTCCATTAGATTGTACTGGTAGCATTCAGACTCCATTAGAGCACTGAGCTGAGACCCAGGAGTTCCTATATCCTGTCCTGCCGAGCACCCCCTACACATGAGGTTCTCAAGGGAGATAGATACACAAAAAGAGCAATGGCAAATGAAAACATGAGTTATATATAATATTAGCAGGGTGTCTGAAACCTGCAGATTATTCTAGAAAACTGATGAGCATTTGGAGATTCGGGCCTAAACTCAGCTTCTCCATCCTGCAAAGGCCAGATATCACCATAAACAAATCACCAAGCCTGAGATAATAAGAACTCCTGGGAAGCTAAATGTTCTTTGGATTGAGCAAGATGGATAGAGACAGGACAGAGAGTCAGGCAATAAATAGGTGAGAATAAGTACCTGCTTTGGGAAAGGCTTATCCCTCAGTCTGATGGGCAAGAAAGCAGCAGAGGAGAGAGAGCCAGCTGACCCAAGAAGGCCTTAATTCTTACACTGGTCTAGTTTCAAGGGTAGATGAGCAGAAAAGAGCATCTCTCCCTGTGAGTGACCTTTTGGCATGCGTAACTAAACAGCTGCCTGGTCCAGGTCAAGGCATCTCTTCCAACTGGATTAGCAGCCCCTCCTGCCCATTCACTACAGTTTACAAGGCTCTTTGGAAGGAGAAACCCTGGCAGTCTTATCTGTCACTGCTCTCGGTCTTTTGTTCTCCACTGCCCTGCACACTCTCCATGCACAGTTCCACTTCCTGGCCTGTAGCATTTCCTTCATCTCATCTTTCCTTTGTCCAAATCTTTACATTCTTTCAAGGCCAGTTTGTGATTGGCCTCTTCATTAAAATGAACTATTGCTTATGAATTCCTCTGAACTGCCATAATTTTTATAATTTTTTCTGCCAACTTTGACACTTAACTGTGTTCTAATTGTTTTATGTATATTAGTAAACTCCTTGAGTGCATAAACTGTATCTTTCTTTTCTTTCAAGCAAAGCTCATAATATAGCACCTATTACATTGTAGAAACAGAGCTAGAAAAGACAATAAAGAACAATTATCAAGAATTATTGGTTCATGAAATAGTATATTTTTGATTCTTAAGTTATGTGTATATGATAGTGTTAAATAAAATTATAATGGAAGTATGTTGCCTGGTCTGCCATCTTTACATATTGGATCCCAGATAGGAATAATATTCAAAATATTCAGCAGTCATTATTGAACAGGCACTGATCAATCAGAATGGATTCTGTCTGGCACAGTACCAAATAAATATTAATTAATTGAAAGTATGAACTCCAGCTAGTTCAGAACCAAAACTAACTAAAAGTTTAATCCCTGCTTTCCCAAAGACTAATAGTTGATCTCTAGCCATATCTTATATATCTTTACTGTATTTTTATTAGGTCTTCCTATAAAGCCAATAAAAGCCAATCAAGCTGATTTAATACTTAATCTGACCACACTTTCTTTTCCCCTTCCTGCTAACATAGCTCTCCTATTTGTATGTACTACAGTGTGATTGCTTATTTTGCACACTATTTTGAACTTTCTTTGACCTGTAAACATCATATTTGCAATGCCGCCTTCCACAGTATGTAATAAGCATCTCCGTTGGCTACTTCCAATAACCATGAGGTGGATGCAGTCACAAGCATCACTAACTAATAGCCCTGTCTGTGCCTTTCGTGATAGGATGAAGTCCTTTTAGATCACTTCTTATGAAGAACTTACTTTGGGCCTAGATGTTTTTATATTACATGTACTTTTATAAACACATGTTACTTGCATGTGTTCTGAAGTACTTGCGTTCAGAGGTAACCAGTTGAAACTATAAATAAAACCGTTTGACAATAGAACTAGCCATCCACACCTCTCACATTAACAAGGTAATTTAGGTGCTTTGTTGCATCAAGTCAGCCACACGTTAATGTTGCTACGAAACCCGATGATGCCACACTGTCATATAACTGCAATATAAAAAACAAACAATGTTGTTGTTTTAACTTGTCAATTTACTTGTTTTTGTTGTTGTTTATTTTTGGATAGGTTCTGTATTTTACCTGTCAAGTGGTGAAAACTAGTATTTCCAAACTAAACTCCCACATATTATGGGGATAAGTGTGTGTGTGCTTTTAAAGATAATAGATTCATCTCCATCCAAAAGTAAAAGCGATGTAATTTTTTAAAAGACAGAAGGATAGCCGTGCTAAGCACTAACACCTTCAGAAGCTATTGTCACCATGTAACAGAGGGGCTGTCTTGCAGATGGAGAGAGTAATGTTAAGATTCCCACCAGAGCTTGTCCTTCTATGCCTTTTCTCCCTGTGCAAAGGAATCTGTCAGATCTCATTCCTGGCTTTAAAGAAATGCTGAAAGAATGTCACTTCAGTCTGGCTACACTTAGGCATTATGTGGAAGGTTGCAGATGCCTTCAAGAAAAAGGGACATATTCTGGAAAATGTAATTTAATTTAAGGATTATCAAAAGGAAGGTTTTTTTGGCTTTCTATGACTGGGTTGAAAGTTCACTTTTTTTTTCACTGTAATGGTTTCTCATATTTGTATTGTACTTTTTCCTTCTCACTTTAAAATCTTCATTGATTTCATTATATTCTATATTTTGTTTGTTTGTTTTTTAATTTTATTGTTCAAACATTCTATATTTTATTTAAAGTTATCTTACTATATTTGTAGACAAAAACAATACTGTTATTTTGAGTTTTCTGACCACTAGGACCTGTAAGTTATGTTTGGTTATTTTTCTAGTAGCATGATGAATTATTTTTCACTCTGTGAACTATAGGCAACATGGCATGATTATTTATCTCAATAATAATTGTGAACATTGGAGTATAGTACACTTTCATTTAATCATTTGTGAATGTCCAGGATTCTCCAAACCCTGTAATTTATTTTATGCTCATCATCAGCCTATGGAAGCTAAGTGTCTCAGCAGTGAAGTCTTCCCTGACCCCTAACAGAGTTAGGTGCTCTGCCTTTCTGTTCCCAGAACAAATTGCATACTGTACTGACATTGTGCTGGGGATGGCATCACAGTCTTATGTCATAATTATCTCTTTGTTCTCAGGATCTAGCTCAACAAACACTTGTTGAAAGGATGCATGCACAGATGAATATGCGTGTTGCACTTTGGCTTCATTTAAAGGCTATTTATTCCATGTGGCTACTACTCAGTTCCCACCCACTACTCTGAAGGTAAGTTCAGCCACATGGTTGGGAAATGCAGGAGCTACTTAAAGAATATCTTTATTAACTGCAATTAAAATTAAAAATTGCATTTTTCAAACAACACTTGTAGAATAGAGGCCTAAGGATCAAACAGGGTCTATTCTGGTATATATATGGCTACAGGATAATATAGAGGAGATATTAAAGTGTTGGGTCAGGTCAAAGAAAAAACTTTAAATGCTATTTTGAGCAAAGCTTTGAAAATATTTAAGGGAAAAGAGTGACATTGCCTGGAGAAGAAAAAAAGAGAATCATAGTCAAAATGAATGCCAAATGGAATCTAGTTTCTAATGAGAAGGTGGTATTGAAGAAAAGGAACAAAATTTTATTTTTTATCTTGATAAAGCATTAGAGGAATACACTGCATAAAATCTTGAAATAGATTGTGTTCCTTGGTCTAGAGGAAAAAATAACTATGATATTTAAGAAGTTTTTATTTTAGTATTTGTGTTCTTTCTTTCATCCTGAATTTAAAAATGAGGCTTGAGCCATATGAGTGAGAAGTCAATATGGACTATAAAAAAGGTTATTAAAAATTATAAATTGTGGTATCACATTTAGAGTATTTTGCTGGTATGATTCTCTTATGAATTTAGAGACAATATGGAAGGATCCTTCTAGAGTTAATTTACACCTGTAATATTCCCAGGTACTATGGTCTCTCTGAGGGTTTATGAAGATTAATGAGGTGTTTACAAAATGCCTGAGATGTCTAGATGAAATGTGATACATAGTTAGAGTATTATTATCATTTGGTGGGACCAACTACTGAATAAAGTATCTCTCTTAGTTATTAAAGGTAATAAGTTCAAATCTCTTCAGATGTCTCTCGTCATTAGAAAGTTTTCCTATCTTTTTCTTATCAGGTCAAGTAGAAATCTTACTTTTGGCACTTAATTATTCATATCGAGGTAAAATTCCCCAAGACTCAAAATTTTTAAAGGCATATCCCTTATTCGAGGATGAAATTTTCATTTCCTAATTATTTGTAAACAAGGGCAAATTTTTGCATGGTTCTTCCATGTTAGTTCTCCACTTTTAGACATATAAATGTGGAAGTTATCTAGTGTCAGATTCCTGGAAGTTTTCTTGGTAAGATATCTCTACAAAGTCTGGCAAGAAATCAAAGATATATTTATACAATTAGGAAGTAAAGAAAATCTTGCATAAAAGGCTATGCATTAATGGTTCTTAAAAATCATTTAGAAAGCATTTTTTAATTTTCTAAATTAAATGTGGATTAAATGTATTCTGAGTAAATATTAGAATAAAAAGTTTTGGATAAAAGACTTAAATATAAGTCATGACACCACAAAAGTCCTAGAGGAGAACATCAGCAGGAAAATCTCAGACATCCCACGCAGCAACATCTTCACCAATTAGCCCCCTAAAGCAAGGGACATAAAGGACAGAATAAACAAATGGGACCTCATCAAATTAAAAAGCTTCTGCATGACTAAAGAAAACAGCATTAAAATTAAAAGAGAACCAACTACATGGGAAAACATATTTGCCAATGATACCTCAGACAAGGGTTTGATCTCCAAAATATATAAAGAACTCACACGACTGCACTCTAGGAAGACAAATGACCCAATTAAAAAATGGGCAAAGCACTTGAACAGACACTTCTCCAAGGAGGACATACAGAGGGACCAGAGACATATGAAAAGATGCTCAGCATCACTAGCCATCAAAGAGATGCAAATTAAAACCACAGTGAGATACCACTTCACACCAGTGAGAATGGCCATCATAAACAAATCAACAAACAAGTGTTGGAGAGGATGTGGAGAAAAGGGAACTCTAGTGCACTGTTGGTGGGAATGCACACTGGTGTGGCCACTGTGGAAAACAGTATGGAATTTCCTCAGAAAACTAAAAATGGAACTGCCCTTTGACCCAGCAATTCCACTGATGGGATTATATCCTAAGAACCCTGAAACACCAATCCAAAAGAACCTATGCACCCCAATGTTCATAGCAGCACAATTTACAATAGTCAAGTGCTGGAAGCAACCTAAGTGCCCATCAGTAAATGAATGGATCAAAGAACTATGGTACATTTCCACAATGGAATTCTACACAGCAGAGAGAAAGAAGGAGCTCCTACCCTTTGTGACAGCATGGATGGAACTGAAGAACATTATGTTAAGTGAAATAAGCCAGGCAACTGGGGACAAATACCATATGATTTCACCTTTAACTGGAACCTAATCAACAAAAGAAAAAAACAAGAAAAATATAACCAGAGACATTAAAATTAAGAACAATCTGACAGTAGCCAGAGAGGAGGTAGGAGGGGGTAATGGGGATAAGAGGGGAAGGGTTTTCAGGAACAACTAAAGGACACATGGACAAAACCAAGGGGGGGTGGAAGCAAGGAAGGGAGGTGGGTTTGGCTGGGGTGGCGAGGGAGGGGTAGGGGGTAAATGCAGACAACTGTAATTGAACAACAATAAAATATTTTTTCAAAGAAGAAAGCTTTATACAATGCATTATCTTATTTTTAATTAATTTATTTATTTTTATTCAGTTATAATTGTCTGCATTTTCTCCCCTTCCCTCCACCCCACCCCAGCCAGTCCCACCTCCCTCCCCCACCTCTACCCTCCCCCTTGATTTTGTCCTTGTGTCCTTTATAGTAGCTCCTATAGACCCCTCTCCCCACTATCCCCTCCCCACTCCCCTGTGGCTATTGCTTTTTGCAGCACTTTGCAGATGAAAAATTTTGATATCACTTTTCAAATAGGAAGTTTTAAGGAGCTCTAATTATCTAAATCTTTAATGAAATGAAAATGGTACACGTGTATATAAACTTATTGCCTCTAGAATATTCAGTTATAAATAGTCTTTGTAATACAGTCATTAGTTATGTTATACAAAACCCCCAAGCTAGTGAACACCAAGGAAAGTGCAAGGGCCCTTTGCAGTAGTTCTCATGACTCAGCCCTGTATTACCTTTTAAATATGCATGGCATCCCTTCTCTTTCAGTCACTGTAAACTCGGTTCAAACTGTTTTAATCCATATTTTAGGTCACTTTAACTTAAAATTTCTGTTTGTTTTTCTGTAATTCAAGGGCATTTCTTCTTCCTCTGACTTCCTAGTTTACATTCTTACTCCATCCTGCGACAAAAGTTTACCTAGGTACTTCCATTAAATATGTAAAGTTTATGTCCAATAATTTGGAGAAATCAAATCTATACTTGTGGCTATATTAATGATCAAGGAGGAACTATTAATTACAGAGAAATTATGCAGTGACATCTTCAAAAGATAGTCAACATGAGAAACAGTTGTCATAAAGAGAATTAAGTTCAACTCGAACTAAAAGATCTTCAAGAGGAGGTAGGGGGAAAATCCTTAATGCCAACAAAGACCTCTAGATAATACTGGATTTCAGATTAGCTCAGTGTTTCCAGTTCTGCAGGAGAGCAAAGAAAGCGGTGTGATTATGGGCACTGTGCTCAGAGGCAAGCTGTACCTCTGTGCTGCATCGGGAAGGATAAAATCTCCATAAAATCCTAGTGAAACCGCATACGGAATGTATTTGGGGCATCCCATTAAAGAAAAAAAAATGAAGTCATCTGGGTAGGAGATGGGGCAAGAAGGACTGAGGTATGCAGAAATGATTTCCAAGAGGAAATGATTTAATATATTGTGGGCTTCGACTTCTGGGAATTTCTTTTCATAAATCAGTAGTCAAGACATGAATAACTGTAAGGATGGGCGGGTGTTAAAATGTTATATAGAAAATATATAAAGTGAAAGGAATGACTCAGGGTTCTTCCAGAAACATTAATGAGTATCACTAGGTAACAATTTTGCTGCAATCCTCTACAGATCATGTTGACGTCCTGAGGCCAGCGCACCCAGAAACAAAGAAAAGGGTCCTCTGAAGGAATTGAAATGGTTTCTGAAATGGATTGCCTGAGGTCAGGGGCTAAAAAACAAGAACCAGAAGATAATGCAGTTGTTGTAAAGGAACTCTCCTCCTGAGATAGGGAGGAAAAAAAAGAGAACAAGGTAAAATAAATGAAAATTAGAATCTGAATTTTTATTACGATGAGTGAGTCAAGGAACCATTGTACAAAATACTTCATGTATCCTAAATTCAGAGGAAGAATACTCTATATAAGTAAAATATTCAAATTACTTATGTTATTTAAATATTTTGAATAAAAAATTCTTCTTAAAATATTTTTCAGTTTACCCTCACATTTAAAAAAAGAATATGTTTACTTGTTCTTAAAGATTTTATTTGTCCTTAATGAATATTAATTAATTTACCCTAAAGTAGTAATACTCCCAAAGGCTATTGAGGTTAATAGGACCATTTACCACTGCTTGGATTTCCGAGTATTTGCACTTGGCTTATGCAGTCCTTATGTCTCTTCCCTGTGTGCTAGTCCAATTGCGCTCACTTATGGGCATTATCCACATGCTCAAGTGCAGTGACTCCCTCCCTGCCTTTTCTGGTTTGTTGCCTTCTAATTATGGGCAGAAAAAAAAAAACAGACAAGGAGGCTGGTGTAAACCATAACTAAAGTACAGTGCGTTTTGAGGAGACATTTCAGAAACCATATGAAGATTGTGTGAACTTAAGCATGTGGCTTCTTTAGGAACAAGACTGGCTGCTCAGTAGCTGTATTCTGCAGAGGAAGGTGGGAAGGGGCTTGCTTGGAGGCTCCTGACTGAATTCTGGATGGTAAACCTGTGGCGGGACTCATTGCTGTATGGCAGCTAGCTTGTTTGAAATTGGCAGCGTCTTTCTCTCTCTCTCCCTCTCTCAGTCAAATCAATAAACATACCCTGGTCAAGGATTAAAAGAAAAAAAAAAAGAAATTGGCAGCGTCTTCATGATAGAAAATATGAAAGGGAAGAGTACAGCCTGTCCCAGAAGCCAACCCTGTGAAACTGAGCTTTGTAACTGAAATCTTATTATCTGTTCTATGTTACTTGTGAATAAACACTATCAGTAATTAACTGCAGGAACATATCCTTTCTTTATATTGATAGGTTGTGTGTCAAAGACACCTTCTCCTCATGGGTAGTGCAGTATACATGCATGGTCATAGTTATATTTGTAGCAAAATCTTCACTGTGAAGAATTCACAGCTAAGCTAATAACTCTCTTCTTTCAGTTGTTTCATAAGGTTTTGAGAGAAGTGGTGCAAGAAGTGTTGCCTTAAGTGTGTCACCTCTGTGGCGTTTTGTCCAAGAAAGGCTCTAGGACATTCCTCCCATCAGTCATCCAATGGCCTTATCAAGTGGCTTGGCACCAACTAAAATTCAACAAGAATAATATTCTTCCCAAAAAGATATGGATTGGGCTACTATCAGGTTGCTAAGGTGAAAAGAATGCATAGAAAAAATTGTAAAATAGAAGAGACAATGATGTTCCATAAGACAGGTGAAGTTGCAGTTCCATGAGAAACCAGAACCTAACAGGGAGACGAGTTCCATGGCACGGTGGATTAAGGCGTTCCCTTTATCGCTTGCATTTATGTTCTAAGGATAACACATTTAAATTGTTTGGAAGTACCACCAGTCAATAAATGCATTCTAATTATAGAAGAAGTGAGAAAGCACATACGAAAAAAAATAACTGTTACACTGTTTGAATGCTAGAGGGAGATTCCTGAACAACTTTTCCTGAGGTTCTTAAAGCCACTTAAATTCAGAACAAGAGTTTAGTTCCAATACCTATGAGACATTTTTCTGAAGTTATGTTTCTTATAATGCCCCTCTGTCTTTACATCAATTCCCATTTCTTGAACCTCAGTTGCATATAACCCAAAGAGCCTACTTAAGAAGATGTTATATTTTTCAAATCACTCCAACATCTGCAAAGTCTCACAACGACTCTTTGAAGTAGGTTGGATCCCATTTCATGGTTATGGAAACTCAGAGAATGTTAGGGGCCTTCCAGGGCCTTTGGCTCTAACTTAATATTTCTCAAGCGTACAGATAAGCAACTGCCTAATCTGTTATATTTCTGACAAGGTCCTTTACCCTCCCAGAAAAATCCAGCCCTATCATTTCTTCTCAAAGGTGTTTCCCGTTCCTAAGAAACAGTTTACATAAATATTCAATATGAGAAACTAGTACCCTTGGCTATTTATGGAGCTTCTACGACTTACTTGTCTTTTCCTTTCCTGGTTTGCTATACTGATGTCGTGTTTAGGGGGTGATACCTACCCAGGTCATACTGACACTAAATAAGGGCACTAAATTTAACCTAATGGTACTCAATCTTTTTCCAAGTCGCCAACGCTCTCCTGTGTAACCGCCAAGCCACTGACGTTCTGATCGGTGCTGAAGTAGCTGGCATCGAGGCCCCTAATATCTATCAACTCACTCTCTTTAATTTTTCTTTATGCTCTCTTAGCATATTTTCTGCCCTAAAATTTAGAAATGATATAGTCAAAATCACCACTATCCCCATGTGACCCTCTACCCCGCTGCCCCACACAGACACAAATAAGCTTGCCTATTGACCTGGAACCAATTTTGTAGACTCTCTTTTCCCTTGGTCAGGACATGCGTTCTTGCAGTCCCATCTCTGGCCTCCTGACTCCCTCCCTTGTAAATGGGTCTGTGGAGGACCCAGACTCCCAGACCTGCAAAGTGCCCAGACATGGCTGAACCTGACAGTGCATGCAGATGCTGAACATACTGCACTACTAATTAGTAGGGGCACATCCTTCTGTTGTGTCCTCATAGCCTCTTTTGCAGATTATTGCTGATGCTTTAAATAACTTACCTTTTATTTCTAAATAAACATAATATTATATTTTAAGCATATTATCTTGAGAACCTTCAACGTTAAAATATATTACTTATGAGAATGGCACTTTACTTCTGAGGTCTTCCTCCCAAAATTCCATAACCCCAGTCTCACTGTGAGAAAAACAGCAAACAAACTCAACTCGAAGAACAATTTATGAAATACCTGACTAGTGTTCCTCAAAACTGTCAAGTTCATCAAAAAACAAGGGCAGTCTGAGAAACTGTTAAAGGAGACTATAGTGGCATGATGACTAAATGTAATGTGGGAACCTGGGAGGGACCTGCAATAGGAAAAGAACAATAGGCAAAACTAAGGAAGTACAATTAAAATGCGAACTTTACTTAAAACAATGTACTGATGTTGGCCCACTGGCTGTGAGAGATATAGCTTCATAAAGTAAGGTGTTAACAATAAGGAAAACTGAGTGTGGTTTACACAAGAATTCTGTGTACTATCTATGCAATTTTTCTATAAACCTAAAGTCACTGTAAAATAGTTTATTAAATATGTATTACATATATACATATTTATTTACATTGTATACATTTATATGTATAAGTAAATGTATATATGCATTGTATTTTATATATAAAACATTTTATATACTTATATATAATATAACAACATATATATGCATATACATACACACTAAATCTTTTGTGTGTGTATTACATACTTTCAGTGATGTATATTATTGCTTATTTGGACAAAGATTTTTTAAAACATCCTGACTGGCAGGTTGAGTAATTATCTAAGGATAACAATCAAATTGTATAGGAGTACCCCACTCAGCTAACAAACTCGTTTGACCGTTTAACAATAGGCAATGATTGAAAAAGTCAACAAAAGTTTTAATACAATTTTTGCTGAAGCTAATGAGAATAAATTTGCATGTTCAAAATTGTGAGGACACATTCAAATTCTCCAGGATTGTTCCCCAAAGTTGCACAGCTTCTGGTGGCTGGAAAAGTGATGCCTAGATCATGATCACAGAAAAACATCTGAGAGCAAAGGAACAATTACCTCTAGGGGTAAAGAGCTTTTCAAAAAATCAGTGTTAATTCTTTCAGAGGTCCTAAGAAGCATTTGAAAGGAACCTTTTCATGTTGATAACTATTACATTTCAGCTCATTTCTCATGAAGTCTTCTGGTAGGCATGATCGCTAGCACTCGTTTATCTTCCCTTGTACTCTGTTGATTCCCAAACTGAGGGATGATTGAAGATCCTGAAGTGTGGTTGCAGAACAGCAGGTCTGGTTAAGTGGATTTGAGCAAGCTCCAGTGCAGCACTGATACGTAGCCTTCTTTTCATTATGTTCATATTTAGTTGCTAAATATCTTGGCATAAGGGATCATTTGACTGGCACCTGAGGAAGTATGATACCATCTTATTTCACATTTCTGTTTTCAGAAACCCCAAGTAAGGCAAGAATGTTTTTTGTATCTCCTTTTCTACCTCATATATTCTGGACCAATGGATGCTTCTTGAGTGCAACCGTAAACCATAGCTGCAAATTGAGTTGCAAACACATTTTGCTTAAGGCACAAACCATAAATTAAAGTAATGATCACTTCAAGATGAAACTTTTTCTGTGTGTCTTTTAAAATCAGAATGAAAGTAGGTCAATGAAATTTAGGGTATTTTAGAATATGAACAGTATTGTATTGTTTGCCCGTACCTAATTTACAATTACAGAGCTCCATGAATATTGAAATGATTCAGCTTCCCATTATAAATGTATGTGGCAGTTTGGTTGTTGATCAGTTTATGAAGTTAATGCAAATGGAACTGTCTTCCTGTCAGCTTTTGAAATCTATAATGCAGTCATGTTGTATATTCAGGGACAGGCCATTGACAGTCAATTAACAAGTTTGATTGGTATGTCAACTTATTCTTTTGAATTGTTAATAGTATGTTAATAGCATTCATTTCTTTGTGCAGTCCCATTTGCAGCTTCACAGCTACAGCTATTTTTTATAATTCCGAGTAACCTAAAATAGTGCCTTAATAATAGATTATTAAACACCTGTCTAGTGTAGCTCAGGGAGGTTTTCCTAGACTGGGAGTTTGCAGTGGATCCCTTTGATATTCAAATCAACAAATGATAGCCTTTTTATTCAAAACGTAAATCCTTTTGATGGTTAGCTTGTTAAGAAATATTCAGCTCTAGTCTGACCTGATCTGGTTTCCCATGGAAAAGATCTGATGCCCTTTGAAGGTTCATAAATGGAATGCCAATGACAATTTGTTGTTGCCGTTCTGCCCTTCAGCCCTCAGATGTTGCTGGTTGAAGTGGCGCTTTAGCTTCACCAAATAATCCTTGCAGATAAATGATCTATGGATTGATCAGATAGTTTCAAAGCAAAGAGGGCTGTTCTGTGGTCTGGATTTTTAGGCTTGGAGGGGTGCTTAAAAAGATTCATCAAAGGTGACAGATGAATCTTAAGGCATAGAATGATGGGAGAAAGCAGAAATGTGGGAATATTTTTAAGTGACTAGCGTTATTACTTAGAGTTTCGAAAACCTTCAAATGTCGATCAAATCTCTTCCCCACAGCAGATTTATTTCTACTTTGGTTTTTGTTATGGTTGTTTTGTCTGTGTGCACAGGTTTACTCTCACTTTTCTGGGGAAGTTGATAAGACATTAAACATATTATTCCCGAATGGTGCTGTGGAATAAGGTTGCGAGTTCATTTGCACAGCCATGTTTTATTCATACCGTTCCTGTACACCAGAATATAAGGATCTGCCATTTCTCCAGCCTCAGAAAAAATTGTCTTTACCAAGGAAGCAGTAAAAATTTTATTCCCTTTACCTCCTGTTCTTCACTTCTCTTGATGATGCTTTCTTTTCACAACCTACTATTTATGTTTAATTTCATTGGCAGAAGTTTTCTTATAATGTGGCAAAAAAAATTCCCACCAATGTAATTTAAATATTTATTTAATATTTTTCTGTTCTATGCTTCAGTGAATTTGAAAGAGCAATTTGCCTGTATTTGAATTAGATGGTACTTGAGAGATTGCTACTCAAATATCCTTAATATACCAATAAGGAAACTGAGGTGTGTAGTGAGACCACACAGCTAGTTGGCGCAAAACCAGGTCTTGTTATTCCTGACTCTGCACACGCCCTGCTTGCTGCCTTTAGAAACGTGTAGAAGCTCAACTGAAGGATGATACAATTGTCATGTGCATTTCTCAATTAGACATCGAAAGTTGAAGTCTTCTAGCTATAACATAAAAACCTCTATACTATAGTTTACAATTAAGAACTATATTTGACACCAGTGAAAAAAATTTACAGAGTATGTATTTTAATATGTAATTGAAGTACCTGTATATCAAAAGAGGTTAAGGGGGAAAGGAAATTAACTACTGTCTTTGCAGGACCCCAGAACTTATGACCTATCTCAGGATTGGGGAAAGAGAGAAAAAGAAAGAGGCATGTAAGTGTTAACTGATAACAGATTTTATTCTGTCACCTTAAATAACCTTCCACCAGTGCTTTTCAAAGTGTGTTTCATGGATCACTAGTTCCACAAGATGCTTGGCCACCAAAAAGATTCCGTGTCTAGAGAGCCAGGGCATGTTTGCCCTTAATGGAGCTTCCCATGTCCCAATACCTGTTGGCAGAATAAAGATGTTGTAAAGTCTTGTAATAAACTTTTTATGTCTGTTTCACCCTAGATTTCCAAAAATAATTTCAACACAAAAACTTTATTTGTTTTTATGTATGTTTCTCTTGAAACCATTGAACATCTGTCATGGAAATTCGGGGGATGATTGAACAACTGTGGGCAAATTAGCTGATTTCTCTATAGCTCAATTTCCCCTCTATAAATGTTATAATAGTACCTATTGGTTTGAGAATTAAATGAGCTACTATATGTAAAGTACTTAGAACAGTGTCAGTCACATTGCATTGTGTATTTGCTATGGGTATTATTTATTTATTTTCCCTTTGTATTGATTTTATTGGGGAGGCACTGGTTAACAAAATTATACAGGTTTCAGGTGCACAGTTCTACAACACATCACCTGTACACTGTATTGTATGTTCACCACCCCAGTCAAGTCTCCATCCATCACCATTTATCCCTCCATACCCTCTTCTACATCCTTGGTATTAGTTATTAACAGTAATATTGTTTGTGTTATAACTGAAATAAATGAGTGCCATAGTTTTATTTGCTTCAGTTTACTGAATGTGCATATGTAGTAAACTGTGAACAAGGCATTGAGTTGAAGCTACAGATTTTATGAGTCGATAGAATAAGGTAGAAATAAGGTAAAGCAGATGTATAAACTGGTAAGTTACAAAGCAGAATAGGTGGTTGAGGCACACTGGCAGGGTAGATTGGAGCTAAAGGATAAAGGACCTTGTATCCAAGCTTAAAAGTTTGAGTTTCGGCGCTGGCTGGTGTGGGTCAGTGGATTGAGTGCTGGCCTACAAACTAAAGGGTTGCCAGTTCAATTCCCTGTCAGGACACATGCCTGGATTGTGGACCAGGTCCCCTGTGGGGGGCATGTGAGGGGCAACCACACATTGATGTGTCTCTCCCTGACTTTCTCCCTCCCTTCCCCTCTGTCTAAATATACATAAAATCTTTTTTTTTTTTAAGTTTGAGTTTCATCCTGCGGGCAACAAAGTGAGTAGAGAATTTTTATGCATGAGAATGAGGTGGTCAGCCTTGCTTTTTTAGAAAGAAAGACTTGATAGCTGGGGCTGGAAAAACAAGAGAGAAAGGCGGCATGAAAACATGGCAAGAGTAGGGACTGGGCCAATCAGACTGGCAAGGACATGTGTAGCTTAAAGTGACATTTCTGAGATAGAATTGACAAGAATCCATTGATCAATTAGTTGGAGGGGGAGGAATAGAAAAATGGAGAAACCAAGGACAAAATTGTTCTGTCCAGTTTGGGAAGTTATGTGAATGGTGATTTGATAAATAAAGACACGGAGTATTTCAAAAAGGAACTTCCATGGGTCCACAGCCTGCCATCAGTTTTGTCACAGTGACCTTCTCAAGGTCGAGTAACCGAACATATGTGTGGATTGCTTGGTGCAACTCGGGGGGTAACACAAATCAAAAGTGACTAACTCACTAAGAAACATACTGGAAGCATGTGGGAATATAAATTTAAAAATGAAATGTAAAATTACATATACAAAGTTTAAAATCAGTAAAATTAGCACCAATCTGCATGCTCGCAAAGTTTTATGCATAGCTCTGCTGAAGCATTTCTGATATCTTTATCGTATTTATTACTTCAATACCTTCCTCCACTCTCATGTTCTACTTTCTCATTCTAAGATTCTTGGACCCTGGATCTTGTTTGTCTTTGGATTTCCAGATCCATCCACACACGATACATACTGAATACTTAATGAGTGGTTTAGGTATATAATACTTGACACACCATCACTCTAATTTCATTCTAAAAATAGAAATTCAAAACATATTCAGCAATGATAGGTATAAAATATCACATAAGAACTTTTGCATCGTGTGTTTTGTACCTTCAAAACCTTGAGATTTTATTGGCCCGCAACACAAAATTGAACTGCTATGTTGCATGAATTTCCGGGGCGGGGGGTGGGAAGCCCAAACTCTCAGTTTGATGTTTATCAAATGGCAGCTGCTCTGATTTTTAAGGCACATTACAGTGAGGATATTTTAAGTTATCAGTGTTAACAGTAAGCCTTTCCTCTCTGCTGTGGGACTTCTTGTTGGCATGGTCTTTTGTTTGCAGACACAGAACTCTGTAGTCTTCTGGAGATGTTAAGCCATTAGGTTATATTTGATACGATTTTATCAGAAGTTGGTTGACTGGTCTTCCTATTACCTCATGTGGTGCTTGTAAGTATTTTCATGGACTTTACGTTGTGCCAGCTTTCACCATTCCCTGACACACTGCACACACTTACATGACGGTAGGAAAGACATTACCAGCTCCAAATTCAAAACTAATATGCTATTTTTAAAGTGGCTTTTAATGCTCAGGTGGGAATACCATATTCCTTTCTATTCTCTACTCTATTCAAGCAATGCCAAGATTCTAAATCTGTCCTGCAAAGATACAAGAAATGAAAAATAACTGATATAGCCTATGGAAGGTTTTTAAAGTTTCAATAATTATTCATCCCACCATAAAGAATTTTACCTAAAAATTTTATCCATGCTTTTTTTACCCCCAAGAATGTCAATTTATACCGTGTATCTTTTTAAGTATGTCTGAGGTTTCTTTTTTGTGAGGAGAAAGGAAGTTATGCTTTGAAAAGGGAATGTAATGAAAGTTCTCTCATTCCCACACCT
Source organism: Desmodus rotundus (assembly GCF_022682495.2). Taxonomy (NCBI): domain Eukaryota; kingdom Metazoa; phylum Chordata; class Mammalia; order Chiroptera; family Phyllostomidae; genus Desmodus; species Desmodus rotundus. The sequence continues at coordinate 69,360,199 of NC_071393.1, read as the reverse complement.
GTTTTAAGCTAAACACCCATTGTTTTCCACTGTCGTTATTTTTCTGTAATCGCAAGTCTTTCCTAATCCCCTGTAAAATGCCAGTTTTTCTCCAGGTTGTGAAGTAATTATATCCACAGGAATAAATATGTTTCATAAGAGGCTGCTTTCTGAAAGGACAAGTCCAGGGACAGAAGTCCCTGAAAGTACATGAGCCATCCTGTTGCTCCGCAAAAGGTGCACATACCTCATTTCTTCAGCCGTATAGACCACTTCTTCCTCATTTAATGGCAAAATATTTCAGACATCTAGGATTTTGTAATGTAATTCTACAGTTTTCTTCAGTCCTGTAAGCACTGTATCTTTAGCCATTGTTAATTCTGATACTTTAGACATGTTTTTATTAAAGATATTAAAGCAAGAAAGACAAACTATAATGCATAAAACTTTAAGTATTATTTGCCCTTTAATTATATAATCATTACTGGGAATTACATTTATAGCTCCTCTAGTTTGGATAACATTCTAATAATTTCATTGGTACATGTATATTCTTTGTGTACAAAACTCTTGCCAATAAAATAAATCCAAGATAGTTCATCACTTGTATAGCAAACACCTTCAGTTATACATGGATTCCTAAGGTCTATTTTTGCACATAGGAACTGTGTCATTGGCAATGTGACGTGGCTATGGCTTTTTCAGTGTTTGGCATTGATTTTCTACTGTCATCCACACATTTCCCCTTTGAAATCAGCAAAATGTCACTGTGGGATGGTGAATCCAGGTTTCACTCTATGCATGTGTGATGGCAGAAGCAAAAGGTATACGCAGCGATGAAACCTGGCCTCTCTGACGAGTTACCTGGTTTTTATTTCTGGTTTTGATGTATGCTTTCTTTTTTACTTTTATTATTACTATTTGCAAACTAGCACAGTAAAACCATTTAGAAGAATCAAAAACGATATTTAAATTGGGCAAAAAGGTATAGTAAAGATTTAGAAATTGCATGCATGTCACTTTATCTTTGGCATGGGAATAATTGCAAACTAGAGAAATAGTAACAGGTCTGCATTCACACCTCCCCCTACCCCCAATGGAAGCAGACCTCCTACTGTCTTGAACTTCCTATTAATTACTTGGGGCTAAAGAAATTCATTTTCAGCAAGTTAAGAAATCCAGATTTATTTGGTGACTTGGTAGAAGTTACTTGGTGGCAAGAAAGTCCCAGTAATGAAAGCTGGCAGGCCAGGATTTGTCTCCACTCTGTTGGCATATGAAATTACAGCACGTCATTCAAACAAAATCAATAATGCAACTTTATGTCCTTTGCTAGGTACAGTGAAAATTTTATTATTACTGCGATCACTGTATTCTTCCTGGATTAGGTCGTGCACTGTAGCAGTGAGAAGCAGCTCATGTTGGTAGAATATGCAAGATCAAAACTTGTGTGTTTACTCTTGTACCAAAATGATCATATAATATTCAAGGAAAGATGCTGCAAAAGTCAGGCTCTTATTTCCTTTACTCATTCCTGTAATATCTTGAATGATGTTTAGAGGTTCCATTTACCCAAAGAAAGGACTTTTGCTCCTTGGTGTGCGATGAAGTTGATAAGCTGTGGTATTCCTGAATTGAGGCAAACAGAACAGCAAAAGATAGCTTGTTTTATCATGAGATATGCTCTACATAAACAAGGATAGAAAATCAGATCATACTCTTGCTCTTTTGATTTAGCTTTTTCTGCCTCACTCTTTTCTATGCAACAAGAGTATTTTTTCTAGAAAAGACAGACTGTTCTTAAGGAAGGTCTACACAGCCATAAAAGCCAGGTAATAAATTTACTTTAAAGCATCAGCTCCTAAAGTACGTTTGCCATAGGAAAGCATGGGCCAGGCCAAAATCAAGGCTTAAACATTTTCTCCTTGTTATCACCTCGTTAAGCTCCCCACGTCTGAGCCATGCCTCCTACAGTCACAGGTATGGTGCCACTAATTAATAAGAAGGGGCTCATTACCAATTCTCATTAACATCAATTGGAGTTTTAAAGCCAAATCCCTGGACTGAGAATTTACCCCCTTAATGTTCAAAACAGGTGAACGAATAAAATCATTTAAATGCCTATATCATGGGGGTAAGCAAATGTGCTCTCCGAGGATGAACAAATCGCTTACTGCAGTCTGGCGCCAGTCCTGATGCTCAGTGAAAGGCAGGCAGAGCTTTGAAGAGAAATGCTGTTCACAAGGAAAACACTGACAGGGAAACGGGTGGGGTATGATCGCTGCTCTCACAACATACACATTGTCATCTAAATATGTGTCATATTTCCTGCAGAATAAGGATATATGGGTGAACAAAATTAACTAAAGATCACACCTAACAATTAAGTGCTCAACAAATATTATCTGAACGAGTGAATGAAGAAATAAATGTTCACCAGTGTATTTTAATCTTCTAATGAAACTTACCTCTGAGACTCAGTATTTGCTTCAGAATGTCCACAATCATATTCCTTAAACCTTATTCCGTGGTGGTAATTTTTTACAGATAACACTGTAAGTTATTTTACTGTGGAAAGCTGTTAAATTGTTTCAAGTGCATAATTTCATGGAAAGTTAAAATGTGTTGACTTGGTGGATTTGAAAATGCTCTTCTGCAGTTCATTGAAGTGATAAGCCGCATGGAAATAAGTCATCCTGGAAAACAACAGCAACTCTTCCCTTGTATCAGACAAGGCTTTCTCTCCTTTTGTAAACCCAAAGGTTAACCAATTTTTAAACTTAATTTCTACTCTCCCTCATAATGTTCCTTCCTTACCCCAATGTAAACAATGACCCAGAAATATTTACAAGATTAATGTTTGCCCCTAAACTGTATGTGGATTGGAGAATTTTTTCCTCTGGTTTTACAGAATCTTGACTTACATGATAGATTCTTTTATTTATAAATTGCCCGTTGGTTTCCCAGAGTGGACAGATCACTCATATTTAAATTACATGAATGGTGTGTCCCACGGCTAACATCCCTCCAAAAGTATAATGATTTTGGTTTAAATTTCTCCTGAGTGTCTAGTTTCTTCATGGTATTTCTACCTGTCGGTGACAGTTATAGAACCAGAACACTGCGGCTACTAGAAGCCTTCCCAGCCATCTAGCTCAGTCCTCACACTTTACAGGTAAGGAAGCTGAAGTCCAAGAAGTCTACCTGCCTCTCTCAAACTCACAAGCAATGATAGAACCCTAACTAGGATTTTGGTTTGCTTCTTCTCCCCATGTTGGTCCAGGTGTTAATAGCTGACTCAGCCCAAGGATGTAGAGGTCTGTATCCTTGCTCCGTGCTGTGTGGTTTCACAATTCCGAAGTTGTCTTACACTTGTAATTAATCAGAGGAAAGGAAACCCTTGAGGAAATGTCCTTCTGGATATATGGGAAGATCAGATATTTTACTTAAGATAGGCCTGCCTGCCTTATAAGCCTTAAAACCTTATAAGCATTAAGTTTTCATCTTTTCACCTGCTTAAAAATGGAAAGACAGTGATAATGGATGCAGAAATGCATCGTGGGATGAATAAATTGTGTGAGTTAGAGAAGAGAAAATGAATGGTTTCGTGAAAGAGCGAGCACATCCATCAGTGGTTGCATGGTGTTTGCACCAGTGTGTCCAGGGGACACCTCACCAATCAATCACTCAGGAAGCTCCCTCCAGCTCTCAGAAGGAGAAAAAGATTTCACACTGAAGTGCTGTAGAGAAAGCATAGCATTTAGAGAGGTCACTCCAGGGACTCTTCCAGGCCCCAGAAGAGAGGAAAAAGTAGGAAAGGGGCAAAATACCATAGAAAGTCCAGAGTTTGGAATTTTTTTAAATGCTGATTGCATTATGAACCATTCTCATTTTATATTGATTCAAAACATTAATTAAACATAATTGTGTATATCTGAGCATAAAAATTGACATTTGTATATAGCCTCTGCCTTCAAAGAAGCTTAAAAGCTAAAAAGTGTTTACTCTTCAAAGCTTTCATTATTGTACTGAATTATAATCCAATACTGCTGTTTTTCTTGTGCATTAAACATACAAACATTCCCTGGAAATATTTCAGTTTTATGAGTCACTCATCCAATAATTATTTGTCATGTGCAAGATACAACTTTAGCTACTGCCTTAACCTAGCTTGTGCATTGGTAAGGAAAATAAAATTAGTTTATAAATAACCATGATGGAACACAGAAAGGAATTAAGTGACAGAATTGTTTAGGGAATGTTGTTTATTCCTAAATCCCCAAGGAGTTCAAGAGAACCACAGAAATATGAAAAAGTTTGCCCAAGGTAATCTCATGAGTGGGTGGGAGATCTGGGCATTCACTTGTCAGGTGGCTTCAGTTCTCAGTAGTATCTGCTCTTGAAGGTGGTATACCATTTGTGTAGCTAATTAAGGCAAGAAACATAATGAAATGTCTTAAAATATTACCCACTAGCAAGGAAAGGCAGCTATTGCCAATAAAGTGATTTTGTAAGCAGGAAGTAATTCTTGTCAGACTTCATTCACTGCTTATGGTCATGCTCTATGCTGGCTTTTCAAGTCAGGGAACTGGGAGAAATTCTATGTAAGGCTTACCATTAAAGTGGAATTGTAAACAAAAACTCAAGCAGCCAAACACTAATTTAGTGTATCCATTCCAAACCAAGAAAACCATTACCTATCAGTCATTCACACAATATGAAAACTACAGCATCTAAGAGTGTATGGTGTTTAGAACAGACGCTGAAAGCATCAACTTGAGGCTTGAACAGATAGACTTTGAATGCGGCATCTGTCATTTGTTAGCTGCATGACTAAAGATTTCCCCTTATTTGTGTTCACATCACAATAAAAATGGTAGCAGTTACTGCTTTCTGTCTTTTGTCTGCTTTATCACTCAAAACAGAGAACTATAATTTCTTTAAATACCTGAGCTCTTATCATACTTTGTCTTATATTATAGTTTGTGATCAGCTCATCTGTTGCCTGACTTGCTTGTAAACTATTTGGGGACAAAAATCTCTTGGATTCTGTTAGTGTTTAAACAGTACTATACACATAGAGGCAGTGAAAGATGACTATTGATTTGAATTTCAAGGATGATGACAAAGAAGCCAACTGAATCTAAAGCCATGTGAGCAACCCATAAGTCCTTACCAACCATCCTGGTGTGATTAGTATCACGATGGATCAAGAGTAGCACTCAACCCATAAGTAATTTTCTAATCTCGTGAGTCTTCTACCACTAACAATGAAAGCTATCATTTATTGAAAGCCAGTTATAAGTCTGGTGTTTTCCATACATTAACCCATGTAGTCCTTATAATCACTCTCCAGAGAAGATATTTAGATCTCATTTTTAATATAATCAAAATGAGACTTGTAAGGATGTTAATGAGGTAGTCCAAGGTAACAAGCTTGAAAGTAGAGAAAAACAACCCTGGAATTTAACTCAGGTCTAACCCTAAAGGCCCATGTTTTTTCTCATTATTAGTATTATATTTGTTACATAATGGGCCTTCAGTGAAAATTTTTCCTAATTGTATTTTATTGGAAGTATGATATCCAATAGTGAAATTCAGAGGTGTGTAAAACATTTACACTGCTTATAAGTAGCATTTCATTCAAATCTCCCTAAGACTTTCTTAACCCTTTAACTAATTATTTCAGAATTCCCAGGTCCAGTGCCCACAACAGCTCACCAGATGATATAATTTGCGTGAACCACTTATTACCTACCCATGAATTTTATCCACTATGAACTACAAATAGTGTTTATTAATAGAATACATAGTGTGTCATGGAAAGCAGTATGTAAGAATTCAGGTCTTGAATAACCAAATGACTTCTTGATTATATTATGTAATTAAAGCAGCCATTGCTCCTACTGATTATTTATCTAATAAATGCATCAAATTACCCCAGCTTACAGGTAGAGATGATCTACAAAAGAGACGTCAAAATCCTTGTTGATTATCATTATAATACACATAAATGATAGATACCTGAATATCAACAGCACTTAGGGTTTTCTAACATAAAATTACAGTAAGGCAAATTCCTTCAAGAGATTCCACAGCCCATAACTAGAATATTTTGATTTCAGGGCACAGAAATTGACTAGAAATCACTTCAGATGTAGTTTGATCCAGTATTCACACCATATCATCAGGTTCCATCTCTCAGCTCTACCTCTGGGTTTCGCTCCATCTGATAGGGCCTCCTGGCAGCTCCAGTCTCTCTCCCCCTTGCCACTACAGTTCCAAGCTTTGTATCTTCATATACCGAGCACAAGTGGAAATGCAGGAACCCACATCTCATTTTTCACTGTAACAATATTGGATTACTTAACATTGATCCAGTTTAGATCTCACGCTCAATCCAACTCAAATTGAAATGTAATCTGTTCATTGGCTTAAGCCTGTGTTACCTGCCCGTTCCTACATCTGTTTTAGGTCCAGCAATGGAATCAATATTATTCAGATGACATAGTTGGGACACTCAGCATGCTGTTACAAAGGAAGAAGAAGAAAGTGCATGCTAGGAAAGAAATTAATAAACAGCCACTGGTCTCCTGTTCTTATTGTATATTTGGATTGGTTGTGCTCTAAACCTAACTAATTTCAAGCTGTAGATGTGGAAATGTTTCAGCCAAATTGTGAACCCAGCTGGATGTAGTAGAATCCATTTGAGTGGAAGGAGAGACAAGGAGTTCTCACGAGTTAGGGTGTGGTATGTGAAGCATGGGCCACACCACTGCTGCTGTCAGCACCTCATCACTTCACCCTACATACAAACGACAACAAAAAAAAACAACAACGAAGCTGCCCTGGCCAGGTTGCTCGCTTAGTGAGAGTGTTGTCCCTGTCTGTCAAGGCTGTGGGTTTAATCCCCAGCCAGGGCATGAACAAGAAGCAACTGGTGAATGCATGGGTGGGTGGAACAACAAAACTGATCTCTCTCTTTCTCTCTCATCAATAAATAAAAAAATTTAAAGAACACAGAGAAGCCTTACTACCATCCTTATTCACTTGGAACAGAAATTTGCCATTAAATCCAGCTTTTTAATTGGATGTCCCAGCAATTTCTTACAGGCCCACCCTGGGGCAAGCCAGAGGAGTGAGGCAGGCACTTAGACTATGACCATCTCCTAACCATTCCTTCATTCATTCACTAAATATTTTTTATCTTTTAATGTATTTATGTATTTATTTATTTTTATTGAATTTATTGGGGTGACATTGTTTAATAAAATTATATAGGTTCCAAGTGCACAATTCACGTGTGTATTGTATTGTATATTCACCTTCCAAAGTCAAGTCTCTTCCATCACCATTTGTCCCTCCTTTAACCTTTTCTATCTGCTCCTCATCCCCTTTCCTTCTTGTAATCACTTTACTGTTGTCTGTGTCTGTGAGGGTTTCTTTTCTGCTTAATCCCCTCACCTTTTTCACCCAGCTCCCCTTACCCACCTCCCCTATGACAACTGGCAGTCTGTTTTCTGTATCTATGCCTCTGTTTCTATTTTGTTAGTTTATTTTGTTCATTAGATTCCACCTGCAAGTAAAATCATATGGTATTTGTCTTTCTCTGATTGGCTGATTTCACTTAGCATAATAATTTCCAGGTCTATCCATGCTGTCACAAAAGGTAAGAGTTCCTTCTCTTTTACAGCAATCAACCAGAATCACTCAATAAATTTTAAGCACCTACTGTATGCCAAGTACTCTCCTGAATATTAGAAGTGCAGTCATGAGCAAAACATAGTGGGTGCCTGCTGTCAGCAGGGGGTTACAGACAATAACAAATAGGCAAACAAATAAACAAGATATCTTAAAGACAAATACCATATGATCTCACCTATAAGGGGAACATAATCAACAAAACAAACAAGCGAGCAAAATAGAACCAGAGACATGAAAATAAAGAACAAACCAGATGGGAGGGGGTGGGGGAAGAAGGGGGAAAGAAGGGGAAGGGTCAAGTCAAGGACCCATGGACGAAGACAACGGGGTGGGAGGTGAGGGGAATTGAATATGGAAGGTGGGGGCAGGTAGGGCAGGGGAGAGTAATGGGGGAAAATGAGGCCAACTGTAATTGAACAACAATAAAAAAATAATAAAAAATAAAAATAAAGTGTTAAATACTATAAAGAAAATAAAAGTGAATAAACTTGGAGTCAGGTAAGTGGAGCATTTATCTAAAGAGGTAATATTTGAGCTGAGACTTGATTGACAAGAAGCCAGCCATGCAAAGATCTCCAAGAGCACAAAAGCTAGTGAAACAGCAAGCACAAAAGCAGGAAGTCGGAATGAATTTGGCATGTTAGAAAACAGAGAGAAAAAAACAGTGGCTGGAGCACGGTGAGCGATAAGGAAAGAGGTGGATGCAGTCAGAGTGGACCTACGGCCAGCCCCGTGCGCCAGCCCTCTCTGTCTGTCTTTAAAAGCAGCTGGTGTTCAACTGGAGATAAACTTCAGGTTTTTACTATCTTTTTTTTTTTTTTTTTTCTTTTATAACATTTCCTTCTTATGGCTCCTTTTTTTTTTTTATTTTTATTTATTTTTTTTTATTGTTATGCAATTACAGTTGTATGCCTTTTCTCCCCATCCCTCTACCCCACCCCAGGTGAACCCACCTCCCTCCCCCCTCTCCACCCTCCCCCTTGGTTTTGTCCATGTGTCCTTTATAGTAGTTCCTGTAATACCCTCTTCCCACTATCCCCGCCCCCACCCCCCACCCCCGCCCTGGCTATTGTTAGATTGTTCTTAACTTCAATGTCTCTGGTTATATTTTGTTTGCTTTTTTCTTCTATTGCTTATGTTCCAGTTAAAGGTGAGATCATATGGTACTTGTCCCTCACTTCCTGGCTTATTTCACTTAGCATAATGCTCTCCAGTTTCATCCATGCTGTTGCAAAGGGTATAAGCTCCTTCTTTCTCTCTGCTGCGTAGAATTCCATTGTGTAAATATACCATAGTTTTTGGATCCACTCGTTTGCTGATGGGCACTTCGGTTGCTTCCAGTACTTGGCTATTGTAAATTGTGCTGCTATGAACATTGGGGTGCACAGATTCTTTTGGATTGGTGTTTCAGTGTTCTTAGGGTATAATCCCAGCAGCGGAATTACTGGGTCAAAGGGCAGTTCCATTTTTAGTTTTCTGAGGAAATTCCATACTCTTTTCCACAGTGGCCTCACCAGTCTGCATTCCCACCAACAGTGCACAAGGGTTCCCTTTTCTCCACATCCTCTCCAACATTTGTTTGTGGATTTGTTTATGTTGGCCATTCTGACTGGTGTGAGATGATACCTCATTGTGGTTTTAATTTGCATCTCTCTGATGGCTAGTGATGCTGAGCATCTTTTCATATGTCTCTGGGCCCTCTGTATGTCTTCCTTGGAGAAGTGTCTGTTCAAGTCCTTTGCCCATTTTTTAATTGGGTTGTTTGTCTTCCTGGAGTGGAGTCGAGTGAGTTCTTTATATATTTTGGAGATCAGGCCCTTGTCTGAGGTATCGTTGGCAAATATGTTTTCCCATACTGTTGGTACTCTTTGTAATTTGGTGCTGTTTTCTTTAGCCATGCAGAAGCTTTTTATTCTGATGAGGTCCCATTTGTTTATTCTTTCCTTTATGTCCCTTGCTTTAGGGGATGTGTCTGTGAGGATGTTGCTGCGTGGAATGTCTGAGATTTTCCTGCCAATGTTTTCCTCAAGGACTTTTATGGTGTTACGGCTTATATTTAAGTCTTTTATCCATCTTGAGTTTATTTTCGTGTATGGCGTAAGTTGGTGATCGAGTTTCATTTTTTTGCACGTAGCTGTCCAGATCTCCCAACACCATCTGTTGAAGAGGCTGTATTTGCTCCATTTTATGCTCCTGCCTCCTTTGTCAAATATTAATTGATCGTATAGACTTGAGTTTATTTCTGGGCTCTCTATTCTGTTCCATTGGTCTATGTGCCTGTTTTTATGCCAGTACCAGGCTGTTTTGATTACAGTGGCCTTGTAATACAGTTTGATATCAGGTATTGTGATCCCTCCTGCTTTGTTTTTCTTTCTCAAAATTGCTGCAGCTATTCGAGGTCGTTTATGGTTCCATATGAATTTCTGCAATGTTTGTTCTATATCTGTGAAATATGTCATGGGTACTCTAATAGGGATTGCATTGAATCTATAAATTGCTTTGGGTAGTATGGCCATTTTGATAATGTTGATTCTTCCAATCCATGAACATGGTACATGCTTCCATTTGTTTGTATCTTCCTTAATTTCTTTCTTCAGTGTTGTGTAGTTTTCTGAGTACAGGTCTTTTACCTCTTTGGTTAGGTTTATTCCTAGGTACTTTATTTTTCTTGTTGCTATATCGAATGGGATTTTTTTCCTGATTTCTGTTTCTGCAGTTTCGTTGCTGGTGTACAGGAATGCCTTTGATTTCTGGGTATTGACTCTGTATCCAGCTGTTTTGCCAAATTCATTTATTAGGTCGAGTAGTTTTTGAGTGGAGTCTATAGGGTTTTCCATGTACACTATCATGTCGTCTGCAAACAGTGACAGTTTCATTTCCTCCTTTCCAATTTGGATGCCTTTTATTGCTTTTTCTTGTCTGATTGCTGTGGCTAGGACTTCCAATACTATGTTGAATAGGAGTGGTGAGAGAGGGCATCCTTGTCTAGTTCCTGATCTTAGTGGGAAAGCTCTAAGTTTTTGTCCATTGAGTGTGATGTTGGCTGTAGGTCTCTCATATATGGCCTTAATTATGTTGAGGACTGCTCCCTTTATTCCCACTTTGCTGAGTGTTTTTATCAGAAATGGGTGCTGTATCTTATCAAATGCTTTTTCCGCATCTATTGATATGATCATGTGATTTTTGTCTTTGCTGTTGTTGATGTGATGTATTATGTTTATTGATTTGCGAATATTGTACCATCCTTGCATCCCTGGGATGAATCCCACTTGGTCATGGTGGATGATCTTTTTAATATATTGCTGGATGCGGTTTGCTAATATTTTGTTGAGAATTTTAGCGTCTATGTTCATCAGCGATATTGGCCTGAAGTTTTCTTTCTTCGTTGTATCTTTATCTGGTTTTGGGATTAGGATGATGTTGGCTTCATAAAAAGAGTTTGGGAGTCTTCCATCAGTTTGGATTTTTTCGAATAGTCTGTGAAGGATAGGGGTTAGTTCTTCCTTAAATGCTTTGTAGAAATCTCCTGTGAAACCATCTGGTCCAGGGCTTTTGTGTGTTGGGAGTTTCTTGATGACTTCTTCAATTTCCTTTGCTGATATTGGTCTGTTCAGGTTTTCTGCTTCTTCTTCATTCAGTTTTGGAAGATTATATTTTTCTAGAAATGTGTCCATTTCATCTAGGTTTTCAAATTTCTTAGCATACAGGTCTTCATAGTAATTTCTTACGATCCTTTGTATTTCTGTGGTATCAGTTGTAATCTCTCCACTTTCATTTCTAATTCTGTTTATTTGGATCCTCTCTCTTTTTTTCTTGATGAGCCTACTTAAAGGCTTGTCGATTTTGTTTATCTTTTCAAAGAACCAGCTCCTGGATTCATTGATCCTTACAATTGTGCTTTTAGTCTCTATGTCATTTAGTTCTGCTCTGATCTTGGTTATTTCCTTCCTTCTGCTTGCTCTGGGCTGTCTTTGTTGTTGTTCCTCCAGTTCTTGTAGGCGTAGGGTTAGGTTGTTTGTTTGAACTGTTTCTAACTTCTTAAGGTAGGCCTGTATTGCTATGAACTTCCCTCTCAGGACTGCCTTTGCTGTGTCCCATAGGTTTTGGGTTGTTGTGAGTTCGTTTTCATTTGTTTCCAGGAAGTTTTTGATTTCTTCCCTAATCTCATTCTTGACCCATTCATTGTTTAATAGCATGCTATTCAGTCTCCATGCTTTTGAGTGTTTTGGGTTTTTACCCTTGGGGTTGGTTTCTAGTTTCAGACCCTTGTGGTCAGAGAAGATACTTGATATGATTTCAATTTTCTTGAATTTGTTGAGGCTTGCTTTGTGTCCTATCATGTGGTCTATCTTTGAAAAAGTTCCATGGACACTTGAAAAGAACGTGTATTTTGCTTCTTTGGGATGAAAAGCTCTGTATATATCAGTTAAGTCCATTTCCTCTAAGGTATTGTTAAGTGACACAATATCTTTGTTGATCTTTTGTTTGGAAGACCTGTCCATTTTTGATAGTGGGGTGTTAAAATCCCCTACTATTATTGTGTTGCTGTCAATATCTTTCTTGAAATCCTCCAAGATTTTCTTTATGTATTTGGGTGCTCCTATGTTGGGTGCATATATATTTACAATGTTTATGTCTTCTTGGTGGATTCTTCCTTTGAGTATTATGAAGTGACCTTCTGGGTCTCTCTTTATGGCCCTTCTTTGGAAGTCTATTTTGTCAGATATGAGTATTGCTACCCCTGCTTTTTTTTCCTGTCCGTTTGCTTGGAAGATTTGTTTCCAGCCCTTCACTTTCAGTCTGTGTAAGTCTTTTGTCCTGAGATGGGTTTCTTGTAGGCAGCATATGTGTGGGTCATGTTTTCTTATCCATTCAGCTGTTCTATGTCTTTTGATTGGAGCATTTAATCCATTTACGTTTAAGGTTATTATCGATAGGTAGTTATTCATTGCCATTATTTCCTACCTGTGTTCCTCTGTCTTTCTCTTTTCCTTCCTTTCCTTAAAGCAGTCCCTTTAGCATCTCTTGCAGAGCTGGTTTGGTGGAGCTGTATTCTTTTAGACTTCTTTTGTCTGGGAAACTCTTTATTTGGTCTTCTATCTTGATTGAGAGCCTTGCTGGGTAAAGTAGTCTTGGTTGCAGGCCTCTGGTTCTCAGTACTTGGAATATTTTTTGCCATTCTCTTCTGGCTTGGAGCGTTTCCATTGAGAAGTCAGTTGCTAACCTTATTGGGGCTCCCTTGTATGTTACTTCCTTTTTCTCCCTTGCTGCCTTTAAGATCCTCTCTTTGTCTTGGAAATTTGCCATTTTAATTATGATGTGTCTTGCAGTGGGTCTCTTTGGGTTCCTCTTGTTTGGGACTCTCTGTGATTCCTGGATTTGGGTGACTTTTTCTCTTCTCAGATTAGGGAAATTTTCCATCATTACTTTTTCAAACAGGTTTTCTATCCCTTGCTCTTCTTCTTCTCCTTCTGGTATTCCTATTATACGGATATTGTTACGTTTCATGTTGTCCTGCATTTCCCTTATTGCCTCTTCATTCTTTCTGAGCCTCTTTTCCTTTTCTTGCTCCTTCTGGGTGTTTTTTTCTACTTTGTCCTCCAGCTCGCTGATCCGATCCTCTGCTTCATCAAGTCTGCTTTTAATTCCTTCTACTGTGTTCTTCAATTCAGAAATTGTATTCTTCATTTCCTCTTGGCTCTTGTTGATATTTTCTATTTCCTTTTTCATGTTGATATAGTTTGCAGTGAGTTCATTGTAGTTTCCTTGTAGTTTCTGGTAGTTCTCTTTGAGCTCAGAGAGCTCAGTGAGCTTCCTGATGACCATTGCTTTGAACTCAGTATCTGATAGTTGACTTGCCTCTTTTTCGGTTAGTATTCTTTCTGAGACTTCCTCCTTTCCTTTCATTTGGGAATTGTTTCTTTGTCTTCCCATTGTTTGTGAGGCTCTTCTTGTTGGCCTCTGCGTCTTAAATTGCTTTGTTCTGACTCCCTGGATTTATGATATGAACTTCTATGGTAGAATGCCAATGGGATTCGGTGGTGCTGTCTCCTTACTCTCCTGTGCTCACTGGTCTTGAGCTGACGTTTATGTGTTTAACACGGTCTAACTCTAGTCTTTTCAGCACTCCAGGTTTTGTTGTCTCGCCTGTGGGAAAAAGAGAAAGGGGGGGCGAAAGAAAAGAAAAAAAAAAAAACACACACACACACACACAAAACAAACCAAAACAAAGATGGGAAGGAGGGAAAAAGGAAATAGGAAAGGAGGAAAGGAAGGAAGGAGGGAAGAAGGAATAAAGAAAGATCGGAGGCAAGATAAGAAGGAATTTTAGCAAAAATTAAAACATAGAAATAGATAAAAGAAGGCAGGAAGAAGACATAAAAATGGTAAAGGATGGGAGGAAGAAGGAATGAAAAAAAAGAAAAAAAGAGAGAGGAAGAAGGAATTCAGGGGGAAAGGAAAAAAAAGAAAAAGGATAAAAAAAAAAAAAAATCTTCTGTTGGCTTTAAACCGGTCAGGTTATTTCTGCTGGTGTCCTGTCTGTGCAACGGGAGGGGGTGGTTGGAAGGATTGGTTTCACTTTTCTCTCTTCCTGGGTCACACTCTTCGCTGTTTTGTAGGTGTGGTCCCTGGCAGTCAATCAGTCCGTTGATCAGCCAATCCAGCCGCTTTGGCTTGTGACGCCTGCGTGCGCAGCAGGGGAATCCAGCCGCTTTGGGTCTGTGACGTTATTTTGTGCCCTGAGCGCGCAGCCGGCAGACCAATCGAGCCGCCAGGGCTTGGAACGCTGGCGCGCAGGTGGCGGATTCAGCCGCCTTGGGGTTAGGACACTCGCCAGCAGCTTTGTATTTGGAAAACAGGCACCCAGCCGGCCCTGTGCTTGGTGAGCGCGCGCAGCCCGCTGAGCCACAGGCTCTGTGCTTGGGGGCCCGATCCAGCCGCCCTGGGCTTGAGTCTCTCGGGCGGGCAGGGCCGCCCTGGGACTGAATCACGCGGCACTGGGTTCCGAGGTTTTGGGCCTGTGGGTGGAGCAGCTAGTCTCTGCTCCAAATTATCTCGGAGGTTTCAGGTGTGGGCGCCCCTCCGGGGTTTCAAGTGTGGGTCCCGTTCGCTAATCTGCTCGCGCGCACGACCGGACCTCAGGTGAGCGTAGCAGTCCAGGGGTGGAGGGGGAGGGGCGCCAGGGGCCTCGGCTACTACCGAGAGTTCTCTAATTAGCCCCTGAGTGCCTCTATTTTCTTTTTCTTTTTGAGAAATTCCTCCTTTTCAAGCCCCCCTGGTCTAATCAAGCACCTGGCTGCTCACAGCGCAGCCTGGCCCTCTCCCAAGACTCCTGCCGCAGCCCCTGCGCCAGGGCTGGCGCTTCTGCCGCCCTTGTACCACGCGGTCCTGGGTCCCGTGGACCTTATTGTCCTTGAGCACTCTTCTTACCGTCAGATCTTTCAGTGTCCTCTATCTTTGGTCTCTGATCTTCGTATATGCTGGAATACTGTTGGCTGTTCGCTCTGCTCCTCAGATCAGCTAGGTATTTCCCTGGCGTTGAGGGGAAGTGGACTCCGCTCCCACCTATGTTGCCGCCATCTTGTCCTCTCGGTTTTTACTATCTTTATTGTCCAACTCTTCCCAAGTCACTGGAGTGTTCAAAAAATATCCTCATAAAGTCTTATGGTTCATTCTGCACAGTACTAATGTCTTTACTTTTTATTTTGTAGTAGAATACCTTTACTTTTTATTTTAGAACTTGTACAAGCTTATAAAATCCAGGAATTTTAACATTGTTTTTAACAACAAAAAGAACTTATTTTGTTCATACCAGTTTATATCCCCCCAGTTTAATGAAATAACAGTTACACTGTTTCATTTCTGTACTTCTACCAAGCTCTTCATTATTTGTCATGGTTGCATGATTTTTGATTGATGAGTGTATGACAACTTACATCACCGAAGGTCTATTGATGGCCATCTAGGTTATTTACAGTTCTTTGCAATTGTAAGCATTTCTGTAGTTGAGCATTTTTCTACAAATATCTTTACATTCTTTTTTAATATTTATTTTTAGAGGGGGAGGGATAGAAACATCAATGTGTGGTTGCCTGTCATGCAACCTCTACTGGGGACGTGGCCCGCAACCCAGGCATGTGCCTTCACCGGGAATCAAACCAGTGACCCCTTGCTTCCCAGCTAGGTACCCAATCCACTGAGCCACACCAGCAAGGGCAATATCTTTACATTCTTGTGCAACTATTTATGTTGGATAAATTTTATCTTTCTTTTTCTTTTTTTGGCAACACAGGAACACAATTTAATGATTCTAATTTCTTTATAGTTTTCATACAAGCCAGGTGCCATAACATTCAAATGCCGTATTTTTCGAACTCTAAGATGCACTGGACCATAAGACACACCTAGGTTTTAGAGGAGGAAAATAGAGAAAAAAACCGCCCCCCAACACCCCCCTCCCCGCACCAGCGAGCCAGGTAAGCTACATTCTGACTATAAGATGCACCCCTGTTTTCCTCCCAAATTTGGGGGGGGTTGCTTCTTATAGTCCGAAAAATACAGTAATCTATATTTTAAAAAGTACATTTACAACATCAAAAAAAATTAAGATGAAATATAAACCTTTCTACCTACAATTTTTATACAGATTAACCAAATCACAGATACCACAAATGA
The DNA here is from genome assembly GCF_022682495.2 of Desmodus rotundus. Lineage (NCBI taxonomy): Eukaryota > Metazoa > Chordata > Mammalia > Chiroptera > Phyllostomidae > Desmodus > Desmodus rotundus. Next base: position 69,343,840 of record NC_071393.1, on the reverse strand, counting down.
ATGCTAAATTGTAACAATATAATGAATAAACATTCAGATCATTAATAAAATCTTCTTTTAACTTCTTTTTTTAAACTTACCATTATACTAAATAATCTATGCAGGATTTCAATAATTTCAGAATTTCAGTAATTCTATAATGAAATTACTGAGTGAAAGTGTGAGACTAAAGACAAATATTGCCTGACTGCCTATGAAAATGTATCAGAAGTTCTTATTCAGAAGTTTCCCCTCATTCCTAACATTTTTTAACTCCTGGTTCTAGGTCAGTTCTTGGTGATTACAACATCCTTCCCAGGTAGACAAGTTAGTCATTCCAATACCTCCCTAGTCTTCTTCCTCCACAGACACTAAATCTCATGGTCATACACTGGGCCCTTTTATTTTCTAACAACAGCAAGAACGCCATGATCTCACTGCAAGCACCTTTCTCTCTGATTGCCACCTCCTACCTTTCTAGTTCACTCCCTACAGCACTCTCATTCCACTGGGACCTATAGTCATCCATTCATCCCATCCTTTCTTACTGCTTCTTAGTCGCCGCTTATCTTCCCTTTTTAGCCCCCTGCTACCTTCCTTCTTTCATTTCTTGAGGAGATGGAGCAGCCCATCATTATGATCACTCCAACCATGCATGTGCTTTCAACTTCCTTCCCTTTTCTCCCTCCCTCCATTACACTCACCTGACAAAACCCCGGCCCTGGTTAAATCCAGTCCACTGCCCACTCTTTACGTGCGCCTGAGCACCTAAACATGGCTAAAGAAGAACCGCTAGTCATGCCGACTGGTCCACCTCAAATCCGTGACCTTTTATCCTAACTGAGCACTTGGTGTAACCCAGCAATCTATCCATTCACCTTCTGACACTCCTTAATGTCTAGTTCACAATTTCTCCCTTCAGCGCAGGCCTCAACAATTCCTCCTTTGTTGTTGTTGCTGTTGTTACATAAATTAATCCATTTATTACAGGTTAGCAATGTGTCAGATGGTGGAGTTTCTGCTGGTCTTTCGATCCCTTCAGTCTTCTGATGACAGACTTTACTTCTGAGGACGGAAGTGGTGCTGTAGGTCCCAGCACCGCCAGGTACTGCGTTCATGCAGGAACCACAGTGCCAGATCCCACAGCTCCTCTCTTCATCATGGTTTGGCCACAGAAGGAGCAAATGTACTTGGCCTGCTGGCTGACTTCAATTTCCTTCACTAATCTCCTGAGGGACGTTTCATATGGGTCTTGTATTGACTTGCAATTCCCACCTTTTTGGTGCATTTAGCTGTTTCACCGCAAGCTAGTTTAGAACCAAGAGAGGAACAACTCCTCCATTCTCTTGATGCTCTGATGATGACCTTACTTCACCGAGATAACAGGAGTAATCAGAGAGTGCCAAGGTAGAGGGTGCCAGATTTGTTGTTCAGCTTTTTCTGCATGTTGACATTACAGTGAGCAAACATACTCTCTTGATTTGCGTCGTCATGAAAATAGGGCACGTAAGTCATTCGGCTACCGTCCCATTTCACAAGTTAAGATCTAAAAAAGTAAAATTACTTTCCTGAGGAGATATATGTATATAATTTTTTAAATGGGCAATTAGAAGAAGGATGACAGGCAACATAAGGGTAGTTTCACAATTTTTTGTGGAACTTACCAAAAATTAACAAAAGAACCAAAAAAAGTATGATTGATGCTACAATTAGGGAAGGATCAAATGTGTTATCCAAATACAGAATCTGCACAGAGTTCCTTTTTTAGAGAGTAGTAATGAAGGGATGATATGTGAATAAAGTTGTTAAAAAAGCTCCCTGGTATTTTCCTAATTTTATCATAAATTTGAAAGGATAGAAATTAGAGTTAAAATAAGGCAAATGAATATATGTTGACTGATTACTTGGGAATACCTGTCTCTTATTGTTTCAATACAGTAACTTGGAACCCTGCCTTGAAGATCCACTGAGCCTGGCCATTTCTGTTCTGGGTCTAAGAGGAGAGAAGGAGAGAAATGGGGATAATCTTGATGTAACGATTAGCTTGATCAAAGAGCAGCAAGCAGCGGCCAACACAATCAGGGAGGCAGGGAGGAATGTGCTGTCAAACCACACAGACCACACAGACCATGCAGGAAAATATCTGGGTTATGCTAACATAGGAAGAAAAAAGTGAAGTCCAGAGTCCTTACCCACCTCTGAACTCTACTGATATATGAGAAGAATGAAGGAGGGGCTGGCAAAAATAGAATTTCCTCACCCTGTCTTCCATCCCTTCCAATATGATATCTGAGATGCAAACAAATAATACTGAACATTGATGCCTGGCCAGTAACTCAGTTAGTCAGAGCATCATCCTGCCAAGGTTGCAGGTTCGATCCCAGGTCAGGACACATAAAAGGAGAAACCAATAAATACATAAATAAGTGGAATAACAAATCAATGTCTCTGTCTCCCCCTTCCTCTCTCTATATAATCAATAAATGAAAATTTATAAAAGCATTGGCATATGCCCACTGCATATATTCTGACAGTGTTTACTGAGTTACCAAGCATTCAAGAAAGAAAAAGCAAGAGAATACACCCACGTTATTTTAGAAGGAGGAACACTTGGATAGAATGGCCCCATTCAGAAATGAAAGCTATCGAAAAAATACCAAAGCTTTTGGTGGAAACTTTGGTGGAAAGCTTCCACCAAAAAGGAAAAAAAAAGAAATAGAACATATAAAATGCAGGCAGAGGTGATACTTTGTAAGAAAATGTACTTTAAATGGTATAAAAATTTTGCAACTGTTTTGCATACTCAAGAAAATTGAAAAAAACCTTTGACTTTATGAAATCATAGTCTTAACTATAGGATAAAACAAGGAATGGGAGAAAAAGAAGCTGGTGGAACAAAAGAAAGAAATCAAGAGGAAAATAACACCACACAAAAAAATTAATATATTAAAAATAGCAAAGAAGAAACACAGCAATGTAGAAAACCCACACAGGATTGAGGACAGGATCATGAAAAGTCACCCCAAAATAAGGGGTGGATGTGAAGAAAAGTGGAAAGTGGAGCAGAATAAATTAAACCCACAAAACTTCAAAGAAAAGTCCCCAGGAGTGAAAAAATATCCTGAATCTATAGAAGTAGATCAAAAAGGTTCAATTGATTTTGGTTTTAGAAATGCCTATAAAGGATGACCAATATCAAGATATGCATTTTTTGTTTAATTTTTATTTATTGATTTGAGAGAGAGAAGCATCAATTTGTTGTTCCACTTCCTGATGCATTCGTTATTGATTCCTGTATATGCCTTGACTGGGGATTGAACTGACAACCCTGGCGCGTTGGGAAATTGGTCCAATCAACTGAGCTACCCTGTCAGGGTGCAAGATATATTTTTTAACTTATTAAGCTACAAGGGTATAGGAAGCTTTTAAAAAGGATAATTATTTGAAAGTGAGAGAGAGACTTAATGACTCAGATTTTTTAAAAAATTGCAGTTGTAAAGACAATGGAACATTGTCTATAAAATTCTCTGGTTAAAACTATGTGCATCAGCCAAATTGACGTATTTAAGAATTTACATTTTCAAATGTGCAATGACTCAGTAAATGTGTTACACATGTCTGATTTCTTGAAGTCATACTTAAAATATTAACTCAGACTTTGATTTCCAACAACATGATGGATTATATTCCAGAGCTGCCTGATATAGCAAATAAAAATACATAATGCCCATAATACATTATGTTTTAAATACATAAAATACATAATACTAATTTTACAATCTGAAGTTTAGATTTCAGATAAACAATGAATAATCTTTTAGTGTTAAGTACGGCCCATGAAATATTTGGGATATACTTACACTGAAAGAGTATTCCTTATTTACCTGAAATCTACACTAATTAGGAGATCCTGAATTTTTTGGAACCCTATGTGGTCTGAAAATATCCCAAAATATGCAACTACAAATGCTGAATTAAAAAAATAAACCAGACAAACTAAAATATTTAAGTTGTGTGACTGAGCTCATGAGGAAGTTAAAAAAGTCCCTAGGGCAGCAATTTTCAACTGGCGTGTCACACAAATTTTTACAACATGCAATTCCTTTGTTGTTGAAGGGGAGAAGATGGCAGCCAAGTAGATGGAAGGTGAGTCCACTTGCTCTTGTCCCCAACTCAGATACTTGGCTGATCTGAAAAAATCAACTGATCATTCAGTGGAATCTTAGCTGATAGGAATTTTGGAAGCCAAGGAGTGCAGAAGATGCTTCGCGATGGGGCTTAAGGAGATTTTATAGGCCAAAGGGGAAATACCCCAGGCTCGGCCCCTGTGGGCTCAGAGAGCCTGGTCACGGATCGCAGCCCTGCAGCTCCCTCCCCTCCCAGGGCAGAGAACCCCCGTCCCTCCCCTTACCTCCCCCCGGGACCGTGCTGGGAGTGACTTGGATACATAAAGTTGGGGAAATCCAGGCTACACACACACACACACACACACACACACACACAGTGGGCAGCACACCCATAGCTGCAGCAGCAAATGCCAACGGGAGAGTGCCAGAGAGACAGAGGGACTCTATCTGCACCTGGGTCAGGCAGAGGCAGGCCACAGCCAGCTGTGAGTGTGAGAGACTTTTGGCTTTTTGGAGAGGGGGTGTGTGTGGAAAACCTGACAGTGGCTCAGCGCTGCAGAGAGACTTTTTAAAAGAGGAACTAAGGCATGCTGGGCATGAACCCAGTGTGCCCCTACCCTGCCAGCAAGGGGAAAGGATTGTGGGCAGTTTGCTGCCACTGAATATAGCTAGGCGGGGAGATCAGAAAGGTGCACAGCACGGGGATTTCACCGTCCCAGCCCAGGGCAGCTAGCAGGCCAGGCTGGAGGCGGTGCCGAGTGGGGTTTAGGGCTGTCTGCTCTGGGGGCGGTGGGCTGGGAACTGGCCGGGCAGGAGTTGAGCACTTGAGATTATTTACAGCCAGACACAGCTCCCTTCCCTGGCAGAGATCAAACCTCCAGGAAGGGGAGGGCACACCCAGCCCCACCTCGTGCAGGATCACAAACACCACCACCTGCAACAGGGAAGCTCTGGCAAAACTGGACAGGTTCAAGAGCCCCCTACAGGGCACATGCCAGCAAGAGAAAGACAGGGAAATGCCTGAAGGGCCCGTTTTGAACTTGTCTCAGGGAGACAAAACACCGTATTTGACATGTATAATGCGCACCCATGTTTTTGGCCCAAACTTTCAGGAAAACAATCTTTTCATTTAATTTTTTTAATTCAATTATTTATTTATTTATATTTGAGGTTTTTTTCCTCAAACAAATTTGGAGTTGAAACTGTATGATTAGTGTAGTCCTGGAAACCCTAAGCAGATAAACTTATTTCAGGTAGTTCCAAGTTAATAACCTGGTGGAGCAGAGCAACTGACAGAATCAAACAAACACCCCTCTGACGAAATGCCAGTGAGCCCAGGTCTTGCAGGAGTTCCTCAGACAAAGCCATCCAAACAGCAGTTCACCGTGCAGAATGACCAGACACATCCAGAGCCAGCCGCCACAAAGAAGGGCCGTGGAGTCATCAGGACAATGAAGGCACAACCAAAGTAAATAAAGTAATCAATTCATTAAAAGAAAACAGCAGAATCAGAACCCTAGATTTTCCTATGTCAGAATGTGGTACTGGATGTATAATATGAAGTAAGTGAAAAAACAATACACTAGTAAAAGTAGGCAAGTTTTTAAAAGGAAAAAAACTGAGTATTTAAAAATACAAACTGTAGTCATTAAAATTAAAAATTCTGTGAATGGATTAAGTAGAAGATTAGACACAGCTGAAGGAGAAGATGCGTAAATTGGAATATAGAGCTGAAGTGACTGTGCAGCACAGCAAAATCATGAATAATATGGGAGAGAGGTTAGAAAACATGAAACATAAAAGGAGGGACTTCACATTATGTTCAGCTGTGCTCTCAGAGAAGAGCATAGGGGGTAGGGGGTGAAATTAATACTCAAAGAGATCATGAGTGGAGGTTCTAAAACTGGGGAAAGATTTCTCATGTTGGACACATTAAAATCCTCACTTAAGCATATGGGATTTTAAACTCATAAATAGATAATGAAAAGATCTTAAGAGAATATTTTGCTGATCAGTGTGCACCGATCAACCTTTCCAAAGAACAGTTTAGCAATATTTACTCATGATTAAAATGTCCGTATCCTTTTACCCTGTGATCCTACTCCTAGGAGTTTATCCTAGTGAGATAATCTGGTAACATGTTGATCTCTGCATAAGTTTTAATAGTGATTTAATTCAATTTCAATATCCAGCAGTAGGAACATTAATAAATAAGAGAAAGTATAGCAGGGTAAGGCCAAAATGAGCCTGTAGGATTTAATTCAGGGGTTTCTTATGTGATTCTGTACAAAATACATAACTCGATGTAACCACCAGAATTACTATTCTAAATTTTCAAACCCAATAGGTCCTGTCTTAAAAACCTAGAGATGAGATTAAATTCACTTATTGTTTGACAAATACAGCGAGGTGCTAATGGTGTGTTATCTTATCAGTAGGGGAATATGAACAGTGCTTTGTAGTCTTTAAAAAATATAGATGACATGGTAGTAGAATCTACATGACTGCCTGAACTTTGTCAGTGTTCTCTGTATCATTCAGCACTGTTTTATTTAGTATCCCAAAACATATTTTATTACTCGCTACTACTCGATAATAAACTCCAGTTTTCAATGGTACATATTTCTCATTATGAATCTAAATATGCAGACTATTTGTTCTGTTTCCAGTCACTATACTCTGCAAAAATGGCATATTAAAAATAGTATCCATATTTGTGTATTAATTTGTATTAAAAGCCTCATGAAACAATTATTGTAGATAAAGAACTATTGCATTTTATGTGTTTTTAAAAGACTCTATCTCCTCTCCTATATAAATTGGGTACTTTTTCAAATGCATTATCTGAGCCCAAGGAGTTGCAAAGATTTAAACAGGAAAACATTCACAGAGGAGATCAATGTTAAAGGACAGGAATTATAACTTTCAGTCATTGTGTCCAAATGAGAGATTTTAACCTAAAATGATAAACTTGTCTTTTTGCCAAGTCAGATGTACATTGTAAACATAAAGTAATTCCGGATGGTCCTACAATATGGCCTCATTCAGCATAGAGACTTTACCTAGTCCACAGAGCACATAAGAGATGTTGCTTTATATTGATGGAGTTACAGAAGACTCCAATTTATGACTTAAAAGTGACAATTTCTGTTGTAAACAACTTTTTCTTTTTTAAGTATATTTTATTGATTATGCTAATATAGTCCCAATTTTTTCTCCCCTTTTCCCCATTCTGCCCTGCACCACCCCCACCCCCCAGGATCCCCCACCCTCTTAGTTCATGTCCATGGGTTGTACATACAATTTCTTTGGCTTTTCTATTTCCTATACTCTTCTTAACCTCCCCCTATTTTATGCCTACCAATTATGCTTCTTGTTCTCTGTACATTTTCCTGCCCATTCTCCCCCTCATCCCACTGATAACCCTCCATGTGATCTCCATTTCTGTGGTTCTGTTCCTGTTCTAGTTTGCTTAGTTTGTTTTTGTTTTTTAGGTCCAGTTGTTGATAGTTGTGAGTTTGTTGTCATATTACTATTCATAGTTTTTTATCTTCTTCTATTTCTTAGATAAGTCCCTTTAACCTTTCATATAGTAAGGGCTTGGAAATGATGAACTCTAACTTTACCTTATCTGGGGAGCACTTTATCTGCCCTTCCATTCTAAATGATAGCTTTGCTGGATAGAGCAATCTTGGATGCAGGTCCTTGGTTTTCAGGGCTTTGAATACTTCTTTCCAGCCCCTTCCTGCCTGCAAGGTTTCTTTTGAGAAATCAGCTGTGTCTTATGGACACTCCTTTGTAGGTAATTGTCTCTTTTCCTCTTGCTGCTTTTAAGATTCTCTCCTTCTCTTTAATCTTGGGTAATGTGATTATGATGTGCCTTGGTGTGTTCTTCCTTGGGTCCAATTTCTTTTAGACTCTCTGGGTTTCCTGGACTTCCTAGAAGTCTATTTCCTTCACCAGATTGGGGAAGTTTTCTTTCATTATTTGCTTGAATAAGTTTTCAATTTCTTGCTCTTCCTCTTCTTTTTCTGGCACCCCTATGACTTGGATGTTGGAACATTTAAAGTTGTCCCAGAAGTTTCTCAGCCTCTCCTCATATTTTTGAATTCTTGTTCCTTCATTTTGTTCTGGTTTATTTCTTTCTTTTGTTCCAAACCATTGACCTGAGTCCCAGTTTACTTCCCTTCACTGTTGGTTCCCTGTATGTTTTGCTTTATTTTACTTTGGGTAGCCTTTCTTCCTTCCTTCATTTTGCAACCGAGCTCAATCAGTTCTGTGAGCATCCTGATTACCAGTGTTTTGACTCCGCATCAGATAGGTTGGCTATCTCCTCATCACTTAGCTCTTTTTCTGGAGTTTTGATCTGTTCTTTCATTTGGGCTATATTTCTTTGTCTTAGCACACCTGTTACATTGTAAGGGGTGGAGCCTTAGGGATTTGCCAGGGGGAGGCAACCCCTGTCTGGCAGCAGTGTACGTGGGGGTGGAGCCAGAGAGGGAACAATGGTGCTTGCTTGGCTCTTGCTACACTTTCAGTCACATCCCTCACTTCCCACAAGTGGATTGTGCCCTTTCAGGTGCTGATTCCCAAGTGGGTGGGCTTGTGGGAACTCTCCTGTGAGACTGGGAGTTTCTCCTGCCTTCACAACCCCCATGGAATTTTACAGCTAGAGGTTTTGAGTCTAGTTTTTTGATCCACCAGCCCCCCACCTTGCCTGCATGGTCTGTGCCTTGCCCCTCGGGTCCTCTTCTCCCAGCTGCCCATCTCTGCTCCTCCTGCCAGTCTGGATGAATGTTTCTTTAACTCTTTGGTTGTCGGAGTTCCATGCAGTTTGATTTTCTGGTAGTTCTATTTGTTTATTGTCTTTAAATTGGTTGTTATCCTTCCTTTGGTTGTGTGAAGGAGCAAAGCGTTTCTAACTATGCCTCCATCTTGGCCGGAACCCTCACAACTTTTTCTAAGAGCATTCCCATGTCTTCATGAGAACCAATAGTAGCACATTTACTTTTAATTAAAAAGAAAAGTCTATGCCCCTGGATTGCTAGCTACTATCACCTTAGTTCCCAGAAAAAAGATCCAAATTGAAAAACAGTTCTACCAAATTTCATTAATTTCTCCAGAATTTCAATATGTACTCTCAGTTTTAAGAAAACTTGCATTTTTTTCAACTCTATGACCATATTCAGTTGATTAACATATAATTCAAATGCACACCAGAAGTTATCATTTTAGTATCTGGATTACAGTTTGCTTTTAAACACAAATAGTTGAATCAAATATTTCACATTTCACAGTTCAATTTTAAATATATTTAATTTAAATATATGAAATTTCAGTATATTATCATAGATTTAAATTAAAAGTTTGCCACTTTGCAGCTCCACTCCTATTAGAAAAAGATGATTTCTGCCTAACTTAATCAGCAAGTGGTCTTTATTGCCTTAAGTATTAATTGATTAGGTTCTCGTTAAGGTCAAAAGCACATTTGGCTGACCAGAGGCAGCCAATTGGCCCATTGTCAGCCACGCAGGTTTACACTGACTGAACATAATGGCAGTTATTTGACTGTCAAGTCACAAGGTCACTGAATCCTTTGCGCACTTTGCCCTTCAAAAGGGTAACAGTCATTCAGACACCAAAAAGCATTCATAAAAAAGATTTAGTTTATTATTATTGACTTAAATCACTCTTAGAAACAGGTGCTTCATTCTCTTTGGACAAATGATGTATCATTTCTTTGTGAAATACTTGAGGTCTGGTTGAAATCCTGTGGTTGATTGTGTCTGAGAATTTTTGTTCAGCAAGCAGCTTGCAATTGAAACTCTAAATAGGTTTTTAAAAGGCAGACCAAGCCAATGACTATATCCCTTTGCAATAGAGGCTTTTCTCCTGATAAGTGATAGCAGTGGTGTGGAAGAGGTTGGGCACACAGGTGTGGAAATGCCTGTGGGGCGTCCATCTCTAAGTTGAGGGTTAGAACCACATCTGAGTCTCAATGAGGACATCGGTATGCTTTGCATATCCACTGCTCTTGACATGAGATATTGGATATTTGCTACAGAATGAAAAAGAAATGAGAATGCAAAGTTATTCATGGACCAATAATCTAAAATTTCTGTCCCTGTGGTTTTTTTTTATCATAAATCATTACACCTAATTTATATGGTACTAAGGTAACTAGTTGCATTTGTTAGTTTATTTCATTGTTTCTATTATTTTATGTCTTCTATTTAAATTTAACATCATTATCCCTTACATTTCCTATTATTGATTTCTATCACTGATGATTCCATGTGTGAGATTTTAAGGGGAAAATATTTTTGTTCAGCTATCACTTTTACAATTTGTGCATCTAGATCAGACTAGAAAATGAAGTCAGCTTAGATTCTTACGTTTGCACTCTGCCCTCCTGAAATATGCATTCCATCAAACATCACATTCCATCAGTTCTAGTCAGCGAGTACCACCGATAGAAGTACTCTGCACTTCAACCCGTTTTCACTGCCTCAAGTCAGCAACTCGTTGTCTCTTGATTAAACTGTTGTAACACCTTTTTACTGGTATTCAGAAATGATTCAAGGGCCCTCTGTTGGCATGACTGTCTTCCCACTAGACTTTGACTCTTTCAGACTAGGGTGATATATATTCACATTGTATTCCCAGGAAACATTTAGTGCTTGGCACATAAAGGCATTCAGGAACAATTTACTGAATAAATAAGTGACCATAATTAGCTTTATTCTACATATAAATGTAAACCTTGATAGAGTAGTAATTTGTTATGATTTAAGAATGCATTAAATCAAAATTTTCACTAGTATTAAATTATTAATACTTTCTCAGACTATTATAAGAGGCAGTGAATTGTAATTCATTCATGTGACTAAACCAACAGCATTAAATATGAAGACAGAGTGGGAGTCCAAGGCAAAGGAAAAAATTACTACCATAACTCTTGAGGAATTAAGCTACCAAGTATACATGGAAAACAAATCCATATGCTATCTAAACATTTGCTTTGTTTGTGGGATTATATCATTTTCTGGTAATTCACCATTGATAAACAGTTACTATCTATATATGGTTTATCAAGTACCAAGCACTCCATATACATTTTCTGTCATCCTCTCAAGCACCACATAATGTAGCTATACTAATTGTCATTTTACAGAAAAGAAAATTGGTTTCACAGGGGTACTTATCAAAAGCCTGAGTCCAATATACTACACTAATCTGACACTAAGTTGGCATCTTTCTTTAGAACTTTGAACCATCTATTAAACATTATTCTGCAACTCCATTAGATGTTGTGTAGAAATATTTCATATCTAATATGGGTTAGAGGCTGGATAATCAGTAGAACCAAAGATGAAGGAGATGATAGTGGAAATTAAAGGTAACATGACTTAGTAGTTAAGACTACATGGGCTTTGACATAACATAGCCCTACTTCTTTTTATCGGTGACACTGTTACAGATGTCCCCCACCCACCCTCTGCTCACCCCCACCCAGCTCCCCTATCGTCTGTGTCCATGAACAGCACTACATTTGAGTGCCAACTCTGCCGTGTCCTACCAGTGTAAACTTGAGTGAATTACTCGACTTCCAAGTTTCAGAGCACTCATCTTTAAACTAGATATCATAGATAGAACTACCAATGGATTTATGAAGACCAGATGAGATCATGCAGTTAAGATTTTTAGCACAGTAATGGCACATCAAAATGGCTCAGTAATGTTAGCTATTATTCTTGTCAGTAAAGCTTTCCTACCAAAATGAACAGTTTGGGTATGTACACTTTGGTATCCTTGGCTGAATCTGTGTCCAGATGAGAAATTCCAGGCGAGACAGCTTTGGGAAAGTGAGACCCAGTATGGCATATTAAGCCTCAAGTCAAGGGGTCAGGCTGACCCGAACAACCAGGCAGGAGGAAAAGTGTCTATTTTTCAAGTTCACTCAGAAGACATTCTCACATCGCTTTTTTTCTAAGTATTTAGGAAAAGTCTTGCTGTAGCTTTCAAACATTAACAACAGGTTTACTGGGAGGACATGAATAAGCATAAACAGCATAAGAATGTGTGGTATCACAAATTCACAGTCACAATGAACTACCTTTAATATGCATCATCCTTTTTTATTGTATGGACTTACTTTACTGTCATTTTAAGCAACTTCTATTAACAGCATACCATTTCATAATTACAAATTGGTTGGCAGCTTTCTTTTAGATTCAGTTGAATGCAAAGAAAAATTGGACATGCAGAAATAAAAATTGAACATTTCTGGTGCTGCCGAGAAGGCTTGGAAGACGACAAAGCCTGACTCAGTCTTGGAAAGAATCATTTACTTCCAGAAAAATATAGGGACCCCAGATCTATTCATCAGACAGAGAAGGGTGAGCTGAACATGAACACAGACTGCAGCCAGACACTCATTCTTTTCCAAATCAGATTCTCATGAAACGTTTTTATTTCTTTTAGTGAGACAAATGAGTTTCTCTAATACTTCATACATCCATTGTTAAAATTCAATTCAAAAACAACTCCAAGGTCAGATGTCAATTTTGTTATGTTTCATTGTGGATAATCCTCTTCTTTTTTCTTTGTCATTAAGCCCCAAAAATATAAAGAACTGCTGAATTCATGTTAGATATCAAGCTCAGACTAGTGTGATAAAGTATGAAGTTTCTGAGACCAGTTGGGGCAACTTGTAATGGTTTTGAGGAGAAAGCATATTTCGTTTGGGAAGATAAGGAGGGGAAATAACCTGTTAAGGCAGTGACTTAGGATCTTACTAAAGAAAGCATTTTAATTGTCTTGATAATCGAATCTAATAATATCCTTTTCCCTTTAACAGAAAATTATATTCCCCATATTTTTATGGGTACTCTTCTCTTAGACTAAGCAAACTGCTTATAACAGGAGAAGTGAATTCAAGGAGGATCATATTTTTTAATGACTTTCCCCAGCCTAGCATCAGAGAGCCTGAGTCAGAGAGCCTCTGTCACTCAGCACTGGGTCAGACTCAGACACTTTTATTCCTTTCGCTGCAGAGCACCAGAGACCTGGACCAGACACACAGGAGTCTAATTCCTCCATCTACTCAAGCTGACCTCTAACAAAATTCTTGCTGGTTTTCTCTCCGTTTGTCTGTGAAGAGAGTTTTTATTTTCAACTCCTCTGATTTAACAGAGGAAAAAGGTTAAAAAAAAAAAAAGCCAAACCCCTTCTCTTAAAAAAAAAAATCGTCTACATTTTTCCACTGAATTGAAGCCAAAAACTCTGCAGTTTTACTTTCATATCTCAGAGTTGTACCCTGACCCTTCCTATGACCAGTGGGGCTGGTTGCATAAGGACTATCTGGGTGCCTTGCGAAAAGTGCTATCTTCCCCCATATTTCAAAACACTCACAGATATTTTATCATTAATTAGTATTCATATTATGTCTCAAACAATCTGTTCACAAATAGCGGAAGTGAACTAGTTGAACGGCTCTTCTGTTTGTCTAGTGAATAACATGGATGATCTATGTAGAGCCGAAGACCTTATGAAGGGAGGAGGCGCTCATGTGCTGGGTAGGCTCCTCCTGGAACATTTAGAAGCTTACCTGTTTGAGAGGCTGGACTTCTCCCGAAAATCTATACTTGGCAAAGAGGATGGGGATTCACAGGCCTCTTTAAAAATAAGACCCATGCCTCTTCAAGTCACAGCATCCTCGACTGGCTTTTCATCATGGTAACGTGCCACTTGGGAGCTGGCCGGACTCATTCAGCGACATATATTTCATAGTGGGGTTTTTTTAATCGCTTGTTCTTTCAACCACAACATGCTTTGCATTTTTCTTTCAAATTTTAGGTTGTATATATAGATTGATCAAAACAATATTTTTAACATTCCAAACAATTTAGAAAGATAGTGGATGGGTGTCAGCTACTCTATTATGTTCATCTCTTCCTCCTCCCCCTCTTCAGCTGCTAATCTTAGAACTTGTGTGCCAAGTTGTATAAGATACTCTTCCAGTAGCTACATGTGTGACTCTTTTGTGAGCTCCACAGACAGTTATGAGGACAGATTTGGAGTTGCATATGGGACTGTCACACAGTTTGATTGCCCTGTCTTCCAGGCACTGAGATTTCTTTTCACTGAGTTTTAATACTGAGGAATGTTTAGTTGTGATAAAAGTTCAGTGAAATCTCTATTAAAAAATTTACATACCCCAAGAACGGGGAAGAGAAAATAGTTTTTACTTGCCATCACTCTATATTTGGTATCTATGCACACTGAATAGTTCATATGTTTATTTTTTCTAATAGTGAAAAAAATTCACAGAATTTTTATGAAAATTAAAAGTTAAGGGCCTTATTATCCTCCTTGCTTTTTTGGAATGAGATCTAGTAGATATTTCGACAGAAAAAGAAAACAGATGCTTTGTAAAAATAAAGTCTTATATAATTCATGTCCAATTATAGGGGATGATTTGCAGAAAAAATGTGATCTATCAACTGTTATGAGCCAAAAATCCAATGTCTTCAGTCTGTGAGGTGGTGAGGAGAAGATCCATTTCCAGCTTTACAGACATGTATTGAAAACTCTCTTCCAGGACCCACACACCACAGCCCTCATTGCATCGAAGCACAGGGCCACTTTTGAGGCATGAGGAGCCTTCAAAGAGGTTTTTTTTCTTAATCATGTTTCAAATACTTCGGAAGAATAAATAATCCCATTGGTACCTGTGTCCAATGACTGAAGACATACCTATATTATGATATAAAAGTGTTAATCCGTATACTCAGAGCTTGTTTTCCTTTTAATGCCCAGTGTGTCGGACTGCTCGTCCTCATATGAATTTCACCCTGTGAAACAAATACAGTGGTTAACTGTTTGGGACTGAACCTTAATTTGGTTCAAAGTCTTAATTCAGAAATGCTAATGATGACTATTATGCATGGAGTTTAGGCTGCTCTGAGCCTAAACTCTATAAAACATGTGTTTTATACACATTACTTTTAATTCTCAGAATAATCCACCAAAGTACTTATTATCGCCTTCCTGCCAGTAGAATAAGACCTCAGAAATAGCTTGGAAGAGGACAGAAGTATATTTTCTCATTTCAGACCTTAATTTCTGCTCCCTATTTTAGGGTGGAGATGTCCTATACCTTGCTGGGTAAATTGTACTAGTGTGTTGCGCAACGAAACTTGTGAGTGGTGGAATACGAAGGGAGGCTTCCTGCCCTTAAACCACACCCGAGACTTCCAGGGGCTACAGCAGAGGCGCGGCGGGACTGCACCACGTTCTCAGCGCTCCGTGCTCTGGAAAGAGCAGCACGCTCATTGTGACTGCGCTGGCTGCCTGGGGGAAGAACTCAAGGACACATAAAAAGGTACCTATAGTATCTATTTTATTTCTAGTCTACAAAAGAGCAATTTATTGAAAAGGTTTTCTTCAGAAAATATCAAGTCTTTCTCAATGCATTTCATTAGATTTAAACTAAATCTGGCATAATACGGTTTGATGGAGCTGTTCTGTTCTGCCTCGTAAGTGGCTGTGCACAATCAAGGAAGAAAATTGCTTAATAGGAAGTTATAGTCATCACTAACTTTATCTTAATTCCCCAAAGCAATAAGATGAGAACTCTTTAAGAGCAGCTGAGAGCTCTCAGAAAATGTTCAAAAATACCCTGTTTAGAAACATTTCTGCCCAAATGTCACACTGTATATTTTGGGGATGGGGATTTATTTTTCTGATATTTTGTTCACTTGGGGTAGTTTTATATCTCCAAAGACATTTGAAAAGAATCTTATCAATCTATTCTAAAATAGTTAACAGAGATTGTTTTTCAGCATGAGATCTGTACCCTGTTTGGGGTTGTAACTTCTTGTTATCCCACAGACATCAAAAGCCATTTCTGAAATATATGCAATTTAAATAATACCATTGTTTATATTATTGTATTATCAGAAAGTATTAGATTTTTTAAAGGAATAATAGGTTGTTGATTTGCATCTATTCTAGAAAGAACTTAGAAGAACCTGTTCACTGTTAATGTTACAATTTATATTGGCAATACATTATTTGCAAGTGATGTTCTTACCTGCCTAGTAAACCCATGAGACATGTGAACAACCCGTAAAATTAATAAGAGTTTTAGTAAGATTTAGAGTTTAGTAAGATTGGTACAGTCTACTTAGGAAATATGAAAAAAAATCTTTTACTTTCTAAATATCAGCAGTAACCAATGACAAAGAAAATGGGGGGGAAGACGACATGCACAGCAGCATAAAAAACAATAAGAAATTTCAGGGCTTCTATAAAAAAAACCATAAATTTTTATGGCAGGATGAAGTCTTTAAAGAAATGGAAAGGTTTACCATGTTTCTGAATGAAAATGATTTAAAGACACCTGTTTTGTATAATTTTATTCTTAAAAATAAATTTAATTGTATTAGCATCAAGGTTTACAGGTACTTTGTACAATGATTCTCAAGTAGATATGATAGCAGGGGACCACTTCGTACAGTGTGTGATTGTCTAACCTCTATGCTGTTCCCTGCAACTGATGCAAAATAATACTGAATGTGAGCAACAGTTGCAAATAAAAATTTAAAAAATGGTAATAACCAGGTAGCTTTATATTTTTTAAAATGTAGACAGGGAATAACAAAGCAGGCAAAAATAGCTTAGAAATTTTTACCAAAAGGAAAAACTAGAGGAGAAACAGGGGTATAGAGGAAAGGAGGAAGAATAAGAAAGCCTTACACTGTTAGATATTAAAATATAATGTAAAGATACAATTAAAATCATGCAGCATTGATACAGTAACAGATAATAACGAGTGGCTCAAACTTGGAATTTCTCTTAAAATTGTGTGTTTTCACATTCGTAGAGGTAGGAGTGTTTCTTTAAATTCAGTGGGAACACAGGGGTCACGCTGCCTATCGCTGATTTGGCACACCTGGTATTGGAGGTGCCTTGTATTTCATCAGTGAGCCTGCGCATTGCTGACCTGCTAACAAGGTGGAGTCTGCCTGCAGTCGGCACTAGCTGCCTCTTCCGTACTTTGATGATGACACTTGCAGTTTCTCTGAACCCATTAAGGTCCGGGGCTTGTATGTCTGAGAGCCTTTCCCCTCCCTGTGACTCCTGGGTTCTGTAGAATTCTTATAGAAGTTGCTTTCTTCAATTGATAAGAAAATATTTCCTGGATTTGTTCTTTAATTATTTTTGCCGTGGCTGACACACTTGAATGTGAGCTATTTCACAGATTACTCTCCCTCCCCACCGTGGCTTCATTTGATATTAAATGCAAGCTAAAAAATAAGATGATATATGAATTTAAATTATTTAAGCTAAACAAGTTTTCATATAGAGTAAACATACTTATTCATAGTATCATAGTGTATTTCTTCTCACTCATCCACAGATGTGGGCCCCAATTTGGAAAGAGTTTCAGTAAGAATAGCTTAGAGATTATTTTCAGTGAGACTAAGAGGAAAAATAAATACTGGTCATCCTTAAGGATCTTGAAAAATAAGGTAATTTCTCAGCATGCCAACCACACCCACCTTACAACTAAATATAATGCAAATTGCCACATCAAATGGAAAATTTGAGTATTCCATTTAGTGGTATTTAGTTTCCTGCTTAGTTAATGTCAATTTAGGTACTGTTTATAGTAATTTGCCACAGAATGATTATATGTCATTATTTAGCTGTTGCAAGAGAATGCATTCATAGCTAAAAAGAAAACGAGTTTGGGAAAGATTATTTTGCTGAGTTGAAATTTATGGCTAGTATTTTAAAGCATAATGAATCTACTTTTGCTTTAAAATAGTTGGGTATCGGAAGTTAAATGATCATTTTATAATTTTCTATAAAGATAAAGAGTTTTTTTAATTTTCACCTGAGGATATGAGGATATGTTTATTGATTTTAGAGAGAGAAGAAAGGAGAGAGAGAGAGAGAGAGAGACATAGATGTGAGAGAGAAACATCGATTGGTTGCCTCTCCTAACGTGCCCTAACCAGGGATCAAACCTGCAACCCAGGTATGTGCCCTGAATTGGAATCTAACCCTCAACCCACTGGTGCATGGGGTAATGCTCCAACCAACTGAATCACCCAGCCAGAGCAAAAGAAGGTGTTTTTAATTTAAATACTCATGCCTAAAAGGAATCGGCTCAATTCTTATTGTAATAATTAGTAATCTAAACATATCATAATAAGCTATTGTACTCTTTCTAGAAATTTTTTGGTTCTTAGATTTTCTTTGAAGGTGCTAGGAAAGTGTAGACTGACATAATATCATTCAACATGCTGATAATGTTGGTTCTTAAAACTTTACTAAATTAACTTGACAGTTTTAAATTAAGTATCATCTGTGTTTTCCCTTTCTCCATCTTTTTAATGACAGTGACATATAATATGATGGTTTTATGAGTGGTTTTCCTATCTCATTCATCACAGTAATCAATGGGGAAAGGAGCCATATGGGTTGTAGTCCATTTGTATCGGATGAGACAGATGGCATTATTGATAGATGGAATAATTCCAAATATTTATTGTATAATGATATCACAAGGACTCTGACTTCTAAATTTAATACATTAATTTTTATAGTAACTGGTAAATTTAAATAGTTTATTCAGTTACATGTATCCATTTAATTATATCAACATGTGAGTTATAACACTAATTATCTTTCAGTTTGTACTTCACTTTACACAATGGGCATTACTCTTTCTAATCCTTTGTGTTCACTTATCTGATTTCTGACCCAGTTATCAGTTTGGTCTTGAAGACTTTAAAGCTGAAAACAGCAGGTAGAGCACAAGATCAGTTAGACATAGGATCCCAGAAGTGAACTAAGCGAAGATTCCGTAACAGTTCTCTCCCCATAGAGCCTTTGTCCTGAGAGAGGCAGAGGGGAAAGGGATGGTCTTAAAGACCTTCTTTACATTTAGCTCTTGCATAGTTTCTACACTCAGTATATTTCTTAAAATTATGTTCTAATATAACTGTGGACATAAGGATGTAATTATGTGTTTCAGGTTCTCATTATATTTTTTTCTCAATTTGAAATTGAGTTATTCAAAGGAGGGTTAATGCTGGCATAGTATCATTATGGCACTGGCTTCCAAATGTTTGATATCATTCCAGAATCATGATTGCACTACAAGAAATAAATGAAACCCAGTGGGAAAGAGGTCATTTTTTACTTTCACATTTTATATTATTGTATTGTTTGAATGCCTACTGAATGCATATAGTCATGCCTCACTTCTGCAATTGCAAAGTTAAAGATTATAGTCTGAGTCATTCTAAAACTTCTATTGCAATTGTTTTATGTTTTAAATATTATCAACCCTATTGTCACTGCTAAGAGCTGTCTGATAGTACCTCCAGCTTATTTACTATATTATTTAAGAAGTAATATAAATTTTTTAAGAGTAGTAACCATTTTTTCCAAACTGAAAATCAGGACACATTGTCCAACAGTCATGTGTGTGTGTGTGTGTGTGTGTGTGTGTGAATTTGTTACTGTGAAAAAATTACAAAGACATAAAAACTAAAGGTTTCTTATTTACATTATAAATGTATTGTTACATTCATTACTGACTGACACCACTGAATTCCCAGGATCTAGCTCACCGCCTTGCACGTATCACGAACTCGATGTTTGCTGACTGAGATATTGATAAACAAGTTAGGGTGCTTCACATTCACAAGGACAATCGGAAATATAAAGAGTTTAGTTATATGCTTTCAAAACAATAAGGCAATCCCACTAATCAAATAGAAATGTTATACTATATTTTGATAAGATCAATCTTTTAAATAAATTCTTATAGAAATAGACTATGTAATATATTGGAAGAGTATGCTGACCAAGCTTTATAGAGGCAAAAATATTTAATAGTGTTCAGTGAGCCAAAGGACAAAATAACTTAGACCTATCTAGAGACATCCCATTCCAAACAGACTCTCTACTGTATGATTTACAAAAGAGAGAGAGAGAGAAACAAAACCAAACCACTGCCTTCATTTATACTGTCCTGGAAAGTGCAATGGGTCAAATATACCCTGATGGGTCCAGATTTCTCCAATACTCTAGGACAGTTTCAGAAATATTGATTGAAATGTCATAGATAGTATTCTGATAGCAATCTCAGGACCAATAATAAACCAAGAAAAATACTAGCACTAATTAAAGTGATATGGAATTTGAAATATTCTACATATGTTTACTGTTCTTTCAAAAACAATCAGTATAAGTAAAATAAAGAGGCATGAATACTTTGGTGTCCCTAAGCCTTATATTTTCTTTGTTTATGTAATCATATACATGAGTGCTTTCCAGTAAACTTTGGGAATAATTTTTACTCTGAACTTTGTACAGTAGTTCCCCCTTATCCATAGCTTCACTTCCTGTGTTTTCACTTACTTGTGGTCAACCATAGTCCAAAAATGTTAAATAAAAAATTTTAGAAATACACAATTCAAAAGCTTTACATTATGCACCATTCTGAATGTTGTGGTGAAATCCTGCTGCCTCCTGCCTGGATATGAATCATCCCTTTGTCCAGCATCTCCACGCTCGATGAGGTCTGTCCAGAAAAAGTCCAGCCATTGTTAATATAGCAAGAACAGTTTGCCTGACTTCCATGTAACCTGGCAGCCACGGAGAGTGGACTGGAATGCACGTGTGTGAACAATGACCACTTCCTTGTACTAGTCAGTGGGGGTGGTAGACGTTGTTGAGTGAGCATGTGTCCTGTGTGGCCATCGCATTCAAAATGACTGAGCAAGTAGAGCAACAAATCTGCATCAAATTTTGCATTAAGCTCGAACATTCCTCCACAGAAACTATTCGGATGATCCAGAAGGCCGCAGCTATGGGCAACTGGTGATTGGCAGTTGCATCATGACAACTCACCTGCTCATGCGTCATGTTTCATGCAGAGTTTTTTGTCAAAACCTCCAATCACCCAGGTGACTCAGCCCCCTTGCAGCCCAGATTTGGTGCCCTGTGACTCCTGGCTTTTCTCAAAACTAAGATCACCTTTGAAAGGAAAGAGATTTCAGACTGTTGATGAGATTCAGGAAAACACGATGAGGCAGCTAATGGCAACTGGGAGCACTGTGTGAGGTCCCAAGGTGCCTACTTTGAAGGGCACTAAGGCATCATTGTCCTGTGCACAATGTTTCCTGTACCTTGTATCTTCTTCAGTAAATTTAGTCTTTGTTTTTCATATTAGAGAGTTCTAGCAAATTAAATCAAGCAATTCATCATGGAATATTATATGGCAATAAAATAATCAAATACTGTTTCTTGCTATAATATAGATGAACCTTAAAAACATTACTTCAAGTGAAAGCAGTTAGTCACAAAAGACTACAAATTTTTTTAATTGCATTCATATGAAGTGTCCAGAATAGACAAATCTGAAGATAAAAAGATGCAAAGTAGTTTTACTGGTCATATAACTGGGGATGGGAAGGCAATGGGGGAAAAATTGGAACAACTGTAATAGAATAACAATATAAAAACAAAACCACTCAAAAAAAGAAATGTCTCTATGTTTTATATTACATGGCTGGATACCTTCTGGACAGGCCTCATATATACTACCTGACCTGTAGTCACTTAGTAGCCCTCTCTGTTGTCATATTGACTGTCATGTTGTCACAGAGCTTACATTCTGGTACTCGTTTTACTTAGTAATGGTCCCAAAGCACAAGGGTAATGCTGAATTGCCAGCAATTCAGCATTACCCTTGTGCTTTGCTGGCAATTCAGATATGCTAAAGAGAAGCTGTAGAATGCTCCTTTAAGTGAAAAGGCAAAAGTTTGTGACTTAATAAGGAAAGAAAGAAAAATTGTATGCTGGGGTTGCAAAGGTCTATGGTAAGGATGAATGTCTATCCATAAAATCGTGAAGAAGGACAAAGAGGTTCGTGCTAGTTTTGTTGCCACACCTCAAACTGCAAACTGCCACAGTGTGTATGATAAGTGCTTCCTTAAGAAGGAAAGGCATCGCATTTGTGTGTAGAAGACACGAAACTGAAAATATGTTCCGACTGACGGCAAAGTATGGTACAGAAAGCACTAAGCAAAGACTTCAGCAAGGATCCCCTGAATATAAGGAACCATATTCACATAACTTTTATTACAGTTTATTGTTATAATTGTCCTATTTTATTATTAGTTATTGTTGTAGACCCCCTACTGTGCCTACTTTTTATTAAACTTTATCACAGATACACATGTTTAGGGAAAATCCATAGTATATGTAGGGTTCAGTACTATGCACGGGGGCCCTGGAACATATTTCCTGTGGATAAGGAGGAACTATTGTGTCTACATTTGCAGCCTTAATTTTTTCTTCAATTTTCTCACTATCTGTGTTCATCTCTCTCCCTCTCTCCTTCCTTCCTGGTGCTTTTTCATATACTGAGAGACAAACAGTAAAGCGTCCTCTCGGGGAACACTGCAATGTAGTTATGTTGTTTTGTGGTTATTGTCATTTTAAGGTTTTGTTTCTCCCTTTTTGTTTTAAATTTTGTATATTTGTAGAAGTTTTGTTATATCTTTCCAATGATGCAAAAAAGAAAACTCTCTGGAACTGAGCTGTTTCATTACATTTATAATGAACGAATGACTCTTTTCACTGTATTTTGCTAGAGGTTTTTCTCATGAAAGTCCTTATTTAGAGTTTGGGGTAGGGCCCATACTCCCCTCTCATCCACACCAAGAGATCATCATTACTAAAAATAAGACATGAAGAATAAGTCTCAAAATTTAATTTGCGTTCTAAGAATTTCATATGGCCCCAAAGTATACAAACAAAATACATTAAAATTGTGTTTTAAATAAGCAAGGCCTGCATGGAAGCAAATTTTCATTTCTTTTTTTAAAAAGATTTTATTTATTTACTTTTACAGAGAGGGGAAGGGAGGGAGAAAGAAAGGGAGAGAAACATGGGTCTGTGAGAGATACATGGATCATTTGCCTCTCACATGCCCCCAGCTGGGGACCTGGGCTGCAATGCAGGCGTGTGCCCTGACTAGGAATCGAACTGGCAACCTTTCAGTTCTCAGGCTGGCACTCAATCCACTGAGCCACACTAGCCAAGGCAAAATCTTATTTATAATATTTAAAAACCACTGGAATATCTATCCAATTACTCTTTAAAACTGCAATGCTCTTACAGAAGAAATAATTTAAGGTGCTCAGTAATAAATATTTAAATTCAGTGCTGAGTCATTCAGACTTTGATTTAATCAAACTTATCAGAAAAAAATTTTTTCAGGCCACCTCCTAAATTTCTGAAGATAGGATGACAGTAATTGATTGTACTAGTAACTAAAGAAATAAGTTGGGCATAGTAGGGCAACATATAAGCTAAAGTTCTGTAACAAAAGGAGCTTTTTGACTATGGTGTATTTAAGTACAGGAAAGATTGATGCTTGCCAAAAGCAAATGTAGTCAATCTTAGAGAACTGCTGACAATGAAGGGGAAACAAATAAAGATTTGGATATATAATATTGTTAAACTTTGTCAAGGAAATGTTCATTGTAATCAGGACTTCTTTTTGAAAATATAACATAAAAGTCTCCACCAAAAGACTACTCAAGTGTCTAACAATGCAAAAGTAGAATTTTAAAAAGGTACAAAGTTATGGCTGACATTAACAAAAATTGTGGGTTTAGATTATCAAAAAGCTATGTCCTAGATTTCATTGTCAATAATCTCCTACTAATAATTAATATAATCAGTTATGTTTTAACACTTTTGAAAAATATCGACATGAACCACATGAGACTCCATTGTGAATTCAATAGTTAAAATATGCAGTTGCTGTTTATTTCTTCTGTGCTGTCAGGTTGGTGACATTTACTTGGTAGCTAGATATTGTTTTGAATGTGCAATGATTTGAGTTATTAAAATACAGTTCACTTATGATCCATGTTAAGAACATGAAGTGCATTCAAATAACTAGGTAACATTAGGCCTTTCATCTCAAACGGTATGTTTCATTTCCCTAGGGTTGGGATTGCATTGAGATTTTGTATTCATCTGAGGAATTGCAATGAGAATATTTAACACGGGTCAAATGGAGAATGGTGGCACCCTGGAAGTGCTTAGAAATAATTCGCTGGTTTTCATACTTTGTTCTACAGTGGGATTGAAAAGATTACCATGCCTTGTTTAATGGTGTTATATTGTTCTGCTGTGAATCCAGTGAAATCTTTAGCAGAAAAGAGTACTAATTGCTGAAATGAATTTTACTAAAAAAGAAGGCACTGAAATCAAATAATTATACACTTAAACACATGAGATACTATTAACAATCTTTACCTAAAGAAACTCAGGGCTATGAATATTTTTTAAAAATTCTTGACGTTTCCTTTTTATTTCCATAGTAGAAAGTAGGGGGAAAATTGTGTTTTATTTGCCCGGAGACATGGGAAAGAATTACCCAGCAGAGCTGTGTAACCACAACTCTTTTTTTCCCCTAAAGCCATCTTTTTATTTGAGCAATGTAAGTGATTTTCCATCCTTCTCACTGAAGTGCTCAGGTGTATCAGCACCATTCTCCCTCTCAGGACATTGACTTTGTTAAAGCCAACAGGAAATAAACGATTTCTTTGTGCGAGTTGTTTGTGAGTGTCAGACTGGATCAGCCTGTGAGTAAAAACTGGGCTGTCACTGCATTACCATTCACTGAAAACCATGTAAAAATTATATTAGATTGAATGGCATTATGTGATCTTAGAGAAAGTTTCCGTAGGAAAAGCGCAAAAGTCAATAAAATTCATTCAGCTCTACATGGTATTCAGAAACTGTTTTATTTATGTATTAAAAAAAACTGTTTTAGTGCTGAAATATATCTAGTGCTTGCTTAGGGCTAGATCACACTGTCTCTGAAGAATATGGAGAGTTGGGCCAACCTAACAGGCTAAAGTAATACAATAGTTTCATAGAGAGTTACAGGCTTTTGCCCTAAGTGGAAATGTATTTATGCTGAGCACATTCAAGCATGAAACATTTCATGCTTGAAATATTTGAACATTTCAATAAATCCAGCCATTACTTCAGGAAATGAAGAAGTATTGTTCACTCAAGAATTATGAGAGTCTTCCACTTGGAAAATGCCCAGCAGCAACGTGGAAGTTGTGCTGTATGACCACCATCTTTGATCTTCCCAACCCCACTAGGAGTGAGTATATTAATACTGTTACTACTCATTGTTTATGCTTGACGAAGGCCTTTCAAATGTGCCTAGAAAGCAGCCACTACTACTTAGAAGAGCGAGCGAGTCCATGTCAGCATCTGGGGCAATGTGCAGAGGCCTAGCAACGGCACTATGATTTAAGATTATTCTGGAAGTTCTAAAAAACTCAATAAAATGATGAGCTGATATGAGATTTGTTAGAAAAAAAGGGGAAATTTTCATTTTTATAAAAAATGTAATTGCAAACAATATAATTTGGAGCAAACATACCTAATATTTCCCAAGGATTACTCATCCTATTTCAGAAGAATATTGTAAGTTGGGATAAAGGGAATGGGCTGGCATGATATGACTTTTTCCTAATACATTCTCAGACTCCTATCTGAAATAAATATATATTTATATTGAGCAATTCTAACATGGAGAAACCTAAGTAATCAACTGGAAAATTACTTGAAATAAAAAGAATTAAAACAGCAAGATACAAAATCAAATTTTTTTAATTTAAAAATTTTAAAGGTTTTCATCTATCATAATATTATTTGTTAAATTATTTCTTTCATTGATTCCAAAGACAAGGGAAGAGAGGAAGAAAGACAAAGAAAGAAACATCAGTGAGAGATAAACATCAATTGGTTGCCTCTTGCACACACGCCGACTGGAGACCAAACCTGCAACCCAGGCACTGTCGTATCTTGATTAAATATAAAAATATTTGAGAGAGAAAATAAATTCATAGCAATAATCACAATTATAAAATCTCTGATAATATCTTTAATAAAAATTATACAAGAACCCTGTCTGGAAAAAATTTCAGAACCTTCCTGAGCAATACACAGGAAGATAAACAAATGATAAGAATTATGCCTCTGAATGGGAATATTGTAAAGAGAGCAATTAATGTAGAACTTCAGCACATTAATCAAAATTCTAGTGAGATTATGTTAGGAACATGCAAAAATTATTCTAAAATTGTAAGGATTCAGAATAGTAAATGACAATATAAAAATATTAATAAGTAAACATATGATCTATTAATATGAAAATATTTTCTAACATTACAGTATTTAAAATGGTATGGTCTTGGCTGCAACAAAACCTGCACATAGATGAGTAAAATAGAGCAAATAAACATAGAATCAATCCTATCATTTTTATGAACCAGATATAACAGAAGCTCCTAAAACATAGACAGAATAGAGTCTTCATCACTGTCTAGTATCCAGTATACTGGTCTTTCACCTCTTGGTTAAATTTATTTATAGGTACTTTATTATTTTTTATGCAACTATAAATGTGGTTGTTTATTAATCTGTCTTTCTGGTAGTTCACAGTTAGTGTATAAAAGCACAACAGATTTTTGTATATTGATTTTGTACCCTGCAACTTTGCTGAATTTGTTTATTAGTTCTAATATTTTTAATGGGGTCTTTAGGGTTTTCTACATATAAAATCAAATCAGCCACAATAGTGATGGTTTTACCTCTTTCCTTCCCATTTGCATACATTTTATTTTTTTTTCCTGTCTAGATGCTTAGACTATGTTGATTAAAATGAAAATGAGAGTGGGCATCCTTGTCTTGATCCTGATCTTAAAGGAAAAGACTTAAGCTTTTTGCTGTTGAGTATGATACCAGCTCTGGGCTTATCTTATATGGCCTTCATTATGTTGATGTACATTCCATCCATAGCCGCTTTGTTGAGAGTTTTTATTATAAATGGATGTTGAATTTAATCAAATGCTTTTTCTACTTCTGTTATAATGATCATATGATTTTTATCCTTAATTTTTTTAATGTAGTGTATCAAGTTGATAATTTGTGGATGTTGAACAATGGTTGCATGTCTAGAGTAAATCTCACTTGATCGTGGTGTATGATCATTTTAATGTATTGTTGAATTTAGTTTGCTGTTTTGCTGAGGAATTTTGCACTTATGTTCATCAAAGATATTGGCCTGTAATTTTATTTTGTGTGGTGCTCTTGCCTGGTTTTCATATTAGGGTAATACTGGTTTTGTAAAATTAGTTTGGAAGAGTTCACTCCTATTGAATTTTTTGAGAGTTTGAGAAAGGTAGGTATTAAATCTTCCTTGAATATTTGATATAACAGCAGTGAAGCCATCTGGTCCTGGGCATTTGTCTGTTTGGAGTTTGTGTGTGTGTGTGTGTGTGTGTTACTGATTCAATCTCTTACTAGTAATCCATATGTTCGGACTTTCTGTTTCTTCATAATTCAGTCTTGGGAGATTCTATGTTTGTAGAAATAGATTCATTTCTTCTAAGTTGTCCAATTTGTTGGCATATAATTGTGCATAGGACCCTCTGATGTTCATTCATATTTTTTGTTATCAGTTGTAATGTTCTTTTTCATTTCTGATTTTATTTTTGTTTGTGTCCTCTCTCTTTCTTTACTTAGTGAGTCTAGCTAAATGTTTATCGATTTTGTTTTTCTTTAAAAAAAAAACAGCTCTTAGTTTCCTTGACCTTTTATATTGTCTTTTTAATCTCTATTTTATTTATTTCTGTTCTCATCTTTATTGTCTGCTTGTACTAACTTTGGGCTTCATTTGTACTTCTGTTTCTATCTCCATTAGGAGTAGAGTTAGATTGTTTATTTGAGACTTTCTTGTTTCTTGAAATCAGCCTGTATCACCATATACTCCCCTCCTAGAACTGTTTTTGATGCATCCCGTGGATTTCGATATGTTGTTTTTCCATTCTTCTGTATCAAGGTAGTTTTTAATTTCTCCTCTGTTTCTTTGGTGACCCATTGGTTTTTTAGTATCATGTTATTCAGTATCCATGTATTTGTTATTTTTCCAGTTATTTGTAATTGATTTCTAATTTCATGTCATTGTGGTCAGAAAAGATACTTGATATTCCTTCAATCTCCTTAAATTTTTAAAAACAAGTTTTGTGGCCCAACATATGTTTGATCCTGGAGAATGTTTCCTGTGCACTGATTTTCTATCTGGGTGATCTATCTCTTCAGGTAAGTGGGGTACTAGAGTCCCCTACTATTAAAAGATGGGAAGCAGTGTCCCCTGCATTGCTTCCTATTTCTCTCTTTAGGTATGTTAATGTTTGCTTCATATATGTAGGTGCTCTTATTTTAGGTTAAAAAATATTTACAATTATTGTATCAACTTGCTGAATTGCTGACTGACCTCTTTATCATTATGGAATGCCCATCTTTGTCTTTTATTATAGTCTTTGTTTTCAAGTCTGTTTTGTCTTATGTAAGTATTGCTAACCAAGCTTTCTTTTGATTTCCATTTACATGAAACATCTGCTTTTTCTTATCCCTTCACTTTCAGTCTTTGTGTGTCCTCGCACCTGAAGTAGGTCTCTTATAGGTAGCATATAGATAGGTCTTGTGTTTTTATTCATCAGGTTATATCTTTTTACTGGAAATTTTACTTTTTAGCTATTCTTTCTTCAAATGAGTTTTCTGTTCCTTTCTCTTTCTCTTCTTTTCTAGGACCATTATAACGTGAAAACAATTTTTTTTTTGCTGCATATTTTCCTATATGACTTTTAAGCTATCTTCATTTTTTAAAAGATTTTATTAATTTATTTTTAAAGAGAGGGGAAGGGAGGGAGAAAGAGAGGGAGAGAAACATGACAGTGTGGTTGCCTCTCACGTGCTCCCAACTGGGGACCTGGCCTGCAACCGAGGCATGTGCCCTGACTGGGAGTTGAACAAGCGACCCTTTGCTCTGCTGGCCGACACTAATCCACTGAGCCACACCAGCCAGGGTTATCTTCACTTTTTAATGTTTTACTTTTTACTGCTGTATTTGGATGAGTTCCACTATCCTGTTTCTTTTTTTTCCAATTATTTTATTTTTTAAAATTTTTATTGTTATTCAATTACAGTTGTCTGCATTTTCTCCCCAGCCCTCCACCCCACAGCAGCCAATCCCACCTCCCTCCCACACCTCCACCCTCCCCATTGATTTTGTCCATGTGTCCTTTATAGTAGCTCCTGTAAACCTCTCTCCCCACTGTCCCCTCCCCACTCCCCTCTGGCTATTGTTAGATTGTTCTTAACTTCACTGTCTCTGGTTATATTTTGTTTGCTTTTTTCTTTTGTTGATTATGTTCCAGGTAAAAGTGAGATCATATCCTGTTTCTAATTGTTTCTTTTGCTTCATCTGGCCTGTTTTAGAATACTTCTCAATTTTTTTTCAGTTCAGAGATTGTACTCCACAGAACTGTGACTTACATTAGATACCTTCTTATATTTTCTATCTCATGTTAAAGTTTTCTGTGTGTTCATTGTTCTACCAAGGTCAGTTAACATCATTATGACCATTATCTTGAACTCTAATCAGGTAAATTAAGGTTCTTTCATGGGGTTTTACTTTGTTCTTTCTTTTGTATGAGTCTCTGTTATTTCTATATACTAGGAAAAACAGCTGTCTCTACCAGTTTTGAAGACATGGATTTGTGTGGGAGATAAGCTTTATCATTTAACCTTGCCCTAGCTCTTGTTTGTCTCACAAATCCTTCTGATTATTTATATATCTTGATTTTTTTCTCAGTAGGGCCTAGTTGTAAAGGGTATGCCAAGACCTGTGAGTGTTCCTGAAAGAGAGATCTCAGTCAGCCCTGAGTTTTAGGCTGATTGGAAGCTAGACCCTCAGTCAGCAGCTTTTGAGATGTGCAGATATATACAGTCCTGTGGGACTGCAGTTGCACCCCTGCTAGCCTCCAGACCAGACAATCTGGTGTTATCCCCTTAGCAAAAATGTCAAAGATTGTGGCTCCAGACAAATGTGCAGGCTCCTTTCCGGGAGGTACCAGCAAGCTGTAGTGAGGCCAGGGAAGAGTGCCAAGATGGCCTCCCCAGCTTACATTCACTGAGAGCACTTTCGCAGCCTCTAGATGTGTGGTAAACCTGAAGCCTGCCCCTCAAAGGCTTTTTCCCAGGAAGACCAGGGGTGCATTTCAGTATGCTGTGTGGTGCTCTAGGATGGTAGCCTGCCAAGAACTCTCTCTCTCTCTCAAAATATTTCAAACCTGTGGGACTCAAACAACCTTTCCAGGCCACCGGAGCCAGGTGCTCAAGGGGTGTCCCCTCTGTGTCCTCTGCATGCCCACCATCCTTAGAAGGGTCTATGGGGGTGGCAAGGGGACAGAGCACTCTCATAGTAAGCATTAGCTTTTGAGGTGTGGGAGCAGTGTGGGGAGTGGGTCATGCCCACTGACACTAGCAGTTTAGAAGAGAATGCAAAGATGACACCCACCAGCTCCTTCTTCCCCAGAGAGAATCACAACAGGCTCCTACCCCTCTAGCAGACACTTTAAAATTAGCAAATGGTTCTCCTTCACCTATGGTCTGGTTGCTTTTCAAACTGCTGCTTTTGCACCGGGCAAGTGAGTGCATCCAAGCCCTTTAAGAGTGGAATCACCATTTCCTACCACCCTGTGGTTCTGCTGGACATGAGCCCCATTGCTGTTCAAAGTCACGTGTCAGGGGCGTTCCTCTCCTTGGTGCTGCTCTCAAGGGCTGAAATCCCTGATGAGGGACAGGAGCCCCTCATGCCACAGGAAGAAACTCCCTATTTGTGAGATCCCTCCTGATTGTGGGCCACTGTATTTAGGGTAGGGTTTTTGGTCAGAGCAGATCTCTGCCTTTTGTACCTGTCTCAATGTGGCCCTTTTATCCTTTGTTAAGGAGGGGATGTTCAGCTACTCTTTAGGTCTCTTTCAGGCGGAACTGAACTTTACATACCTGTAGATTTCTTGTGTCTATGGGAAGAGGTGAGTTCGGGATCACCTTATGCCACCATCTTGAATTGCCTCTATAAGGAGGTAACCCAGAAACCCTGGAATTTATTTATAAAAAATTATGTATTTATTCTTACATGTTTAAACTTCAGTCACCTTCTAAGTACTTTCCATTTGATGCAACACACCTATTGAGACATTTTTCCACTGCTCAGCACAGTTTTGAACTCATCAACTTTAATGCCTTTTAGTGCCTTTGCTGTTTTTTTGTTTCACCTCTTCAACATCAGCAAAAAGTTTCCCTTTGAGGATTTTTTTTCATCTGGGGTGAGATCAGATGAATAGGGAGGGTGGTGCATGGTGGTCAGGCCATTTTTGGCCAAAAATTGCTGAACACTCAGAATGGTGTGGGCAGGTGCACTTGTGAACCCTCCATCATGGAATGGGCAAACATTTTGAAAGAGTCTTCAAAAAAATTCACTGAAGCTGAATGCAACCTCTCACAACAATGCCAGCTGGTACACTGATACAGATGGGTTCCTAGAACACTCACCTAGCAGAGGAAACCTGTACTACAAGGGGTCCACCCTCCAGAAGATAATTCTGGGTTTGGGGGGGCCCCCTTATGTATGCAACTTTTAAGAGTAACTTTTGAGTAGGCAACTTTTTTCCATGAAAGCTATTCAGATAAAGACTTCTGATACTTTTATGCTTATTGTTGCTTCAAAAATCCAAGAGGGCGCACCTTCAGTATTCCTCAAGAAAAACTTAACACATTTCATATGTGTTCACCTCAGGAATTGCTTTTAAAAGAAAGAATAGCCAGATAGCTTTTCAAAATGAATAATGCTGCCTGACTTCCACTTGACTCAAAGGGTAGAATAAATGAATAAATCTTTATGCAAGTTTCTTGGTTTGCTTACAACTTTCTTCTAAGTCTCTGGAGACCTTTTAGCAAAGGATTTGTTGTATGTGTATGTGTATGTACATTTTTCTCCAGAAAGCATATGTTAGTAAGGCTATTAAGCAATTAGTTTCATGCATATAGATCGTTCATTTTGCACAGGACCATATGATGTGATTGGAATTTATAGGAAATCGTCTTTCTTGCCAGGAATTGAGGCAAGTTAATTCTCTAGTTTGAAGAAGTGTGGTCTTATGGCTGCAATCTGTACCCTTAAAAATTAGGCGCCTAGTATTCTATATGTGATAGCTTAGAAAAGCACATAAAATATAAAAATGTTGTCTTTATTAAATATAGAAATTGGGAAAAAGTAAAAGAAAACCCCAATAGAGTACCTGATTCATATTGCATATTTATTAAATGTTTATTAACTTACAATAAAATAAAACCAGCAAGAGTTGATATTAGGTTTTTTTAGAGATTTTACTTATTTATTTTTTTAGACAGAGGGGAAAGGAGGGAGAAAGAGAGGGAGAGAAACATCAGTGTGTGGTTGCCTCTCACGTACCCCCTACTGGAGACCTGACCTGCAACGCAGGCATGTGCTCTGACTGGGAATTGAACCGGTGACCCTTGAGTTCGCAGTCCAGCACTCAGTCCACTGAGCCACACCAGCCAGAGTGATATTAGGTGTTTTTATATAAAATATGAGCCACGAGGTCTTATGTCCTTGTTAGATTTGGCTCTAACTTTCTAGCACTCTATGCAAAAGGGAAATGCAATCGGCAAAAGAATCAGTAATGAAATAAAAACAAACTGGATGCTCAGGAGAAGCCCAGCTATTTGTAGGGATTTAGCATATATTTCCAGAATGAATGAATGATGATGGAACCTGAGAAAAAAATTTCCCATTTGCATTTTAGGTGGTCACTTGGCTCTTCACCATCTTTACAACGAACAGCAGAGAACTTCGTGTGGCCATTTCTCAGATCAATGCCCAACAGTTGTTCTGGAAAACTGCTTTTGGCAGCGAAACACCACAACTACCTGATAATGTGCCTTAATTCAAAAAATATTCTGCAATACCCAGAAATCCTGAAGCAGAGGTAAATCAGTCAGATACACTTCAGGCATGTATACATTTCCCATCTGTAAAATAAGATTCATTGTCACCTTTTGAAGCTCCAGTTACAAAAGGAGTGTGTTACCATCTTGTCTCATTTTTATGGCACTCATATATGTAGCCACAACCATTAATCAGTATTTTCCTTTTGGGAGTGGGGGCTGGGGACAGGAACAGAGATTAAACTAAAAATCCACAGAATGTCTACTACAAAATGCAAAATTCTGCACGATTGGCCTTCTGTAAATATTAAGCAAACCCAGTAAATCAAAATGATCAGATTAACATATTTTAGCCGAAGCATCCACATGAAAGGAAATGTTGACATTGTTTATGAAAGCTGCTTTATCCCTTTACTGCTGCCATTTTTATTGTGGATTTCCCTGTTCAGCACTTAGTTCCAGTTTTTTAAATGATCCATTTCAACACTAGACAGCAATATTCTTCTAGTCATATGAGTTTTTGGTTGCATTTTATTGCATTAAGTATTGCAGAGCTCTACTGTGAATTACAGTATTAACATTCCTTATATTTTAGAGGACGGTGTTCACAAGAATTACTATAAGTGGCTTCAGGAATTCTTTGTTGGGACCTTTGAAGAGAAATGTCCAGTGCCTTTTAATCCTCAATAGTGACAAGGTTATAAGATCATTGTATAACTTCAAAATATTTTTAAGTACAAAAGTGATGAGTAATTCATTCAAGAATCCCAAACAGACATTTGATTTAAAGGAGGTACCCAGTCGAAGGTGACACTTTGAAGCAATAACCAAATTTACCTGAATATAGCTTCCCAGGACTTTGCTTATAACTTAGTTTCTGAGCTCAAAATTTGGCTCTCTTAGAAACAGTGATATGAATTCAAGCCCATCCAATGGATACTGAAGTCCCAACACAATCTCCACCATTAAGAATGTACTTGCTGGTGGTGTAGAAGAAAAGGGAAGGACACAGTAACCGGGCAAATCTCTTTTCAACACATTGTCAAGTGCCCTATAAAGCAAGCTGAACCATGCCAGAAAGCCACCATCAAATTTCAGAATCAAAGAATGCATAAATTGTTACAAGCTTATTCTGCAGATCAACGTACCCAAAATCGGGAGGTTTGTGCTAATATCTTACTTCCAACCACTTGTCATTTCTTCCAGAGTAAGCACCTCACACCCATCTCCTCCTCAAAATGGATAGGGCAAGTATAATGCTTTCCAGCTAATATTCCAGGTAATGTATTTAAGAATTTTACCCTGTTTATTAAGCTTAGAACCTGTACTGAGGACTCTACAATCACTTAAGTAATGATTGATGTTGATCAAAACAATGAGAAATTGATGAAGCTTTAGGGATTTTTATCTATTTGCTGTAAGTGGCAGAGTTTCCAACACCACAATCTACTTCCACTTGTGATAATTTTATTTTATAATCTATTTAGTAGAGCTCATTATTCTTGTTAGGATTTTGAGAATTGTTTTTACTCTTTTATCTTAAATCTTATGTTTACATTTGGGGACCCCCATTTCTTTTTCCCATGGATCCCATTATAAATGTGATTGAGAACCCTATTCCATTAAAAGAAAATATCTCATTTTATCAATACTTACATTTTTCTCCTGGTTTCCCAATCAAAATGGGACTAAAAATATTTAACATCTGCTGCACCCACCCTGGCTCACCAACCATCCCAGATTTTCGGGTTCTTCTGGTCTCTCTCCCTGGCTTCCTTAGAGCTAAATTTCCATAGAGACTGAAGTTCCCACAGCTACAGAAAGGACACAGCCTGTGGGAGCCGTGGCATGGCCAAGAGGCGAGGTTTTTACAGACAGGCTCACACGTCAACTAGTCAGAGTTAGAGCAAGTTCCTGGAAACCTGGGCAGTATCCCTTTAGTTGTTATGCCACAGGCAACCTGCGTGAGAAGCCAGCATCACCAGAGCACGTTTACCAACTTGTAGGAAGTTTTAAAACATTTTGATAAGCTGTGGATCCTTCCCTGTAAATATTGTCTAAGTTTTAGACCTGCTCACAATCCATCTAAAGAAACTGAATCTGCAGACTTAAGGCTGTGGGAATAAATGGCCATTTTTACTTGCAATCTAAATGTTACCATTTCTTCCACACTTGAATCAGAACTTCTACTGCTTTGAAAGTTCAATGTCTATAAGACTTGATGTGTTTTCCCAAACT
This sequence comes from Desmodus rotundus, assembly GCF_022682495.2. NCBI lineage: Eukaryota > Metazoa > Chordata > Mammalia > Chiroptera > Phyllostomidae > Desmodus > Desmodus rotundus. The sequence goes on along the minus strand of NC_071393.1, from coordinate 69,308,549 downwards.
TTTGACTTTTCCCTTAGAAGTCTCACTTTCCTTTCCTATAAAATGATTACATTATTAGTTCAACATACTGTTGCTATAATGTTTAAATAAATTAAGCAGAAGAAACCCTTAGTACAATTCCTGGGATATAGATAATGCCAGCCATTATCAATACTTTCACGGAATGTGCAATTAATAGATTTATAGTCGTATGTGCAGGTACATAGCTAATTAATACATGTCACTACATGAAAACATGCTGTGCATTGTATTAGAACAAAAATAGGTTATTATTGGGTGAGAGATGCTTTCAGCTTTCAGACACCACAGGACTATTGTGTCCTCCCGAAGTGAAGTTGTGAGGCTGCAGGGGCTGATGTCAGCCTGTGGCTTCTGGACTTTTATTCCTATAGAGGAAGGGGCATTCTCTCTCTCTCTAGAAAGAGGGACATTCTTTGTCAAATTTCAAGTCCTCTTGTTCTCCTATCTTCTCCTTTGACTTTGGCTGGAAACTAAAGAATAAGCATATCTTAAAAGCACCAACGTCAGGAAAACCCAGGCTCTTTCCTGTCTGGGCAGCATGGGTGAGAAGACTGTCAGAAAAGATACGGAACCTTAGGAAGAAATAAATAAAAGTGAATCCTAGAGGGCAGCATTAAAAAAAAGTGTGTAAAGCAGCTGTTAACAAGTGAATATTTTTAACAAGGTTTTCTTGTCATCCTCTTTGACTGACATCAGAGGCTACATTTGAACCATGTCCTATTAGGTGCTCTGAGCAAAAGTCAATTATATTCTAGGCATCTGATGAAGACTAACATCAAAATAAGAGTTTGAAGGAAGCACTGTGGCATGCCATTGCTGAGAGGGTTCTTTGAACCCTGTCTATTTTTTTCCTGTTCCTCTTGGTGTTTTATCATTTTCACAGTGTACATTTTCTGTGTTTGGACTTCCATTCTTCAAGTGCCAGGCACATATTGGTTTAGCTTTGATTAATTACCTAACCTTTCTTGGTGTTTCCTTCATCATCCACGAGGTGGAAAAAATTCCTCAGAAAACTCCCAGCTCCTTCTCTTGTTGTGATTTCTAAGCCAAAACTATCTGCATTATTCTAACTCTAAAATTGTTTAGTATAAAAAAATACAGGTATGATGGTCCTTCTTTAAAGGGGTCTTATTTACAACACTTTTCTCCTGTTCTTTCCATGAAACTGCCCTCATTACTGCCAATGAACACTGTCATGCCAGCCTAGATTAATACATAAAAGCCAAAAATAGGAAGGAGAGGAAAATGTGAAGCTGAATCTATAGATGAGAAATTATTTAACAATTATTGCAGGAGTTAAACAGAATCCAAATACTGTTAATTAATCTTAGGCTTACCTGTCTGTCAATATTATTTTCTTTGTTACATAAATAATCCCTGTTCTTTTTTGTAAAGTTGGGATCATTTAGCAAAGCCAGATTCAGTGGGTATCCCAGTTCCTCTTTCTTTACATTGTTCTTACATTGTTTCTTTACATTGAAAACTTTTAAAAATTTTAATGATACTATTTCATTGAAGTATTTTACTCTTCAGATATTAATCATAAACATTATATACCTATTGTCTCAACACATACATTATATTTGCCCTTGCTATATTAATTCTGAGATGGAGGATAAGAATTTAGTATTATAAAAGTATGAAGCATTCTCTTTATATATTAGAACTTCTAATATAATTCAATATAACACATATTATTTTTAGTTATAGCACTAACTTACATCTCTGTCTCCTCCTCACCCGCCCCCCTTCAAGCCTGGCAGTTTCTGGAAAGCAACAGCCTTGCCTGTCTTACAATCATTCCTTATCATTGCACAGGTTCTTGGCGTGGTGCCTAGAAATAGTGGGTGCTCAGTAAATGCTCTTTAAATAAATGAATGGTATAATGTTACAGATGCACACAAATTGTTCAGTTCAAAGTCAATAGTCTTATAAAATAGCATCAATTAGTTATCTGTATCTTAGTTTATATTAAGAAGCAGCAAGGAATTCTTCCTATACAGATCAATACTCAAACTTAATCCTAAGTAGGTTATATGCGTCCATCCTACGTAGTAAGAAGGGTGCAGTCACTAAAGGCCTTTCTGACAGCCTATGACAGGACACAGTGGCTCACGTATCTGGGACTGCCACCTGAAGGGAGGCAAGTTGTGATCAGAGGACAGGGTAGAAGGAAGAGGTAACTAATACTTAGATCTCTGCATTGTACCAACCACTGTGCCAGGACCCTTACACGTTGCTTCCTGCAATTCTCCCAGCAGCATGAGGATTTGGAAGAGTTGCCCCTTCTGTGAATGAGGAAACTGGCTTCTCACAGCTATGAGGGAGGAGCCCTGGGATTTCAACTGGGAACGTGCAATCCAAAACCCATTCTTTTCCACCACAGCAGAGAACAAGATTGTCTTTCACCCTGCCTGCAGTCCTTTCTGGAATAATGCAGGCCACAAATAAATTATACAAATTATCCCACCAGCTTTGTCCGAAGACACATCCACCTCAGCAGTGGAGAGAATAAGGGTCGAGGAGGGTCTTCATGGTGGAAGGGCCCTATGAAGACTTGAACTTTGATGCCTATTCCTGTTCTGCCTCAGACATCTTCTGCAAGTTACTTAACCATGCTAATCTTTACCATGTAACTAATGAAATAGATGTTAAAGGAATTTCCAAATGACAAGTACAATGCCTGAAGCAGATAAGGCCTTAAAAATAGTGGTTGCTCCAGTCACCATTTAAGTAGAATGGGGCTTCACCCTTTTCCTTGCGGATGCTGTTTAAAGAAGGACTTGGCCATTTGAGCAGAAAGAGAAAAGGACTGTCTCCAATGAGGCCTAGTTGGTTTTATGACAAAGGGTGTGAGTCAGTTTGACATACAGTGCCTTTGACACACGGTGTTATACGGCCTGTAACATTGAATTTATATTTTGCTTATCGTTTGCTTCATTAAACAGTGATTGATAATACATCTTGAAATTCATCAAAATCCCAAACAATTTTTGAGAAAAAGACTACAAAGTTACCTTCAAGGAATTTGCAAATGTAATATACTATAAATTAGAAATAATGCCACAATAAATGCAATGGAGAAATCAAAACAGAGGGATACATTTCCAGGTTTACAAGACAATTCCAGGTTCGGGGTCTTTCTGGGTCTGAATTTATGGAACGGACTTTCAGAAGCTTAAAAAATGTGAGAAAAATGGAGAAAGGGACAAAGAGACAAACACATTTGTAATACAAAAATAAGAATGACGTTAGGAAAACTAAATGCAGCATGAACTAAAACTAGTGATGATGCTAACGTGTTTAATCAGGACAAGTCATTTAAATGCAATTTTAGAGTAAGAATTAGAGCAAAGAAGTAATTATCTCATTGAGAGGGAAGCACGCTGTAAAGTTGAAAGCTGAAAGAAAAGAGCATCATCACTCACTTCCAGGTTTGTTGGTATTCTCTACAGCCATGAGGATGACTTTCAAATTGCAAAGGCGGAACAATAACCCTAATGACAATCGGGCTTTGTTACTGACACCAGGCTTTGATTGTGTCTTCCGGTCCCAGAGCAGTGGTTCTCCTGAAGACTGAGTGGGCAGAAATCATGAATTCCAATTCTAACTCATGAAAAGTAAGGACTGCGCCCTTGCCACTCTCTATTTTTGAGCTGCTAAGGAAATTACTTTGTATGACTACCTCTTAAGTCATAAAATATAATAATTTAAAAATCATAGTAAAAGAAGCAGACCCAAGAGGCAGCTATACAACTTGAGTAATTATTGTTCCTTCGACTCCCAGAACAGAAGTGAGGCATAAACACTGAACACTGATGGCATTTAAACCATTGCACCCGGCAGCTGTTTCCTGACTTATAAATGGACACCACTAAGCCATTCTGTCCAGTTCATCTTCAGCAGCTATATCAATTCATTCAGCTACTGGCAGTGCATATGCAACTCAACCTGAGTAAATCATTCAGAATGCAATCCCACACACAATTAGACCATAATTAAACAGTGTCCTGTAGTGGGAAGAGCACAGGCTATAGACCAATCTGGGTTTCTGTGCAGGCTTCCCAAATTATTAGCTGTGTAACTGTAAAATGAGGACAATAGTACCCACTTATTGAGTTGTCATGGTATTTTAACACAATGATGTATTTGCGGAAACATATTTACTGAGCACCTACCATGAGTTAGGTAGCTGATATTTAATCTTCTAATCAACTTAATGAGGTAGATATTAGAGAGCCAGGCTTTGAACCCAAGTCTTAGTCCAAATTTCATGTGCCTTCTACACCATGTAGTAAGATAACTATTATGGTACCTAGCACAGAGTGAGCCCTCAATAAATACTGACCTGAATGAACAGTTTATTATAGTGGAAGTGACTAAATCATCAAACCTACTCTTTATGTGTTAGGGCAAAAGCACCTTTTATGCATTATAAGTGAAAATTTCTTATATTTCAACGGATAACTTAGGCACAGGACCTGTAGTTCAGATATTTATTGAAACAGATAATTCAATCAGGAGATCATGAAGAGAAAAACTGCACGTGGCCTAAAACTCTTTAATTTAAACAGATCTTTCTGGTATGTGGCCTAAGCCTCATCTTGGTATATCCTGTCTGAGTTGGATATTATCTTTCCTCTATAAAACCTGCTCATAATGCATTATCAACAATTTCTGGGGTTTTTTTCTAAAAAACGGAGCAAGAACTTACAGACACCAAAGAACAACTTGTTTGTAGGTACACAGCAGGCTGCTGTGTCACCTCATGTCATAGTCATCCACAGTGCCTTCCAGGTGGCTGTAGGCTCTGCATTCCTCAGTCCTCCCTTAGGAAATGTCACACTTGAGAGCACTGCACTCCCGTTCACTGGGCATCCTGCTGTCGTATGTCCTCAGACATGACAAGGCAACAGAATTGTGTTTTGATGAGCTTCCCTTCAGTCCCAGTGGTCTGGCAGCTTTCAAGGACTCAGTACTTATTACTCTTTTCTTGTCCCTTGATTCTCAGTTGGGATGACAGTTGGCCCAGATGAAATTATTCCAAAAGGTAATAATGTCAGAAGTTGTCCAGGTTTTATATTACCTATTAAATATTAGAAAGTCCTCAGTTTTTAGTCATTTCCTATAGACTGGGTTTTTCTGCCACATTAGACCTGTATTTCCTGTCAATTTTTCCACGTATGTACCTTCTTTTTCAATTCAACTCTATTATGCTTGGTCAATTTCTATAAAACCTAAAAGCACAATTCCCTGGAAGTTTCAGTTCCATACTTCAGTGGAGAACCTGAACCCACCAATGGATCTATTCTGGAGATTGCTAAAGGAGCTTGGTTGTTTTTAGAGCCATTAAATCTGAACACGGAAGCACTGATACCGCAAAGCGACCCACTGTGTGTTTATGCTTTAAGAACACATAAGTCCTAGGTGACTCTTAACCTGACTTCAAATGCTGCCTACAACCTGCTGCCTTTGAAGAACTAACCTAGGTTTCCAAAGGCATGATCTCATACGTAAACTCTCAGAACCTAGTTGTATCTAAAAATACCTAAAAGTTCCAGTTAAAGGTGAGATCATATGGTATTTGTCCCTCACCACCTGGCTTATTTCACTTAACATAATGCTCTCCAGTTCCATCCAGGCTGTTGCAAAGGGTATAAGCTCCTTCTTTCTCTCTGCTGAGTAGAATTCCATTGTGTAAATGTACCATAGTTTTTGGATCCACTCGTTTGCTGATGGGCACTTATGTTGCTTCCAGTACTTGGCTATTGTAAATTGTGCTGCTATGAACATTGGGGTGCACAGGTTCTTTTGGATTGGTGTTAAAAGAAACAAAATATAACCAGAGACATTGAAATTAAGAACAATCTAACAATGGGCAGGGGGGAGTGGGGAGGAGACAGTGAAGAGAGGGGATTACAGGAACTACTATAAAGGACACATGGACCAAATCAAGGGGGAGGGTGGGATGGGGGAGGGAAGGGGGTTTGGCTGGGGTGGGGGTGGAGGGATGGGGAGAAAAGGCACACAACTGTAATTGAATAACAATAAAAAAATTTTAAAAAATAAAATAAAATAAAATAAAAATACCTAAAAGTGTTTGTGTTAAGGAGACAGGTCAGGAAACCCAAATTTCCTTCTTTTCCAACAGAAACTGGGTCAGGCAAATCAGAGCAATCAATTAACCTTAGGTGACTTTTTTTGAGGTCAACTTCACATACTATGTATAATGATCCTCTTGATCTTTCCATTTGAATTTTCATGAAACAAAAAGTTTAACCCTTGTAGGTTTAGATGTGCTCCAGGCTTTGGAGCCAACCCTATTGCTTTCCAGTGGAAGGACTGTGAATTTGTTGAGTAGCCCAGACGCACAATATGGGTTCCCACTCTCTCACTTCTAAATTTCTTTTTCTTTCTTTGAAAGATTTAGAGTAGCCCTGCTGGAATACTATTAATGTCATTCTTCTAAAAGCATCCTATCAGCCTTGGCTAAATGAATCCATGGCAAAAACTAAATCTACACATACACAAACATAAAGCATTAGCTTTTAGAGTAATTTACAGAGCTGTAGGAATTTGCAGATAAATTATTGATTGTTACATTTCCATCTGTTGCAGTTTGATTTATTGGAAATTATGTGCATTGGGTTCTACAGCACATCTTTATATTTCTGAACAAATTGTGTCCCCACAAACTGTCCTGGACATCCAGAATCTAGCAGGTAAGTTCGTATTGATGGTTTGTCTCTCCAACCGTGTTTTGGCACATTTAAGTACTACTTTTATCAACAGAAAAGGATTATAATCTCTAAGAATTTATTTTAAATAAAGCCTTGTTAATATTCACCTCTATAGGCACTTCAGTCTGCTTGATATTGCTGTGTTTCCTAAAAGATTATTCTAGTTTAACCTTGTGTGTGAAGGAAGAAATCCTAACTTAACAATTTGAGACTGTATTTTTTCAAATACAGTTCATTTGCTTTTAGTTTATATCATATTCAGTATATTGCTTTGGTTCTTACACAGCTATTCTTTATCAGTTGAATAACAATCATTATAGTGAATGTTAGATATATCACATGACATTTTAAGGAAATTGAACTTCAGTGAGTAGTGATTTCATCCAGACTCTCGGCCTGTTTGTCAAGAACTTAATATTTTTGAAAGATAACATGACTTTATAATCTACAATTATTTTATCAATTACATTTTTATGATTAGCTGGTGCTTGACGCTTAACTTCACATTTCTGCAAAGGAGCTCTGCAGAGTCCTTTTAGACAATAGTTTTGCAAAGAAAAATCAAAACTCAAAGTGAATTCTTAGTATTATACTTGAAGCAATAGAGGAACAATTGCTGAAACAGCAGCCAAGCATTGTGCTATAGAACTAACTCACAGCTTGGTGCCCAGTCCCTGCTGAGAAGGAAATGTAGGGGAACTGGCAGAGTTTTACTACATCTGCTCCCTGCTGCTAATGAGCTTTAACCTGTTTCATTCTTATTATGCTTACTGTTTAGGTATTTTGCTTGAAAAATTAATTCTTTAGCTTGGAGAACACATGAAAGAGGACATGATTTGTAAAGTAAGGCTGTTTAAAAATTAAAAGGTATCCGCAAGGGACATTAGAGAGTATAATAAGTGATATGGTTACTTAATAATCATTCAGGGGCAGCAGCTCAGGTGGTAAAGCTGGAGCTGTTACTCTCAGCTCTTTCGGCAACGTGGGCTACAGCTTCAGGAGGCCTAGTCTTTGTTTTGCTTTGTGTATCTATGCCAATATACTTCGTATCTATCAAAGAGAGGTAACTGTGTGTTTTGCTTTGAAAGCTTCCTTGTTCCTCTAAAAGGTGACAACATTATAGTGATGTGTAGCCTCTGAAAACAATCAGGTTTCAGCAACAGTATTTTATTGTGGCCAAGAACTAATGAACTACCTATAGCCAACCTCTATAACTTCTATCTGATCACCTAAAGGAAACAACAGGGACACAAAGAGTGAAGAGTCCCTGAGATTATTCTTAATGAGATAGTGATACAGTAATGCCATTGGTACAGCTATTGACTCCCACTATTTAAATAACTTTCACACATTCTTTTGATCCCCCCCTTAACTTTCCCGGATAATCACATATGTATTGCCCATTTTGTAGATCCAAATATGGAAGCTTGCAAATGCAGCCATTTATCCTAATTGGGTGAAAACTGCCTGTGGGTCCATGTAAACCCCTGCACATCCTGTTGACAGGGGAGTCAGACCACCTTCTTTACATTTGCAGAATCATCCTCACCATTCTCATCACAGTCTCTGTTAATAATAAGACCACAAAGCTATCCTACTTCTTGAATAGAAGCCAAATATATATTATATTAATTACCTTTTTAGCCAAAAATTATACATTATTTTTGTCAATGATAAGGTTTGAAACAGTATGCAAAGAAAAAAAAGCAAGTTACTCTACTGCAGCATTTCTCAAATTTTTACTGCTGAAAGTAAGAAAAAAAATCCTTACACATGTCCAGTTTTGGCTAGCATTATTTTTATTATAATGTTACTTGTACATGTAAAATTCTAAAAATACCTACGAACTCCTTTACCTATGGCTTTTATCAACTATACAACCAACACAAATGTAAAGGGTAAGTAAAAATAAACCAACAGGCCCTGGATGGTGTGGCTCAGTGGATTGAGCACCAGTCTATGGTCTGAAGGGTTGCCGGTTTGGTTCCTGGTCAGGGCACATGACTGGGTTGCGGGCCAGGTCCCTGGCTGGGGGCATGAGAGAGCCAACTGATTGATGTTTCTCTCCCTCTCTCTCTCCTTTCTTCTCTCTCTAAAATTAAATAAGTAAAATATTTGGAAACAGAGAAATATCAAGCAGACTAAAGTACCTATAGGGGTGAATATTAGCAGAACTAATAGAACTATATTTAAAAGCATCACTTCATTGTGACACACACTGTAATTTACTTTAGTCACAAATATATACATCTTTAGAAGGACAATCACTTTACCCTAATAATGATTAATTTAAAAATCACTAAAAAAATCTTACTATATATTTATTTCTACACACTGCTAGTGAGCTACTTCAAATTAACTCTTAACAAGTAGGACTTATGTGATATATTGTTAGTGGAGGTAGCTAGATATTAATAACGAAAGGAAGCAAAGGGAATCAGACATTATTAAGCATAATCAACTAGGGAGCATAAGCCTGCTTGCTTCCCTAGGAAGTTAGAGCTTCACCCTCTCCTCAGGGAACCACCGTCCACTTCCCCACAGATCCCTGGGGGAAGGGACGGAATGATAAAGGGGGAGGTAAATACATGCACAGTAGGAGCCAAAGTGACGATCATAGAGGCCTGTCAGTCTAGCCTGGAAAAAGCATTGAATTGGATGAGAGACACAACCCTGAAAGATCTAAGAAATAGAATGGTTAGGGAGTGGACCCATCAGAAGCCCACAAAAGATTGGGAAGTTGATTAGTTAATTTGAAAAGAGCTCTTAGTCCTTCCCAAGCTTGAGATAATATAACCTAACAAAGACAAGGCCCTTCTCTCTCTCGCTGAGTAAGAGGTACTTGCCCTGTTTATTTGTGCATAGTCTCCGTAGCAGCCCTATGGGACTAGCAGCCACCTGAGGCTCTGGACACCATACTGACTCCAAATACAGGCTCCAGCAGAGACACAGCCTAGAAAACAAGTTAAACTAGCTGGCTGGTGATAAAGGATAGACTAGATTAAAATGGTCTAGTCTTGGCATGGTACAGAATCTCTGGATACTGGCCTACTTCTGGGCCTGATGAAAGCAAGATTGGACTTTTTTCATGGAGGGATGAATAAAGATGGGACACTGGAAAGCCAGGGGAACTCCTTTGATTTTATTTCTGATGTCACAAATAAATCTTATTGTTGTAGGTGGGAAGTAGAACCTTCCACAGGATCACAGGGAAAGCATTCCAAGGACCCACGCACAGAAGATTGTGGTATGGAGTGGTTTATGCATATGGTAGAAGCTGCTCCCTGAGTTTCTAATGCCCCATGTCCCTCTCTTCCACTATGGAAAAAACCCAACTGTGTCCTCAGCAAGGCCAAAACAAAAGCCAGTGTCCAAAACTTCTGCAATATATCAAAGTTCAGTCCTTTGGAGCCTGCCGGCAGCAGCTAAGCAGTCTCAGTCCCATCAGGTAGCTTAGCTCATTCCCACTGTAGTCCATTTCAGGGTCCCTCCTCCAGGAGCCTGTGTGTGGAGATGGATGTTCATGGGCCACATGGCTGCTAAGGCCGCATGGCCATGGAATGAGGACTTGTGAATGCGTGGGGCAAGTGCGGGTCACCTGGGCAAGAGAGAGATCTCTGTCTTCTTGGAGCCCACACCATCTGCTGTGGGCCTGGTAGCTACTAGGCCCACATGGTTGCACACTCCCTGGAGAGATAGCACACAAGTGAACAGGCAAGTGTATCACCAAGTGGGCAAGAGAGAGAACTTCTTTGTTTCCCTGGGATTATATTAGTTTGGGCTTGGGATGGACCAAGTGTATTCTCAAAATGACCAATCAAATTCCCAAACTTCCATGGGTTTTGGAAGAGCCCACCTCCCAACCAATCCCTTCTTTCCTTCCCCAGGCTAGACTGACAGGCCTCTTTGGTCTAGCACCTCCCCCTGTATCATGTTGACTTCTACTGTGCATGTGCATGCCCCCAACACATGGTCACGAACACATGTGGCTGTACCCAAATAGAAGGTGATCATCCAGATGAATCTAAAGATGCTCCTACTATTCTCATAATGACACTGGGAAAGGATTTAGTGTTAAACCCATTTACAAATCAGGAAATGGAGTTAAATGACTGCCCTAAGATCACACAGCTAGTAATTGGTGAGCTAGGATTCACGCCCTAGTGTTCTGGCTAGTATCAGTGCTCTTAATCATGGAAAGTGGCAATCAGGAGAACAGTAATGTCAGGCCAACTACGTTCCTTAGCCACTTAAGTATACATGCTTATTTTGCTATGTTCCCTTTTTAATGGAAAATATACAGGAATGGAATTTTTAAAATTACTTCCAATGCCTACTTCATTAAGAGCACAACTAATATATAATTTTTTACTGAAAGATTTAAAAGAATAAGATTCATCTTTTCTTTTCAAGAAAAAAAGCAAGCAATTTTATTATTGGACTAATCAGGCATTATAGAAGTCAAGGGGACAAATGTGTGTGCATGGGTATTCAAACCCAGTGTCTTATTTCAGAGGGCAACCAAACACTGCAAGGAGGCTCTTAGGTCTCTGACATTCATTGAAAAATAATTTCAATGTCAGAATACCCTTTGAAGTCTTTATCAAACTTTTTAAATTCATTCGTTCATTGACTTATTCATTTATTCATTTGATGGCAATTTATTTTTTTTAAATAACTTTTTTTGTGATTATAATAGTAATGCATATTCATCACAGATGAATTCATTAAAGTACAAAGAAGGTAATGAAAATTTCCTTCTCTCTACATCAACAGCTATTGACTGCTTAACATTTTTGGTACATTTTCTTTCAAAAAGATATATCTCAGATGTGGTTGGACCTGAAGAAACCAAATTCTGGACATTGAGGCTTCTTTTGGAATATTGATTTTTCAGAAAAAACCTTTGACCCTCCCCCCTTTCCTGCCCAAGAGACTCAGACAGAGAAACCTGTTTCAGGAAGGAAATCTGCAGAGGCTGCCTTCTCCTACTTTGAATTAAGCATAGTTACCAGGAGGGCTTTAGGCAGGTGCCTATTAGCTACATACCCCTGTGTCCCATTGTTTCTGAGTCAACTACCAGGATTTCTTGCCTCCGGTGTTCTCTTCTTCCTCAACTACCTATAAATCAATCACCCATTCTCACTTTTGAAATCTAATACCCCAAACGTCTTATATACCCAATGTTGCCTCACTCTCATTGAAATTTTCATGGATTTATCATGTTTATGTGAATTCCCCATGTGCATATATTAAACTTTGATTTTCTCCTGTTAATCTGTCTCTGTTAATTTGCTTATTGGCCCGGCTAGAAGAACTTGAAGGGGAAGGAAAAGTATAAATACCTTTTACCCCCACAGGCCCTCAGGCCGCCTTGCGTCTAGCACTTGAACAAGAGTCAGCACTGGGTCATCTCCCCTCAAAGCAAATCTACCTGTACGAAGTATAAGAAAAAAATAAAGATTTCGTGGAAGTTCTAATTCAAGTTTTGCTTTACTTAGGTGGTAGGTCCCTGCTACTTTCTCTGAAAATTTTATTTAAATTTATACTCGATGACACGGTTGAAAAGCTGATGCCTCTAACATAAATTATTTATATATATACACCCCCAAAAATCTTCCTATTAAAATTCTTAAAGCTAACTAGAAACTTCCATATACAATATTTGCCAGCATATAAAACTGTGGTAGTTCTCGTTTTACCTCAAAAATTGTGTTTTTTTAAAAGAAAAAAGGTAATTACTTCTTATTTATGGATTGAAAGTTATTTTAATTTGGTCTTGAGGAGGAAACCACTGGTTTGTTCATATAAATGTTGTATATCAAAACTACCATTTTAAAATTTGGTTATAATTGTACATCTGCTAAACCATGACTTTGAAGTTTCAGCAAAAATGTACTTAACACTTATTTTCTCCTTAAGTCTGGCCACAGTGAACATTTACAGGCCATTTTCATGATTCCCAGAATGCCAGGGATATGAGGAGGAGTGGACAGAAATGCATTAACCTTCTGGGAAAAGCTAAATGACAGTGATTTCTAAAATTAGCAGAATGGGAACATAAATTGGCAACTACAAATACATTTACCCTACGAATATCACTTTAAGCCAGTCAGTCCTCATCACCAAAACTTTTAGGCATAATCATGTAGCACATGTTGCTGCCTCTAATTGCATGTCTTACAAACGCAGAAGGACAATAGTCACTTTCACATTTTCACATGTCACCTGAAAAACCATTCCAGTCTGAATCCGGTAGTTAAAATAGACTATTTTGTGCAATTCAGGCTGCTAAATAACCTAAATGACAATAGACTCCTTAAAAGAACTTAAAATTATTGAGTAATGGTATGATAAAAACTCTGAAAGTCTAGGGGAAAAGCCGAGATAGGTCTATCCAGGCATTCAGAAATTTAAAGTGAGTAATTTAACAACCTCAGACAAATAGAACATGTCTGAAAGTTTGTCTCCGCGTTCAACTTGACCTAAGAGAGTTTCTCTAAGACTTATTTTCTAAACAGCACCCTAGCAGCCTGGGCCAGCAAAATGGCCTTTAAGCTTGAATGAATAAGGTATTTCTTTTCCTTTACTGCAAAGCCTCACTATTTCATCCTTTCAAATTCTTTTACTGTACTTAGTGAGGAATTATATTGACAAGAGTAGAATTTACCTCCAAGAGGAGAATGCTATGCTCCCGTTAAGTGCTAATATAACAGTTATGTTCCAGTACTTTAATAACACCCCCGGCCCACCTAATGAAAGTTGAAAGCAAACAGTACTCTCTGAGATTTTATTATGACTGAAGTGACTGCAATTTGAGGCAAATTATCCCTATTTTTGTTCCCATATCAAAAACAGAGATGCTAAAGCAATTGCTACATGTTTGGTATGGAATTAGGTTCCACTCTCATTAATCTACAAGGAAGAGCATTTTTCATGTAAACAGCTCGCTAGGGTCAGAGAGAAGAGCTGCTTCTGTGAAAAATGCTTGTCAATAACTTTGTGAGTGAATTTTGAAATAAAGTGCCTGTAACCTGTCATTATTCCTTCCTCTCAAAGTCGAGAGTGAGTGGATGAAAATTGAGCATGTGAATTGAAAGCAGGGTGAGTGTTATGGCCTTATCGACTTCAGGTAAAATGACTGTTTTAACTTGTTATTATTTTTCCATTCAGAGGTCAGGCAATGCACAGTATTACCAGCATAGACTGCAGTGTAAGCAAATTGGTGTACAAAAAGGCTATTACCCACACTCACAAAGCAGAGGAAATGCAGGTCACTAATACCAAGTGGACTCATGCTCTCTACAAAAATGAAACGACCAACAGTGCTGTGAAAGGGAACAGCAGAGACATGCAAGTACAAAGCACCTAGAAGGCAGCAAATAGAAACCTGTTTAAATAAAGGTGCATATGTTTGGAAAGTAGGTCAAAAGTATACCTTTTAGTGACCTTTTTTTTAAAAAAAGCACATATCAATCATACCTGTTTTGCAAAAAACTTATGGTACACGAATACTGAATGTCAGATATCCCAACTCTGCATGGCACCTTAAAATTTTTTTTCTAAGATCACTTTAAAAGTAATTAGCTGCTGAATTTTCAAGTTCATCTAATATATTCTTATCAAAAGTAATATGTTGCTGTGGTGTTCCTTTTCCCTAGAGAAAAAGAAAACCAATGATGCTTCAAAACATCAAAAACCCTTTCCTTGTCTTCTAGATTTTTATTGCTAATTCTGAAAAATAGCCCAAGATTCTTGTGTGGCTGTTTTAGGCTTGTAAGAAAAAATTTTTTTCCCAAGTAGTCCAGGTCCATGAAAACTGTATCTTTCATATTATTGTCCAAACACTTTTCTTTTTCTGTTTCAGAAGTCCATCCAGTGTTTTTGTCTCTGATAGTGATTTTCCCATTATAGACTCTGTTCATCAGAAAATGAGCAGATTGGCCTAGAAATTAAAAGAGATTATAGCAAGTTTGGAGGGAGAAAGGGTTATATATAGTTTTGAAGACAATTTCATATGTCTATTCATCAAATTCCCACATAATAGAAAAGGTTTGGGTCCTTTTACTTCTAAACAAGTTTTCCCTGGCTTCAAAATAATTATAATGACCTAAGATAAAAGAACTATATTGGCATTTCTTTGCTTCACATTTGCCTAGTTTATTCATTTCTTTAAACGAATGTTTATTGGTTGGACACGGTGCCAATCATGAAACTACAAGAACTTCAGGAGAGTCCTGCTTTCACCCAGTGTGGAAGAGTCAGGAAAATAGTGAGGTGAGTTGCTGTGGTGATGGTAGAAGAATGCAGGCTCCATGGAGGCAAGGATCTTTATCAGTTTCTGTTCAGTGACATCTTAACCACCTAGCCCAGTACCTGGCATATAGCAGACACCTGACAGGTATTTGTTGAAGGCTGAATGGGTGTGACTAGGACTTGCACAGTACATTTAAGAGCCTGTGAGAGGGTCAGGGAAGACTTTCCCAGTGAAAACTAGGTCAAAGCTCCAGGAATGTTGACATGATTGATCCAGGCAAAGCTGGAGCGGGGCCTTTCTTATCAAGGGATCAAAGAATTCCGAAACTGAATTTAGAGCAGAGAGTGGAAGAATTGCTCTTCTTCTACGTATCTCCAGCAGCAAGTGACAGCTAGAACATGCAGTGCTCTCAAGTAAACGGAGGCCAGATCTACAAGGCCTTGGAAGTCATGTGAAGGAGTTTGAATGTTAGATCAAAAGCCACTGAATGATGTTAAACATGCTGGGGCTTTTTTTTAACGGCCAATATATCTTTAAAAAATTACTCTAGATGAAGAGCATCAAATGGAATGAGAAGATTAGAGTTAGGAAGACCAGTTAGGAGGCTTCCCAGAAATCCAAATAACATATAAATGACAGTGGCCTAGATTTAGGTAAAAGTAAAGGGACAGAAAAAATAGCCATATTTTGGATGACTTAAGGAGTTAGAAGTGATAAGAGTTGGTAACTGTTCAGAATGAGGTGCAGAGAAGTGTCCAAGGACAACAGAAGAGACAGGCCAAGGCACAGTTCGCCAGCCTTGAGCAACTGAGCGGATAGATGACATCTTCCAAGATGAGGAAGACGTGTTTGGTAGGGAGGTGGCAAGTTTATTTTTGAATTTGCTGAGGTATTTACAGCATCATGTTTTTCTGGCCTGGGTTTCTGTCCCGATCGCTCCTTCCTATATCCTTGCAGATTCGATTTGTACAAATCTATTACAAGTGGATGGAACAAACCTAAGTGCCTATCGTAACAGTTATGTGCATAGTTTTCCTTATAAGCATCTTCACTGAATGCAAAGGTATACAAGGAATAAACTGTTTCTAAGAGTTATTTTAATTATCCTGAATTGTGACTGTGAAAAGTACCACAAACTAAGTCACCACATACTAGTCACAAAGTGATGCACTGTGCCCTTTAGTGATGAGTGTGTCTCTATAGGTATGTACATTTTGGTATTTTTGCACGTATAATTCTATGACTTGCAGGGACTAAAGTAATAAGTTGAATTGAATGTATATAATGCTCTATGTTTTTAAATATGTCAACAATTTCTTTTTATCTTTTATATGTTTTGGTTCTACTAAAGACATTAAAATAAAGGTACAAAAACTATTTAAAATGCAGGCATCCATAACAGGACTCAGCTTATATTGGTAATTTTAGCAACAATTATTAATTAACTAATAACTAATAAACTGAACTAATTTGTATGTCACCTGCATTTCAACTTATTTCCACTTATCACATCATTATTTAATTTACAAAGTACTTATTTAAGTGTGGTGTGCAGATCTAAGTAGGTTTCTGAAACGTAGCCGACACATTCTGCATCAACAGCCTGACGGTTTTACTTCATTTCCAGGAAGAACGTGCCACTGGCAGGTGTTACCCTGGCGGCAGTCACAGATGCTGTGATTGAGTGGCAGGTTTTGCAGCAGTAGGTAAGGCGTGTGGAGGGAGCATTTTGCTTTGAAGCAGATCTCTGAAGGTTTTCACAGTGAACGTGAAGCTGAGCCATCCAGGTCTTCTTCCAGTGCATTTACCGTTCGTTTCTTTGGTACAGACGTCATATTCCACTTCTTCCCCTGAGTTCCACAGCACTCTAGAAGACTTGACGACTGTGACTGTGTTTGTACAAGCATGGAGAAGACATTCTGAAGACAACCAAGCTGCACCATCGTGTTTTAGAAGATTCCATAAAAAAAAAGACACCATTAATGCCAAAGTTCTGTAAGCAGGTAAGGGAACTATTTAGAAAAGTGAAAGGAAAGTACAGACTGGCATCACCTCATACATGCTTATCAGACAGAGAGAGAGAGACCGATAAACAGGCAGAGTGAGAATGACATACGTAGTGCAGGAGTCTTCTGCCCCCAGTCCAGTCAGCAGGAGCGAGTGTAAGATGGGCAATGTGAACCCGCTGTTCCCTCCTGATCTCAGTTCTCTCATCCTTTTGTAGCACCTTTCACTATCCTACAGGTGACTCCAGTGTTTAAAGAAATGTACTTTTCCTACCACATATCCTTGTATTCTGTATTCCAAACCATGCTGTACACATTATACATTTTACATAGATATTTGTGAATAGGTTTGTGTACACATGTGTACCATACTTTAGAGATGACTTACAGCTTTAGACCAGACCCATGTTAAATCTCATTTCATGTACACACACATAAAGGAGAGCCAAAATCTTATATCCCAAAGCAGCTGGGACTCAAAAGGGAGAGCCACTATTCATTTAACAAAAGCATTTTACTAAAAGGCTTTGCTTCATCCTTTAAGAGACAGAAACATGCCAATGTGCACTTGGCATGTCTCGCTGTGTCGCTGAATGCCAAAGCCAGAGTTCGGAACACAAAGGCCCCTTTCATTTCCTCATGCAGGTTTTGCTCCGAGATCAGAACTTTCAGCCTACCAACTGGTTCATTTCCAATTTAAATACAGTGAGTAGTTCTTACTCTTCCCAGTCCAATGAAAGTTTTGGTTTTCAGTGGACCAGCTCCTGTGTAGGACTGACTGCCTGAATTTGATTCAGAACCGTCAGTCCCAAATTAATGTACTATTCTTTTATTGGATTAGCCTAAATTGCAAGCAACCCCCACCATGGGTTTTAAAATGCAGTTGTACCTGAGGTCTTGCCATAGGTGCATTTGAATTTAATATTTACAAATTGAATTGTACTTTGAACATTTTCTGGAAGTTAGATTTTAAAATATATTATTTCCTGTACCAGATGTTTCTAAAGGGAAATGAATAACTACCTGCTCATTTTTCTTTTGTTTCAATGCAGATTTCAAGATACTGACTCTGTCTAAAGCAAGAACCTTTCTGTGGTTAATTTCTTCTCTTTAGGTCTTTCGGTGATTGTTTCTTTGTGGACTAAACAGAAAGACCACAATTATGTCACACCAATCTTGTGGTATTATCATCTTTATACTACAGGGAAAAGAGCAAGTCCCAGGTGATCTGGTCACCATCCCAGGATCAGTCACCTGGCCCTTTAGTGGAGAGGTAGGTAGAGAATCCTCATTATCTGAGTTATGGTTCATTGCTTCTTTTTTTTTTTCATGGCTATTTCCCATATCATTAGAGAGCCTATCAGGGGCTTTGAAAGTGGCTCATAAAGGGAAAAACAGAGACTATACTAATAAACCTAGTGCCTAATGAGCATAACTAAATCTTTTTTGCAGCCTTGGGATTGTCATTGTTTAATCCTTTGTGAAATACAATGCACCAGAATGGCCCAAACACACCACCTGGGACAACTTGAGTTTTGGGGAAATACTTAATACATATGTCTTCATAAAAACAATTCTGCACATAGCTCTTTGTTCCTCTATGCTAGTGTTTAAGGGCAGCATCTATCCATTCACATTATTTTATTATAAATATGAAATATTGGTCTGTATTAATTGAATAGTGTAAATACAATACTCTAAGAACCTCGTATCCTACTTTTCCCTACTTAACCTGAAACCATATTAGATGGCAATTCAACTTGGCATCCTTTAAAACATAAAATAACAAAATTAATGAAAATATAGCAAAGGACAAGCTCTTCTCATTCAGGAATCGAGAAACAAATGTCGAGCCTGACAGAAGCTGCTTGTTGTTCTATGAAGACGAGTTTTAGAGAAAAGAAAAACAACTTGGTAAAATATTATCATGTCCATTTTGCAGCGTACCTACTTACTTGATTGCTGACAGTCCACAATCTCACAATGTTCATTGAATAGATTATATTCGTTTTGTTTTAAAAAGGAATTTACCATATATTTGAATAGTGCCATTTTGCAGGGGAGAAGGACTGTGCTGAGCTGTGCATTATACTAATGGCATTGGGTGCAGAATGAGTCATCATGGTTTTTATTTATTCATTCATCCTTAGATCCTTTTAAAAGTCTCCAAGGCCCTAATGACCATCATCATTATCATCAGTAAAAACTGCTTTCTGGTGAAAAGGCAATAGGCCTTTTAGAGGCAGCGTTAAATTATCAGTGAAGAGGACCTGCAATCATACTGCACACACGGTCCTGCATGCAATGTGCTGAACCAGTTCATACAGTACTGGCCAGGCCACCTTCTTCCTAAAGTCTTTGATTCTAATGCTATCTTCTCCTTTACAAAGCAATGCCATTTAGTTCAGGAGAAAATAACGTTACAGGCTGGTTTCTATGCTCCATTGTTAAACATAGGCAGTCAAAAGGTTTTTAATTACAAATAAAATTTAAACAATTATCACCAATATCAAAACTTTACGTCAAGCCTTTCCCCTACCTCTTACAGTTCCCTGTGTGTATTAAATAAACACTGTCCAAAAGGACAGGTGTGAAAAGAGCTAGATCGGGCTTCCGGGCAAGATGGAGATGTAGGTAGACACACTGCGCCTCCTCGCACAACCAAAAGGACAACAACAACTTAAAAACAAAAACAACCAGAACTGACAGAAAACCGAACCAAATGGAAGTCCGACAACCAAGGAGATAAAGAAGAAACATTCATCCAGACCAGTAGGAGGGGCAGAGACGGACAGCCAGGGTGGAGAGGATTTGCAACAACGTGACGGCAGAGAGGTGGCAGATTGTGGAACAAACAGGGCAGGCAGTGCGACAGCTAGCAGACCCCGTGGCCCCACATTTGCGCATAGATGGACCGGGAGGAATGGCGGGGGAGCGAAGCAGACTGCACAACCCAGGGCTCCAGCGCAACGAAATAAAGCCTCAAACCTCTGAGTGAAAACACCCGTGGGGGTTGGGGCGGCAGCAGGAGAAACTCCCAGCCTCACAGGAGAGGTTGTTGGAGAGACCCACAGGGGCCTAGAGCATGCACAGTCCCACCCACTCGGGAAGCAGCAGCAGAGGGGCCCAATTTGATTGTGGGTAGCAAAGGGAGTGACTGAAATTTGGCAGAGAGTGGAGCGGGCGCCATTGCTCCCTCTCGGCCCTTCCCCCACGTACAGCATACAGCCCAGAGACCAGCGTTACCCCGCCCTGGTGAATACCTATGGCTCTGCCCCTTTAAGTAACAGAAGCACCAAGACAAAAAAAAAAAAAAAAAAAAAAATGGCCCAAATGACAGAATACTTCAAAGCTCCAGAAAAAATACAACTAAGCGAGGAAGAGATAGCCAACCTATGGGATGCACAGTTCAAAACACTGGTTATTAAGACGCTCACAGAATTGGTTGAATCTATTCGAAAACCAGATGAAAATATTAAGCCTATGCTAAGAGAAACAAAGGAAAATGTACAGGGAACCAATAGTGATGCAAAGGAAACTGGGACTCAAATCAATGGTGTGGACCAGAAGGAAGAAAGAAACATCCAACCAGAAAAGAATGAAGAAACAAGAATTCGGAAAAATGAGGAGAGGCTTAGGAACCTCCAGGACATCTTGAAACGTTCCAACATCTGAATTATAGGGGTGCCAGAAGGAGAAGAGGAAGAACAAAAAAATTGAAAACTTATTTGAAAAAATAATGAAGGAGAACTTCCCCAGTCTGGCAAAGGAAATAGACTTCCAGGAAGTCCAGGAAGCTCAGAGAGTCCCAAAGAAGCTGAACCCAAGGAGGAACACACCAAGGCACATCATCATTACATTACCCAAGATGAAAGAGAAGGAGAGAATCTTAGAAGCAGCAAGAGAAAAGGACACAGTTACCTCCAAAGGAGTTCCCATAAGACTGTCAGCTGACTTCTCAAAAGAGACCTTACAGTCAAGAAGGGACTGGCAAGAAGTATTCCAAGTCATGAAAGGCAAGGGCCTACATCCAAGATTGCTCTATCCAGCAAAGCTTTCATTTAGAATGGAAGGACAGATAAAGTACTTCTCAGATAAAGTCAAGTTCAAGGAGTTCATCATCACCAAGCCCTTATTATATGAAATGTTAAAGGGACTTATCTAAGAAAAAGAAGATAAAAATATGAACAGTAAAAATGACAGCAAACTCACAGTCATTAACAACCACACCTAAAACAAAAACAAAAGCAAACTAAGCAAACAACTAGAACAGGAACAGAACCACAGAAATGGAGATCACATGGAGGGTTATCAACAGGGAAGTGGGAGCGGGAGAGAAGGGGGAAAGGTACAGAGAATAAGTAGCATAGATGATAGGTGGAAAATAGGGGGAGGGTAAGAATAGTGTAGGAAATGTAGAAACCAAAGAACTTATAAGTATGACCCATGGACATGAACTATAGGGCAGAATGTGGGAGGGAGAGGGTGGGCAGGATGGAGTGGAGTGAGGGGGGGAAATGGGACAACTGTAATAGCATAATCAATAAATATATTTAAAAAAATAAAGTAGATGGCTAGGTATTTGAACTTTCTGCCTTGTAAAAACAAAGCAAAAGCAAAACAGACATAAAATGTTAGAATGGAATGAAATGAGTACCATATAATGTAAAATGTAACTATTAGTACAGGCTATTATTGACAATTTTTCATCTTTATTAATGTGGTTCTTTTTAAATCTTGTCAAATATTTTTATCAAGAGTGACAAATATTTTTTTGAAAACAACTGGCAGTTTTTTGGAAGTCTCAAGGTCTTTTTTTATAAAATGGAAATGACTAGCCTTGTCCACATTTAGGGTGCCAATGGAGATCAGTTGAGATAATGTACAAAGTGTTTTGTCCATTGTTGAGTATTATACTAATGCAAATTGTTGCTGTTGGGTTTGCTGCTCTTCTTCTGAGATTCCTACAGTTTGTAAAAAGGGTATCCCTGGGGTTTCATTCTCCATTAAATAGGTTTTTATTTCCCCTTAAATTTAAAAGCATACTTTAAGAATATGCCTAGTTTTATTGTTGATCTTTACAAATAGATTGCCCTAATCCAGGTACATACTACATTAGAGGTTGTTGAAGGGAATTCACTTTCATGAACACTTTTGAAAATGTATTTATTGATTGATTTTGAGAGAGAGAGAAACATCGACTTATTGCTCCACCCAGTTATGCATTCACTGGTTGATTCTTTTATGTGCCCCGACTGGGGATCGAACCCACAACCCTGATGCATCAGGATGATGCTCCAATCCTCCAATCAACTGCTCTATCTGGCAAGGCCATGAACAGTCTTGACTGGGTCCAAAGTACATCTGAAAAAACAGAAAATGTTTCCTTATTTAATCAGAACCTTTCCTTCTACTGCATTTTGCAAACGCTTGTTTCCTTTCAGTTCCTCTTGCCCGCTGATTTAGAGTGATAGGATTTCCCACCTCCAATATGCCTGGCCTCCCTTACCGGAGGGAACTGACCGGCGCCTCATCCCAGATAGCAGACTTTTGGTGGATGGGGACCCCCTTTTGGAAAAGAGTTCTGCAATTTGATGTTTTTCAATATTCTTTTTGTTGTGATTTTTAGCATCAGATCCAAGCATTCCTCATTTTAAAGAACTTTGAGCAAAGGGTAGGTAGGATGTCTTTTTGTGTTCTTCCTTTTTCCCTGTGGCATCATTATCATCTTCTCTGTGGGCTTCTTTTTCATTGTTTGTTTGGTTGTTTTGAGACCAAACTCAGGAATAAACCATGATCATCTTTTTAACTCTATAAAATGTTAATGGAAGCCTAAGGGGTAGGTTATATTTCTGAGATTAATGGTTTTGAGCTAAACAAATAATAATTCTTAAGTATTGATTTGAAAAGTAAAATAATGGTCTGCATTGTCATTAATTCCAGCAAGTATGTTAAGAAGTCCAGTACATGGACGTTTTCTTACTGATGCTCTGACAGTAATTTGGTTGTTTTTGTTATTATAAGACCCAAAATTATTTGAGATGAGATGCATAATAGTTAAACTTTGTAGACATGTAGAATTTTACTGATCTCTGGAAGTTTCTACAGTTCCAAGCTTTGTAAGTCATGTATACTTTACAGACTCTGAAGTGAAGTTCCAGTTCTGAAATTTAGGCTGCTCAGAATTACAGACTAAGATTAGCTGGCTAAGTAGACATGGGTCTTCTAATTACTGATCAAAATGACTTAACTAAACATGTTTAAACCAATTAAAGGTTTAAGCAATGTTCGCAGTTAAAATAACCTCTGAGCTCAACATTTGCTCTATTTCACCATACTAAGAGCAAAAGATTCTAATCCTCAGAACAGATTGAGTGCTGGCAAATTCAATGTCATGCAGCATTTATGAGTATATTTATATGGAACTGAAATTAATTATGTAGAACAATTTGAGTTGCAATACCTATAGTTATGAAACTTGGAACTGTAAAAAACAAAGAGCCGTTATTGTTATTGATATACTTGAAGTGTTTCCCACCCATTCTCCCCTCCATGGCAAATTTTTATATGGTTTTTAAGATTTTTTTCTCTTCAAAATAATTTTAATTTCCTATAAGTAAATCAAAGTGAATTATATTTCTTCCAGAGTGAATTATATAATAAGATGAGGTATTATTTCAACTGCACAAAACTGAGAATTCAATTTTACAAATATGTATTGGGGTACAAAGATTAATAAGACAAAATTCTTGTCCACTTATGACATGTCTTAGAATAAAGAGGGGATATGTGGCTAAGGTGTTGGACTGAGGGCTTTACTCAGTTGGTCAGGCTACTATATTTGGGAGATCCTAAAATCCTAACATTAATCTGGAAGAAAGCTCAGAGAGCATGTCTTTATCACCTACCCTTTTACCCACAGTTCAGAAAGGCCCCATTTAAGAGAAAATATTATATATGTAAACTTACCAAACAGGTACATTTGGGGGGAGAGGTAAACTTATTCTACTACAAACGAGCTCTTTTCTAAGAGATTCATTGTGAAGGTCATTTAAATAGCAAGCACCTGTAGTGATATCAGCACAGAATCAATTTGCAAAAAAATTAATTTATTTTAATTTTTTGAAGGTGACAGCCCATAAGAGCAAAGTATAGGATGGTGATGGTTGTAGAAAAACATTTTATAATGAGAGGACATCTTTCAGAAGCAGACATATTTCGGTAGCATTATTAGCTGTTAAATTGACAATAATATCCTTGATGACCTCGCCTAGGCCAAAGGAGGGATACAAAGCACAGAGTGAAAATATGCCATGTGACCCATCTGTAATTTGGCTTTTCTCCCCACCCACAAAAATACTACTTTATAATTGAAAACAGAATATGGGCAATGAATCATTATTATACCAAACTGTTAATTTAAGATGAATATGTTTAAAAGATAAAACTGGGAACCAGTTGCTGACGACATGAAGGAGGAAATTTCACTGCTGATTCTTACAGTTTTTTGTTACGAAAGCAGTGATTTTGCCAAGTTTCATACTTCAGGCATCAGAACTCTGCTGCTGTTCCAAAAAAATAAAAATAAATAATAACTAGTTAAATTAGTGTTTGGGGAAATGGATTAGATTGTAATGTATGCATGCAATTAAGCAGCACTGACTTGATTCACTGTGATGTCCAAACTGGCATTTTAAAAAATGAAAGTAGCTAAATTTGGCCCTGATAAAATATATAGCAGCAATGGGTTAGGAATTTTGCAGTTTTGCCCAAAGAGTCCAATCAAACAACCCATATATTAGGTGGCTGTTAACATGCTGGCAGCTGAATTTTTTATATCAGTTTCCAAGGTTGCACAGTAATTACATCTACTGTGAGTCATTTTTGCAGCATATTTTATAAAACTTTTACAAGTTTGCTGGGAAAGGATTATTCAAAGTCACCTTTTATAGATTCTGCCATGAATATTAGATAGTTCTTTGAAAATGTTAGTGTTTACCACTTATATTGCTTCTGGTTTAAGAGTAGTTGGCATTTGAGGGTTTAGTATAGTATATGAGTGGAGCTTCCTTTTCTGTGTAGACCTTCTGTTCCCCAGCATTGCTAGTTTATGTTCCCACTGAGCTGCTGCCAGAACAAAATAAATCCAGTTGCCTTTTGCTGCTCAAGGCCAACCCAGCAACCATGGGAAGACTTAGTTGTTCTGAACATTTGCCCTAAGAAGTCCTTAGAGGAGGGCGATGAGCAGTTGCATAACTGGCACTGTCCACAAAGGGTTTGCTCATTCGAACGGCTGGCTAATTTGGATTTAATATTTCGGTGCTGGCTCTTTGTTCTTATTCCCAATTATATCCAGTCAGTGCCCAGAGATGTTTTTAAGACTGTGATTGGATAAACTACACAGCATAACTTTTAGATCCACTGCTTATTATAAATCAACTGTGCTTTAGTTTATTCTACTTGCATTAGTACATTTTCACTGCTGAGTGACATGTCCTGATTTTTCTTCAAATTATTATTTTACACATAGCTTACCATTTTATTTCAGGGGTGGTATTATATTCATGTTAGAATATAAGTGCCAGAAAAAATATGATGTTACATGTTGCGGATGGTGCATGAACTTCCTGGGAGGCAACATCAGTATTGGAGTTTAGGATGGAGGGTGACAAATGGCAGTAAAGCTGGGACCCTGTGGAAAGCTAAAAGCCAAGGGGGAAGGGAGCAAACCGATCTCCTCTGCTGGAGTCATTGGCACCCTCAGCACAGTTTTCGGTAAAGCCCAACTCCAGTACAAAGGTGTGGGGGTGAGAAGATCATGGTGGTCACAGTGGAACTGGCCTCTTTCCCTCTGCTGCTCACTCAGGGATCCACAAAGCACATGTGATCTGGGTTTCTCCACCCCCTTTACTTCCTCGCCACTTTTCCAAGCATGGCGGTGAGCTCTGCTGACATCCCTACCTTCACCGCTTTGAAATCTTGGTTTACAGGGACCGAGCCCTGACTGTTGGGCTATTTGCTTGTCTGGATCTTTCTTCTCCTCGTTCACAGGAGAACCCATTTTTGAAAACAGGTTTTAGACCTTAAAATTCATAAATAGCAATTTCATATCTTTGGGGAAATATTTGAAAACTCCACTCATTTATTCAACACATAGCCATTAAGCACCTGGTCTTTAGTCAGAGCTCTTCTAGGCATTGGGGGGTCAGCGGTTAACACTTCAACGACCTGGTCCTCATGGAGCTTATGTCTGGTAGAAGGGAAAGTTGATAAAGAGATAAATTATTATAAGTGTGATGGCTGTAAATGGATCAGGGCAAGGAAGAAAGAAGGACAAAGGAGTGGTTATTTTAGATTCAATGCTCAGGAGGAAGCTTTGTGAGGGGATGCCATTTGAACAGAGACCAAGGAGAAGTGAGGGAGCAGGCACTGCAAGGCTCTGGGGGAAGAGTGTGTGAGAAAGATTAAGTAGCTCTTGTTAAAGCCCTGAGGTAAGAACAAGATTGGCTTGTGTAGAAGCAGCAATGTGGACTGAGGAAACCAAATGAAAGATCAAAAGGCAATAAGGATGGAGATACAACCAACCAGATTATGGAGGACCTATGAGGTCACAATTCAGTAGCTGGATTTTGTTCTCAGTATCTGAGGATATCACATAAGGTTTAGCGCAATGAAAATAACATTTTCTAACTTAGCTGTCTGGAAGATATCTCTGGCTGCTGTGTGGAGACTGTTGTTTTGGTGTTAGGGAAGGGGATATAGAAGAGCAGAAGCAGGAAGGCCCATTAGAAAACTTTGCAAAAGCTTATCCTAAAGATGCAAATGTCTTAGACTACATTAATAGCAGTTGAGGTGGTGAGAAATGGTCACAATTCAGAATATGTTTTGAAGGAAGACCTGATAGAATTTTTAGTGAATTTGGGTGAGGATTATGGGGGATGCCTCCAGGTTCTCTGGCCTGAGCAAGGGGATGAATACTGGTGCCTCTTATCAAATGAGGTAAACTGGGTATATTAAACAGCTCCAGTTGCTGATAAAAAAATACTGAACACTGGGCTTAAATGATAGAAATTTATTTGTCACAATTCTAGAGTCTGGTAAGTCTAGGATCAAAGTACCAGCTGATTTGATTTCTGGGAAGGACCTTCTTACTGGCAAGTAGATGACTGCCTTCTCCCTGTGTTCCCACACAGTGCAGGGAGAAAGAGAGATAGAGATGCTAGAAATGATAGAGATAGAGATAGAGCACTCTCCAGTCTCTACAAGGTCACTAATCCCATCAGACCAGGGCTCCAACCACCTCATCTAACCCTAATTACCTCCTAATTACACCCATCTCCAAATACCATCACGTAGTGATTTGGTGTGGCATGGGTGCAAACACATCCAGTCCAAAACTGGGAGTAATGGTTTTGGCCATCTTTCTGCTTTTCTTTACTGCTGGTACAGACATATGTATCAATCATTCAGATGAAGTTGAGTAGCCAAATAACAGGAGTGTGGTGCTCAGGGAAAGCTCAAGGCTTAGAGATATAAATTTAGAAGGCATCAGCATATATGTTTCAAACAACAAAGAGATGAATACACCTAGAAAGTTGAAGGCAAAGGAAAAATGACTGGGGCTCCTTTTAGAAGTGGAAGAGTTGCAGAATCCAGCAAAGGGGACTAAGAAGGGGAGGTTTCAGAGGTAATAGAAATATTAGCAAAGCATGTGTCTCAAAAACCAAAGAAAAAAGAATGTGTTTTAAGAAAAAGAGATAGCCTAACTGTCTCGAATTCTGTTGATTCATCAAGTAAGATCAGAACTAAGAACTGAGGAGAATGCCAGGGATCCTGATGAGAATGTTGGAGCCCTGGAGAACACAGCCTGAATGGACCTGGCTGGAGCAAAAAGGAAGTGAAGAGATGTACATAAGAGTATAAACACAGAAGTCTCTTGAAGGTTTTACTGCAAAGGAGAGGCAAGAAATTGGACAATGGTTAGAGGGGATGTGGGATATATAGAGAAGTATTTCTTTTAATGGGAGATACTACAACCTGCATTGATGCTATGGAAATCATCCAGTAGAAAAGTAGAAATTTAAGATAGAAGACAAAGGTAGGGTAGTTATAGAAGTCAAGCCCTGGACTGATGCAGAGGGAACTGGATTCCTGCCCAGATAGGGGTTGGCCTCACACAGGAACATGGGTCACAGTTTAAAGGAAGAGAAGAAATGGTATATGAAGACAGATTGGTTGTGAGAAGATGAACCAATTCTCTTCTTATTTCTCAATTTTGAATTGAAATATGAAGCAAGATCATTAGCTGAGAATGAAGAGGAGGGAAAAGTGTTAGAAGTTGGAAGAAAAAGGAAAATATGGTGTGAAACTGTTAGTTTAGAAAGTAAAAGAATACATTGACTAAATTAATGTGGTAGAATTATTGAAGGTCCATTTAAGATCAGTGAATATAAATCTAACATGAGACCAATGAGCATTTCTCTAATAAAAATGAAGTCAGCCTGTGCTTTTTCCTGGCCACTTTCGCTATTTGCGAGTAGGTAGGGAGTTGGGTTTTAAGAGGATTAGGGTTTTGCTAGTGAGTAAGACAGAAGAAGAGAGAAAGGATTTAAAAAGTTATTGCCAGTTGTCTTTTGTTCAAGTTTGGTTTCTCTAACTAAAACCAATTGTGTATGCTGGAATGTAGGCGTTCAATTTTTTTCTTAGTCACGCCTTAACTAAAAGACTCAAAAACTGAAAAATAGCTTTCGCAACATAAGTACTGTAATTTCTTCTATCTCTCACTTATTTAATTCAAGTTGAAGACTCTGTTTTTTAATTCTTTTCACCAGTTTTTCTTATATAATACATAACAGCATAAATTGTAGAGAAATAATTATGGATGTCATTAACATTCGTACTTTTGAGTTTCAAAACAACTTGTCTTAAGAATGTTAAGAAAATATGCTATTCAAACAAGGAGGTTTATTTTAAATGATTCAGATTGTATTTAGTAAATGCATA
Source organism: Desmodus rotundus (assembly GCF_022682495.2). NCBI lineage: Eukaryota > Metazoa > Chordata > Mammalia > Chiroptera > Phyllostomidae > Desmodus > Desmodus rotundus. The sequence continues at coordinate 69,279,522 of NC_071393.1, read as the reverse complement.
TAACTCCATAATTCCAAGAAAACCATAAACGAATTTGGTTTTATTGAGAGCCATGATGAAGGCAGCAAATCAAATACAGATTAAGCAAATCCATGGGAGGAAGAAAAGAAAAGCCTGTATAGTCCAACAGAGACAGAAAAGCAGGTATGTTAGTTAAACCACTTGGAAGTAGCCTTTAGTTTCACTTTTATTTTCTCCTTTCTGCCCTCCCATTTCTTCTAGAGAGAGGGCAAGCTGCAAACTGAGAGCAGACAAACACAGAATGGGGGACCACAGAAATAAAAAGATAGGATGCTGTCACAGTCAGAGCCTCCACAATGTCAGACACCCTCCCCTCTCCCTGCCTGGTTGTAACACACTGGTTGTTAAGTATCACCTAGGGATCCTCAGACAAGTCAAAAAAAAATTTTATAGAAAAGGCAAAGAGATTATAAATATAGAAGATTTAATAAGGGGTTTTTTTGTGTTTTTTTTTTTTACTGGTAGATTTGGGGTCCTGCTTAGTAGGTGAGTGTGATTTTTGGTTGCTGTAGTTCCATGTCCAGGCCTAAAATTTAGGAAACTGGTTTACTCCAGGCTCTTACTCCCTGCCCTGATCCCACCCCACCTTGGTTTTGTCCTTGTGTCCTTCATAGTTGTTCCTGAAAACACTTCCCCTTTTGGCCCCTCACTATACCCCCCTCCTCCCCTCTGGTTACTGTCAGTTTGTTCTTAATTTCAATGTCTCTGGTTGTATTTTGCTTGCTTCTTTGTTTTGTTGATTAGGTTCTACTTATAGGTGAGATCATATAGTATTTGTCTTTCAGCACCTGGCTTATTTCACTTAGCATAATGCTCTCCAGTTCCATCCATGCTGTTGCAAAGGGTATAAGCTCCTTCTTTCTTTCTGCTGTGTAATATTCCATTGTGTAAATGCACCACAGTTTTTTGATCCATTCATTTACTGATGGGCACTTAGATTGCTTCCAGCACTCGACTATTGTAAATTGTGCTGCTCTGAACATTGGAGTGCATAGGTTCTTTTGGATTGGTGTTTCAGGGTTCTTAGGATATAATCCCAGCAGGGAGGTGGGGATGGCTGGGGGGGAGGGGGAGAAAAAAATTAAAAATAGAAGAGAATCTATTACTATGCTAAAAAAAAAAGGAAAGTGAAGAAAAAAAATTTCAATTCCTTTCTTCATTGTCCAACTAGTTTACAAGAGCAGGAACGGTGACTAAGATTCAAGGCAGATAGCATATTCAGAATTAAAATGTAACCCTCAATAGAAGTATCCATTCTGTATGTTTCTCATTATTAACTTGATTGTGCCTGCAAAGGAGCCTAAGACCAAGATGCACCTGAACACTAGGCATAAGGGACAAGAATGAAAGAAGAGCCAGGAAAAAAGGTACTAAAACATAGTCTCTAGGAACTCCTGTTTCATTAGTCTCCTGTAGACTTGCTGCTTACTTGTTATCCGTGGTTCTTAACTTCTAGGGGGTCAGGATAGTCATGGATTCCTTTGAGCATTTAATGAAGGCTATAACCCACTACCCCTCCACACATACACATCTCAAAATTTTAAACATATACATAAAATTCTGAAAACAATATCAAGGTTCATGAACCCCAAATAAGTGCTTATAACTTAAATAGGATTTTATAATAAGGAGTTATGATCTTAAATATGATCCTATATGATTTTTTAAAGTATTTTTTTATTTTTTAAGCAGAACAGAGACTCATAGATGCAGAGAACATTTTAATGGTTGCCAAAGGGAGGACCTTTGGGGGACTGGGTAAAAAACGTGATGGGATTAAGAAATACAAATTGATGGTTAAAGAATAGTCATGGGGATGTAAAGTACAACATAGGAAATGTGGTCAATAATGTAATAAATATCCATAGTGTCAGATGGGCACTAGATTTATTGGGATGATAACTTTGTAAGTTATATAAATGTCTAACCACTGGATTGTATACCTGGAACTGATATAACATTGTATAACAACTGTAATTGATCCTATATGATCTTGAACATGCAGGCAGCCATTGAGTTATTTATGATGTGAAGCTCTGAATTTGATATTGGGGTGTAGTTATGTCTTGGGTATGTGTTTTCTGTGAATTGTTGTGATTTATTTTTAAATTTGAAAGGCTTATACACTGAAACAAAAAATTAGAACAACCACTAATTAACAAGTTTTGGGTATGGTAAAAAAAAATGCCGCAGGTATTTTTAAGGCCTAACCATCTGGGTTTATCCTTCTTAGTCTCAGTCCCATCTCCTGTTATTTCTGAAACAGATTATGCAATGATTTGGTGTCATCAAGATCCAGTCTACACACTGAAGACTGTAGTAGTGTCTGTCAAATACTTCAAAAGACAACATTTTTAAAATCTACAAAATATAGTTAAGAGAAACCTTTTCTCCAGTGGAGTATACCTATTCGGGTTCCATAAACTGGACCTAATTTCTAGGCTGTGATACGCAGAAAGTTCTAACTCAGTGATAGATTGATTCTCCCTTGTAAATATTTAGGTTAATAGCTGTTTTCAGCAAGCATGGAGCACCTCTACACTAACTGTATTTCTCCATTCGTGGCCCATGGAGGCTTTCCTGTGTGTCAGACTTCAAAGAGCAAGAACAGCAAAGGGAAAGAGAATGATTAGATCAAGACGGATAATCCACATCTCCAAATTAAAATCAAAGGAAAACGAAGCCTTTCTCAAACAGCCTGAATCAATGTACTTTCCCTGGTCTGTATGTATACCTTTCGATCCCCCTCAAATGAGTGTGTCTCATTCCATCCTGTGCCCCCAGCCACACACAGACACAGGTTAAAAGTGCAATAGTGGTATTTTAACCTTAAATGAAAACATCCATCAATCAATCATTATCACGCTTTCTCACCTATCATACTAATTCAAAAATAAAAGGGTTTAAATGTTAGCATTCCAGTTAAAAAGGAAAAACTTAGTGTATTTTCTTTAATGTTTCTTATCCTCTAAAATATCTTTCCAAATGTATCTAATTTGGCCATTCATGTTCTGCTTCTTTTTGTGTAACTGACAAAAACAAGTATAAATTTTTGGCCCCACAAAATCAATTTTTGTGTCTTTTAATTATAAAAAGAAATTGATATAGACCATCTATTTGATAATCAATATGAGCATAAAATATTATGGTTTTCTTAAATCTGGGCTGGGTTTCTATAATAGAGAATTCAAGAGTCATTAAGCACTTGGGATTTCCTTAATTTCTCAAATGTGATCTCATCAGAGACAAAAGAAGATAAAGTTGAGGCATTATCTGTGGGTGGATGTTAGACACCAAGTTCTCCCCTTATCTCTAAAAAAGACAGGTAATTCTGCAATATAAAAACTTCAAGATAGGCTGAGGTGGGGAGGAGGGGTGGGGAGAAAATGCAGACAACTGTAGTTGAACAACAATAAAGTAATTTAAAAAAAACTTCAAAATAAATTTGATGTAGAATATTTCAATCTATGTCCAGAAAATATAAACATTTAAAAGTGGGTACAGGTCTAGTTTATTTTCAGTGAGATAAATATGATGTGATGCAAAGTAATAATAATATCTCATAAAATAATACCTTTCTCATGGAAAAACACATGATTCAAACAAGATTGAACTTCATCCGTGGTTTCCTATTTTATGAATGTGACCCAGTATCCTCAAGCTCAGTGTCACGTCTACAGACACATTGAAAACATGATAAGTGTCATATTGGCATATGTTTCACACAAGGATAGCTAAGCTCTCAGCTAACACAGTGGGAGGCCTGGAGATCTGTGGTCATCTTCGCCCTTTACCTTGGGGTTCCTGGGACAAGATAGTGCACTGTGGGAGCAAGAGCAGCGGACTAACTGCTGAAAACCGTAGCCCCAGCTCTGGCACATTCTAACTGTATGAAAGTGGGTGACAGCTTCGATCTCTCTGAATTTCAGTATGCGTCTCTGTAAACTGAGGGTAATTATGCCTGTTTGCCTCACATAGTTATTACGAGAATCAAGTGAGATAATGTAAGTGAACATGCTTCAAAAACCACACGGCTCACACACAAGGTAAAAGAAAATCTGGATTCAAATTTTATAGTTTACTGGCTCTTGTTGAATTTATGAGGAGTTTCATAAATCCAGTCCTTTTTTACGGGTAGCTCTAATACTTTATAATGATGCAAAAAGGGATGGGAATGTTCACTATAATCATGCAGAAGAAGATCTGGTACTAGTTCTTTTCCGTCTCACTTAACCTCTGCTAAAGGTCACACACAGGCCACAGCTTAAGGTGCATTTTCCATCTTGGTCCTGTGTCAGGCCTCCAAATGGAAAGGGAAGAAGTAGCAAGTTGTAGAATGTTCAAGTTTTCTGAAGTACTCTGAGGAATAAAAGAGCATTTTCCTTATGAGCCTGACTAATCCACCTTTTTCTAAAATGAATAGATTTTTTTCTGCTGTCTTTCTTTGCCTCTTTGTCTCAATCAAGCTTGTGACTGTGTGATTATAATCATCAATGGTCTGTGATATTTCTGCATGATATCTTACAACAGTACAGGGCGAATGTGTCTCCAGGGCCTCATAGGTTTGATAATGTTAAGGCTACTGTAGTAAAAGGAACTTACTACTATAATAATCCCAATTTCATAACAGTTCATGCAATTTGTCTTATTGGTGTTGCTTTTAGTCATAAAATGTATAAAAGCATAGCACTTTTTAAAAGGTATATGTTATTTCACAGTGGGTTAACATTTGCCAGGGAGAGAAAATTTTTCTATTTTATATGCAACAAATACTGTTTGAGCACCTACTATGTGCTTGACAGCATACTGAGAATACTAAGAGTAATGGTAGCAATAATATTAACCACTGGTTGAGACCCTACTAGTTGCCAAATACAGGGTTACAGGCTTCACATGAACGATATTGTTTAGTCCTCACAACTGCCCTGGCAAGTACGTATTCTTGTCCCCATTTCCCAGTTGAAGTTAAGTAACTTGGACAAGATCACCATTCAACAATTACCTATTGGTTAGCCAGTCAGATATCAGCCGCATCTCCCTCTGAAGATCTAGGTGAGACTGTCTTGAACTGTGCAATTATGCAGCTTCTGAAATCCAACTGCCTTCCCACTTTTTTCTGCCAATTCCTCTGATTCTCTTTGTCTTTTCTATGCCAACTATGCTTTGCCCCGAATGTGAAACTCCACCCTTTCTCCAGGTTTTTACAACAAAAACCCCTGCATCAAGCATTCATGTCATTTTTCAGACTTTTGGAAGGTTTTAAGGGCCCCTTTGAGGACTCTTGTAATCTTCCATTCATTCATTCATTCTCGGCCTCCCCACCCCACTCTCTTCCTCCCACTCCTTCCCCCACTCCTTCCTCCCTCTGTCCAGGACTGTTTAAATTTTTCTTTCTTTTACAGAGCTCTTCCACTTTCCACAATGGCTGGGTCAAACTGACCATTAAACCTATTATGATGCTCTGCAGAACCAGAAGTTTCCCACTTCACAAGCTCTATACTTCTTAGAAGAATGTGGTAAGTACAAAAACAATGCGGAGTCCTGTCATAAGTTCCCATTGGGTATTAAACAATGGGAAAGAATTATACACAACTATTACCTATGCATTTTTTTTTAGTTCAGTAGCATCACTAAATGAAAGATAGGGTCTAGTTCTACTGGCTCTTAGACAATATACTTTTTAAATTTTAAAATTTGGAGTAAAGGGAAAATAGTATATCAAATACCTATGTGCCCTCTACCTTTCACTTTTTTTAAACTTTTTTTTTTAGTTGCATTATGGCAGGAGTGGGCGAATTTTTTTTCTCTAAAGGGCCAAATAGTAAATATATTTTTACTTGGGAGACTATATGATATCAATTGCAACTACATACCCTTCTTTTGTATGCTGACTGCAGCCATAGACAACACATAAACAAATAGGGCTATATATCAATAAAACTTTACTTACAACACTGAAATTTCAAATATCACGTAATTTTCACATGTCATGAAATATTTTTTTCTTTTGGATTTTTTCAACCATTTGAAATACTAAAAATGTAAATATAAATTTATTTACATTTAAATATCCTGTTTAAATTTAAAAACCATTTTTAGCTCCATACAAAAACCGACAATGAGCCCTGGCCAGGTGACTCAGTTGGTTGGAGCATCATCCTGTACACCAAAGGGTTGCAGGTTTGGTTTCTGGTCAGGGCACGTATCTAGGTTGTGGATTTGATCTCCAGTTGAGGCTAGCATGGCAGGCAATATTTCTCTCTCACATCGATGTTTCTCTCTCTCTCTCAAATCAATTTTTTAAAAAATCTTTGTACAAGGATTTAAAAAATTTGTAAAAAAAAATATTGGGAATGAGGGCTATAGTTTGCCAACTCCTATATTGTGATATCTTTTATAGTTGTAAATGAAACATACTCATAGCTGGTGTGGCTCAGTGGATTGAATGCTGGCCTGCAAACCAAAGGGTCACTGGTTCAATTCCCACTAGGGGCACATGCCTGGGTTTTGGGCCAGGACCCCAGTAGGGGTCACACAAGAGGCAACCACACATTGATGTGTCTCTCCCTCTCTTTCTCCCTCTCTTCCCCTCACTAAAAATAAATAAATAAAATCTTTAAAAAAAAAGAAACATACCATTGTTATATATTTTTACGCTCTGCCCTAGCTAAATTTCTAAAAAGTTAACATATATTCTGGGGAAAAAAAAGATAATCTTCTCACTGAGGACAACTAAGCCCATCATTCCTTACTCCTTCTTCTCATCTCAAAAGTGCAATATAATAATCTTTCTTAAGAAATAGTCATGAGTTAAGAAGGGTGTGTTCTTCTTTGAGCCAATGTCTCCTAAAGTCTGGTGTTTACCGTTTAAGTTAGGTAAATGCTCACCATAGTAAAGCTAAACATGCTTCCTTTTCACTGAACCTTAGCTTGTTCAGCTTTTAATATGCTAATTCAGTTATGACTCTTCAAGAGGATGATAGAGCATGCAGTAATCCTTATCCTACTAGCCACTGAGCTCTTCTTTCTTGAAATGTTTCAAGGAACTAATATTCTCAAATCTAGACACCTGCTACTGAAAATGTCCACCAACCAGCAGCAAAACCATGGCTATACCTGAAAACTTGTTAAAGACTCTGAGAACACACCCCAGTCCTACTGAATCAGGATCTTCAGTTTAATATGATTCCCAGGTGTTTTGAATGCACATTACATTTAAAAAACACTGCTATAGAACATCACTTTGTAAATAATGCTCAAGCTAAAAGAATAGCATAGATTCAGAAGCTCAGATAAATTGTAGCATGAATTACTAGAAATTTTGTTTACTATGAGGTAAAATCCATTTCCCTGGGTTAAAGTAAAGTAGCAAACTAATTATCTACATTTTTTACTTCCTTTCTCATCACATTCTTACATTTCCTTTTATTTCTCTTTTGTTTCTGTGGAGTTGGAGAGCAAGAGAGACAGGGCAATTGAAAATGAACTTACAGAGGATGCAGTAGTTGACCCCATGTTCTGAATGTCTTTAAAAAAAAATCATGTTGGAGCCAGAAATGTAAACTAGGAAACAAGCCATCATTTTTGTTTCTGATTCTTAATAGAAACACTAATCATTATTATCATAATCCTTTAATATAGCCAGCTGACTCTCTGTATTATTTTTATTACTCTGAGTAAATACAATGATATCCCAGGTAAAAGTTCTCATTCTTGGTCTTCACCACAAGCTTGCGTATTTAAGTAGGAAATACAGCTAAATTTGACTAAGTAGATTTCTGAGGAGCTTGTATAAAGTTTACAACACAAGCTCTGCCTTCCAGATATATGTTTGTCTCAAATTCCCATGATCCTTGGGCAAATAGTTTTCCTATATTTGTAAGTGCTTATTATGAATAACAGCTGTGAAGTTTTTCTGTCCTTCACTATTGGCAGATACTGTTTGGAAACCAAATGAGATTCTTAAATAGGTTCGTTTAAATTTTCATTGTGTACAGAACTTCTCTTGCTATTCTCAAGGCCCCCTTATTAAATTGCACCATATGATAAGAAATATGTTCCTGATTGTATTCTTCAGTAATAACCCTGGTTCTACCATTCTCTCCCTCTCTCTCTCCCTCTCTCCCTCCCTTCCTCTCTCTCTCTCTCTCTCTCAGTAGAGAGAGAGAGAGAGAGAGAGAGAAATCTGATTTTAAGAGGTAGACATGAGGCACAATTGAAAATAAGATTCACACTGTCTCTATTTGCAATTTTTTTTTTTTCAATCTCCAATTTGCTGGTCCCTTTTGCAAAACGGTTCAGCATTTAAGATTAAAAAGTCATGAGACTCCCAGTGGACTGGACCCTCATTTTCCTCAGAGAAAGCCATTGAGAGTATTCTGCATTAAAGAGATGTGTGGGCTGTGGAGCAGAACAAGCATCTGGACCACATATGTAGTTAACATGGATGGATGTACACAATAAAAATATTTCTGTGCTCCCCATGCAGTAGTGACACAGAAGAGACCCTAACTCCAGCAATAATTTTTACACAACTCGAGTGCAATGATAGCCAGTGAACAGTTGACCCTAGTTGTGATGTATTGCAGAATACAGCAGGTCTTCGAATAACATAGTTTCACTCAACATCATTTCATTATAAAGTTTATGAGAAAAATGCTTATTACCAGCAGGGGCCACTGTCTGTGTGGAGTTTGAGATTTCTCCCCATGCCTATGTGCATTTTCTCTGGGTATTCCAGTTTTCACCCACATCCTAAAGATGTGCGTGTTAGGTGAGCAGGCATGTCTACATTGTCCCAGCCTGAGTGAGCATGGGTATAAGGGGGAGGGCACCCTGCAATGGATGTCTGTCCTGTCCAGGGTTGGGTCCCACCTGCCTGCCAGAGCTGCTGGCAGAGGCTCTGGCCACCCATGACCCTGAACTAGTATAGGCAGGTCGGAAAATAATCATCTTACTTGTTTTCATTAATCTTTCTTAAAGGCATGTACAGCTCATATTTATTTCAGTATTAAATATAAATGTTTGGGTCTTTATTTAAAAGTTTGGTGACACTTTTGCGCCCAGAAATACGCTGTAGGAACTAAGGATTAGCCTGTGGTATAATTGGTTCCATTACACAATGCATTGTTTCACTTCAAGTCACAATTTTTAGGAACCTCTCCATGACATTAAGTGACGACTTATTGTACAACTCTATGCTTCTCCAAATGGCTGCTGCATAATCTCACTGTCACTTAAGTCTTTCATTTCCCCCCCACTGATTTGAGATGACACTTTTATCATATACTAAATTCCTGTAGGTATTTTGAGTCTCTTTCCTATTTCAGAATGACACAACTCTTAAAGCTTTATGGCTAGTATCTGGTGGGTATGGTCTCTCCCTCACTGATCGGGTCACCCTTGCTTGTTTGATCTCCCAAATGGAACTTAGAATTAGCTCATATAAGTTGAGAGAGCGAAAAACAACAAAACCATGGGCTATTTTTTAGGCGGTAGAGATGCTGCTAAATTTGCAAACTAACATCTATGTTTTGTTGAGCGTTCTTCCTAAGTACATGGTTTGTCTTTACATTTGTTCCAAATATATTTTTGTCTGTTATCAGGAGTGTTTCCTCAAATGGGTCTTCCATATTTTTTGTAGAGAATATTCCTAAATATTTTACTTTTGTTGTTATTATGTTTTTAATACTCACCCAAGGATACATTTACTGATTTTAGAGAGAGAGGGAGAGAGGGAGAGAGAGGGGGAGAGAGAGAGAGAGAGAGAGAGAACAGTTGCCTCTAGTACCACCCTGCTCAGGGATCGAACCCAAAACTTAGGTATGTGCCCTGATGGAAAATTGAACCTGTGACCTTTTGGTGCATGGGCCAATGCTCCAACCAACTGAACCACACTGGCCAGGCTTATGAGTACTATTTTAATAAGTCTTTTCTTCAATTATATTGGGTTTCTACATGTATAAAGGCTATTTTTTCAGTATATGAATTTAACATTAACTAACCTCCTAAACTATCTTATTTTATATAGTAGTTTTTCAGCCAAATTTCCTGGGTTTTCTAGGTATATACTCTTATCATCTGCAAATAGTATAGCTCTGCATTCATTCTTTTTTATAATTTTTAACATACATGATGCATTTAAATCATTGCCATTTTTATCTTTATTGATACTCAAATTGTCCCATTTTGGGCCAGTGGAAGTCTCTTAAGCTTAGCTTCAGAGTCCTTGATGGTGGTCCTGCTTTCTTGTGGGTTAAGATTCTCAGATTCATCTTGTACAACTTCTCTTTTAGGCCAGAACAGCCAAATCTTCACACTTTCCCTTCTCATTGAATCTAGTCCTCCAAAGAAGGGCATGAACTTGAGCAAGACCCTGCAGAACTGGCAGTTGGAGGATCTGTGTTGACTGACTCATCACAGCTGGGTCTTCAGTCCTTCCTGGAAGGAGATCTGGGTAAGGCATCCCTCTATCTAGCACACACGTAAAGCTTTAGTCATGTGAGTGAGGTCACAGGAAGAGTGCATAATGTTCAGTCAATAGTTATTATGTGTTACAGTAACCCTGAAAGGGTATGCAGAAGAGGAGCCCACAAAAGGAATAGTAAAAAAAGACCAAACAGACAGAAGGAAAACACAGTGCTACTTGCTGAAATCTTTTTCTTTTTCCCACCATTGTGTCTCCTTTGCACCCAGACCAATGCCTGGCCCATGGAAAAAACTGACTAACTGTTTATTAAACAAATGAATGGTCAACTATTTCAAATTCTTTAAAAAAGCCCAGCTACCTCGTGGGAAAGTATTCATCTGCTTTGCCAAAACAAAGGTGATGATAATCATGGTTAAAGCAGGGCCGAGGCTGCTGTGGGATAAGCTGGGCATGGTGGTGTGCAGGGAGGGGAGACCATGCAGCGGTCTGCTCTGGAAATAGCTTGACTAAAGACAAGAGACTCAATGGTGGTTAGAAAAGAAGGAGGGGGAGGAGATTTTCTTAGTTTAGTTTTTTTTGGTTTTGTGTGTTTCTTTTGCTCTGTTTCTTAAGTCGGGAGAAACCTAAGACATGTACAGGCTGAGGGGAAAGAACAAGGGGATGGGAGTGGGGTGGGACAATGTTACATACTAGAGAAAGACGGTAGGGTTTCTGAAGCAAGACTCCTGCAGAGGCAAAAGCTGTTTAGATTCATAACACAGGTAGATTAACCAGAGCAGAAGGAAGGCCAAGGTTTTTACTGAGCAGGAGGAAAAAAGAAAGAAGCATGGTGAAATTGTTATTTAGTAAAGTATAAGAATGAGAAATTCAGAACTAGGTGTCATAGGTGATATTAATAGTCTTTTATGTACACTGATACTAGTTGGTATTTCTATGCATTTTCCCTAATGTTTGCAAGGAGCTTGTATTTATGATATTTTATTACATAGTTACATATTGAGGCAGATTAGAATTAAAACAAAGCCCCTTCTCTAAAAGCATCATAGTAGATCAGAGAGAGGACTAGACTAGTAATCAAGAAGACCTGGGTTCTAGTCTCAACAGACTATATATCTGGGTCCATTAGCCCTTATGAATTGTACACATTTATAAGACATTTAGAAGATATAATCAAGAACACACATTGATTAGATATGAAGTGGGAAGGAAGAATCAATAATGACTCTCAAGGTTCTAATTTTAAATAACTGGGTGGGTGGTAGAAATACTGAAGAGAAAATAATACTGGGTTATTAGGATCTGTTGAGATAATGTATATATTCAATCTATATGTAAATTGAACACATTCTACAAAAGACATTAATGTTAAGAAACTGATACATAATATTCCCCGAAAATATGGAATGTATAGAACCAAACAATAATTAGCTAAAATGGGGAGCCAATCTATCTACAGTCATACAGTATGTGAAGTGAAAGAAAAATAAAATAATCTTACTGTTAACTTAAAAGAGATGTCAGGAAAAGATATTGAGGATTTTTAGCAATTTAAATTTTCCTATATTCTTATTTATCCTAAGGTGCCATTGGTCTTATTTAACTTGCCCATTATTTCTCCTGAAACAATTGCATTACAGTAAGAGTAGATAAATACAACCCTGGAGTACTATAGATTATTGAAATGTTGGTCGCCTTAAACAAAAAGAACTATGAAATCAAGTCAGTTTCCAGCTTGCTGCTCTCCTGGCACTGGTGCATCCTTCAGATGTGTCAGAGGGTCTTGTCACTCCCAAGCTTCTCTGACACGTAGGGCTAATTGTTTGCAGCCCAAGGCATTACATGTCCCACTTTAAAGGCATCAAGACAAGTATCTTCTGAATTATCTGATCACTCTAATTCTTCTGTGTTAATAGCACAATAATGGAGTTTTTAATTCCTTTGTTTTGGGTTAGCAATTCTCACTCACCTGCTGGGGTTTAATCAAGTATTCACTCTACCCCCCAGATGATTCCGATTATTTTAGACCATCTGTCTTAGTGAGTTTCAGATGCATTTTTAAGCTGTTCATATTTTGGATAACTTTCTTTAAAGAGCATAAAATCATCTTGATCTTTCATCCAAACCTCTCAGAAGTCCAGACATATGAAGTCTTTCCAAATTTCCCCTGCCTTTAGTGACCTGGCCACCTACAAAATCCTAGAGAACTCATCTGAATAACTCTTATTATGGCTTCTGCTGCCTGATACTGTTTACATTTTGTATGGTTTGCCCTGTGTTTCTAATGAGATTGAAGACCTTTGAGGGCAAAAGCTATCTCAAAACTTTTTACATTCTCTGTGCATAGCATAATATTCCCTATATTTTTAAAGATTTCATTTATTTATTTCGAGAGAGAGGGGAAGAGAAGGAGGAAGGGAGGGAGAGAAATAGCAATGCAAGAGAGAAACATCAATCAGTTGCCTCTCGCACACCCCCAAATGGGGACCTGGCCCGCAACCCATGTGTGTACCCTGACAAGAAATCAAAACTGTGACCTTTCTTTTTGTGGGATGTTGCCCAATGAACTGAGTCACACCAATATTCTATATATTTTTTAAATATGATCAAATATTCACTGATAATATAACAAGGTAGAATAGCATTGAGTTAAGAGGAGAGCCTCTGGAAGAAAACTGCGTGGTTTTAAAGGCTAGATCTGCTCCTTCGCAGCTCCACAATTTTGGACGAGTTCTCTGGCGTCTCTGGTCCTGTTTCCTCATCCATTGAATAGGGCTAATAAGGTACCTATTTACAGGATTGTTAGAGAAAGAAACAGGTTAATATATGTTAATCATTGAGATCAAATGCTTGCCATTTACGAAGTACCATATAAATGTTTGCTTGATGCTGTTAATGATCTCTGTTTAGCACTTTGGAGCTTAATTTCTTCAATAATGTGACACTACTACATATAATATACATTAACAGGTGTTTCCTCTAGAAAAAATAATTAGGAGCATCATCCCCATTTTTATTGTTTAGAGTTAGTTACAACTGCCCCCAAGACATCTCAGAACTGACTAGCATTACTGCTGGGCCAATAGGACAGTCTGATGAGCCGTTTGGTGGCACATCAGCTGACAAAGTAATGGTGGCATTACCAAATGAGTACCATTTTAAACAGAGCAACCTAGCCACTTTAGAGTCTCAGTGTAACACTAGTGTGCCCACCAAAGCAGTGCCCAGACAATCTGGTGACAGACACTGTAGACTTCCAAGTCCACCTTCAATAGCACTATTCATGGTACTCCTGGAATATGACAGATCAGTGTTATCATTCTAGGCACGAGAGGAAAAAAGGAAGGAAGGAGAGGGAAAGAAGCTATGGAAGGGCAAAGCATGGTAAGAAGAACTGTAAGAAATCATGCTGTTTTTACCTGTATAGTTTTTACTGATTTTTTTCTTACTACTCCCTATAATATCCAAAAGAAAAGATAATATTTATAGATATGAATGTGGGGGTATTAAAGAAGAAAAAGACAAATTAAGAAAATAATTGCTCATTAAGTGTTCAGGACTACACTGTAATGAAGGGAGAAATGGCAGAAGAATTTTGACAAACCGAAGGGATCTGCCACATGGAGACAGGGACAGAAAAAAAAAATACACGTTTCTGAGCAAGTGCATTCCAAGCCTTCTAGAGGAGGCTGCCGGCTTCAAGAGCACAGCTAGAGATGTTTTCCCAGAATGCCCTCACTGTCAGCTAACCTCGGCCCAAGACGTGTATGTCCACCTTCTAGATCCTCTAGATGAGAGCAATGGTCAATCTTTGGTCTTCCTAAATCCAGGCCCATGAGCGTTACATGTAGAGGAAGTTTAAAGGCCATGAGGAAAGGAAATGTAAGTCAGTATGAGTGTCAAACATATAGAACGTAGCACCTCCATATCATGGACTCTAAAAGGAGGCACCTGGAAAGGCACATGTGCACACAAAGGCTGGCAACAAATCCACCAAAATGTTAATGCAGGTCATCTCTACAGCATGGTGGGGTTTCAGATGATTGCGATTTTCTTCTTTACATACATATCTTTATATTTAAGAAATTTTATATTGTAAAAAAAAGAATAATTATTATTTTAATGAATAACCTAGAAAAGAAAGAAGATTAACTGTAAGGTTAGGGTTATTTCCATTTATACTTAGATTTCAACAGTCTTTGCCTCAGAATTGTCTTAAAAGTTGAAGTTCTTAGCAAGAAAAGTAAAAGGAGAAATCAAAAGTCACTAAAATACAATATACCTTTATTATAGTATGTAAAGTATTTTTTCATTGCTTTTGTTTCCTTTGTGTTAACCATTTCACCCACATTCTAACTAGGCTGATAACTCAGAGCTTTTGGTTTATTAGTATGGTCCACCTAGTCTAGATTAAAAATTTTGAATAATTCCTATTTATCAGTACAGGTTTGAAGTAAATTGAGTTGGATTTTTGAGAAAACAGAGACAGAAAAGTCTAATTCCCTGGGTAAATGAAAAAGAAATCTGATAAAAAATAGCTTTTCAATAAAACATTATGCATTTACTGGATGTGATAGAAAGTAAAGATTTTGGGGGAATGGCCCCCAAATAAAAAATATTTAAATTAATATTTAAAAGTTAAAATAAGAAATCAAACAACCCTAAGGTAATTTCTAACCCCCCAAAAATTGTTAGAAACTTAACAGATTGATAAACTCTTTATTAATAAAAAAATCCCAGTCTTTCTATGAATAGTTCACACGTTAAAAAATGTAATCTTTCAGAGTGTGTGTACAGTAAGTAATTTCCAGCTACGTTAAGTCTGTTGGAGTTATCAGTATTTGGGAGCTTTGTTGTTGTTAAACTTTGTTTGGTTTTTTGGTCAAGTTAATATGAAATTTAAGTTAAATTAGTTCTTCAATGGTTCTAAAAATGAGCCTCCTTCAGAGAATAATAAGAGTAAGACCTAATCACATTCGCCTTGTATTGCTGTGATAAGATTTATATTTAGACGGGTGTATAAATATAAGTATAAATATTGTAAGTCTAACTTTATTTAAAGTTGAATGCAGCAGGCCATGAATCAACCCTGGGTGCTTCATTTTGAATTTTCATTTACACTATTCATTTTGCCTGTGAAATGTCAGTGTAAGAAAAAAGCCCAAGGCTCGTACAGACAAAGAAGGAATGGCTAGGTTAAAAGATCCAAAGAGGAAGTCTTGGGGGCGGTGGTAAAAGAGGCCCCCAAAGGGAAGACAGGAGATGGTAAGAAGGATGTAGCCGTGGGAGAGAAGAGTCCCGCAGTGCCTGCTCCCCTTACTCTCAGAAGTCAGAATTCCCTCCACTTTTAGAGGGATTTTTAGGATATAAATTATGACCTGGATTAAAGACAGTATCTATAAACTGTTGGTTTGCTAATCCTCAAAAAAATCTCATTTTCTTTGAGAAACCAAGGAAAACAGACCAATTGTAAAGCTGCTCTGAAATGCCGACTCCAAAGGCTGTCCTGTGAGCTCTGAAACATCTGCTTCACTGTGTCTACCCCATCACGGTTTTCATGGCTCCGTAGTCCTCCCTGTGTTTATGCTATGAGTCCACTTCCCTCCTCCGGAAGAGGTTACCAGTGCCAAGGTTCTCCCAACAGAGGCAAACTGGGAACTCTGTGCCCCACAGCCTGAGGCAGGTCCCTTCAGTCCCAGCCTCCACTGAGTAGGGACAGCCAGCCAGAAATGGGGCACATCTACCCCATGCCTCCATGACATCACCTGACCTGCTTTCTCTCCTCATTTCAAACAGATTTCAGGCTTCTTTGTCTGGGTCACAGTCTCTTTAAACTCATACTAGCACTTCAGAAAACCATCATAACTTTATAACATTTTTTTTAATGTAGTGTTTTCAAGGGTTTTTTTTCCTTTAAGTAGAGCATATATTGACATAGTTACATAGCTTTGCCCAGTAATAAATAACTCTTTGGGGAAGAGGGAAAAAGAGAAATGCTAAAGATGGATATTCTGCAAAACTCCAGAATTATTGTGAAATCACATTTTTACCTACAGTTTTGAGAGCCTATTTGATTTATCCTAGCTTGGCATATTAGAACAGACATGGGGATACAAACAGCCTGATAGTTAAAATTTTGTCTGCATATGAATCTCCTCTGGCTTCCTCCTCTGCCAGGAAAATTTTTCCTGTTGTCAGTCAACTGATCCTAGTATCTTCTTGGAACAGAGCAAACATTTTAAAGTGCAAAGCTAAAGTCCTCCCCCAGCCCTGGAGAGAAAACTTTTTTTTTTCCCTTGAGCTGTTGATGTCTTTAAGAGAAATGACTTTAGTTGGTTCAGTCAGATGATAGAGGACACAGTTCACTCCTTATAAAGGAAAATGTTTGAATACCAGTACCACTGATTTCAGGTAACTATCCAATTGTTTGGATACTGTTGTGGAAGAACATAATCTGAGTCATGAATTGCATAGGGAACAAATCCCTCTTAAGGAACAGCAGAAATGTAGTTTTACTGTAGTTTTTGACTTTTGTATTATTCCTGTAGAGAAAAATCCTTTATTAGTATGCATTTTGCAATATATTTATCAACTTAGAAAGGAACTCAGGCCTCCAGTTCCTTTGAAACCAATGAATTGCATTGCTTTAATTAACTCATCATTCCTGATCCCTGGTAGAGTTTTGGTCAGAATGAGTTACTCTGAACCTAAAGAAGGAAATAAAGACCCAGCTCTGTCTTAGACACTAGTAAAGGGTCTTGTTTTAAGGTGAAATAAAGCAAGTCTTCTTAAGGCAGCCTTACGGTAATTGATCCAGAGTCTAAGCTTATTTCAACTATTATCCCATCACACATTATTTTAACTGTTGGTTAAATAAAGTTGTTTACATGGTAGAAAATAGTTACCAGGGAGAATACTCACATATTAGAACACAGTAGTGATGGTCCCTGAAAATACATTTAAACACGCACACAAAAAAACCCACAACAAAACAAAACAATAAAACCAGTACGTTTGAATGTCTGTAAAGCTCTTCACTAATCTTGTATTTAAAAAAACAAAATGTGTGTTAGGGATGAGTCACGGGGTCAATAGGAAAGTGGTGAGTGAGGATCTACGTGGTGGTGGGGAGGGGAGAAAGAAACCCAAAGAACAGGAATTTGGGGAAGAAAGAATAAGTCTTTTTGAACTTTAATAGTTTTCATTATCAGTTTGAGCTAAAGAGAATAAAATATTTTGGATCAATTTAAATAAAGCAAGTGAAAGGTCCCAAAATGCGAAAACAGAATTACTTTATTTCAGAAGGAATCAAGGTAGTGCCTTATTTGAAAGGCAACAATAGCTATGTCAGGCAGAGTTCTTTTGAGGAGCAGAAACAGCAGGAGATATAACTATGCATCTAGTATTTATATCTGTATTCATATCTACATCTACATCCAGAGAGGGGTCGAGATGTTAAGGAACTGACTTACACAGTTTGGTGTTGGTAACTCTGAAATCCATAGGGCAGCCAGCACTCTGAAAATTTAGGTGAAAGTTGATATTGCAAACCTGAGGCAGAATTACTTTTTCCTCAGGAAACCTCAGTCTTTGCTCTTGGGGCCTTTGACTGATTTGGAGAGGCCCATCCAAATTATGAAGCGTTATCTGCTTTATTCAAGTTTACCTATTGTAAATGTTAATCACATCTAAAAGCTATCTTCATAACAATATCTACATTGGTGTTTTGCCAAAGAACTAGGCACCATAGCCTAACCAAGTTGACACATCACAAATAGCTGTAAAACAACACTTAATTTTGTATATTCAGTTTCTCATAGTGTCTAGGAAGAAAGAGATGATGTGTTAAGTATTAAGTAGAATGTCAAATTGTGTATTTGATATTTTGGAGTTTGCTGTGCATCTGAGTGTCTGTGTGTTAAGTCTGTGCCACATGCTCGATATTATTGGTGTGTGCTTCTTAGACTTTCAAAACAAGGATATGCTACCACAGTATTGCTCCTGCAAATGTCCAAAGGAATGTCATCTGTACATTTCAAACACTGCAACTAACTACGCCTTCATTGATAACATTTAACAAAACTTCACTTCAGATTCTGAATCATCTGGCTCATATTTTTGAGGGTTCAGGTGTTAAATATAAAAGAAATAAATAGTCCATTAGGATACATGACTTCAGTAATCTAGACATCCACCTTTTGCCCTTTATGTTAACACTAGTAAGATAAAAATATTTATATGATAAATTTTATTCAAACCATTTGCATTGATTTTCCAAAAGTGACGGCTTACAAACCTTATGTGCTTTGTTTTTGTTTCATTTTTTGTTTTTGCTTATGTTTATGTTTGCAGGGTGAGTCATTATTCACTTGGTTGGGTGATTGGTTGGTTAGTCTGTGGACTCAAATTAAATATTTATCTTTTTTACAAAAAAAGATCTATGAATGTAAATGGAAATTTGTGGAATGATATTGAAGAAAATGATCATAGATTTTAATTGGTTTTAAAGAAAGTACCTCTCTTAATAAGTATAAACAATTCCACTCACTTCTGTAAAATAATGTGTGTTTCTCTCTCCATATTTGCCTTTTATTGAAATTGGTTGATAAATAGCACAGCACATAAAGGGAAACTATCAAGAGCAATCATAACATATACATTTAAGTAAGCCACAGTATCTAATTTGCTACTTATGAAACAGAAATAAGTAGTTTAACAAAAAAGTTACCAAAAGATCAAAGGAATTGGTTTAAAAAAATCATTTAAGTGATTAATAAAACTAATCATATTATCAATTTAAATATCTATTTAATTTCTGATAGCATATATTTAAATCTCTTTTATTGGTGTTTAGAATTATATCTATCCCTAGTGGACTCAAAGCACAAATAAAAGCATTGTCTTTATTTGTTAAGTTTATAAATATTTGTTTTACTTGGAAATATAGAAATTCTAGACTTATTTTTAAAGATTATTTTATTCTCTTTATACTTTGACAGACCCAAAGTATATTATTTTGTTGTTGTTTAGATAATTTTCTACAGCAGTTATTAAAAATTACTGCAAACTTAGTGGTTTAAAGCAATACAAAATTCTTTATATTACAGCTCCATAGGTAAGAAATCTGCAATGGGTCTCAATGGGTTAAAATCAAGGTGTCAACAGGCCGGCATTCCTTCTGCAGGCTGCAGGGAAGAATCTGTTTCCCTGCCTTTTCCTGAGGCCAGCCACATTCCTTGGCTTGGGCCCCACTCCTTCATTTCTACCCAGCAACACCATGCCCAGACCTTCTCCCGTGGTCGTCTATCTGCATCTCTCTCCTCTGCATTCGTAAGGATGCACGTGATTAGATTGGTCCCACGTGGAGTATCAGGATAATCTCCCTATCTCAAGGTCAGTTGATTAGCAACCTTAATTCCATCTACAACCATAATTCCTATTTACTAAGTAACCTAACATATATTCGCAAGTTTCAGGCTTTAGGACACAGACATCTTTGTTGGGGGCCATTATCCTGCCTGTAAGTTAATAATTCTTGCAACTAGGTGATGGGCACATGGGCATTTATTATATTAACCTATTCATTTTTATAGGTTTTAACTTTTCCAAAATAAAAAGGTAGAACAAATAAATTTGGGATTCCTTATAACACAAGGAATGGTGTCTTGAAAAGTTAATATTCCAAACTCAATTACAACCTCATTAGTATTCATTCTTTTATGAAATTTCCATATTTATTTCCAGAAAGCTAGCTGAAAAAAGATAAAATAATGCAACAATTTTTACACTTTAAAATATAAAAATAAGCATATATTTGGCCTCCAGCAAAAAGCCCTTCCTCAGATTTCATGCCAAAAAAAAGGTTTAAAATAATTTTTTAAAGTACTTATTACTTAAAACTGTCAGGTTTGAGAGCTCTTCTATATCATCTAGTCCAATCACTCTCTGAAACATGACTTCCCTGATGAATGATCTTCCCCACTTTCATTGATCATCCCCAGGGGTGAGAGGTGGGAGATCAAACCCTCTGAAGTGGTCTGTTTCATCTTTGGATAACTATAATTATTAAGATTTTTGTTCCACCTACTTGGCTTTGGAGAATAAGTATAATACTAATGCTACATAACAATCTACACATGTTTGAAAGAGCTCATATGTCACCCTGAGGCAAAATACCTTTAGCTCTTCTAGACATCGATGGCAACATGAAGTTAATTGGTCAAGAATGAAAACTATGTTCCTGTAGAATATTCTATTGGAGGTAAACTAGTTGATTAGATTTAAATGAAAATTCCCCAACAACTTATTCATCTAATAAACTGAATCATAATATGTTAGGAAATGTAGAGATTTTATCCATGGCTCTACTTCAAAAGCTAACCGCACAGATTTTCTGAGATTCTTGCCTTCCCTAGACAAGATATTCAGTCAGGTGGTAAGAGGCCATTGCTGTCCTGGGTTAGTCCTGGGCATGGCTGTCCAGTACACTGGTGAGCCGTAAGCACAGAGGAACTAGGGAAGTCAGAGGAGCTCGAAGGTGACCAACTGACCTGCAGGGTTTCCAACCTTCACTGAAGACCTTTCATTCGACAAGGACCAATTGAATCTCTGACTCTCTAACTAAGAAGAGAAGCCAATCTCTTTCCACAAATTAGTAGATTTGAAAAGCAGTTTTATGTAAAAAATATAATTTCATAGAAAATGCATGTTTCACTTTTTGCTTTTCAAGTACCTAGTTAGACAAGATTTACTGAGGAGCTTAAAATAAGAAAACTAAAGGAGAGACCATAGCTTTGTGAAATAAGTTTTTGAAGCTTATTTGACATTTTAATCACATAAGGAAATCCTTGGTTCTAAAAAGATGTATAGGAGGACCAGAGCCGTGTCATTAGACGTCATTAGACAATAAGGATAGATTCCAGTCAGAGTTGACATGGGTGTGAAATGGGTGGGAAAAAAATTTGTAGAGGCCCAACTGATAGGTTGGAGGCTTAGTGCTTACCCCCTTTGTCTTGCAGCCTTTCAAGGCCAGGCAGGTTCACTCGGGATTCAGGCAGGAAGAAAATTCACAGAACTGTGGGAATGCCTGACATGTGTTTATTCCAGGGTGAGGTGACCACACACACTGCAAGCCACAAGTCGACCCGTGGGAAGTCCCAACTCCCTTATGTACTAAATGCACACAAAGCTGTCAGGGTACCAAGATATTGTATAACAAAGCATGATTCTGCACATGCAGGCCCATTCTCAAGGCTATGAGAATGCTGCTCATCTTAGTTGCTGGGACACCTAGGTGAGGGAGCCTGACTGACTCCATTTACCATACACTCTTACTACATAGTAAACTGCCTTAACTTTTGTCAATAAGGGTGCTGGTTAAGACACTTTGCCCTCAAAGCTATACAGTGACATTTCTGAACTGAGATCTTTCCTCTGTGATGGCTTGTTTTACATTTTTATTGACTCTGGGCATAGTAGCTCCTGGTGGGAGTCTCTCGTTTATTTCATTTACAGAAAGGATCGCCTCTGTTCCCCCAAACCATAGACTTACTAGGGCACTTGACTATTCACCTAAATCATATGTAACCCACGTGCCTGATCAGTTATTAGCCTTAGTTATTCCAGACAATTTTCTCATGAGGACCTGGTGGCTTTCAGACCTAGCTGTTGTGCTATAAACTGCCACCACACGATGATTTTTTTTATCACTTCATGGAGATATCTACCAGGACCAATTTCGGTTTAAGTACAGATTTCATTAACTTTTGCCTCTGTGGACAGGAATCAGTTATGAGCCAAGAAACATGAGCTCAACTTAGAACACTCTCTTCACCCTATCTGAACTAGCATTTCACAAAACTAGAGTTGGATTACTTATACCAGGGTTAGTGTTGTTCAAGATGATCTTTTAACACAGCATTTAATTCTTTCATAGTTAGTGTTCTGGCCTCTTTTCTTTTGAACTTGCTTCTGAACAATCTCATAAGCATGTCTGGATAAACTCAATTAAAACTCCTTTATAATAGAGACCATTTAAGTGAAGCAACTGAAGCCATGCAAACTCAGAAGAACCTGAATAGGCAACTCCTCCAGCAAGCTAATCACTGTCAAAAGGAAGGACTACACGTCAACCATTCTAAAACCAGACTTTGTGTATTTGTGAGGTGTCTGCATCTTTTACTTGGTTTAAAAATAACAAGCCAACCAGTGGGTATACTTATGTTTTTGGACTGGTATAAATGTCATGAATAAGTGATCGTGGCAAATATTTAGTCAGTAGAATTATTAATAACAGACATTCCATGAGTGCTTTATTAAGATTGTGTTTTGACAAAGGAAGCATTCAATTATATCTCCTTTAAAAATTATTTTCGAGTGAAAATCACATCAACTATGCTACAAGAAGTAGGACTTTGGGGACTCTATTACCCATCTGTCCATCTGATTAAATGACTTCACAATCCTTATTGTGAAAAATCTTGGTCTTTCCAGTGGGTACAATTTCAGCTCACTCTGGGAATAGGTTGACTTTCTCTCAATTGGTTCTTTAACTTCTGCACAAAGATGTAAAATAGATTCAATGTCTGCCAAGATTCATCAATGTCTACTCAGCTAGCCTTATTCCTCATCTATTATATCCTTTCCCTCATCTTTTCTCCTTATTCACTATCATTTTTACTCATTCTTTGTTTGATTTTTGTGTGCTACTTAAAATTGTTGAAGTAAATAGAGGTGTGAGCAAAAGTAGGTTTACAGTTCTGAGTACATAAAACAGAGTTAATAAAACTATTGTAACCATCATAACCTGTATATCTTTTTCTATACAAACAATTGTAAACCTACTTTTGCCCACCCTGTATATTTAGTAAATGAGCTTCTAGACAGAGATAAGTGGGAAGACCTGCTTAAGAATAAACCTGAGCTCTTTTCTGTAATACAGTTAGCGTTTATTAACCCACACTCCTGGTGATCTTCCCAACCTTACCTTCTGACATTTGCCAACAGTCCTCACGCACCAGTGCACTGAAGTGCTGACAGCTTTGTGAGCATAACTTTTCCTTGGGACAATTTCCTAACCACATGGGACCGCATATTCTTATCAGAAAAATGGGAATAATATCTATATTATAGAATGGTTGGAAGGATTAAAAGCTTTAATTTATGCAAAGCTTATAACATGGTACTTGGCACATGGTAAGTTAATATTAGTTGTTGTGATTGTTGTGATGGCGATGATATTTTTCCCCAAATCCATGGATTTGCACATATTTTTTCTTTCGCCTAAAATACTGACTTGTCCACCTAGAAAATTCATATTTATTTTCGGCGAGGCCCTTCCTAATCCCTATAGAGCAAGTTAGGGTCGTCCTTCTCTGTACTGTGAAACACTTTTATACATTGTTATTATTGCACATAGCGCACTGCATTCTAATGATGTGTGATATCTTTATGGATTTCCTTCCTCCACTAGGTTCTTAAAGGTGGGGATGTGGTCTCCTTAAGGATATCCTTGACACTTACACAGAACAGATCATTAAATATATGGGAGGAGAAGAAGGAGAGAAGGAAGGGAGCAAGGAGGGAGAAAGGAAGGGAGAGAGGGAGGGAGACAGACAGGGAAGAAGAGAAGGAAATTGAAAATTAAGAAAAAAAGAAGGAAAGGATGGAGCGGGAGGAGGGAGCAAGCAAAGGAATGAATTCAGTGTCTGGCAGCTCTCCTGTCCTCCATCATTCCTGGAAGACCCCCAACAGTGATGCATTGATCTCATTTACAAATTCTGTCAGTGCACTGATTACCAGTCCCCAAGTTTATCACTCAGGGCATAAATAACTCTGGTTCTGCAAGATATTAATTCATTTGCAGTGACTAATTCACCTCCTATTTGATGATAATGCCAACTATTGACGAAGACAAAATCCTTCAGCTTGCCAACCCTCCAAAAATCACTTACTCAGAAAATGGCTCATATAGGAAAGAAGCAGCTGCTTTTGAAATTGATGCAAATGAGCCAAAATGTGTTTGTTTCAAAAAAAAACTATATTTCATTGATTCATTTAGCTTCAGTGGTGAGGTTTTGGTGAAGACACAAAGAGTGGAAAATGAGGGATAAGGGAATACAGAGTAGATAAGCATATTGATTTTCTTTATCATTGCTTTCTCTTTGATTATTTGTCCTGTCTAGATTTCCTAAGTTATAGATGCATGATTCCTACTGATCTAGCCTGTTATATTGGAGGAAAAAATCCAATCAAAAAATAAAATTAATTTTAACCTGGAAATATTTTCTCATAAAGAGCAACAGTTTTTCTCCCTTAATGTGACAAAGATCCTCTTTACAAACATTGTGTTGGAGATAACTGTTCACTGGCAATAGAGCTTATAAAAGTGAGTAAAATTTTCCCATTTTATCAACCAATATTTCAAGCTCTGAAATACTACAATATATGTTTTATCAGATAGATGAGCCTAATGGTAATAAGAATTGCCAATTTCTATTCTGTGGTGAAAAGATGTATGATAACTGAAATGTCGATGAGGTTGCTGCACACACACACCGGTTCTCTTGCCACCAGTGAACAGAATGAATGGTCACAAATTCTCCTCTCTTCTTTCAACCCAGGTTCTTTCCCAAGCCAATTTCTTGGTGTGATCCAACTCCAGCTGATGAATTTCTCCCTGTGTAGCAGATTTAGTCCTCTAATTTTCACCCTGTGCTGCCTCTTCTCAAAACTACCAAGAAACCTATGATGAACCCTACTTATTATTAATCTTACTCCACTGTTACTTTCTTTCCATCTACAAATAAAGGTCTTCTATTTGTATTTTTGTTTGGCCTTTTTTCCTAAATGTGTTTGGCCCTTTTATAAGTGTTCTATGTCTTTTGACTCACTTTCTCTCATATTCCCCCCTCCCAGTTTTTACTCCCAAAATTCTACTGCAGGCATATGATTTCTACCCCTTGCAGCCCATCCTACACACCAATACCACAGTATGTTTCCTAAGTCACAGTTCAGAAAAAGCTCAAATTTCTTGATCTCTTATTGTAAGCCTTTTGCAATATGATCATAGTAGCCTATCTTTAAGCCACGTCCCCCATCACTTGGAGTTTTGATTGCCACCCCCTTCTTTCAGAGTTGCTCCCTTTCCAGTATTTCCAAGATCAGTAATTGGTATGCCCAACCAGACAGTTACTCAAGTAAAAAACCTAGGAATTTCCTTGGAGTCCTCCCTTGCACCCCCCACATCCAAGTCCATCACTAACCCCTTGACATACTTTCATAATGCATGTCCAGTCAGTACATTTGTATTGCTGCCCATCTGAACACTATTACCATTCACTGGGCCACTATAGTAGTTCCAATTTGGTCTTCCTGTGGCTCTCTATAATCCGGTTTCCACGCAGCATCTGCAGAGAGCCTTGCTAAAACATGTATCAGATCACATCACACTCCTGCTTAAAACCCTCCAGTGAAATTCAAAAACATATATGCACCCCTATGTTCATTGCAGCATTACTTGTGATTGCCAAATATGGAAGAAACACAAATGCCCATTAATAGATGAGTAGATAAAAAAGCTGTGGTACGTTTACATACAATGGAATACTACTCAGTCACCAAGAAGGAATGAACGCTTACTATTTAGGGCAGCATGGATAGACCTAGGGGGTATTATGTGAAGTGAGTAAATACGACAGGAAAAGACAAAGTACTATATGATTTCACTTATATGTGGAACCTAAAGAGCAAAATAAACAAATGAACAAAATAGAAAGAGACTCATAGA
Source organism: Desmodus rotundus (assembly GCF_022682495.2). Classification (NCBI taxonomy): domain Eukaryota; kingdom Metazoa; phylum Chordata; class Mammalia; order Chiroptera; family Phyllostomidae; genus Desmodus; species Desmodus rotundus. The sequence continues at coordinate 69,253,288 of NC_071393.1, read as the reverse complement.
TACAAATATCAGACTAATGGTGACCAGATGGGGTACTGGGTTAAAAAGGTGAAGGGTTTAAAAAGTACAAATGGGAAACCACAATACAGCCATGGGGATGTAGGTAAAGTACAGCATAGGGAATATAGGCAATACTATTTCAGTAACTATATATGATGTTGGTGGGTACTTGAAATATTAGGGGACCACTTTGTAAATTATATAATTGTCTAACCACTCAACTGTATACCTGAAAGTAATACAAAATAATAATGAATGTGAGCAGTAATTGAAAAATGAAAGAAAAACCCTCCAGTTGTATTCCATTCAACTTAGAATAAAATCCATATTTCTACTACATCATCTGGCTCATGTGGACCTCGGTGACCCCAGCCTTTCCCCCTTTATCTCCTCCCCTGATGCACCAGCCACACTGGCCTTTCTTACCTTCTTCCTACACTGATTTTCACCTGCAAGCCATAGCACTGGCTGTTTCTTCTGCCTATGATATGTTCCCCACCCCCCACTACACTTTGCATAATCACTATCTATCAGTCAGCTCTCAGCCTGTCACTGTAATTTTTAAAAACACAATATAAAGTAGTGTAACAGGATGTGGAGTGGAATTCAGAGAAAAATCCTCCACAGCCTTGGCTTGAGGGTTGGAGAAGCAAGGGAGGATGGCCATTAAGAGTTACTTTGCATTACTATGGCAAGTTGGCTATCTTCACAGTTGTGTTAAATAGCTGTGCGTGCTGCTCCAGGGCCAGGAAGATGGGTATGACTTTAACCTGTGATGTAGAGGCTTGCCGCACCTGTACAAGAGCTTGGAGTTGATTTGCTCTGTGTCATGAAGACACACCTGCTGGGACTGGTAATGGCAGTCAGGAGAATGTAACTACAGAGATGACTGGCAAGGTGTAGCTCATTGTGGGAGGAGTTGGAAATGTGGCCATGCCAGAAGCTCCAGGTGGGAATTTAAAACTAGGGGTGGCAGCCATTCACTCTCTTGGCCACATGGGTTGAAAGGGTACATCTTGGATTAAGAGCTGGAGAACATGGTGGCATGGATGATGATGATGCTGGGAATTGCAGAAACTGCCAGGCCAAGCATGGATTATGGGAGAAGCCAGGAATGATGAACGGAGACCAGGGGAATGGTGAGCCATGGACTTCTGTTTTGTTTCGTTTTTTCCTCCTGCAAGACGGTACCTGTGACTGGCACATTCTGAAACTGGCCTGATTTAACAAAAGGTAGGCAGGAGTGTGTGTGTGTGTTGGGGGTGGGGGGGCGGTGCTGTATTTTAAAGGGAATGGGACTTGATAGCAGAATTCTGTCATTATTCTAAATCTTTATAACTTTTAAATAAACAATTCCTTTCCTTTTCACCAAGCTCTGGCATTCTTGGTGGTGGGCAATTGGACCCACACATCTGTTTCAGAACTGCATAGGCTGGGGTTCTGTAACAGTTGTTGCTAGGTCATGGTCACCATACCCTGATATTTTTCTGATATTCCTCTTTGGGGTTTTTTTTTTATCTATGTTTATTTTCTATCTTGTTCATTGCTGAATTCCCCCATAACTACAGCAGTGCTTAGCTTTGAATCAATATGTGTTTAATGAATGAATGAACCTTGCTTTCTCATCTCTATGCCTTGTTGTCAACACTAGACAATATTTCTGTTGAAGAATAATAGGACCAAAAATCTGAGGTGGATTGAGTTGGTATGGAGATAGGAAAGCTGAGGCAGAATCAGAGTACAATAAGAATACAGGGGAGCTTTTTGGTGAATGATAATTACTAGATAAGGTCGGATAGGATCTTTAAGATCATATTAACAAAGTTTGAATGAAATCTCATGTTATAAAGGTCTCTTCTTAAAATTGAGGAAAAAATAGATTATAAATGTTATGAGGTCAGTGAGATTTGTTTTGATCACTACTGTATACACCAATACCTGGAACAGTATTTAAAATATATTGGATGCTCAGTAAATAGTTGAGGGCATGAATGAATGAATGAATGAATGAACATGGTACAATTTTTAGGAGTTTTTTGGTTGGAAACAGTTTATAATACCCCAAAGAGATAAGAAGACTATGGAAAAAATTTCTCAAAATCTGGACAAGGGATCATATTTAAGTGATTTATTAATATAGAAGATCTGATGAAAAACATCCAGCCAATGTTAATATACAAGAATGGTTTATGCAACATCAATGTAACCTGGCAGCCGAGGAGAGCGGACTGGAATGTGCATGTGTGAACAATGACGACTTCATTGTACTAGTCAGTGGGGGCGGTAGATGCTGTTGAGTGAGCATGTGTACTGTGTGGCCATCACATTCAAGTTGACAGTGAATAATCTGTATCCAATTTTGCCTTAAGCTTGAAGATTCCTCCAGGGAAACTGTGTGAATGATTCAGAATACTGTGGCTATGGGCAACTGGTGATTGGCAGCTTCATCACGACAACACACTCACTCATGCATCATATCTCATGCAGAGATTTTTGGCACAACATCAAATTACCCAGGTGACTCAGCCCCCCTACAGCCCAGATTTGGTGCTCTGTGACTTCTGGCTTTTTGCAAAAGTAAACTCACCTTTGAAAGGGAAGAGATTTCAGACTGTCAATGAGATTCAGGAAAATATGACAGAGCAGCTGATGGCAACTGGGAGAACTGTGTGAGGTCCCAAGGTGCCTACTTTGAAGGGGACTGAAGCATCATTGTCTTGTGTACAATGTTTCTTTTCAATAAATGTATCTTCTTCAATAAATGTCTCTATTTTTCATAGTACGTGGCTGGATACTTTCTGGACAGGCCTCATATACTTTCTGCCATCTAAGACAGGATCAACAATTGGAATGCTAAGAGTTTCTTGTCTGTTTTTCTGTGTACACAAAAGTTTGAGAATGGCTGCCCTAGAAGAGCTAAGATGATGAAAGACCTAAAATAGGATCTATATTTGAGGGAATTAGTGAAAGACAAGTTGCCAGAAATTGTGAAGTAGAGGAAAGAGTCAAAATGACTGTTTCCAACTAGAAGACAGAGAGAATATGGGAGACTTGTACATCGTTATGAAAAGGCCTTCTCATTTAAAAAACATATAAGGCCATAGATTTTTGTCTCGTAGAAGACCATATAAAGGCATGTGAAAGGTGAAATGTGAGACCAAGCTAAGAAAACTCTGTGTTTCCCAAACCAGGGAGGCTCTGCTCTACAGTGAGTAGCCCCAGACTGCCACTGCCTCACGTAGTGTGAGAGTGCTACGGACAAGTAAGTCTTGTTTCTCATTGTCAAAGCCGATCTCAAAGGCCATGTTACTCCTGTTTCTTTCATAGCAAAAGCATTGCATGTGTCTCAGTAAATAGCTCTTTGTGCAATAGGTCCTTGGAATTGGCTTCCTCCCAGCCACAAAACAGGTGTAACATTGGAGCAATGCTAGAAAGCAAGAGAGGGATGCCAGAAATCTAATTTGAGGAAAAATCTGAATGCAAATGTCTCCAGTAAACAGTAGCATTTCAGAAATTATTTTTTCTGTAGTTTAGATTTTATCCCTAGTTCTTAGGCTTCATAATCTAGAATCCATGCTGAGAATCAGATTTACTTTTTTATATAAAGGTGGGCCAAGACCAGTGATTACTACTCATGAGAAGAATCTTAAAACATGAAACTATTTTTTGTCTCTTCTCAGTCTCTGTACTTTTGTGTTATGACCTGACATTTAAAATACCCTTAAGTAATACCTAAAAGTAAAAGTACACCTAAAAGAATACCTAAAAGTAAATTAGCCCCTCCCACCATGATGGGTAGATGCTTAATATACACTTGTAAAATAACTGTCGTAAAACCCCCAGTTCCTCCTCTCCGTTTTCAATTGATCTTTGTCCAATGAAGGAAGGAATAGAGGAAGGCAGGTCAGCTGACGGAAGCCGTGTGAGAGCACACCGGCAGCTATCCGTGGGAGACAGCTTGCTTCACTGCAACCATTTGGAAGCTCTGATTTTTTATTTGAGTCTGTTGCAAAAGTAAAAACAATACCATGTCAAGAGAAGAAATTGCTCTGCAGATAAGACCTTTCTGTTTTTTTTCTCTCTCTCTAAGTTGAACAAGACATAATGATGGCCCAAATTTTTTTTTAAGTAGATTCCTAAGAAATCACTGAATAGATTGCAACCAGTCCTAATAAAAATCTCTGTTCATCACAGAATTCTTATGGCTTATTTAAAACATCCCAAACACTTTAATAAACACTGCGAAGACCAAGAAATAAGAAAATGTGCTGTGTGCCTCCCCCACATATTTCTATTGTTTCATTCCTTACGGTCATAGAACAACTGCCGCGAGGAAGGACTTTACAGGTTCACCCTTGTAGACAGATCTTTTCAATGTGTGTTGACAAAACATCAAACCACGTTTCTGCTACATTTCTCTGAAATTTCTCTTAGGAAGAGTTAATAAATGTGTTTGATGTTTGAATATTTACTAATCAGTAACAGCTAATAGGTAGGAGTTACAAGGAATTTTACATGCATTTAATAATCCTTAAAATTCACATCATTTTGTAAATTATACCAGTGAAACTCATCATTGTGATTACTTTGACACTGTATTCCATTAAAAATGTATTCAACTAAAAAAGAAAGAAGAAAGAAAGAAAGAAAGAAAGAAAGAAAGAAAGAAAGAAAGAAAAGAAAGAAGAGAGAGAGAGAGAAGAAAGAAGAAAGAAAGAAAGAAAGAAAGAAAGAAAGAAAGAAAGAAAGAAAGAAAGAAAGAAAGAAAGAAAGAAAGAAAGAAAGAAAGAAAGAAAGAAAGAAAGAAAGAAAGAAAGAAAGAAAGAAAGAAAGAAAGAAAGAAAGAAAGAAAGAAAGAAAGAAAGAAGGGAGGGAGGGAGGGAGGGAGGGAGGGAGGGAGGGAGGGAGGGAGGGAGGGAAAGCAGAAAAGGTGAAACTACTGTTTGAAAATTAATGCTGCAAAATTTGGGCCACACATTAGTTAGGTGTGGGATACAATAACTCACCACTTCATTGTTCCTGTTAAGGGAGCTATGAGTCTGCCTTGCCAAAAAAAGCCAAAAGCTAAGTAAGCAGCATTTCCTACTGTAACAGTTTCCCCACCCCTACCCCCTCACAACATGCCTAGTGAAACCGAGACACGATGAAGAGAACATATTTAAACAAACAAAGAGGACCAGAATTTGCTTCATGGAGTTTTTTATTTCACAGATGAGCATTCCTAGGACATTTTTCACATAGGAATTCTAGGTCAAGAAACTGACGCCTGAGGAGGAAAATAGTTTAAACTCTTTAAAGCATGCTAATCATTCCTACTGAACAATCCCAATTCAAATATTGCAAGAAGGGTCTTGAAGTTATTTATGCATTCAGTCAATAAATATTTGTGTACAGTCTTATATCTCCATGATACCTTGCTCAGCTTGCTCCAGCATTAAGAAGGAAATAAAGCAACTCCTTTTGGAGATCCTCAGACTGTCTCAGGCCAAGAGCACTAACTCAAACACCACCAGTGGCCCTTTTTGCTTGATCCCCTAGGTGCCAGGCTCTTGGGGATGTGCAGAAGCAGACAAAGGGGAAAGAGCGATCCTTATCCAGAGGCTTAGAGCATTGGACATCAAGGTCTACTCAAATGTTCCAAAAGAGAAAGCTCCCTGTGTCCTTGGCTTGTTGTGGAATGGCTGACTTTGAAAATATGGAGACCCTCTCCATCCTCTTAATACTTTAATACTTCTATCATTTTTATCATTTCTCCCACGTGGATAAAGTTGTAGTCATACATTCAAAGGAAAACCTGTTTCTTTCTGCAGAGAGATGTGTTTTGTGGCTTTTACGTGGGTTGAGAACAACTGAGCTCACAAGGCATAAGTTAGATTTATATAGAGTTTGAATTTATACAAAACTAAATTGCGACAGTTTATTTCACTCAAGTTTGGCCTTAGAACCATGCCACTTGGTTCTGAAGTTGTGTTTTTATGTTTATGAATATTAGATTTGTAGATTTTATGTGAATGATAAGTAATATTCTTAGTTTAGGTATGTTTTAATCATTTAGCAAAGTGCTAACAACCAATTGCATTTGGTAAATGAGTGTTTCAAAAAACTTCAAAATTCAACTCTCTTTAGATCTACTGTGTTAATACTTACATTCATTCCTCAGGGTTACTATGCTAAAATTACCTGGAAATAAATAGCCCCTAAATAACTTTGCCTCACATCTAGTCCTCCTTTCAAAGATGTCTAATCAAATATGTTGAAAAAGCAAAATTGAAAGTAAATTTCACTTATTGTAGTCAACAATTACAAAGTTCTTTTTTTTTTTTTTTTTGCAGAAGATTATAACGCTTTTTGTAAGGCCTTAAAAAGTGTAGCACCAGAGACATAAATATAAAATAAGTCACTTTCAATCATTTAGTTTAAAAACTAAACTCTGGGTCATTTGTCAGTTAATCTCTATAACAGGAAAATGTAGAGTAATTTAGAAAAGCATAGAACCTTTTGTTAAATATTTCAAATCTGCCCTAGCTGGTGTGGCTCAGTGGATTGAGCACCAGACTATGAACCAAAGGGTCGTCGGTTTGATTCTCAGTCAGGGCCCCTGCCTGGGTTTTGGCCCGGGTCTCCAGTAGGGGGTGCGCAAGTGGCAGCCACATTGATGTTTCTCTCCCTCTTTTTCTCCCCCCCTTCCCCTCTCTAAAAATTAATAAATAAAATCTTTTAAAAAAAGATTGTCAAAAAATATTTCAAATCTAGGCCCTTCATCTAGGTTATAAGTAGATAAAGAAAAATTTAATAGTTCAGGCTCCCAAGCTATGAACACCCATACTGCAAATGCCACCAACTTGTGAGTAAATGGGTGCACACTTTCCCCACCCCACTACAACAGGACCAAGTCGGTGCCAGTTCACATCTCTTCCCTGTCCCTCCCATTCTTTATCTCCAGGAGGACTGTGCATACAGCAGGTTAGTAGGCTTCTCTGGGATTGAGAGGGACTCAGATCCCAGATCCCATTTTGGGTGGCTCCCAGTATATTAAATATTAAAGAAATGATAAAATAAGTTTATAAAATTTGTGGCATATTTTAAAAGTTTGGCCCTGACAGTGGATCTCAGGGACAGTGTGGACAATCTCACTAGAAGACAACATCAAGAGTCTAAATTTGAGGCCCGTCATGAACATGAGAAGAGACCAAATGGCTCTCCTGGCTCTGTCTGTACTCAGCCCTGCTATTTACTCCAAGCCTTCGTTTTGCAGTTTCTATCAGGTTTCCTTGCCACCAGTATTTCACACCTCCAGTCCATCCTCCATAATGCTGCCAGAGTGATCTTTCTAAACTCCTCTTTTGATCATGTTATTCTCCCGCTCACAACCCTCCTCAGATTTCCAGTCATCTGTAGGATACGTCAGGATGCTTTTCATGGGGACCTCAGAAGCCTTTCTCCCATTCCCATCTCCAGTGCACTCCTTCTCTCCCACCAGCCTCTGCACTCCTCCCACTTTCACTCGCTCACACTGCTCTCCCAGCCTGGGTTGTTCTCACTCCCTCCTTCTGCCTGCAAAGCAACCTGCTCCTTTCAGGAGTCGTGGCAAGTCTTTGCTGAAACCCTCAGGAGTCTCTGGTCATCTTCCTCTGTTGGGCCCTTTTGTAACCCAGTAGTTACCCTTTTCATAGTCTTCATCACAGTTGTTGCGCCTAGGGGCTTATGAGTTTGATTCACTTTACTGTGCTTGAAGTTTCTCGAGGGCAGGAACTTTTATCCACTCTTGTATCCTCAAGGTCTGGAGCACAAGGAACTGGATTAGTATGTATTACAGTATTTTCATCTTTGTTGGTGTTCAGTGGTTTTCTTCACTTGTTTCTTTTCTGCTCTATACCATTCCATTTTTGGATTAAAAGAAAAACATTTTAATCTTAGTTGATAAGAGTTAAAATCGTGTTATTCAATGACTTTTATCATGAATAAGTAGAAATATGTTTTGAAGGTGAATTCTTCCATAATTTTTTAAGAGCCATCAGCTTCTAAATTCCTTGAGAATATAAGCCTCTCCATCAATATTTTCATATATCTCTTCATCTTCTCATACAAAAACCTGCTTCTTTTCAAGTACTGGGAGACAAGAAAATTTTAAGTTTTTATTCAATTTTATTATTTCTCTCTTTGGTTTTATGGCTGCAGTATTTTTTTTTCCTGCTACTTGTTCATTTCAAATGTATAATGTTTCTGCTACATTATAGATAAGTGACTTTCATGAGCTAGCCTGCCAACCCCATACCATCCGTAATAGCTTTTTCTATGGGGAAATATATTTTAAGTTGCAAACAGACTGCCTCAAAAATTCTTTTGGAACATAGAACTTTTGTAGGTTGTAGATTATCTACTGAGATTAGGAAATGCGACATGTATTAATTTGAGTTATTCATTCAGCAAGTATTTATTGATTAACCACATTTGTTAAGATGAACTTCAGTCACTGAGGATAGGAAGTGAGATTAATTAGGTCCCTGACTTCAAGGGGTTTACTATCTACACATAAATTTTTCTAAAAGTTGGCATATTTCTCTTTCTGCCTCTCTAGTATTTATTGTGCCTTGTGATAACAAATAAATTCTATATATGGTCTTAATCACATAGAAAATGGCTATTCTGAGGATAATAAATTAATCTTTATCCTGGGAAACACTTTATAAATATAAGAAATATTTTGTCATCTTTGTTTTTGTAACTACTCCTTCGAGATCATAGTCACCCAAGAATGTCTTTTAATGAGTTTCCCTCCATACCAAAGAGTTTATTTTGTTATTTCATAGTATCTGCACTGATCCTCAAACATCCTCTGGAAGGATTCCTCGAACTACGCACTTACTTTCATAGCCCTCTCTTTCTTTGGTCTGGAGAAAAGAAGACCCATTCACATCTGAGGCCCTCATTTGTTGTCCTCCACCCAGAGAAACAAGATAATAGGCCTGGAGATGTAAGGTCTTTAACAATATACAGTCCTAAGCAGTTAATATGTGAATGGTCTTAAATGGTTATCCTTTCATCGGATCAGAATTATTCTTGGCAACTAATGGATATAGCTGTAGAATGGAATTCGTCCATTAATGATAGAAAGGTTTTAAAGATCTTTTAACATGAAATAAATAAAGCAGTAGATCAACAGAAGATAGGTACATTTCATAATAATCACTCTGAAAGAGCTATTTCAAGTAATAATTACCCATTCAGGGCTGATAGGGGAATTTCTAATGGCTATAACTATAAGAACCACTTATCTTGTGGCAAGACACACTTACTATTTCCCCAAGCTCAAAATGGAAACATTTTAAAATGGGAAAGTAATGTCTTAATTCGCTCTCAAATTTTTTAAATTAAATTAATAAAATACAATGTTTTCATCTCTGCAGTGTTATTCATTGTGTTCCTAAGGATATTTTTTAAAGTCTATCCTTGCATGCACAAAAAGCTGACAAAATAGCCCTGGCTGGTGTGGCTCAGTGGATTGAGCACTGGACTGCAAACCCAAGGGCCACCTGTTCGTTTCCTTGTCAGGGCACATGCCTGGGCTGTGAGCGAGGTTCCCCAGCAGGGGGTACTTGAGAGGCAACCACACATTGATGTTTCTCTCACTCTTTCTCCTTCCCTCCCCCTCTCTAAAAATAAATAAATAAAATCTAAAAGAAAAAAAGCTGACAAAACAGTGTTCCTTTTCTCTTCCCATGGAAGCTGTCCTTCTATAAGATATATTTATCATTCCACTAAAGTTTTTTCTTTAACCATTTCAATTTTTGGTGGTCTTTTCCCCCAAATCTCCAGTTAAAATAAGTTTATATTTGGGACTTCTTTAATTATAGAAGCCTCCCCATGTGAAACTCACACCACCCATTAAAAACAAACAACACAGTTTTTTGGTTCTAGTCTTAGAGGAACAAAGAGGTCAGCTCCCACTATTTAGAGTTCAGTAAAGGGGAGGAAAATTGGAAAATCGGAGCCATCTTTCTTGCCAGGTTATTTATTTGTTGGTTTATTCATTCAATGAGTATCTACTTTCAACAGGCACTAGCTCAGAGAGCTGAAGCAAAGCTGGGGAAGGTCAACACAAGGAAAATTACTGAGTGGTGCAGGGTGGGCAGAACACCAGACACTACATGCAGTGCCCCCAGAGTTCAGGGAAAGAGCAGAAAGTCCTCGCAACACTGCTGCTACTACATTAGCTTTGTCCACTTAGTGGATTCTACTCTTCCTATGATGTCATGATTTCTCTTACCAAGGAATTTTTTAATTATACAAGTCAGGCAAATGATAGAGCTGATTTCTGAAACATCCATGGAAAGCTTCTAAAAATAAATAGTTTTAGAACATCTATAAACCTACTATCCATTATACCCCATCATTATTTTATTGAAAAAAATGCATAGATCCTCAGCATGCATAGATTAAATGTTACTGTTCTCAGGTGACTTCTGTTATAAGAAACCTGCTAAATTTCAGGTATTCCCATATGCTTCAGCTATCCATTGAATGAGTGTAGGCCCACTGGAATCTTATGAAACTAACTCAACAGACTAATTTAAAACCAGGTTTTTCATATGTATGCTATGGAACCTGAAATACATTAACTACAAGAAAAGTTAATCCACCTCAAGGGACAATCAGAAGCCTGAACTCATAATCTTGCCTTGTTTGTTGTACTTCCTCCTTTTGCCCTACCTCTTGCCCTTTAATTTCTGGCCAGGAAGACCTCCTAATTTGCATGTTAATGATGTAGCCCCTCCTTGTCTGTCCAGCAATTGACTGCTTTGGTATTTTTCAGCTTTTACAATCTTTATATATTAATTTTTACATGTCAAAACACACAATGTGTATTTTTCAATTTAAAAATTATGTAATGTTGACTATGTGTCACACACTTTTCTTAGAACTTTGTAAGTATGAACCATTTACATAGTGATTTATAGATTTTCTGAACCAAGATTTGGACTCAGAAATACTTCTAAGAATTGTTACTTACCAAGTGAATGAACCTACTTGACTGCCCACTATTCATATCTCACCGTCTTAGCACCTTTATTACTAATCAGCTTTTTTCTTACTTCTTTTCGGTGGTAACTGTCATGAAGATTTATGGGGAGGAAAAAATGACTCAGAAAGAAGGCCAACTGTTAAAGCTGTTGATGGAAATAAATAGAAAGCAAAGTAATTTGGGGAAGTAATGTTTCTCAGCCAAAAAATGGAAGTTTTCAATATGTAGATGAAATAATGGAATGCTAAATTTGATAATGGACCAGACATATAACATGAAAGAATTCACAGAATTTCTATGCAAAACAAAAGAAAACCATTTCAGGGAGAAGTTTGATGTCCCAACTGATGCCATATTTGCACACCACGGGGAAGAGACATCAGTGTTAGTTGAATTTGTTTCTTTGGTTTCAGGAGCAGAAGTACCAGAGAGAGCTATCACTGGAAGAGAAACTGGGTGAAAGCCAGAAGTCAGACTAACATCAGAGCAAATGTTCCCCTACATGTAAGACTGGGGATTCACAAAGTTCTCCAAATTGTCAGGGGTCTACCTCACTGTTTAAGATGCTTGAATACGACAGAATTTTTGTTAGGCAACATGAATATATTGTATTATTTTTCATTTGGATAAATATAACAAAATTTATGATTTCAAACATTTTTCAGGTGTATAGTTCAGTGGCATTAAGTACATTCCCATTGTTGGGAACCATCACCTTTATCCATTTCTAAAACTTTTTCATCATCCCAAACTGAAACTCTGATTCCATTAAACAATAATGCTCCCTTTCTTCTTCTCTCAGCTCTTGTTAACCACTGTTCTACTTTCTGTTAACTTTCTACTTTCTACTTTCTGTAAACTTGACTACTACGGGTGCCTCATATAAGTGAAAGCATGCAGGATTTGTCCGTGTGCAGCTTATTCACTGAAGATCTTCAAAGTTCATCCATACTGTTGTGTCAGAATTTCATTTCCTTTTAAGGCCAAATAATATTTCATGGTACGTATACGCCACACTCTGTTAGTTCAGCCATCCATTGGTGAACACTGGAGTTGTCTCCACTTTTTGGCTATTGTGAATAATGTTGCTATAAACATTGGTGAGTAAGTATCTGTTTGAGTTTTTGCTTCCCATTTTTTAGGTTATATACCCAGAGACAGAATTACTGGGCCATATGGTAACTCTGCTTAATTTTTGAGGAACTGTGATACTTCAATACAAATATTTTAATAGGACTAATGGAGTTATTATGATGGTAGCTAAATGTAAATGGAAATAATAATTCCCACTATTCATTTTATAAAATAATTAAAACAAAAATTGCACCTACTCTTTCGTAGTCCGTGTTTGCTTGTGCACGCATCTCGCACAACTTCCACGGTTGCTAGTCTGGGGTGTCTGCAGCCGTATGTGCTCTTCTCCCTCTGGAAGCCGTCCGTTAATTTTTCTTGGTGGTTTATGACCTCTGATTCTTAATTATTAACTGCATTTTGATGGCAGAAACCCAAAAGCAGAATTGTCCCCTGTGAAATTTGTTCATCAGAATTTAAGCTCACATTTTCCTTTGCCTGTTGTTTTTACTTATTTCCTCATACAGTCAGGTATAAATGACAGTTATGATCATGTTCTGTTATCTTTTAATTTGTATTTTCCTTTACACTGTTTTTATGTCCACGTTTGAAAGGAAATAACTTACTTAAGTTGCTGGGGATCTTTTTTCCTCCCTTGATTATAGCACCATCAATTGTATTTTCAGTGGTTTCCTGAGCGTTTTAATATAACAATACATAGTGTCCATCATAAAGGTTTTTCAAAATCTATTCAGATCAAAATCCTAGCTCAAATATTTAATATCCATTAAACACATTTGTGAGAAATAACTTTTGGCCACAAAATCTATGTAGGAATCAAATGCCAAAATATTTTGAGTGTCTCTCACTAACAGAAAAACTGTAGTTTCTTAAGTACAATAATGTCAGTGATAGTAATTGCAGGGAAATTAAGGAATTGAAATAAAATTTAGTAAAACTTTTTCCCTGCCCTGACCAGTGTAGCTCAGTTTGTTGGGCAGCTTGCAAAGTGAAAGGTCGCCAGTTTGATTCCCAGTCAGGGCATATGCCTAGGTTGCTGGTCTGGTCCCCTGATGAGGCACATAGGAGAGGCAACTGATCCATGTTTCTCTCTCACATTGTTTCTCTCCTTCTCTTTGTCCCCTCCTTCCCCTCTCTCCAAAAATAAATAAATAAAATATTTTTTAAATTTTTTGAAAAAAACTTTTTTCCCAACTTATTTTATTTATGCATTACACTGCATCCAGTAGTGGCCAGATTTATATGTTGTGATAGTGTAATCAAATTAGAAGTAATATTCTTTTTCTCGGGCTATGACAGTATATTGCTCCAAATTTGAAATCTGCATAAGTATCTTTGCTTCAAAGTTCAAATTAGCTCATATATTTAAGTGTGCAGCTTCATTTATTCTGAACCAAATGTAATTTCCCTTTTAGGAAAAGAATGTCTTTAAAAGGCTCACGAATAAAATCCTAATAAAGAATTGTGGAATTTGGAGAATACTCACGTCATTTTTATGAGTAAGGTATTGTACAAGAAGTTATAAAATAGATAAGATTTTATTATGAAATACACAATGGCAAAATATTCTTGACAAAGTCAGAACATTATAAGATAGTTGAAAACACCAAAGCAATTATGCTGATACCTCAGAAACCAAAAGTCTTATTTTCTCATTGTGACTTGGGTTCAGCTGACACACCTTTGCAAGGAGAAATTAGCACTCCTCGTTGAGTTTGTGCTCCACTTAGCCTTAACTATTTTAATTCTAGGAATATAAATCATCAATTTCTGGAACTATGTAAATACATAAATACAATGCATGCCAATTTACAAAATCAAAGTACTAGTTGAAGAAATGTAAATATAAGAACATTAACAGGGATCCAAGACCTGTAATAAATTAAGTCTGAAAGTTAAAAAAAAAAAATCTGACTGTGGATAAAAAATCATTGTAACAAACGCAGGACACAAACCCAACAACAATAACGTGTTTCCCTAAGGCTACTAGTTGGCATCAATGGGAGACTAGTGATAATGGGAAGAATTAGAAGGGTATAGAAATTTGGGAGGCTGGTAAAATCGTCAAAGGTCAAAATACTTTTTAAATCCAACACGAAATCCGTTCTCCAGCTAGCTCACAGCACGACCTTGTGTCCATGGCAGTTTCAGATGGCCAGTTTACCATTTGTCATTGGCATCAGAAATACTGATGCATATAACACAGAATCATTGATCTGCAAGGAACCTCAAGAAATTACCTGGCCAGCCTCCCAAACGGGAAGATATTGAAGCCAATATCTTAAGACACAGTGGGACCTCTAATATTAGAGATCTTCATGGAACTTGCTGCTGCAGTTCTTTCTGCTCAAACATGATTTAACACTTTTACTTGTTTTGCTTTGTGGCCCCTGAGTTCAGAGCATAAACTATAATTTTGTTTAAATTAAACCAGCTTAGAAACTTTTCCTGTCTGTGAATTTCTTTTTTTTTAAATTTAATCCTCAAAACTTCTGAGCTGATTTTCATATTATATTTTTCAAAAACCCCAAAAGCCCTTGCTCGTAGGCCATAACTCTGCATGACGAATTCCAGCCCAGAGCAACATTTTATGATCCAGTGTCAAGTTCTTGAAAAATGAAAAATGAGAGGAAAGAGAAGTTTAACTGTAATATGGATACATTTTGGACTGGATATTAGCCATTTGAACAAGGTGTGTGTGTGTTTAAGCATAAAAACTCACTGTATTTTCCTTTTCTAACTTGAGCATGCAAAACCTTTTATTGTCATAATCAGGGCCAAATGTATTTTGTACTCTGGACTTGAACCAGAACTCAAAGGGGGAATGAAAAAGCATTGCCCATGCAAGCGATAGATTTGAGGCAAATTTTAATTGAGGAGAAAAATCCCACCATTCACTCATTTTTCAAGCATTAGTTGCATTCAACACATGAACCCTTCATTATTCATACATGCAAGTATGTGCTTAATGATTAATTCCCTAAGGGTCTGTTTGATAGAAAAATCTGCAGTTTTTTCTTCAAAGGTAAATAAAACGTGATTTTTAATTCTTTAAAGAACAAGTTACAAAACACATAAAAATATAACACAGACTCTTAGTTTTTAAAACTCTAGCTACAATTTGCCTATTCATTGGTTTGTTCATCTGGATATCAGTAACATACAAACTCGATCTAATAATGGCTAATTATGCAGTTGTTTATCAGTTCATTTGAAACATTTTGAGATTCAGTCTAGCTCAGCAAATTACTGTGCTTAAGGCAGTTCTGTATTCTAGAAAATTATAATATCCCCAGAAGGCAAAGAATTAATAATAAAAAACCCTCTTTTGTAAAAGATTATCATTGCAGAGCAAATGGAGCAGATCTTCCTTATCCTGCTGCATTTAATATTCTCATTTTCTCCTGAAACTTTGATGGAGAGGCAATGAGAATATCACTGTTTTATTAACTTATTAAGAGGCGTGTTTATAGCACTCGTGCACTGTATTGATTCCTAAAACTGCAGGGCTGCTAAGAGCCGATAATCTCAGAAGAGCAGGATGATTCAATTTGTTGTCCCAGAGTGTTTCTGAAACCCAGTAGAGCCCAAATCGTCACCAAGTTAGGAAGCCTGGTTGTGTCACTTCTCTAAGCCTCGATTTCTTCATCTGTAAAATGGAGGTGATGACAAAGGGCAGCCTCTGGGTGTTGTGAGTAGACAATGCAGGCCATGCTCCTGGGACAACACCCGCACAGAGTAAACAATGTTAGTTTAGCTTATTATTGGGTTATTATCATCACTGCCTCTTGTGGGTCAGGACGCAGATAAAAATGTACGCATTGAATTAGACATTTGCCTAAGTAGTTATGTAACTTTTCAATACAAATTCATATCAGCTGGAAGTTGGAGGTGAACTTACTGCCCCAGCACTTTCTACCCCCAAACTGCCTCACCTAACCACTCAGAATAGGTGAGCCACTGCACAAGATGAAAATAGCCTAGACTCTAGTTTGAAATCATTACAGCTTCATAGCATCTGGGCTTGACAACATAGTATTTTCAAAGGCCCTCGATGCTACTTCTATTGAACTGTGCCAATGAATTTTGAACTTTTTCTTCATGATTCAGATTTTGTTGTAGATTTTGCCACCTGTATTTCCTCCACATTGGAGCATTGCATCATATTTTAAAAAGAAAAAAAATCTTTAAAAACTAGATATCTTGGCTGGAACATATGAAGCTATTTGCTTTATAGCATTATTTGCACAGAATATATGTATTGCTTCATTGATTTTGTCAACCAGAACTACTTTTTCACTTCCTAGTAAAATTCAGTGTGCTACCTTTAGCTTATAAATACAGCTGATGACTTTATATGTATATATATATATATATATATATATATATACACACATATATATATATACACACAAACCTCATTTCTATATTTGAGGAGTTCAGTTAAGAAGTTAAGAAGTGCTTCTTAAAAACCAACCCTCAAGCTCAACTTTGCGGCTGATGGTGGCTCAACTTCTCCTTGCACTTCTTCACTTTAAGATATCTCTGCCTCTCTGGTTCAGGGAAAAAACTCAGGTTGCAGCACATTTCAACCTGGTGGACGCCAGACAGGCTATTAAGCTTTTCATATCCTGAAACATGAAAAGCAAACTACCCAAAACCGGGGACTGTGTTGCATCCTGTCAAGGCCTGGCAGCTCCACTCCAGATTCGGGGAGACAGAAGAAAATGCATGGAGCGGTGGGGATGCTTGACGTGCCTTTATTCGCGGGTGGGTGAGCCACGCATGCTGCAAGCTGCATGTCTTCCTAGTGAGAAGCCCCTATTGCCTTAAGTACTGGAGGAAAACAAAGTTAGCTTCAAGCCAGAAAATTATATAACACAGCATAATTCTGTGCATGCGAGCCCACTTCATGTTATGGGAGCAGTTTATTGGATCCAGTCTCAAAGCTATGAGAACCCTACTCATCAGGCCCATTCAAGGTTATGGGAACACTGCTTCCCTTAGTTACCCAGACACCTGGGCGAGGAAGCCAGACTGTCTCCACTTACCCTACAGGGACTAACTATACAAGTTAGCTGATTTTCTCTCTATACCCAGTGCCTGACTTTTTCTTATCTTAAAACATGTAAGCATTTTTTCTTAAATTTAAAAACACCTAGCAGTAGCTTCTTCTATTTATTAGTCCTCAAATTTTCCTATGGAAAATGAAATCCATTCCAGGGGTTAGATGTGTAGGAGAATTAAATGAAATCAAACAAATAAAAAATTCATGTAGGGTACAGAGAATTAACAGCTGTAAAACTGGAAACCTGCTAGAAATCAGTGGCTCTGAAATACATTTTTTACTCTGTGGACTAATGGGACTTCAGCATGATGGGGAGAATGTTCTGAGCCCTTCCATTCCTAAGAACTGTTCAAATGGGTTATTGTCTCCCTACTTATTATGGAGGTGGTTTAGAAAAAGCTAACCTGGAAGGGGCAAGGTGTCTTTCACCAAAGGTTTCCGGAATCCCAATCAAAGCCATAACCACAGGGTCGTGAAAGCACCACCTTTTCACCACTGCCTCACAGCCGTAGTAGTCGTGCTATTGTTGACGTTTAATCTCTCCATGTTCAGCCTGCAGTAATCACCATAATTTACCATAATGTTATGTAATTAGCAGCCTCTGTTGTGGTGAGAATTAAACACCACTCACATAGCGTCTGTGACCTCTCACCCCTCCTGGAATGGGCCAGGGTGGTATTGGCTGAAAGACAAAATGCAGAAACTCATGACATGCTGCCTGCACTCTCTCAGGCTGCGGGAATAAATGGAAAATTTCACTTTCCAACTGTGTATGCTGATCCCTCAGCAGCCATGTTATGAAAGTTCAATCCCTCCACCTCCCGCGAGACACTAATTTATTCTCCTCCTGGGAAGATTTCAAAAGAATTTTGTAAAGTGTGGCCACTGTGTCTTAATGCAGAATGCTGTGACATTTTAATAGAACAATAACAGTTCTTAAATTTTATCTGCAACATCATCAGTAGATTACAGCGTGTTGGATATATTAAAGAAGAGGTTTCTTGGAAATTTGATGCTTCTTTATCCTGGACTGAAGTCAGGAGAGACGTGACAAGTCAAATGACTGACAACAATTGGCAAGAATGCACAAAAGCTACTCACCCTCTTCATCTAAAAGGAAAACCTCTCCTTCCATACTGAAGTCCCTAGTTATGTGAAACATTGTTAATTTTAAACACTATGGGAATCTGTTATTTAATTCACACACCTTTCAGATCATAGAAAAAATCAACCAGAACTAGTCGGGAGTAAAAAACTATTTCCCAACAACCAAAATGGCAGGGTGAAAAGTGGTAAGATTTAAAATATATATAAAATATAGGCATTTATAGAATGTTAGCATTTACTACACTTAGATGCTTTTAACCAAATTGACAATATGTTGCATGACCAGTTTAATTTTCTTTAGCATGGTAAAACTCCTCTGCATTTTTTCTAATTACCACTTCCTACAAGTCAGCTCAAAGAGGAATAGACTCACTTGATTCAGTTCAATGTCCACAGCTTGACAAGCACTGATATCAAAATTAATTCTAAAATGAAACTTCATAAAAGAAAATCTTGTTTGACAAAAGAACTACTGGGCTTGAATCACAGTTATACCTGCATTGTGAAGTCCCATTTTTATTTTTATTGTATATAAAATAATGCTGAAGAGGCGATTGAATGCCCAGAGAGAGTTCATTTGAGGCATCCTGATAGTATCTGCCATATGCAAGGAGAGCAGGAGCTGTTTTTATGACATCTTCAGAACTTGAAGATTGAATTACAGTTTTAGTAATCATCACTTCCCCTTCTCCAGTGTCACTTTTTGGTAATATATTGCATAGAAAAGACTTATGGTTCCAGTTTTATAAGCTTGCAATAAAAATATAACAACTGTTGTATTAAATTATTTAAGTTGTAAACCATTGTGAAAAAGGGAAGACGTCTTTTTTGACATGGAGGCTGAAAAACTGATTATCGTGGAGAACAAAATGTATTGTGCTGATTACTCCCAAATTTTTCCCTAGTTTAGCATGTAAATCTTCCAGATAGCTTTCAAGTCAAGGTCTGGGCACATAGGGTTCTTTTATTTGTTGATTATTTAAAACTGGCCATGGATAAAGAAAAACGAAACCTATGTAGTTCAGGTTACCAATTTATTTTAGCTCAGTTTTGAGTGCAAATAAAGTAAGAAAAAAATAATATAGAGAGACTTAAGATTAAATAAAAGATGCTAACTGAAAGAAACCAAAATATGAAATGACTCTTCCTCCAGAGCAATATAAATTCTAGAGATTGTTTAGTCTTTTCAGAAGTTTTTCTTATTTTATGTTAGTTTTATGGTCACTCAGTATCTCTGCTTTCTAGCATTGTACACTATTCTGCTGCTGTGTACAAAAAGTACTAGGCTATGCTGTTTTCTCTTCTCCAATGTCCCTCTGTATTTCTCTTAGGTCTTCCCTTCCAGTGCCAGGCTTCTCCCAGAGATTTCTGTCCATCGGTGCCTCCTTTCATTTCCACACCACACTTAGGAATCTAGGAGCATTCTTTGACTTGGTCAGAATTTTGACATTTCATGCTTTGTACTCCCACAATCTCTGCCTCCACAATTGCTATGGAACATTGCTATGGAACAATACCAACACAATTGGTATTGGAACATAGTTCAAATCAGTCACACACACACACACACACACACCTTGGCCACCTGAAAGAAAGAAGGGAAGGGATTCCCCTGACTAAATAATAAGATTTAATTTCTCTAAAAGAAATTACAATAAAGTCCTGGCTGGTATGGCTCAGTGGATTGAGTGCTGGCCTGTGAACCAAAGGGTTGCAGGTTCAATTCCTAGTCAGGACACATGCCTGAGTTGTGGGCCAGATCCCCAGCGGGGGGCACAAGATAGGCAACCACACACTGATGTTTCTCTCCCTCTCTTTCTCCTTCTCTTCCCGTCTCTCTAAAAAATAAGTAAATAAAATCATTTTTCAAAAAGGTAAGTAATTAGAATAAGAAAACCACATATTTTTACCTGGTAAATCAATTCAAATGAAGACTGTATCCAAGAAATCAAGAGAAGGTTCAGGCTAGAAAGGGCAGCAGTGGAAGAATTAGGAAAGATCATCAAGACCACAGATGTGTCATTAGAGGCAACAGTTAACATCACCCACACTTTCATGTTCCCTGTTACTATGCACAGATGTGAAAACTGGACAGTGAAGAAGGCTGATAGGAAGAAAATTGATTCATTTGAAACACAGTGTTGGAGAGACCTCTACTAGATACCCTGTACTGCCAGAAAGACAGACAAGTGGGTCCTTCAGAAAATTAAGACTGAAACATAGCCAGAGGCAAAAATGGAAAACTAAAGCTATCTTACTTCAAGCACATCATGAGAAAGCAGAGTTCTTTGGAAAAGACAATAATGATGGGACATATAGAAGGTAGCAGGAAAAGAGAAGATCAGACATGAGACAGACTGGCTCCATAAAAGAAGCCACAGGCCTGAGTGTACAGGGGCTGAGCAGGGCTGCTGAACAGGACACTGTGGACAGCACTCAGCCATGGGGTCATCAAGGGTTGGTGGGCATGTGGCACACACAAATCAAACCACGTGGAGGATGCACTGTAACTACAACATAATTGACCCTTCAGCGTTGTTCATGGCAATAATCCTGGCACTCTTTGCTGCTGCTACAGATGTTTCTTTCTCTCACCCAGACTCAACAGCAGCAAGGTGGCCATGCTCTCACTTGGACAGTGATGATGAAAATGGGACTTGTATGTTCCATGCACTGTATGTTAATGTATGTAATCCTGACAACTTCCCAACAAAATAAGTATTATTTTGATTCTACAAATAAAGACATTTAAGTCTTGCTCATAATCATCACTATAGCTAAAAAATATCAGAAATATGATTCAAATTAAGCACATGGCATTCACATGCTTACCAACAATGCTTTACTAACATGAAATGATTCAATCTCTAAATCATCATCACCAAAAGAAAAGAGAAGGATTAAAAAAAGTGTGGGAGACCTGTCATTCCTCTCTGGTTTCTACGATTCACTCATTTGTCATGTGTTTGTTGAGTGTGGGTAATGTGCCAGAGACTGTCTTGCTCTGAGCATGTAAAGATGAACAACGTGGTTACTACCTTCATTATCCATTGGAAGGAAACCACATGAACAGTTGTAGGTCAGTAGTATAATGTTGTAATTGAAATACAGACAAGGTACCAGGAAAGCACTGGAAAGACAATAAAGCCCCAGGAATTCAATGCCTTTGCTTAACTTGGCAATTTTCAACCAGTGTGCTGTGGCACATTGGTGTGCTGCAAGAATTTTTCAAACATGCAAGTCTGACTATTTAGTCAGGAGCACTGATTACTTTTCCCTTAGATCGTCAAATTAAAAAACAACAACAGCCAACACAACAATAGCCATCTGGTATGAATGAATCAAAATCACATCTATTTTTTGTCAGATGGGCAAAAATATAATGTATAAATGTATAAAATACATATTTTTGGTGTGGTGCATGACTTTAGTGATTAGTTTATATGTGCCATGAGATGGAAAAGGTCAAAAATTGCTGGCTTAACTTATTGACAGTCTATCTCCAGGAGAATAGTACATCCTCTAAGGGAAAATCCAGAATAATTTCAACCTTAACTAAGAAGTTTGAAAGTAACTGTCTGTTTCCCATTCCCTTAACTAAGAAGAAAAATGATTAGCCAAGTCAACTCCATTCATTTACTTGAAATCAGAAGATCTTCCTCCTTCTTTCCATACGTACAGCTTTACGAGCGAGGAACACTCAGATCAACCTGGAGCAATTTGTGGCAGAAATCTGGAGGGAGATACCCTCCTGACATCTGAAATCCATGAAGATACATTGCTTGGATTAATTAGAACCTCCTACAGCTTCACTTTCAAGTCCACAGCAGTAACACTTGAAATCAAGTAGCCATAAATGTATGGATAACTAGTGACAAACCTACCAATTCCCTTGGCCACCCCCTAACAAATTATTTCTATCATCAAGAGATTCTACTGAGCTGGCTTCATTACATATACAGGGCCCAGTGGTAGAGAACCATGCTGTTTGTTCCCCAACATCTAAATATCACCATGAATTCCCTCTGAGAATACCCCAGAAAGCACTAGATACTTTCTGTTCTTCGTATTATTAAGAACCATGAACTTGAATTCAGCATCAGTATAGGTACCAGTCACTATGTTGGGCTTCCTAGATGGTTTCATCAGAGAGACAGAAATTGAAAACACCCTAATAAATAAAAGGCAGCAAAACTTTTTTTTCATTTTATTTTTAAAAACAATTTTATTGTATATTTTTCCATTATCATTTAGTCCCCTTATATCCCCACTGTCCCCCACAATCACCACATTGTTGTCCATGTCCATGAGTCTTTTTTCCTTATTGCTCAATCCCTCCACCCTCTACACACCCACCTTAGCTGTCATTTGCTCTCCATCTACGAGTCTGTTTCTATTTTGCTTGTTAGTTCAGTTTGTTCATTGGATTCCACATATGAGTGAAATTGTCATATTCTGTAACTGTCTTTCTCTGACTGGCTTTTTTTAGTTAGTATAATGTTCTCCAGGTCCATCCATACTGTTGCAAAGGGTGAAATTTTCTTATTTTATGGCCAAGTAGTATTCCATTGTGTAAACGTCCCGGAGTTGTTTTATCTACTCATCTACTGATGGACACTTGGGCTGCTTCCATATCTAGCAATTGTAAATAATGCTGCAGTGAACATAGGGGTGCTTATGTTCTTTTGAATTAGTATTTTAGCTTCCTTCAGATCTATTCCCAGAAGTGGAATTACTCGGTCAAAAAGCAGATCCATTTTTAATTTTTTGAGGTATCTCCATACTGCTTTCCACAGTGGCTACACCAGTCTGCGCTCCCACCAACAGTACAAAAGGGTTCCCCTTTCTCCACATCCTGGCCAGAACTTGTTGTTGGTTGATTTATTGACAACAGCCATTCTGACAGGTGTGAGATGATATCATTGTGGTTTTAATTTACATTTCTCTGATGAGTAGTGATGTTGAGCATCTTTTCATATGTCTATTGGCCATCTGTATTTATCATTTTTGGAGAAGTGTCTATTCAGGTCCTTTGCCAATTTTTAATTGGGTTGTTTGGGGGTTTTTTGGTATTGAGTTTTATAAGTTCTTTATAAATTTTGGATATTAACCCCTTATCAAATGTATCAGCAAATACGTTTTCCCACTCTATGTGTTGTCTCTATTTTGTTGATATTTTCCTTTGCTGTGCAAAAACTTTTTAGTTTGATATAATCCCATTTGTTAACTTTTTCTTTTTTTCCCTTGGGATGGGAAAGATGTTGGGAAAATTGGACCTATAGATGCAGAAAAATGAAGCAAAACTTCATAAATGATCTAAGATAGCCAAAATCACTCTCTCTCTCTCTCTCTCCCCCATCCTCCCTCTCTTTCTCTTTCTGCGTAACCAAGATTCTTTCTCCTAAGATGGCTAGTATCTTAGAGTAATGATTCTGTTCATTTTTCTGCCAAAATAGAAAAGAAATACGGTGTTTGGCCCTTGACAACAAAATCTATGAGACTACAAGTGGAAAGATCTTTAAAACAAGGTAGCCTCATTCACCTTGAATAAAGAAAGCTTTTGGGAGCTTCACCCAGATTGAGAACTGAAGGGAAAAGGATTTTCAGAGGGCTTCTTCTGCCTGGTGTGATGGGATCAAGCAACCAAAGATTGTAGCGTACGCAGTACCCAGAAGATCACTATAGATGCCCAGGTTGGAGTTAAAAGTCTCCTAAAGATGATGAGCCAGTGAAGGATAGTCATCTACACCAAGAACTGCAAGGAACAACATTTCTTCAGGGAAGCTATCTGTCTGCTAAGGATCTGGATCTAAAGATTTTATGTAATGAGAAAAGATAAGAACATTATAACCTGCACTTTATAAAAGAACAAAAAGGCAAACGAAGGTAGGACATACACATATATGTAGTCTCTAGAAAAGAAGCATTTCTATAGTTTATTCTGCAAAGAAAAAAATACAGTAGCTTGGGGCAACCAATCAGAGATTATTGGTTTAGTTTGCAGGAAAATATCATACAGAGCTAAATATTCTGTAGCTAGATACAGCAGGCCTGGAAGATAGCAACAGTTATTGTTTACCACGGGAGGTTACAAATATGGACATACCTGTGAATAATAACTGGGACTGCTGATAATGCAATAACATTTTACCTTACATATATCCTCAGACAGTAAGCGATAAATGTCTTTGAAAACAAGAGACAATGAATCTATGTGAGGGAGTTGAAAGTAGTGGTTTGTTTCATACTAGCTGTCAAAGAGGTCTCTCAAAACTCCTAGTATTGGAAACAGTAACCTGGGGGTGAAAGGCCCGTAGCCCAGGAACTGATCCCTTGAGCCATCCCAATCTCAATCGCTGATGACTTCAACTCAGCCACGTAGACAAACCAGATTGGGATCAATAAAAATTACCTGTAACAAGAAACTAATTGTGGATTTATAAGTTGAATGCAATTTTTGGTGGCTTTAAATTTATATGCAAAAGACCCTGTTGACTTTTGAAATCAAAATTCGTACCACTTTGAGGGAATAGTGCCTTGGGTTGTGATAAATTATGGTGTTCTGCTTTCTGTCTTGGGTAATATATGGTCCAAAGGCATCTAACCTATTTAGACTGTAAATATCCCTTAATTGTTATTTATGGAGATTTTGTATCTATTTACATAATGCAAAAAAGCACAGAACATGTACCTCTTCTACTGCTTCCGTACACCATCCGTGTTTAAATGAAGCAGCAAATCATAGCCAATTTCAAGCCACGTTACGATCTCAGCTCAAATTATGCAGTGGCTTAGAATAATAAAAAGATGTCCCTAAAGTTGCATCATCGTCAGGATACAGGAGACCTCAAGTGCTAGAGAGCTGCTGAGAGGCAAATAGATGAGCCAATGAATCAGTGCTGAATTTATATTGTACTTTTCACACAGGAAGATTACCTAGGCCTTCAGTACACCTATACATGAATCCATGTGTGACATCTAACTCTTTTCACTTAATTTCCTTATGGACCATTTTTCTGGAAAGGAAGATGGGAAATTCCAGCCAGCCACAAATGGACTGAGACCCACCCGTCTCATTTCACATCAAGCAGGTGTCCCACACAGGGTTTGAAAGCAAGCGACAAAGGTGAAAAAAAATAAAAATGCGATTAGAGCTAAACAGATGGCCCTTCATAGGAGCTACATCGTCAGCTTAAACTGAGTTTGTCTCAGTATCTAGGAGCAAGCTTTGCCTCATAATTCTTTGCAATTTAATATTATTAAAATCCTCCCCCCCCCCCGCTTTTTTTTAGCAGAAAGTGCTAACATATCTAGTAGAAGGACCTTACTAATCTTTTCACTCTCACAGAAGAAAGAAGGCTAAAGGCCAGGACGTCAAGCCACAGGCCTACGAGGGCATGCTGTCAGGTCTGTACTTCGCCAGAAGCAGGAGCTTTAAGAAGGCTTCACATCTTAACCAACATACTCTTTTGGGGGCTAAACACAGAACTCTTCAAACCATGTTCTGCCTTAAATAGATGAAAGCTCCTTTGAATATTTACTAGACTCCTCTAGCACACCTGCACTAGTTTTATTAAGGATTTTAAGAAGACTATTAATGTTTGTTCTGAAGAAATCTACCACAGTACCAAGCACATGTAGGGCAATAGGTGGAAGGGTAAAGAGCCCTTGTTTAATAGGGTTTGCATGCTATGTGAGTCTAAATTGTTTATCTGCCTGATAGAATTTTTATAAAGCCTAAAATAAATATCCATAAACTTAACATAGATGCAGGAGAACTAAAATGCTGCTTGTTTTATTTCTTCAAAGTTTGCACTTTTTTCCCATGACATAACAGTAAATAGCATGATAAAATGCCTTCAATATATCATAAATTATAGAAAATAACCATGAAATTTTAGGGATAGTTTGGGATATAAGTACTTTGAGATTAATGTTGTAGATGCTCTTTAAATACAAACAAGAAATAGTGCCAAGCTCATGATTTTTCAAGTAAATCATGAATGTGGTATAAATTAAAAATTAGAATATTTGTCACATCTAGAAAAAATCTTTTAGAATAGTCCAATTTAGGCATAAAATACATTAGGTTGTAATTGTACAAATTGGAAAACCACTGATAGTGGACCCAGGGCTACTATTAAAAAGTGTCTGAAAACCTGTTCAATTTTGTCCTCTGGATGTCCCCAAATTATAAATTACCTGGTTCAATGGCCCCATCTTATAGATTCAAGTAATTCTTTAGCCCTCTAATGTATTTACCAACTATCTTAATATCATTTAAAGAAAATAATGAAGCAGAAGCAACTTTCAAAGGATACAACAGCAGTGCCCTTGACCCTGTTCAAGAATATCTATCTGTTCTCCAAAGGATGCCTTCAGCCCTGATTTGTCACAGGCCCCATTTCTGTATGTTATCTCTATATAGAGTATCTTCAGCTGAATGTTTCAAATATTACAAACAAGCATGAAGCAATGTGTGGCTTATATCCAACTCTGGCCAGCTGCCTGTTTTAGAAAATAAGGTTCTATTGAAACTCAGCTACACATGTTCATTTACATGTTGTCTATGGCTTCTCTTGCCTTACAATGACAGCGTTGAGTCATAGAAGCAGAGACCATATGCCCCACAAAGCCTAAAATATTTGCTACCTGGTCCTCCACAGAAAAAAAAAAATCCAACCAATTATAAACACAAGGGAGAACTTCGGATCTTTCCCCCCAAATATGTGCCTCATCTCAGGTCCTGCTATTATAACTCTAATTTGGGAGCTTATCATGACATATTATTGTGTAGAATACTCCAAAACCTAGGTACTTAACTACCATTGTATTATATCTCCTGATTTTGTAATCAGAAGTTTAGGCAAGGCTCAGCTCAGCAACTGTTCTCCTCCATGTGGCATTAACAAGAATCGCTCGTCGGAATTTATCCTGTTCAAGGCCGCTTCACACACACGTCTGGTGCTTTGGTGCAAGTGGATTCAGCTGGGCTTTTTTGCCTGCCGGGTAGTCTCAGGGCCTCTCCACGTGATCACTTCAACAGGATGGTTGAACATCTTGCATGTCAGTTCAGGGTTCCAAGATACTAAAATGGAACCTGCCAGTCTTTTTAAAGGCTAGTCCCAGACCTAGCACAGGATCTTTTTCTCGAGTCTTCCCAAATTCAAGGGGAAAGGAAATATACCCTACCCACCATGGGGAGGATTGTCAAGAAATGTGTGGCCATCTTTAATCTTGTACTTCCTCCTAACTTGTGTCCCTGCCTCAAATGCTACCATTACATTTCAGCAGCCTGGATGAACACATTATGATGGACAGAGACAAAGTCATTTAAGGGAATGGGGAAGGAGGCCAGTTATAACTCAATGTTTTATATGTACTAGATACCAAATAAATATTAAATTAAGAGGATAATCCCACATCACAACTGATGGATTGGTGTGGAGAATCCAATGAATGAAATTTTAAGCATGGCACAGTCCTTTGGATACTTTCATGAAGCATGATTAATTCTGGTATTAAAGAACAAATATAATTTAATTTACATCTCTTCAAATAAAATCATATTAAAGAGTGTAAAGTATCATAGAAAAGAAGTAGGTATAATTAATTTAAGATATAATCTCTTTGCTATGAACCAGATTTCTTATGCCCTGAGTCCATGTTTTGTTTATTGGTTTCACTGGCACCACAACAGTACTGGAAACGTCAAGGGTATTCAGTAAATACCTTCGCTGTCTGAAGCGACTCACTTGTGCTGGCATCCTACATACTACAGAATGAACTTAGGTAGATGATGGTCCTGCCATCCCGCTGCAAACTTGTCTTATGAAAGGGACTATCTTAGGTAAAATGTTTCCATTTGGTGGTTATATTTTACAAAATAAATTACAAATAAACGAGTTTGAATATGGCCCAGTTTGGTTTCTGAAGATCTGGCATTACCTTACTCAGCTTCCGAATTTATTCCAGTAGAAATAAGAAGAGAGTTTGACTAGGTAATTCAGAGAAACTTCAGAAAAATATTTGTTTATTAATTAAAATTCTATTACACAATAACACCGAGACCTATGACAAGTTATTTTACCAATTTGAGTCTCACTTGTGCCATACATTAAAGGACAATAATAGACACTCTTTCTTATTGCTGGTATGAAAACATCAGAAGCAGCCTAGCCTTCTCTCACAGAAAAGCCTAATGGCTGGCTAATTTTGAGAATGAATTTCTTCCCTGCTGTTGCTTTTAACCATAGAGACAGTCTTTTGAACGCTTTACAGAAAAGGCCCCAAGACTCCTAGTGTTTCACCTTTTCATCGCACTGCCGATCATTTAGAGGGCAGACTTGTTCCAGACAGCTTTAATTAAACTGTACCAAGGACGAAGATAGATGTCAATGGAAATGATCCATAACATGAGGCTGAGCATGTATTTAACAGTGTTCCATCCAGTTCAATCACCTTCTAGCATTTCAGTAGCTTTATATTCACATAGCAAAGACTAAATGTGTGTATGTGTGTGTTTTTTTTAAATCCGCCCCATTAGTGGCCATATGCTTGGGCTCCAATGGCCACAGGAACTGTCTGCAATCTGCTAGGGACTTAGGGACATCAATAATTTGTGAATAGTGGTGTTGGTACTGGTCGAAGGGTTAAGTGCTCTGCACACCCGGGGCACCTCTTTGGGGATTTGAACTCTTAGCTGACTGTTAGGAACCTTATCCCCTGTGAGGTTTCCTAGTACATGCTGCTTGTCAGATGCATCCAGCTGTGGCTGGGAAACATTATTAGCGCTGGGATTTAAAGATCCATGCTAAGTTCTGATAGAATGGTATCTTTGAGTTAAAAAGCAGAGAGAGTATATTGTGGCAACCTAAAGGAGGTTTTCATATTCCATGGTAAGCATGTTTTTTTCCTTTTGCCCATTTTTCCATAAATTCCTCATGAATAGATAACATAGCATCCTTTTGAGGAAGAGTTTATGTTTAATATTGATTCCTAAAACTTGCTGGTAGATTAAATTGCATCAGCCAAAGTGGGAAGATAAATGTCTTCTTAAAATAAGAAAAAGTTTTGGCACAAAAAGATTTCCTACCTAATCTTTTACTCAAAGAGTGAGGAACAGGTAACATGACTGACTTTTGAAGTTTAATCCAAATTTTGGTCTTTCTGGAAGACTTCTTAAATATAGTTGTTTTAATACTGACCTGACAGCAACAGAGATAACATAATACCTTTTGCTTCATGTGCTAGCATATAGCTTCATGTAGATATAAGGCTGTCTGTCTCACTCACTCTTGTAGCCCCTGTACTTGGTGCAAGGCCTAGCAGACAGTACTTAATAAATGTTTGCTGGGTGAAAGGATGGAGGGGTGGGTGGAGGGATGGATGGATGGATGGAAGAAAAACAGGGAGGGAATGAAATACTTGGGAAAACAATCTTGTCAGTCTGACATGCACACAAGTGGTTGTTCTCTGTTATTTTCACAAAGCCATGGGATCTGGGAGTGGATGTTTAACAGTAAAACATGTTTCAACAGTTTTAATGGATATGGATTTCAGAGCTAACTTATATTATTATGACCTCTTGGTAACAGTAGTACTTAGTTTCCTTGTTGGATAAGTGATAGGAATAATTATGTGCAATGACAGACTTCCATCAAATTATTTTTTCTACCACATGTTTTGTTCCAGTATGACCTAATACCTCCATAATAAATTATATTGTGGTTTTATTAAGGAGAGTAATGATTATCATGCAAGGAATCTTTAGTCTTTCTCTCCTTGAATTTTTAACTGATCTTAAAGATAATGTGTTTAGTTTGCAGTTGATATTCTATGTGTGCTTGTTTCCAGTAATTCCACCCTTCTTTCCCTGGAGTAGTTTTACCCATCGTTTAATTGTCCCTAGCTGACGTGTAGAAGGTCTTTTTGAACTTCTTAACTGAACGATGAGGCCTCAGTGGATACCTAGATTGTGTCTGCTTGGGAAAATGCCAAGCACTAATGAGTATTTTGTTTAATGTGATGGAAACTGAAAGTGCACAGCTTCTTCCTTGACTGATCAATGCCTACTTCTGTTGTTTGTATCTATGCATTCTGAATTGTAGAAGAAAGGTCACGAGAGAGCAGAGCACTTAAGCCACCCAGAAAGGACGTGAAGATTTAGAAGTTGTGCCTTTATGGGGCTCAGCATAGGTAGAAAGTACTTGAGTCAGTACTGTAGCGCCTCCTCCTCCATGTTCACATGTGCTGTTCTTTCTTTCAAAGCCAAATCTGATCATCTTAAACATTTTCATGTTAATTTTTATGTTAATTTTAAAAAATAATAATGAGGAGATGAATTATGTTCTTGGATTTGAAGTCAGGCAATATATAATTCTATCTAATTGTCTCTATAATTTATCATTATTTTATTATTATAAAATATTTGATGTTTATTATATTTACTTTATTGTTCGTTTTTTTCAAGTTCAAATTTTAGTGTAAATACTTAAAACACTATATTTTAGTTACATTAAAAAGTCAGATTGGCTGAAAATCCAAATCTTAACATGATCAAGTACATTTGAGTGAAGAATAATGATTTCCATGTGGCACTAATGTTCCACACAGAACTAAGAGGAAAATGTAGAGGGTGTTTCTAGGATTTCATTGAACCGTATCTGGTTGAAGAGACACCAATCTCCTTTGGTAGTATTTATTATTTATAGGCTACCTGAATGTGCTAGATAATTTTCAAAAGTAAAAATTTCAAGCCATTTAAAAACTCAAAAGAGATTTACTTCCCATCTAAAGCTTCCTGGGTTTAGAGATTTTATAAAAGCTTTATGGAGATGGTAAGAAAAGATGGATTTTGAATCTGGAGAAGGGAAATAATTAAATTCCACAACTTTCAAGTGTAATGACTCACTTTCTCTTTACTTATGTCCAACCTATCATCTTGCTTCAATCACACTATCTGGTGCCTTTGGAGACTCTGGTACTACGCAAGCCTCCCCACATCAGAGTTTATAATAGACACCTGGCCTAACCCTTAATAATTGTTACTTTGCCAAAACATCATAGTACCTAAACTAAGTTGCTTATTACACCAAACATGAAGTCCTTTGACCTTTTAGGTTCAATGTCAGTCAGCCCTACTTCTGTCAATACTCGCCTCTAGTGTCAACAAGTTTCAGTTGGAATAAATTCAGGAATTAAGACTTCTTAATCCACAGACACTCAAAATGTTTAATTCCTATGTATTATAATTTTTATCCAGCTAAATAATTTGTTTATGTCTTCTATACTCTTAATTAATGTTTGGTGATTAGACGTCATTGTGAGTATATCATTAAATGACATCACAATAAGTAGTTAGCTATAAATGATCCCTATATAGAGTGTAGGATTCATGTAAAAATCTTCACTGATAAAATGTTCCCCTAACTTAAAGCAAATGAATTGCAAATTCAACAATAGTGGCTATTTTTTAATCCTACAATCATGGGTGGGGGTTGGGGGAAATGCTCTTGAAAAGAATATTCACAAATTTGCTTTGCCTTGAGATAATGCAATAGCAGGTTTATTTTTTTGAGTTATGGTATTTTCCAGAATGTCAAATGTGTATCAAAGAGTTATTCTCTTGGCAACTTTTGTGAATTTCAGTCGCTTTTTTTTTTTGACAACTTAAAATTCAATTATCCAATTATGCCTAAAGGTCATTGGTCTAATGTGGCTACTTTGTGACAGTTTTAGTTACAAGAGAATTTCTTAATTTAGAGGAGAAATTCTTTCCTATGAGATTTTTATTGTACCTAGATGTTAGATGATATTTTGAAAAGATTTTTGTTTTCTTCTTGTGCTTTTATTATTTATTAATAAAGATAGACACTTAATATTTCTTTCAATCCCACATTTACAATGTACCATATCTCATGCTTCACCTCTTTGATTAACATCATCAAAGTAACAGCAAATGCCTTTTGATATTGCTGGGTTTTATCATTAGATTTTTGTCTCAAATGTTTTTTTAGGGTTGCTTTCCTCTGTTTTATTTTAAATAACCTTAACCTGAACTTTATTTCCAGAAAGGCATTTTCATTTCAATCACGTTACAAGTAGAACTTCTGCTAAGACGAAAAAACAGAAAAGTTGGGAACCCGGTGAATACTTCAACATTAACCCCGTTTGGCATAATAATGAGGAACTCCTCAGGCTAAAGCTAACACAAAACCAGACACAGTGGGTGCTGCACAGCAGACTCCTGCAAGACTTCGCAGTGATAGATAAGTATACTCAACAACTATTGCTTGTGCCCTTCCCTGTGTAAGGTCAAGAGTGAAAATCCATCATCTTCTTGTCTTTGCATGTTAGAGTTCCGGATGTGCTAGAAGCAGAGATGAGCCAAATGGCACTCACATTGGTTCTGGTACCGATGACCCACTTACCCAGAGGAGAAACTATCCATGGGGCACGTGGGCTTAGCATTTAGGCCACCAAACAAGATCTCCTCAACTCATCTTGAGAAGGAAGCTCTTTGTACTAACTTTTCTCAGTACTGTTCTGAAAGATCTTTGTGTCGTGGGTGCAAAACTGGCCTAAAGATTTTAAGACTGCAGTTCAGAGCCCTTTGGTTAAGCATAAAGGCCCAAAATAAAATTTTCTACCTAGGTATAAAATTGTGTTTTGCTTCAAGGGTTCAAAAATATTTCCTATCAACAGAAACTCCTTGAACTCTTAGCTGTCCACCATAGCTGTATAAAGTCAGCTTCTTTGAGCCACTGGTTGAAACTTGTAAATGGAGTGACCTTTTTGGTATCGTGGTTTATCATTTATTTCAGCAGCATCATTTCCTGTCCACTGACTGGAGAAGTTGTACTTGTAGATGAGAATTGTACCTGGCATTCTAAATGGCTCCCCTATCAACTCACTTTTGAGGCCCAGCATTTAGCAGAGAATGTTCTTTTCTACACTAGATTGTTATTTTCATCCACTATTGTGTTAAGTATGCGTCACACCTGCCTCATCTCATTTAGTCCTCACAGTGATTTTCAAAGGTACAGAGAGGTTGCAAATGACTTGGTCATGATCATTGCTAACTGGAGAACCAGGACTTGACCCAGGTGACCTGATACCAGAGCTCTCGTTCTTAGCCATTTCGTGTATACTTCTCCAAGAATGGCCTTTCTATGATTACAATTATGTAATGGGTTTTCTAAATGTGTTAGAAAAGTGAGTAATAAGAATATAAAAACTAACTCCTAATCAAAATGTAAGCTTTTTTATTACTGCACTGGTGATGGAGCTAGAGATCAGAGGCATGTACATTGACTTCTAATTTACAGGTCAGCACACACGAGTAGAAAATGTGAACATAAAAGATCACTCCTGCCTTTTAGAAATCTAGCCCATTCTTCCACAGCCTAATCATTCGAATGCATGTTCTGCTGTGCCTTCAGCTTCCCTGCCACAGTCAAAGGTTCCATGCTGCTTTTTGAGTATATGTGATGAGGTTTATTTTGAATAAAGGGTGAATGTGACTTTTATTTTTCCCTGTGATATATAAACATAAACTGATAAAAGTTCCTCTTGAAATTTCTGTAAGTAATGACATACATTTCCATTTAATCTTGTAACTTGTCTTTAACTCTTTGGCCATGTTCCATATTGATAGACGTTATCCTAATTCAGAGAGGGAGAGAGAATGCCCAGACAGGAGAATAGGATATACATCACCTTTGAGACACATTGTACTCATGTAGTCAATTAACGTTTTTGAGACCCCAACACACTTTGGTGATCTTTGTTGTCAGTTCTTAACAAATTCCAAAAAATGACCTGCCCTAAAAGACCCATCCAATTGCTGACAAAGTTTTCAAAGAGTCTAGAACAAAGCAATTAATTTTTGAGGGGGGGGGGGTCAATGGAAAATCACTTAAATCTCAAGAAAAAACTGCATTTAAGGAGAAGTTTTGCTGATAGAACCTGGTAGCCTGGGAGAGCGAAGGTCTGGGTCAAGGTGTGCAATGACAGTGAGGAAAACAGCTAAGAGCAGAAAATAAAGAAATATTGAGAGTGTAAAACCAACACACTGTCTTTCACTATTACCTACATGATAGTATCCAAATCCCTTCGCCAAGCCAGCATGCAAGGCTCTCTGCAACTCAATGCCGACCTATTTTCCGAGTCTTATTTCCAAGCACTCTCCA
Source organism: Desmodus rotundus (assembly GCF_022682495.2). Classification (NCBI taxonomy): domain Eukaryota; kingdom Metazoa; phylum Chordata; class Mammalia; order Chiroptera; family Phyllostomidae; genus Desmodus; species Desmodus rotundus. The sequence goes on along the minus strand of NC_071393.1, from coordinate 69,218,805 downwards.
CATGTTTTCCGTCCTGCCATCACCCTGGATACTGTCCCCCACGACGTGGCACACCTTCATGTGGCTGTGGCCCTGAACACGTTTCCTCCTCTGCCCTCCCCTCTTCTGCTTGGCAAAGTCTTACTCAGTTTTTCAACCCTTAAATGCCACTGCTTTTATGAAAACTTTGCAAACACTCCTCTCCCCTACCTTCACTCACCACACTCAACAACCAGAAGCCATTGGCTGATCCCTGAGCTTCTCCCTAGTTCTTTCAGATCTTCCCTATCATGTTGACATTTGCTAGGGATCAAAAGCATATCTTACTCATCTCTGTACACCAAGCACGTAGTCAGCATTCAACACACTGATGTTGATGTGTGTAGCCTCTATGCATCAAGGAGGGTTTCCACTCCCCCCCTCCTCTGTGATACCATCTTCTCTCCCTCTTATTCTTCCGCTAATGATGATAAGGAGCATTTGTGTAATGTTTCATAAATTACCAAGCACTTCAAATCTATATTAGTTTTCCAGGGCTGCCATAATGAAATACCACAGACTAGGTGCCTCAAATAACAGAAATTTGTTTTCTTACAGTTCTGGAAGCGAGAAGTTCAAGATCAGGGTGTCAACAGGTTGATTTCTTCTGAGGTCTCTCTCCTTGGCTTGCAGATGGCCACCTTCTCATCTGCTCGTATAATCACCCCTCAGTTTGTGTTGTCTGTGTCCTAATCTCCACTTCTTATAAAGTTACCAATCACCCATAGGACTTCATTTTACCTTAATTGCCTATTTAAAGGCTCTGTCTCCAAGTCAAGCTACATCATAAAAACCAGAAGTTAGGACTTAAACAAAGGCATTTGGGAAAGAACACTATTCAGCTCAGAACAGTATCTATTTTCTCATCTATCCTCACAAGCAACAGCTGTAGCCACTCAGTAACTCTGCACTATTTTCATGATGAGCTTCTTCCAAAGACAGCTCTTCTGTGCCTAACTTTACTCCTTCAGGCTTTCACAGACTCGACCTCAAGGCTATTTATTGTGGAAAGGGGCTGTTGGTTCTTTATGAGTGAATAAGAACAATGCTTCAGAATTCTCAGGTTTCTTAAGTTTAATTTGTCCAAAGTCAAGCCCCATTTCAATATAAAAAGAAAATGGAAAAGCCACCCCTTTCATGGCACTTAAAATAGTAAAACAACTTCCTTTTTAACTTTTAAAAATATTTTATTTTTCAGCCCTGGCTGGTATAGCTCAGCAGATTGAGCATAGGCCTGGGAACTATAGGGTTGCAGGTTCGATTCCCAGTCAGGGCACCTGCCTGGGTTGTGGGCCAGGTCCCCAGTAGGGGGCACGTGAGAAACAACCACACATTAATGTTTCTCTCCCTCTCTTTCCCCTTCCCTTCCCCTCTAAACGAAATAAATAAAATCTTAAAAAAATAAAATAACATTTTTTAATTATAGCTTACATTCAATATTTTGGGTGTTTTGCAGTTATTAAAAGCCTAAGTAAGGGCTTTAATTATGCACACATTGGCCACTTGAACTGGAAAATGCTGGCCTAGTTAACAATAGAGACAGGTGCTTACTCCCTTGTTCATCAGTATACATTCTGACCCTGGGACCCATTCTAGACTCAATGAAACACCCATTGGCCTGGACAGCTCCTTTCACGTGAAGAGAAGTGCTAACTTTTCAAAAGGGTCTTAATCCTAGGCCAAACTGCATCCTTCCTGCAACTTTCCCTTGGTTCCATGTTATAAAGGGGTGAGCTGGGGATTCATCGGCAGTGTGGAGACACTGCGTGGTGCAGGTCCCACCCGTTTCTGTCTCCCTCATAAATCAGTCTCACACTGTGCCCGGGAAAAGGCACTCCCAGTGCGTATTAGCACCTCATCTGAGCTCCACGTGGGAGCCATGGTGGATGTGACAATGACCATGACCTGGATGGGGAGCTGGTCCAAACTCGGGCTCGCAAATTTCAGAAGGGGAGTCACTGCCCCCTGCCCTCTTCACTCATATGTTGAAAAGCGGGGAAATAGTGCAGAGGCTCAAGACATGATCTTAGATTACTCCTCACTAATCAAGATTTATTTTCCTTGCTCTTATGAGGTGGAAAATAGGAAAGCATTCGTATGGAAGGATAATTTTTGAAATGTTTCAGGGGATGAGGAGTTTCTGATTCTGCCCTACCACACCACTGGTTCTTTTCTTTCCCTCTTCCTTCTCCTTTTTACTTCCCCAGGCTTTTAACTTAAACCATTTCCATCAACATAGTGATACAACTTATGTATGTAAATAAATGCAAGTAGCTGTTAAATGTTCAGGAAGTAGCATAATCATCTTTTTACACAATTTGTGCTCATGAGTGTTTGTTCATTGTAATTTCCCAGATCCACTGCCAAAGAGCATTTCCCAGAGATCTTTGTAGCAATGTATGCAGCCAAGCTATGGCTGCAAGAGATCCAGGATGCTGTATGCAAAAAAAAAAACACCTGTAAGATCTGAAACTTAGGAAATGTTTGCCATTAGGTGATAGACTCTGACATTAATATTTAACTAGCAAGGTTGTGATCTTGGGTACACAAATATATACTTGATTTTGGGTTCTGGAATATTCTAAAAAAAATATGTGTGGACCAATTTTATTCTGTTTCCTTGATTTTATTAACCATAGCCTCTTGCCAGAAAAATTTAGGATGTAGGGACAGTATCAAAATTAGTCTATGTGGATGATTAGCCCAGCATCCAAAACACAAAGATGTGTTAGAAGACTCTATCAGGACACAAGATAGGTTGTAGGCAGTTACAGAAAGTGAGCATTTTTTTCCATGAGTCTTGACTTCTCTCTTGCATATGTGTATCAGGCTGTGAAAATACCTGTCAGGTTTTTTTTCAAGATCTGTGTTGTATATGTGCATGTCTACCTAGTACTTCTCGTCCTCTCGCCTGACTCTCCTAAGAGCTCTTCCTGCCCTTTCCCTAACTGTGGAGCAGTGAAAGAGATGGACAGGTCAGGCTTAGCAAGGAGTGCTTATGAAAAGCAGAAACAGATTTACTAACTCTGACGATGCCTTCCAGGGAGTCCTTACCATGCCCATGGCTGGGTTGCTGTAAAGCTAGCTGAGCCAATGGCCCTAAGTAGGTTAAAAGATGACTTCCACAGATTTCAAGCAGGAATGATTCTATTCTTTCCAATCACCAGTTTCACGGTTAGATGGTTCATGCACTGATTTGCTGCACCACACAGGCTGGCTCACAGTCCCTGTCAGCCTTCTGAAGTCGATGGCATCAGATCTGACTGCCTCCTGAGAAAGCGTAAGAGAGAGAGAGGTCTGAGCTTCTCTCCTTCAAGACACTCTCTTTAATCATTATCTCCTACCTGTGTGCACTAGCCTACTCTATCAAAATACAGTGATTGAATAAAACTTTTATTTCAATAATGAATGCATTGATATAGTACAGTACAGGGTTTGCACGATGTGCTATGTATTATAGTTCCCTAAAGGAACACTGAAACCTTCAAATAGAATGAGTTATCATTGGTCTAAGCTAAATCATAGCCACTTCTTTTAAACTGCATCCCCTAATAAGATACAAACCCATTTAATATTTTTTTAAAAATCTGTTATCTTATGTAAATGCTTAATGTTTTCCAGGTATTTTAAAGCCACCTGTTTTTCCTATCATAAGTACATCTGGCATCAGGCAAACAGATTATACTCATGGACAACTGACTAATTTATGATGTTTTTATATTTTCATATTTTTGCCAGACTAATCCAGGTTGATATATTGGCCTAGCTTACAAAGATGAATCTTGAAATCTTGCACTATTATAACCCTTTTACCTTTTTCTCTTCTAAACCCTGGAATATTTTTGGCATGTTCTAAAATTTAATTAGGAAACACAGACAGGGAGAGCAGAGTGAAACCTTATGTTCTGTCCACCTAGTGTTCCTTCCATAGCTGACTTTCTCGAAGAACCATAATTATGTGTTGATTTTGAAAGATCTTTGTACTTTTTATCATTCTTCCTTCCTAAGTTCACTAGACACATTGTCACTTGCGTTTGCATCCTATGGTGAGATGTGTGCTTTGTCTAACTGGAGTGGGAGTTTGGTAAGTCAAAGGAGAAGAATCAGATGCCTGCCTCTGCAAAAGAAATAGGAAATTTTGCCACAACAAATAGAAGCAAGACTATTTTTTCTGTGGTTGTTCTGCTTCGGCATCTTGAGTCAGAGAGGCCAAGTCCACTCACCTTGTCAGATCATCTTTTTGATCGGACACGCCCTACTGGACCTCCCTTAGCTATTTATGGAGAATCTTAACTGCTGGCTTCACTATGCCATCTTCTTCCTTTAAATATCCACCCAAGGTCCTAAAGTAACGGACGTGTTTTTAATAAATCTAATATATAAATCATTTATCAGATATACTTCAAAACAGAGCAGCTATCAGAACACCCTGAAAGATTCATTAGAGCATTTTTTTTTTGCAGACATGTCAAAAAGTTTAATAAATGTGTGTCAACTCAAAACTGAGATGAGAAATGGCAGAGTGCTTTATGGATTGGGAGTCAAGAAGATAAGAATTCTAATCTTGTCTCCACTGCTGTCTTATTTAATGACCATAGTAATGTTAATGACTTATTCCTAACTGCTCTTCCCTCTGGCAAAATTAAAAGAAAAGAAAAAAGAAACAATGTCCATAGAGAATTGTGAGCTTCCAAGAGAATGGCCCTAAGTAAATTCAGTTGGCATAATAAAGCCTTGCTTTTAGAAGCACAGAGGTATCTTGCCTGGATTCAAGTCCCAGATGACCACAGCTTGGTACTTAACCTTGGGTTACTCCGTTACTGATGAGCACTAGGCGGTTTTTTGCTATTATACGTAATACTTCAATGAACATCTTTTTTTATATATTTATTGATTATGCTATTACAGTTGTCCCATTTCCACCCCTTCACTCAACTCCATCCTGCCCACCTGCTCCCTCCCACATTCCCCCCCTATAGTTCATGTCCATGGGTCATACTTATAAGTTCTTTGGTTTCTACATTTCCTACACTATTCTTACCCTCCCCCTGTCTATTTTCCACCTATCATTTATGCTATTTATTCTCTGTGCCTTTCCCCCCTCTCCCCCTCCCACTCCCCTGTTGATAACCCTCCGTGTGAGCTCCATTTCTGTGGTTCTGTTCCTGTTCTAGTTGTTTGCTTAGTTTGCTTTTGTTTTTGTTTTAGGTGTGGTCGTTAATAACTGTGAGTTTGCTGTCATTTTTACTGTTCCTATTTTTGATCTTCTTTTTCTTAGATAAGTCCCTTTAACATTTCATATAATAAGGGCTTGGAACTCCTTTAACCTGACCTTATCTGAGAAGCACTTTATCTGCCCTTCCATTCTAAATGATAGCTTTGCTGGATACAGTAATCTTGGATGTAGGTCCTTGCCTTTCATGACTTGGAATACTTCTTTTCAGTCCCTTCTTGACTGTAAGGTCTCTTTTGAGAAGTCAGCTGACAGTCTTATGGGAACTCCTTTGGAGGTGACTGTGTCCTTTTCTCTTGCTGCTTCTAAGATTCTCTCCTTCTCTTTCATCTTGGGTAATGTAATGATGATGTGCCTTGGTGTGTTCCTCCTTGGGTCCAGCTTCTTTGGGACTCTCTGAGCTTCCTAGACTTCCTGGAAGTCTATTTCCTTTGCCAGACTGGGGAAGTTCTCCTTCATTATTTGTTCAAATAAGTTTTCAATTTTTTGTTCTTCCTCTTCTCCTTCTGGCACCCCTATACTTCAGATGTTGGAACGTTTCAAGATGTCCTGGAGGTTCCTAAACCTCTCCTCATTTTTCCGAATTCTTGTTTCTTCATTCTTTTCTGGTTGGATGTTTCTTTCTTCCTTCTGGTCCACACCATTGATTTGAGTCCCAGTTTCCTTCACATCACTATTGGTTCCCTGTACATTTTCCTTTGTTTCTCTTAGCATAGGCTTCATTTTTTCATCTGGTTTTCGAACAAGTTCAACCAATTCTGTGAGTGTCTTAATAACCAGTGTTTTGAACTGTGCATCCCATAGTTGGCTATCTCTTCCTCTCTTAGTTGTATTTTTTCTGGAGCTTTGAAGCGTTCTGTCATTTGGGCCTTTTTTTTTTTTTGTCTTGGTGCTTCTGTTACTTAAAGGGGCAGAGCCATAGGTATTCACCAGGGCAGGGTAACGCTGGTCTCTGCGCTGTATGCTGTACGTGGGGGAGGGGCCGAGAGGGAGCAATGGCGCCCGCTCCACTCTCCACCGGATTTCAGCCACTCCCTCTGCTACCCACAATCAAATTGGGCCCCTCTGGTGCTGGTTCCTGAATGGGTGGGCTTGTGCACACTCTAGGCCCCTGTGGGTCTGTCCAACGACCTCTCCTGTGAGGCTGGGAGTCTCTCCTTCTGCCGCCCCAACCCCCATGGGCGCTTTCAATCAGAGGTCTGAGGCTTTATTTCCCTGCGCTGGAGCCCTGGGTTGTGCAGTCTGCTTCGCTCCGTTAGTCCTGGTTAATTTGTGTGCGAGCATGGGGCCGCGGGGTACTACCCGCCACTCTGCCTGCCCCGTTCTCCACCACTCTGAGTCCAGCCCTCTCGGTTTATCTGTGCGCGAATGTGGGGCCGCAGGGTCTGCTAGTGGTCACACTGCCTGCCCCATTTGTCCCACACTCCTCCAGTCTTGGTCCTGCCATGGCCACGCAAGTCCTCTCTGCCCCGGGTGCCCATCTCCGCCCCTCCTACCGGTCTGGATGAATGTTTATTTTCTATTTCCTTGGTGTCGGACTTCCTTGCCGTTCGATTTTCCGTCGGTTCTGGTTGTGCGAGGAGGCGCAGTGTGTCTACCTATGCCGCCACCTTGGTTCTCCCTGCAATGAACATCTTTAAACGCATAGATATGCTCGTGCATTTATGTTCTTATATATTTAGGGAGAATCCTGAAAGTGGGCTTCTTCACTCTATGGTTAAGTGAACTTAAAATGTCCATGTATGTTGCTAAATAGCCCTCCAAAAAGCTTATAACAATGTACACAGGTTCTTATTTCTCTATACCTTTGCCCACACTGGTCACTGCCCATTCCAATTTTTTATCTTTATTTGTCTCAGAAGTGAAAGATGGAATTTGATTTGAATTTGCAGTTCTTTAATTTTGAGTAAAGATGCTTATTTTTTCATATTTTAGTAACTATTTCTTAGCTTATACACTCTCAATTTTCTGCTGGGTACTTGGTGTTTTTTTATTGCTTTGTAAAAAGCTCTTGGTAGATTAAGATCTCTGGAAAAAAAAGTAAATTTGGAAAGCAATTCTGATTTATTTCAATCATGAGGGATATTTATAAATTTGAAAAATTTATGGCAATGGGTATTACTAACTGAAAAAGGACCTAATCTGCCCAGGTAGGAACAGTGGAAGGCCCTAGCTGTGTATCACCTGAGTTATTTCTGTAATAATCTCTGAAATAATCCATATTATATGTAAAGCACAATGCAAAGAAGTCCAAGATATGATCTCTGCCCTTAAGGAGTTCATAGCAAAGAACATAAGCTACATTCACGTGCCACGATAATAATCTGTGACAATAAAAGGAATGAGTGATGTAGACCATAAATGTTCTAGGACCTGAGGAAGGAATGCTCATCTTCAGTTGGAGTGGTTAAAGAATATTGCTTAAAAGAAAACACATGCTGACTAGACAGAGAGAAAGATTTAAAAGTACGAAAGTGAGAAGCAAGTGAAAGGAAACAGTAAATAGACAAAGGTGACTAGGCTAGAGGCTTGGGCACGGGAACAGGAAAGTTTGCATGCAGAAGGATGGGTTGGGGTCCGATTATTCAAGGCCTTTGCTTTCTGGCTTAGCTTGGATTCTATAGTGTAAGAGCAATTTAATTGACATAAAAGAGCATTGACATAATAAAAATAATCAGGATGATAATTTTGACCTGAAAATAATGCATAAATGAATGAGTGGAAAATATTGAGTTGGGAAAGTGGGTGATGTACTAACAATTCTGTGGGAGAGAATCAACTACTTTAAAGCAAAGGTGGTTTGCATTTAATTTATAGTATGTAAAGCTGCTATAGAACTAATGCTGCATAATGTTATCTAAGAAAATAAGACATCCAAACCAAGAATTCTTTGTGTATATATTGAACATTCCAGTTCAGTTCCTTTTTCTAAATATATGATTCAGCTTTCACGCCCCTCCACTCACTCACTCTAATGATGGTAAGCCTTTCTTTGTTGGGTCTGGAATTCATACAGTTTTTTGCAGACCTAGACATTCCAAACATGCTATTGTCATTACACCTCATATGTCATCCTAAGGAATGGCTTTATTTATTCTTGTGATTTGGAGAAATGAGGTGATGGTAGAAAGGGCTTAGAATAATGGGGGAAAGGTGTTGGCTTCATAGAACCACCAATTCCTTTCTTACTTCATTTCCTTTATATGTTGGTAAGAGTTAGGTAATTGATCTGAGCTCCCTGCACTGTAACACACAGCATTCATTCAACAAGTATTTACTGAGCACCTACAATGTGTCAGGCACTGTGCAAAGTACAGAGAACATTGTTTAAAAAATAGAGCCAGTCCTTGCTCTTCTGAAGCTTACAGCCTGGAGGAAAGCGTATAAACAAGTGCACATTCTGTTGCTGCTCCTCACATGTGACAAGGGGCTGGGTCCTTTTAAAATTGTCCTCCATGTAACAGTCCTGTTCGGCCCCACTCCAGTTTACTCCATGCATTGCTATGCTTACCTTCCTTTGTGTACTGAGGTATATAATCCACTTCTGATGGACATAAGAAGATAAAAGGGATTCAAATAATAAATATCTGTCAAGCTTACTGCAAAATACCAGATGTGCTGGTGGCTATGAAGATCACCATAGAATAAAACAAGGAATCAATCTGTGGAATTGGAGAGAAGCAGTAAATGCATCTGCAAAGGAAAACCATCTAAGGTGTTGAGCAGTAAGTACTAAATAGATGGCAGAAGTAGTAGGTGCTATGGGGAACTTAGGAAAGGAGGCATCAGTTCCAGAAGAGGTGAGCTTAGCACTGTGCCTTTAAGGATGGGTCAGATTTGAACAGGTAGAGGAGATAGGACAAGTCTGTGGGAGTTAGTGACAGCTCTTGCCTTTTTAAAAAGCTGTTTCACTGATTTTTTTATTTTGTATCTTGTATTCTACTTCTTTCTCTTGAATATACATAATTCACTTTTTTAAATTAAATTTATTGGGGTGACATTGGTTAATAAGATCATACAGGTTTTGAGTGCACAATTCTATGATACATCACCCATATGTTGACCTTGTGTGACCACCACCCAAAGTCAAATCTTCGTCCATCACCATGTATTTGACCCCCTTTACCCTTTACTACCCCCCACACCCTTCACTCTGGGAACCTTTGGGGTTGCCAAGGACAGCAGTCCAATACAAACTGACTTACGCAGACGGAGCAGCCCTGGGCTCTGGGCATGGCTGGAGTCATGGGGTCCTACATTTTAGATTGATTTCGCTTTCTCTCTTCATCTTTTGGTTCAGCTTTCCTCTGCACTGGCTTCAGTTAGATTGACTAACTCCATGTGGTAGCTGTCAAGCTTTCATCTTACTCCCTTAACAACCCAAAAGAAAAAAAAAAAAAACCTTCTCTTTCCCAGTAATTCTAAAAATGCCTATGACTTACCCTAATGGGTCCGGCTTATACCACTTTCCCATTCCTGAACGAATCCCTGCAGCTGGGGGGTGCAGTTCCCTGATTGGTCAGGTCTCAGTGATGTTCCCACCCTTGGTGCAGAAGCAGGTGGGGTCAGCCCCATCTAAGTAATGTCAGAAGAGGATCATGTGAGAAGTGGTTTCTCCAAGGGAAAAAACTGTAGTGCTGTTCCAAAAATGAATTAATTAACTAATAATAAATAAATAACAGTAATCATCTCCATCATTGTAAACACTATAACAAAGAACTTACTAGTACTATTCTAAACAACTTGGTATATTATATATTGACTCCTAATATCCCTGTGAAGTAGGTAATCTCATACCCATTTTCAGATGGGGAAACTGAGGCATGGAGATTTTAAGTAATTTATCACATGGCTAGTAAATGGCAGACCAGGGAGTAGAACCAGGCCATCATACTGCCAGGTTCAGTACACTATACACACTAAAATTGACTTCTGCACACACAGAGAATGAGCCAACACTTAGACTGAAATCAGCAAAGTGGATCTGAACAACGTTGAGAAGACAACAATGAGAAAGCTGGTAGGCGATGCTGTACTCGCCAAGAGGTCAAGTTGCGGCCAGGCCCAGGCAACCATTCCAGGGGAATGACATGATCATCCCAGAAAACTGAATTATTTCCCAAAGGCTACTGTAGTGTAATCCTTCCAACAGCTTGTAGATCACACTTCTATACAATTTACTAAGGACTGACTCCATATCTATGCCTGATGCTCAGTCTTACTCCTGTTTGACACAGCATTCACAGAACACGTACGGATCTTAGTTAAAACCAACAATGCATTTGAAAACACACACAAAATCAAATGATTGCCATTTTGGCCTTGAGAAGCAGCAGGCCCAGGCTGGAGTCTGTTTACGGTGCATTTCCTGATGCAAAGAAAAGCCAGCGCAGTTGAGAAAACACCACAAAGCATTACATGGAGACAGCTCATGTACTTCAAAAGAGAAATGGATACATTAGGAAAAGTTTTTCTCCCTTTGATGTAGAATATGCTATCTTTTTTGCTATTAAAATGGGAGTTAACTTTAAATAAATAAAATTCAGCCTGTAGGCTTCAGAAAACTAATGCTGCGTTTTGACAGTGTCGTTTCTCCGGTCCCTGAAAGCATTACGGCAGTTAACTGGGGCCTTCATCACAGCTCTCCTTTATGGAGAGCACATTATTTTTTCATCTCCGTTTTATTGATCTCCCCTCACATCCACCCACATTTTCTCTTTGCCAGCTGTTCACTCTGCCCCTTCTACTCCCCCACACCCTCCGAGGGCTGGTAGAGAGTGTTTCTGCTGTGTTTTTGACCTGGGCAATCCAGGCATTGACTCAAGCTCAGTCCTCAGGTGAGATCCTCTTCTCTGCATGGTTTCAAAAGGAAGATAAGCCCAGGGCTCTGGACCCGCCTTCAAGAAGAGATCAGTCGACCCTTGCGTTCGGAACATGAAACGTTGGAAGATGTGCAATCTGTAGGTCTCTGAACTGGAAGACGTGCCCTCTCCATTTGGGATACAGAGAGCATGAGCCGGGTGACGGATGAAACTATTGTTTTCTTTTGTGGTTTTTATTTTCCCCAAAGAGCACTGAACAGTGAAACAACAGGCGATTTGAGCCCCCTAGAATTTGGTCATAAAATGAAATCTTTTTTTTCTAAAAAAATTTTCTTTTAGGTAAATGAATACCTTAAATAATGTGTGCTTTGCAACATGAAAAGAAAAACATTGATAACAGGTGTTTTTACCCATGTGATTGTCTATTTTGACCATCCTTAGTGTTCTAGGAATTGTTTCCAAAAGTGATTTTATTTGAAAGATACAAGACTACAATTGCAGAAAAAAATGCTTCAGTATAAAAAAGTTGTCATGATTATTTTTCAGAATTTCTTGGTTATTGAAAAAATTGGGAAACTTACCTCCTCAAGACTTTAAGTTTTCAAAACAAGAGGTGTGTTTGTGTGAAAGGAAGGTGGAGATTCCTAAAATTGCATGCAAATTTCTGTGTGCATATGCATATCTGTGTTCTGGAGAGAGGCTTCCTAGCTTTATCAGGTCTCAGGAGGCTTCTTGACAAGAAGAATTCCCAGGTTGCCTGTCTCACTTTCTTTCTTCCCTTGTTTGTCTGTAGTCAACAGCTCTCTCTCTCTTGCCAGCTTCCTATTTATGACTTCCTAGATGAATTGTTCTTTTTGTTTTCTGATCAAGCAGGGCTGAGCCAGGGAACTCTGGAGCTGGTGCTCTGCCGGTGGTGGTGGTGGTGGCGGCAGGTAGATGGCAAGAGTGCTGGGAGCGTTGCAGGGAGCGACCGCTGGGGGGGCTGTGAGGAAGTTGGGCAGGTGGACGATGCCTCCTTGACCCACCTTGGGAGGGAAATGGGTCGACCAAGTTCCCCCCTTATAGCACGACCTCCATTAGATTGAGGATACACTGAAAGAGACTGTCAAGGGGAATAACTGAATTGGGTAGTAGCTTTCCCTGTACTTCACTCTATCTATTTTTTCCATTCAGTGTCTTTTTAATGTTTTAGGGGATTTTTTTACTTTCCTTAGTTTCTGTATTCATTACAACTTCTAATACTCTAGTTGGCTTTCTATGGGATAAACAGGAGGTATTGCTTCTGGCAGGATAGGATTTTCTGTCCTGTTGATTGATGGGTTAATTTTTATTGAGCACAGTGTGCTACCTGCACAACCAAAAATCCAAGACATAATTCCATTTCTAGGAGTTTGTGTTCTAATGAAAATTGAGACAGATAGCATATTCCAGCCTCCCAGTTTCTTTCTCCTACCCGTATTCTCTTCTCTTTCTCTCCTTTAAGACCAGTCTACTGCATAAGTAAAGAGTAGATATTGAAGCAACTTGACAGATAACTTAGGGCCCAGAAACAAGCTATTTTAAAAAGAGACAGGGCCAGCTGGGTCAAGCAGCCTGCTCGGGGTCGTGGTTTCATTGGAAATGTTTCCGCAATAATATTCAATGCTGGACTTTAAAATACTCAAACATTTCTACAGATTCTTTTGGTTTTGTCCTTATGGTAAATTAGATTAAGTTACATCAACTTAGAATAAAGAAAGGTACATTCTTGGACTATGTAGTTACTTAACACCACACAGAAATCCCTATACTGAAATAGAACTCAATACAATATGGCTTAATTTCATGAAGGGCTGATGATTTTTAAACAATCACTTCAAGAATGTTTCGTTGACCCTCCATGGCCATGATAGACGGATCCATATGATCATTTCCTCAATAAATCAGTGGCCTCCAAAAGAAGTTTCCCTTTCCAAATCACTCTCCTTCCTCTTGTCAAGCACTCAACGCTAAGTGACCCAGGGTGTTGTGCAGTTTACTCAGAGCAAATTTCACTGCTCAGATAAGCTAACTGTTTCGTCTCTGGGTCAGTCACGACATACCCATTTCCTCATCTATAGCCCCGAACTGCTGGTTCCCAGCACAAACACCCACTTCCTTACAGGATTTCTCATCTCGTTCATATCCTTGTTTAATCACAGCAGAAGCTGCATAACGGCGCAGCCCCCGTCTGCCTTGTTCACCCGTGTGCCCCTAGTTTCTCGCACACGGGACGCACTAAGATATATCTTGAATGAAAAAAATCACCCTATGTTCACAGCAAAGGGTGTTTTGCTATGTGATGGCTCCAATCTTTCTCTGGAAGGAAGTAGAGTCCACATAATAAATTCTTATGTTTTACTTGAGTATAATTCTGACATCATATTTAAAATTCTTACATTTGCTCTGCTTGTAGCTAAAATTTTGTCATTTCTTGCTCCTCCATTTTTTCTCTTTTTGAACACATTCTGTTGTGTACTTTTTCATGCAGATGGCAAGAACTTGGGCTGTTCAGAAAGATGGCCCCTCCCTGCACCCACAGAGGCCAGGTGTGCGGACAGTCAGTCTAACAACACATGGAAGGAACAAAGCTCCTCGCTCTGCAGGCTACAACTGGAAAACAGTTCCCCCAGTACTGAGTCTGATCTTGAAGAACTGGGCAGAAGGAGCCAACCACGGTCCACAGGGGCCCCAGAGACTCCCACAGTTGCCCACTGCGAGAGTCCTTGACGAGGGGGTAGGGTCAATGAGGTTAAAAGTGATGACTTTATTTTTCCCTAACAAATCAGAGCTTTTTTCTCTAAACATAAAGCTTATCCTGAACATGGCAGGGAGGTAAGGGGAGGTTCTGGGGAAGATGGGGAAGATAGAGGGACAGGAAACAGGGATGACAGAATAGCTGGACCTGTGGGGTTGATTTTCTCCGTCTAAACATCAGCCTGCATTGCAGTCCCTGGTCACATTTGATAGGCAATGCTGCTATCTAGTGGCCAAAGGGGATGAGTACAGGTTCCAAATAAACTCCAGTAAAATTTATGGACTTTTTTTGGGGGGGGGTTATTTGGGATATCCAGTTTTAAGATTTGTTTATTTATTTATTTTTACTTACTGGATTTCCACTTTATTATATAAGGACCTAATTCAGGAACACCCAAGTGGAACAGACACATAAAGCAAAGTACGGGGAAAGGGCTTGGAGCTTCCTGGGCCTCTCTGAGCACGATACTCTCCCTGAATGTGTTTACCAACCTAAAAGCTCTCCAAACCCTCTCCTTTCGGGTTTTTATGAAGACTTCATTACACAGGCATGGTTGATTCAAATATTTGCCATTGATGATCAAAGATTACTGTTGTTAAATCCTAAAATGAAAAAATAGACATTTTATGCATAACTTCTTATAAAAGAGTTCATACAACTTCTTCTCTCTTTTTTACTAAATTTTCCATGATGTTCTCTTATAGGAATTTTTGGGACTTCTCCATAAACAATTTGGCCCTGGCCCTCGAAGTGGCCTAGGGAAGCTTGGCACCTCTCATAGCTCATGGCTGGCTGCTGTGGACCACTGGGAAAGGAAGGGGTGCAGACTTGCCCTCACTGTCCCCTTTGATTTGAAAGGTTCTGTTCTTAGTCCCTCACATGACTGGTTCCTTCCCATCATTTAGTTCAGTTCAGAGGCCACCTGAATACAGCAGCCCCACTCCACCCCCATCCTCCCACGGTGTCAATCTCCAGCACATTATAATTCTCTGCCTTCATACAGCTCATCACCATTCAGAATTATGTTGTTTCCTTGTTTTCTCTCTCACTCCCATCACAATATAACCTTTATAACAGCAAGGACCTTATTTTTTTTCCCACTGATATATCCCCAAACACTAGAAAATGTTGCAGGTACTTGGCACACAGCAGGCTCTCGATAAATGAATGAAGAGAATATTTATCTCTTAGGCCTTCTCTTCCAATAGCTATATTTTTGTCTAACGTCTTACCATCTCTGGTGTCAGAAGAGTGAGACACGGAGATATATGCAGAATTTCACTGGGAAATGGTGAGGTATGAAATCTCTGTTCATGCACCAGCAAAAGTAGTAGATTAGGATGGCAAATTCCTAGTACTAGGTTTATTTTAACTTTTTAATAGTCTGATCATACATGTCTTTCCCTGTCTACTCAGCAAAAAGTCCTATTGCATGCAAGTCCAGTTTTCTAAAACGATAGAAATGCAGAGAAGGTAGAAAAGAACAGATGATAAAATTCTCACAGTCTTGTTAGTAATCAAATGTCAGTTGGTAGTATGATGTAGTGTAACTAATTTTAAGAACAGACGGAAATTTGAGGATACGCCATCCCATTGTACCAGGACGGTCTTTAAGGGCACTGTTCCCTGTCTTGGCCGCACCAGTCAGTATATACACCACGTTGCAGCAGCCGCAACAACTCCCTTCATTACACCAGCCTTTGCAGCGAGTCTTTCCGTTTCCTTAATAGCAGAACTGTACTCGTAAGACCTGTGTTGACAGTATACTTGTCTAAGGGCATGTCTTTTCTTGCATTTTCCATCCTTTTTCACACCATATAAAATACAACACGACACCTCACGGCATAAGACAAGAAAGTTCTAAGCTGCTCTGGAGCCATGTTAGGGCGCGAGTCCTGCCCAGTGAGCCGCTTCCACCGCTCTGTGCTTCCTCTCCTCCCCGCCTCTCAGCGTGAAAACCGGGTCCCCTCCGTGGGGCTCTAGGGCTCCTGAGTACTCCTAGAAGCCAACCAGAGTAGATCATGTCCTTTCTGACCCAGTACTTTTAAACATGTTCTAACGTCTTATTACTAATTCTGGCTAAAGAGCAGCACTTCTTAAACAAATTAATGTGTGGTTTCCATACATTTGCTCATTCAGTAAACATTTGTGGATTGTATTCTTACCACATGTCAGGCTCTGCTAAGTACAGGGAGTACCTGTGAAACAGACAGAGCCCCTGTTCTCAAAGTTTAGTGCAGGGGGAAATAATGGTAAATAAACAGAAGGTTATAATACAGTGTAGCAGGTATGATGGTAGGGTAAGTACCGAGGGGGGCATATAGGAAGCATACCCGGCAGGAACTCTGCAGATCAGGGAAGGTTTTCTGGAGGCACAGATAGATGAGGGAGGAGTGTGGAGAGCAGTTTCCCAGCCAACAGGGTAACAAGGCCACACCGGCCCAGATCGGGAGAGAGCATGGCTCCTGTGAGGAGCCAGAAGCAGCTCTATGTCAGTGGAGCATCATGTGTTTGGGGACAGCACAGGGAGAGGAGGGAAAATGAGGCTGAAAGGTGAGCAGAGTCCACATCACAAAGGGTCTCATAAGTCATTGTAAAAAGCCCAGACTTTAGCTGGAGGGCAATGTAAACCTGTTGAAAGATGATGGTCAGAGAAATGATGTGACCGATTCAGCTGTGGGGAGAAGAATGACAGCAAGGCTCATCAACGAGATTGATGAGAATGTTGTAGTAATCCCGAGGAGAGACGACAGTTGTCTGGTTCAGAAAATGGCCATTGAGATGGAGAAGAAAGATGGGTTGGAGAGGTAGAATCCTCAAGACCTGCTTGGTTGACATAGGGAGAAAGGGGAAAGGAAAGGAAAAGATGAATGGGCGCATTTCCAGCTTGAGCCTCTGACTGGATGGTGCTTCCATCACCAAAGTAGAGGAACTAATGCAGAAAAACAATGAGTTTTATTTGGACCTGTTGTGAGACATGTCTGCGGGACCATCAAGGGGAAAGAGTCAGGATACAGTTACGTGTGCAGATTTGGAGCTTGGGGAAAATGCGGGCTAAAGGTAAAGATTCAGGAGCCTCAGCATGTATGGTAGGTGGTAACTGAAGCATGAAAATAGACTAGATATCCAGATTTTGCCAGAAAAAAGAGGATCTAGACTAGCACCCTGTGGGACAACAACACTTGTAAGGGGCAAGCAGAAGAAGAGGGGCCTGCCCACAGGAAAGAGAGGAAAGAGACAAGAGGGCAAAAGGCAAGTTCTTGGAAGCCAGAAGGGAGTAATTCAAGAAGGAGAGAGCACTTGGCTGTGTTGGATTTTTCTGAGAGATAACAGAGAAATGTTCTTTGGATTTGGCCAGAAGACAGTTCCTGGAGACCTTAGTGAAAATAGATCAGTGAAGTTATGAGAGGACAAGTCACACAGCTGTAAGGTCAAAGGAAGGTGAGAAAGTAGAGATCATCCTGAAGCAACTCTTGCGAAACCTTGCTGTGAAAGAAAAGAGATGTGGTAATAACAGAATAGAAATGTGAGATCAAAGGAGGTTCTTTTGTTTGGTTGTGTGCAGAAATACTGATGAAAAGAAAGCTATGATTGCTTCCCTGTTATAAAGAACCAAAGATGTCAAGCAATTTGCCCAAAGCCATGCAACCAGAGGAGCTAGGATCCACACTGAGGTCTGTCTGGCTCCAAAGACCTTGTTCTTAACAGGGAATGGAAAGATCATACAACTCAGTTCTAGGTACTGGCTTCCCAATAGAATTTTCAGGTCAGACTCACATTCCAATTGGTTCTAAGGGGAAAAAGCCATGTGTCACGTACCCCAGCCCTATTCAACAGATCAGAAACCTGAAGCTCACCGTGTCTGGCTGAAGTGTGCACAGCTTGCTCGCCAGTGGCGAACCTCAGCTCTGAGGAGTCCAGTGTTCCTTTAGTCTGACTCTCACAGCAGTTCCATGTGGGTTAGACACAGGTTTGGAGTTGGAGAGTAAAGTATAAAGTATCCTGATGTGACAACCAATGGGGCTGTGATATTTAGATTTGCCACATGAGTATCTGTGTCACTCTTTGTGAAGTTAACGTGGTCTCTTAAAATTCTGCTAAGCATGCTAACATGTAAATAAGTAGAATTCTGGATACGTATACTGAACCTCTCATATATCAGATTTCTAATAAAAATTATTATGAAAATCAGTACTTTTAAACTTGTTCTCAATTGGTGTTATTCATCTGGTTAAACAAATGTATAATTATTGTCAGTTATGTTCAGAGAAATGAATGTATCATTTTTGTATACTTTGTTTGGTTTACCCAAAAGTTGTGTTAAGTACAGATTAGATAATTAAGAAAGGTTTTGAAAATGGGAGCTGTAAAATCATAATAAAGTAGAAAATAACTACATGCTAGATTATGCAGTAGAAGCGGTCCACCTTTTGTAACACAAAACTCTTAAGTCCATGCCTGGATCAGATTCAGTCCAGTGAATGGTTCAGAACATGAAAGTTAATAAGCAGGTAAGGGGTGCCATCCAGACAGGATAAGCCCCTGGCGCCTGCCCACGAACCTCCTACAGAAGGAGGTACTGTCTCAGATCAGCTCCCAGGTGATCTAAACTA
Organism: Desmodus rotundus; assembly: GCF_022682495.2. Taxonomy (NCBI): domain Eukaryota; kingdom Metazoa; phylum Chordata; class Mammalia; order Chiroptera; family Phyllostomidae; genus Desmodus; species Desmodus rotundus. The sequence continues at coordinate 69,200,343 of NC_071393.1, read as the reverse complement.
AAACACAACTTACGTAGAGCATCTGCCCTGGAATCAGATTGCTCAGTTCACATGCCGTTCTTACATACACTAACTCTGTGACCTTAAGCAGTTTACTTAACTTTCCTAAGTCTCAGTTTACTCATTGTAAATACAGGGATATTCACAGTATCTATTTTGGGGGGAAATAGTTCTCCACGAGTCTGACATTTTTCTACCTATCTTGTAAGACACTGGCTGTCCTTTGTTCTAGACTACCTTCTCGAGGATTTTGTATGCCAAGCAGCCTTGGAGGATGCAAATAGTGTCTCCCTTCAGAGCAAAGGGCAGGCATGCTTACTGCCCTTTGTAAAGGGTTCAGTTTTCTAAGCTTAGAGTTCCTTTCTTATAACACAGCCCATGAAGTTCCACGGGGATGTACACTGGTGTCCCCATGGAACTTCAGGGCCAATAGAACTCTATAAATATGCTGATGTTCGTGCTGCTGTCTGGGTCATGAGTAATAAAGTCCTTTGTCTCTGACCCAGGAGCCTCATGTCTTCTGCCAGCATCCAAAAGCTCAGATGCTTCACAGTTCTTGACACCTTATAGTATTTAAAGATAAAATGAGGTTGCTCGTTTAAAATGCTTAGCACAATTCTTGGTACTTGGTAAGCAGTCAATAAATGCTAATTCTCTATTATAACCATCAAAATATGGATATACCCATGGGAATTACACATAAATAAAAGTGTGTGTATACTTGAAATCCCACTAACAGAAAATTGATCCTGTGTATTAGGTCTTATATACTTCCAGATGTATACTTTTATATATTTCGGGTACAAATGCCCACCAGTAGTAACTTATATAACTGTACTTTGCCCTCAATACCTCAATGACTGTCAATATTCATTAACAATCAATACTCATAGCAGAGCCTGGCAAAAGGAAGTCTTAAATGATGTATATTTTATATGACTGGGAGAAAGATTTAAAGATTTAGAACGTGAGGTATTGCGCAGACAAATAAGCTTGAGTAAAAGGCTCATAATGAGACAGGGGCTTATCTATCGTGCTAGGAACTGTGTACCCATCACGTAATGGCTCAAGACCTGGTACGCAGTAGAAGCCCAGAAAATCGTTGTTGAACAAATGAATGCTTGAGAGAAGTTCAGGGACCCTTTTTTCACTGGCCATCCAAAAGCAGACTTCTGAGTCATTGGCATGTCCGTCCTTGAATTATCCTCGGCAAACTTGACAACCTACATTTCACCTACTAAAAAGAAATTTCATTAAAAGTCTAACATAAAAAGAAACAATAAGATAACAAACAAAGTTTTGACCTACTTCATTATGCACTGAAAGTCACACTCTGGCAGACAAAAAGGCTCAGTGTTGTATATAATTGTCACAGGGTTTCACTTAATATTTTAATGAGCTGAGCAACTGACATCCTGGCTGAATACGTGACTTTTGTGGGTCTTGTTGCTAAGCAAAAAAAAAAAAAAAAGTATATAAAAATCTTGTTCTTTTAAGAAAAACCACAATTCCTTCAAACATAAATACATCCCAACTGCCACTAGGATTTACACAAAGATGATTCCTGTCATTCTCGCTCCTTCCTCCTTTCTTTCTTCTCGTGTTTTCCTTCTCTCTCAGAGCTGCAGAGTTGGGTTCCAGACTCCTCTGCTGGTTCCTGGATTCAGCGCAGATCTTTCCAAGCCAGGATGCATCTGCCAGGACAGGCAGTGCCATTTTTAGCTATTTCTCTTCTCTCTTCTCCCCAACCCTCCCCAGAACAACAGTGATGCATTTACTTTAATATTCCTTTTTTTCCCCCCTAAGGCTGGCAAAGTTTCCTCTAGATCTGACTAGTTGCTCCAGGCTTTTCTTTTCTCTCTCTTTTTCCCCCTTTTATTTTTCTCTGTCTGGGGGTGATTGATTGGAAACCCCAGGATGATCAAGAGACAGTTTTAGAGAAGCGGGAGAGGCTGGTAGCGTGGTCATAAACTGGGAGGAAGCAGTCGCACACTGAAGACTCTTTGGGCAATGTGGTATTTATACTTCTTCACCACCAGACTCTGGAGATAAGCCTCAGAATTCTCCCCATCACATAGATGGGGAAGGACTGAGAGGTTAAGCCACCACACCAGGCGTAACAAGATAATTAGCAGCACCAAGATTTGGGTGCAGCTGATGTGAGTCCAGGGCCCACTCATACCACTGTGCTCCCCTGTGGCCCTTGACCTCAGATCTGAGGGATGAGTGTGAGTTATCGAAATAAATAAATAAAGGGGAGGGCAACTTCTTCTAGGCAAAGGGCACAGCATTAGAGGCCTAAAGATGTGAACCAGCTTAACAAGTTTGGGGAACCACAATGTCCACTGGGAAGTAACTAGGATACCAAAAACCTGGCAAACTTCAGAGGCTCATTTACAACATGGTTTGGGAGTGAAAAAAAAAAAACACATAGCATTCAGATTTAGGAAACTCAGGTCGTAGTGACAATTCCATTCATGTTAGGGCATTATTTAACCTCACTAAGTTTTTATTTCCTCATCTGTAAAACTAGGGAAATATCCATTTCAGTTTAACGGCCAAGATTTTTAAAAAGATAACATGTGAAAAAGCTTTGTATCTCCCTCTTAGCTCTCTCCTTCTGTTATGGACCATAGGTTCAGAAATGGGACTCAGGAAGCAACTATAGAATAATGAACATTCCAGAAGCCTGGGGAAATCTTGCAGGCTGCCTTCAGCCTAGGAGTTATTCTTCCCTAGCCTGAAGTCTGAGAGGTTTATGAGACCTGTCCTAACCCGGCAGCACAGAGACAACAGGTTTGCCAAAGGCATTGGGCAAACATTTTTCTGCTAAAGGTAAATTACACTTTTGACCTCCAGCATTTTATGGATTACATGAAATATGATAAGAACGGGAATAACTAAAATATGTACCAAACACTATATCTTAGAAAGTGAACTTCGACTAAATACAGAGAACCTCCAGAATTTGTGTATCTGCTCGAAGAATCCAACGAGCTAGTGTGCAATGTGGGGTTGGCATGGGACCCGTGGAAGCAGAGGAGGCTGATTGGGAGAAGAGGAAGTGGCCTGTGACAGAAAAAGATCCCAAGCCCAACAAGAGCCATGTCTCCCAGCCACCAGTGGTGTCAGTGCATGGACCAGTTTGGGGTCACTCGCCAGTTGAGCGATACCAGCTGGCGGAAAATTCAATCTGTCACATTTTGAGATCCCTCACTATCCCTAAGCTTCATTCTAGGTGCTAAAGATATAGCAGTAGATAGGCCAGGGGTTATCAGTGCTGTGTTGAAGCTTATATTCTAGGGCCCAGTTGAGTGGGGCTGGGGAGTATCAACGAACTGGATAATTTCAGATGAAGTATTAAGTGACACATCAGAGGTTGTCAGAACTATTTGTTAACTAGATGTATAGGTGAATGAGGCCCGGGATTCTACCAAAAGACCACCTTTGTGCAGCAAGGAAGTCTTGCCTCCAATCTTCATTGGTAATGCCATTTATAGTAGCCTTTCAAATGCATTCAGTCATTCAGCAAACAATTCTTAAAGTATCCATTCCATGCCATGCCCAAGGCCAGGCTCTAGGGATATAGAAACAAAACGTGTCCCAGATGCTCAGTAACCCTTCTGCTGAGGAATCGGCCTGACTCTCTTATCTTCCACTGCTCTTGCCCACTTTCAGATTCAGTTTGAATGTACCTCCTGCCAGGAGAGACATAAAATTCTTTATGCCAGAAAGCTTGCAGAGCCTTGTGTGGTCCAGGCTTCCCACTGAGAAGTAAGGAGTGGCATTTCGCAGGTCAGGCGGCTCTCCACTGGAGTTTCCCATTGTCCTGAGAAGCTCATGTTGAACTAGTAATGACAATGAAAGTTAATCATCCGGCAAGACAGTGACCAATTCTCTCCCAAGCATGAGCACACAGGCTATTTAATTGGTGGATGTGTGACCCAACCACAGAATGTTCTAGACATCTAGAACATTTTTAAAGTTTAGAGGTTTACCTTCTGTAAAGAGAAATGGGGAATCATCGCAGGAAAAGAGTCTTATTTACTGCTGTTTTCACAGAGCAAGAAAGAATCCTATGACTACCATACAGGTCCCCTAACTGCTGGCTGTCTGGGGGCCAACAGACATGTATAGATACACTCTAACGATTAGGACTGTCACCAAACAAAAATGGAGTTCAGCTGCTCACCATCAAACACAGGCATATTCTGAAGACAAAGTTTGGTGGGGAAGGAAGGAGGCCTTTATTAAAATGTTGCACAATCAGGGGAAGGGACTCTGACTCCAGGCCAATCTCGTACACAAAACACAGACCAAACCCATTTGTTTCCAAAAAGTCTGAAACCCAAAACCATGCCCTGAAATCTTGCTCCATCCTTATGTGTCCTTTTGGGGCCGGAGGCTCCTAAGCGACCGCTCTCCTCTGAGTCTGTGTGTGGCACCGGTGCTACCAATGCCACAACACCGCTTCCCACACCAGGGGCCTGGGGCCACTGCCAACCACTGTGGCCCGCTTTGTGGAGGCTCTATTGTGCCAGCCACAGGTCCCAGTGCCTGTTGCCTGGCCACGTGGCTTCCTGGGCCCGCCAGCCCACAAGAGCACTGGACATGTGCTCTTGTACACGTTGTGCCATGGATCCCAGAGGAAGAGAAGGGTGAATCTGCCTGCCCTTCGTTTAAATCTCCTGGCACAAACTTCTGCATGCTCCAGGAGCATCCAGCACCCCCAGCCAATCTCGTCCTTTTCCCAGGCTAGACTGATAGGTCTTACTCTTGCACCGCACCTCCCCCTGCCACCATGTTGATCTTGAAGGTACATGTGCCCAGTGTGCTCTGGTCTCACCTTCAACCAGGGACCATCAGGGGGTGAGAGGGCTTTTTTTCTTTGTCAATCACTCTCACTAGCCTCGCACATACTCTATGCAATGACTTCCTCGTGTCTCACTCTGCCCAGGAACAGGGAATCTGTCCTCACACGCCATGCTAGTTTGTTTCCCCAGGGAATGCAGCCTCTCCCATGCTGCCTTGGACTCTAACCCTCTGCTCCGGGCACCTCAAACCTAGGCTATCTTATTATTAATAGATAAGATATTCAAGGAAACAAATTTGATCACTTGTATAGGGTCTTTTCTTCTCTAACTCCCAAGACAACTTTGCTAAAAGACTGATTTTTGTTGCCACGATATAGACCTCTCTTCCTTGTGCCTGTTAATCCTTTTTTATTTGAACTTTTTGAGGTGAAGAGAGCTTACTGAGCCAACAAAACCATTTAATTTGTGATTTCAAAATTGTGACCAGAGAAGATTGAATTTGTGAGTTGTTTACAGATTTGGAAGGTGGAAAACATCCCAGATGAACAGCCAGAGAGGCTGAGGAGAAAACACTGGTGATGAGAAAGGAGAACAATCTACTACCAGAGGTTGAATAGGAAGCAAATACAAAAACACAATACATAACAAGAAAGAATGCTTTGTGTCTGGTTGAAAATTAGTGTTTTTGGCTCAGTGTTAATTGTGGATTCTGAGAGTCAGGAGAGTATTTCTTCCAGATATACTTTGGCTTGATTTCTTACTATTTATTCCTTTGCTTTAAGTGGTGGGAACTTACTTTTAATTGAAATTTACATATACTATCACAGGCCATGAGCGAGGACACTAACGTAATCTTTATATTCTATAATATTAGTAGTGTGGACTTTAACAACTCTCCGTGGTGATTTTTATTTTGTTTTGTTTCAGATACTGAGGAGACCTATTTATGACTTAAGCTCTTCTTCAAGATGGAAAATTCTATCACAAACCCTAGACTTAGTACTCTAACCAGCCCTATTTCAGCCCTATTTTTGGATATTTGGTAAAATTGATGTATTTCTGGATAGATGGAGGGAGGTGACTGTTCCTTCAATACAGAATCTTTGTGAGGCCTTCAGTGACAGGACACAGTTGTAATGGCTCGTTCTGAAAAATGTAACTGAATATTGTCCTCAGGAATGAATCCTCGAGGAGATTAAATAGATCACAGAGGCAAAGATCAGCAAAGATCACTTATCTTCAGTGCTTAGCACAGTGCCTGGCATGGGGGAAATATTTTACAGATGGTATTTGGAGTGACTAAATGTGCCCTTATCTACATCAGTATATTCATCAAGCATCTGAAAAAGCACCAAAAATTGAATCATTCCTTCATTCAAATTTTTCAACTTCCCCTACTAATGAATATTTTGCTACTGTTCCCAGTAGAGGGCAGAATGAATGGACCACACTCTTCTAGGCCGAGACTTCTGCCTCGTCGCTAAAGCTGAAGGATGCCGCAGCAGGAAGGCCTGTACTGGCCATGCCTTGGATTGCTCTATTTCCACAGCCCATCACCACATCCTTACTTTCTGCAGAACAGTGACTAAAGCCCAGAGGAAATAAGGTCTGAAAAATTCACCAACCACCGAATCACCCCTTGAATCATAACATATCCAAAGCGAAGTATGGGTCAAGAAGAAAGGATGGTTTTCAGTTGGTTTGTGCTTCACTGTGGGGTGTTTTTTTAAATCCTTATTTGGATGTGGGTGCTGTGCTAGAAACAAGAAACCACTAATAGCTTATGTTCATTTATAGCATTCCTAACCTTTTCTTCTCTTTGTTTCTTTGCAGCTGTCAAATATCTTTTGCCGAGGTGCCACCAAGATGGTGAGCACATACTTTGCCCCTCCATACCTACCTTGGTCAGACTTGATACTTCACTTCATATGAAAAAAAGTCATTCGCATTTCCAAAGCACTAATAATTAGTCCAGATTTTCTGCAGAATGCTCTAAGAATTCAGAGATGGCACAAGAAAATTTCATCAAAAAACACCAACCACCAGGTCTTTTTTTCTGTCCACCAGTTGTTCTAAAACAAAACACAAGGAGGGCCCACCCAGACTAATTGAATTTGGATCTCTGGGGGGTGAGGCTCAGGTTTCCTAGTTTTAAAATTTCCCAGGTGCTTCCAATGTGAAATTAAGGTTGAAAACCACTCTATTTCCCCCCCCCCCCCCGTATCTCTTTTCTTATGCAAAACAATTTAGCTGTCTCCTCACTAAGAAATTAGGCCCTAACTCCCTTTACCCCACTCCACAAACCAAGATTCCTCATGAAGATCCATTGTCCTTAGAAGGCTATAGGTAAGTAGAAAAGTAGTTTTGCCCATGACCAATAAGTTTCTTCTGGTCATGTGTGTGATCAGTATCTTTTAGAATGAGCAAGGCATATCCCCTTGTGTTGGATCCAGGGGCACACCGTGCACATACAGAAAGGAACTTGCTGTGGTATTTTGCAAAAAATACCCTTGGACTACACTTGAAAGATGTACTCATCAACTCTCAGACAGAAGAATTTTGCACTTGAGTCATGCTAGTAAGTGTCTATATATCCACTTTGCAAATACCCAAAAGAAGAGATTTTATACTCCTTCAGCAAACTTTTATAACATGGAACAAAAATATTGCAAACATGTTAATTAGCTGGTCTGGGAGGAGAGAAGCCATGAGATTAGATTCCTTCTTTGTATTCTCCTTCTCTTTGTTACCTTTCTGTTGAATTAAGTGCTGTACTTCTTTGGGAAAGGCAATGAGCTATAGTAGAAACAATACGGAGTCAGTCAGAGCCAGGGATTGTAAGATTACAAGGAAGAGAATCCTACTCGAGATAGTTCAGGATTCTCAACTCTTGTGCAGCAGAATCACCTAGAGCTCTAAAAACTTCTGGGTGATTTTAATTTAACATATCTAGGGGATGGGGACATGCACCCATAGTTCTAAATGCTGCACACACACCTGTCTGTCCCTTGGTGGCTGTGTGTGCTTCATTCCTGCCTATGGAGCTGACTCTTTGGCTACCATGATGTCAGATGGCCTGTGGCTTTGGCTTGCCAAGATACCAATTCTGGTCCCCAATCTATAGAAGCCTGGTCTACAGAACCGCACTCAGTTCAAATTATGGAGCAAATAAGCCTGTGTTGGGAACCGCCCTGCCTGGTTTCAGAGGCTGTAACCCCCCATGGTTAAGGCTGAGTCAGAGTTGGGACAATAAGCCATTAAGGAGACAAAGCTTATCTCCCTGGCAGAAGTGCCACCTCTGCCCACTTCACCCTGCTTGGCCCTGAGCTTGGCCAGTTAGCCAATGACAGGTAAGAATCCTCAAGGGAGGATCAACCTAAGACAGGCTCTTGTCACCAGGGATAAGCTCACAGGGAAGGACTCGGGGGGCTGTGGCAAAAGGGGGTGATGGACCCTCACCCCTCGGCTTTGAAATAGCCTGAGTCCTCATTCTGTCTGCAAGAAGTCTCCTAATCTCTTGGCTGCCTTACTTCCCTTGCCTGATTTAAGCCTGAAGCAATAACAGAGGGCAGTGCAGTCCTGTGCTGGGAGGGGCGGATTCCCTGGGGAATCAGGCCTAAGAAAAATACTTACATTCCTGTGAAACCTACTTAATCTGTACCCTCAGCTTAAAAGATAAGGGTCCAGACCTGAGATGAGTCTGGCGCCTAAAGTTTTATGGCCCTCTAGCTGATTGGCTGTAGCTCAGACTAAGCCCTGGAAGTTCTCTGTAAATCCTGTATTGTTTAACCCTTACTGGCTGACAATGATTGATGAGCTTTATCTGCATTCCTATGCAAATGAACCTAACAAGAGCCCACTGGATGGAAAGGCTCTGGGCCCTTCTCCTTTGAGAGATTGGCCACCTTTCCTCTCCAAGCAGATCATGTCTTGGTAGTCTTTTTCTTCATCTGTGGCGGACTGGGGGCTGCGTTAAAGCCTCCCGACATCTGCATAATGCACAACAAATAAATCAGTTCCTCTTTGATCTTTGTTCACATCCTACCATTTCTAGATATATGACTTTGACCATGACACTTAGAACTCTAGATTCTTCTTTTGTAAAACGGAGATACAAATTTCCGCTCATTGGGCTGTTGTGAGGATTAAATGAAAATTTATATATTGTAACTCTCACCATGCCTGGCACCTACCCAGCTGGTCTCCCTCTCAGTTCAAATGAAGGAAAGGCTCAGAGTCTGGTTTTCTGATTCCTCAACATTCACACCAGCAGCACCCCCATGATACAGGGGCTTTCCACAGAGACCCATGATGTGTTCACAGGAGTCTTGTTGCTTCTCCCTTTCCTCACGTTTGCCAATAGCCATTTTCATAACTCCTTAGTAGAGAGAGAGGAAAGTATCTGAAACTCAGAGTGGTTTGGTTTGCTTTTGCTAGAGTCTGTGTTTGAGAAGAAAATTAAAATTAAAGGCCAAAATAAAATGGTGGAGGGCTATCTATGGATTTAATTTATCTGTTCTATCTCAGGTTTGGCTACTATAACAAATTACCTCAGCTGAGTGGCTTAAACAACAAACATTTATTTCTCACAGTTGTGGAGGCTAGATGTTGAAGGTGAGAGCCCGTTTCCTGGTCTGCAGATGGCTTGTATTGCTGCGTCCTCACATGGCAGAGAGCAAAGAGCGCAAGCTCTGATGTCTCTGTCATAAGGACACTAATCCCAGGTATGAGGGCTCTAACCTCAAAACCTAATTACCTTCCAAATGTTCCACCCCCTAATAAAATCACATTGGGGGTTAAGATTTTAGCATCCGAATCTGAGGAGGAAGACAAACATTCAGTCCATAACAGTGCCATCTGTCACTCCTGTGGCCCTGAAAAATCGAGGCTTTGCACCAAGCAGGCATACAGTAACCACATTCTGATCTGTTTGTGTTAAAATGTATCCATATTTTCATTTTTACTTATTTTTGATTCTGTAAGTCTTCTAAAAGTAGGTAAGATTAAACATAGATAATGGGTCTTAAATTATTTTATCTTTTTCCCCCTCTGTCTCCTCCATGTTTCCTATATTTTTGTTGGGTGGAATTAGTATCTTCCCTTCATTTTGGGTAGCTCCATAAACTCCCAGGCTTTATCAGCCCTACTTTGAGTTAATCTTGTTTGTTTTTGCGTTTGGTAGGTGGAAAGACTCTACAGCTTGTCAGGATGTGCCTCTGTGGGACGGGAACTACAGAGGAAATTCTGGCAAGAGGAGTTTTTATTTGATAACCCTTCTCATGGAAAGTCAAGTCCTCTCCTTGCCTTACCAGTAAGTACAGGTGGTAGAGAAGCTTTTTAGATCTTTTTTTCCTTCTAGGAAACCTTGTACATCTGGAGAAAAGCCTTCTTATCTTTTGCCACGTTGTTCAAAGCCTTTAAGAAAAGAAAAAAAGAACAGCAAAGAGAAAATCTGTTTTCATCCAAAGATGGCTCTAAAAGGAAGCCCCAAACTGCAGAGAGATATTTAGGGGGCAGAAGGTCAGGTTCTTTTGAGGTCAGGCAGCTGTCTGTTTATCATACTGACAATTTCTGGCTGGGAAGAACATCTGAAAAACATATTGTCAAACATGAAAGTTGAAGTAGCTCTTTACCCTGCCATTTTCTACTCTGGTCTCCACAGGAGTCCTTCCACACAGACCTCATGCTACAGGGGCGGCAGGTCCACTCCTTCCAGCTCATTCTGCTTTGCAGCCTTTTGAAGGATCTCTCTCATCCTCCCATCTCTCACAACTCCACTTCTCATGGTGTTTTGAGTTTTATACTTTATAGATGAGAGAAAAATCTGTCTCAATGGCAATGTTTAAATGGCATTTTGGTCCCTGCAGAAATGAATAAATCATCAGATCCACTTTGAAACTGGGAACTAAGGGGCATCGTAGACCACCCAAACTTCAGGACCCCACGTAGAATCCTCAGCGATGCTTCAGGAAGGCATTTTCATGTAGACATGCCACGGTCCTGCCCATGGCCCTGACAGGACAGAGAATGTCCATGTCCACTGGTCAGGGGCCCTGGACATGAGCCTCTCTGGGGGAAGGGAAAATAATCTGAGAGTCAATAATATTCAAATAATAATAACAGCCAATTTTATTAAACCCTGTTCCAGGTCCTAATTTAAGTGCTTTTATTACCATTATCTCATTTAATCCTCCCAGGAATTCTATGATTTTTTTCATTTACAGAGGAGAAAAGAGAAATAAATACAGCAGACCAGGAGTATCTGTGCACATGCATTATGTGTGGTGGCCATAAACTGAAAACAATGTGACTGTGCAGTAATAGAGAAAAACATAAATACTTTTTTTAGTTAAAAAGAGCAATTGACAATGTAATATTGATTTTAAAAACAACCCCTTTCTAGCCAGAAGGAAAGAAGGCAGAAGGATCAAAAGAAACTTGGACATAATTTAAATTAAACACAAGGTAGAAACTAGGAATCCTGCTACCTCAAACAAAACTCTTGCCCAATTCTAGACCAGTTTCTTGGTCCCTAAGAAACACATATGGTTTCCTGGCTGTGAGGCATAGCACCCTCCTGGGACGCTGACAGAATATCTAGTGAAGTATGGGTAGGATGACAATAATTTATCATCCAAATCCGGACGCTTTTAAGAGTGAAAGAGGTGCTGTCAATAACTGTCCGAGGCAACAGGTATAACCCACAACTACCTGGAACAGACCAGGACCCACAGTCACCTGTTCACAGGAGGCCCTACAGCAAGTAAGCCCAGACAATCCCACATAGGGCTATGACTCCGATCCCTTGTCCCAAGGGCTGCTTCCTGATCCAACATCTTATTACTTCATCTATGTTTTCACGTGGTTTGTCTTTCCTTCTCATCCCCTGACTGATTTCCAGTACCTCTGCCTCAGCCAACTCCTGGGGTTAACAGCTTCCACTCCTGTCTCCAAGGAAATGAGATTCTTCTCCTCCAAGGACAACAGAACCACAGACACTGACTCACTCTCATCCTGTGTGTGGACTGCCACGTGAACACCGCCATGTCCACTGACTAACAATGGGCAGAACAAAGCCGAAGCCCAGGACTCCACAAGGAGAAGGAGCCTGGCGTACAATCTATTCAGGTTTGTTCAGGAAGACCATGTAGTCCTAAACTCCAGGGGACTGGCAAGACACCAAAGAGATGCAGAGGGAATCCAGAGAATAAAAGCAAGCTCTATTCCATTCAAATAGTCTCAAACGTTTGTCAGGAAGAAGGCACAGAGCCCTGACCCTAAAAGAAAGAAAATCTTCATTTTATCCCCTTCAAAATGAAACAGAATGCAGAGAGGAGGTTCATCCTCTCCTCTCCTTGCTCACCCACCACCACTCCACATCATATTAGTCACCGGAAGCCATTTATGCCACATAAAATACAGCCCAGGAGACACCAGGCCCATCAATTCATGAACTTCTATTTGTATCCATCTTATGGGGTTCTAAGGAATTCTATTTTCATGGAGTAAAAAAATGTCATTTATAAATATTGCACAATTTATTAAATCTCTTTCTCTCACCTTTTCAATGGTCATTTCTTCTACCTTGTGATGCTTGAATCAGTTGTAGCAAATGCTAAATGTTTTGTTCCAGACAGAAGCCCCCTTACTCAGCTGGTTGTTGTTACCCAGGTCAATGTGCAAGTCAAATCCTATCCCATGGAAAAGAACAGCTTCCTGTAGAAAATGCCCCATGTGACTGCTCTAAGCAGGTGTTTGCCCTGAGTTTTCATCCTGGTTAAGGTGTGGGGAGACAGGGAGGGGAAGAGGGAAATCTCAGAAGGACCCAAGAGCTTGGCTGTTCCACCCAGAGTCCCTTGCTCTGTGCTTCCACTCCCACTGTAAGGCCAAAAGTAGCTGTAAAGCAAAGGGTAAAATTTGAGGAAAATCTCATTTCTTCACCCTGTGGTAGGGGACAGAGGAAGACAAGTGGACAGAGTGACCACTGCTTTCCCTGGGTTACTAATCATTAATACAGATGGCTGAGCTGTCTTCTGTACCTTTAGTCACAACTGGGTACAGACGAAGGTTTCACAAAGACATGTAGAGGTCATAGTTGGCACTGGAATAAAATAAAAAATGGTATGTCTTCTTAGTGTGTCAATACTTTAATTTGGATGATCCCATCAAACACTTAGGTCAATTTATTGTGGGTTAATTGGACTAAATTAAGTAGGAAACAATTTCCCATTTGTTTATCAGTGTGCAAATTATTCAGTGTGGGAAGAAAAGAAATTTGATCCTTGTTGAGCATTTATCACATGAAAAGCCCTGCACTGGGCACCCTACATTCAGATGCCAATTAACTTCAGAATAGGCCTTTGACAGAAGCAGTAACATATCCATTTTACAGACAAGCACAACTCAGAAGTGTTAAGTAACTCGTCCAAGTTCCCACAGGGAGAGAGCAGAGTGAAAGAGCTGGGTTCAAAACTAGATCTGTGTGAGCCTGGAAACTACCCTCTTTCCATTTGATCCCAAATTGGCCAGAAGTTTCCAAATGTATGAACTTACTCTACACAGGACTATGAAAAATGATGTATATATTATGAGCTTGTCATTTATTCATGTCTTATCAGATGGGTAAAAAATATATAGACACACATCTTTGTGAACTCCCAACAGTAGAGTACAAGGAGAGAAATAACTGAAGGTCCAATCTGGTTTAAACTTTGGTCCAATGCAGCCATTTAAAATTCTTTAGGCTAATACTCCCTCTCTCTAGGTACAAGTTCTTGATGACCTGGCCAGTGTGGCTCAGTTGGTTGGACATCATCTCTCAAGTCAGGGCACATGTCTAAATTGCAGGTTCGGTCCCCAGTCCGGGTGCATACAGGAGGCAACCGATTGATGTTTGTCTCTCACATCAATATTTCTCTCCTTCTCTTTCTCCTTCGCTTTCCCTCTCTCTTAAAAAAAAAAAAGTCCTTAGTGATTTTTTTAGTCTTCCGTGCCCCTTCCTTGCTTCTTTCCAAGAGGGCATCTGAAAGTTGAATTATTGTCCCAAAATTTTGCAGCATCATGGTAGGTGGGATCAGTGTCCTCCCTCATGACATCCTCTAGCTCCCTGGCCTGCAGGACCTTGTCATTTCCCCGTCCAGTTGCCATTGCCCAGCTAAGGTCTGCTGCTCCTGCTGCTTGCAGCTTGTCCTCTGGTTCCTCTTTGAGCTTGGCCACAGCCCAGTCCTGCCTCTTGGCTACCTAGAAGCTTCACCTGCACTCTGGTTGGCTGTCTTGCTGAAGCCTCTGAGGAGTTCTTCCTACACATCTCATTTGGGCTCCAGACCAGTGCTGCCCTGAACTAGAGGGAAATTTTTCTTCTCTGTCCATCTCGACTCCCCCAGACATACCCTGACACACATAGACACACACATGCCTCATTTAGCCCCCTGGCAAGAATGCAGGCCAATGCCCCCAGCATTGTCAGGGTCCCTCCCACATACAGTGGCACCTCTACATGCCTTCAGGGTGACATGGAAGCCAGGCAAGCTCCTGGAGACTGAACTTGGGCCCTCCCTCTCTGCCCACCTGAGCTGTGCTCCATTATTACTCTCCTGTGGCTGCTCCCATTTTCAACAGCAGCATAGGATACTCAGTCAATTAGTTGGAATTCTGCACCCACTCTTAGTTCAACTCATCTGCACAGCCAGGCCTTGCAACTGTGGGCCTTAATATTTTTATATCAGTCAAAAATGAATATCAAGAGAGGTCTTCAGAGATGTGGGAGGGGAGGAGGGGGAGTGGGGAACAACCTCAAAATGGAAATCTGTGGGTTGAAAGATTTCTGCACAGGGAGACAGCAAGGGCTTGCTGAACTGTGCCTTGACGATAGACTATCAAGAGTGTTGGTAGGAGAGCAGGGGCGTGCATTGTTTCTTCTTAGGTATTAGAGCAGCTTTTCTTTTTCACTTAAATTTCTTTTCCTTAGTGCCACGTAGAGTTCTGTGATAGTCTGGTTACTGCAGGCCCACTGGTCCGACGTGCAGATGAGCTTTAGCCTGGGGCCAGCCGCACCTCCCACGCAGCTTCCTCCCCTTCCCTCACCAATCTATCCTCTCCTCCTCTGTCCATTCCCTGCTCTGTCCCCAGAGCAGAGGCCACTGCACTGGGCATGCCCTGACTTTGCCAACCCCATGCTGACCCCCCCATAGCTTTGACACCAGAAGGTGGCCAATCTGGAATAGAACTTTGATTTTCTTTGATTGTCCTGTTCAAGTTGCAAGATAGCTAATTTCAAATACTTAAGTCATTGGCCCTAGCCAGGTAGCTCAGTCAGTTAAAGTGTTGTCCCCACAGGTCAAGGTTGTCAGTTCCATCTGCGGTCAGGGCACATATAAGAATCAACCAATGAATTCATAAATAAGTGGAACAACAAATTGATATTTCTCTCTCTCTAAAATCAATTTAAAAAAATTAAAAAATAAAACAAATACTTAAATCTTTTCCTGAGGAACAAATTACAAAAATACCAGATGTATAAATGTCTACTAATAGCAAATCTATCTTTTCTCAAAATGTATCTTTAAATTTTATTAAAGTAATCAAATATTCCTAAGTATTTCTAAACTTCTATGATTGCCTTTGTTTAAATATCCGAATAAAATAGTTCAGACTCTCATGGAAATGTAAGACTGGTCCTTCTCAGGGGCTCCACTTCTACTCTCATCTCTCAGTTGAAACTATTCTCACTAAACTCTTGGTGTTACTAGCTCAGCATCTCATCACTTGAAACCAGCACCCTGTCTCCCCTGCACTCAGCCATTTGTTTCATTTTCCCAAAGCATTACTCACATAAGAATGTTGTAAGTGCCAAATTTTATTAATTTGGGGAATTTGTTCATTCATTTAATAAGTATTTATTAAGCACCTACTACAGGCTAGGCCCTACAGAGACCCTGTGGATTCAGCAGCAAAAAAAGGAGACCAAAATCTCTGCCTTCATGCAGCTTACATTCAAAGGGGAACACTCAGATGGTAAATACAATAAACAAGACACTGTGCAGTGCGTCTGGTGACAATGAGAACACAGAAAACAGCAAAGCTAGAAGGGAAATACAGAATACTGGGAGGAGAGTATTGGTTTTTCTAAACAGAAGAGAAAATACGTCTTGACTAAGGAGACTTGACTTTGAATGAAGTCACCAAGAAGGTTTTGGAGAGAGTCATGCCCATGTCTGAAGGGAAAGCATCCCAGGCAGAGTCAGCAGCAAGCACACAGCCCCTGGGGAAGGAATAGCAAGAGGCTAGTGTGTGTGCAGTACAGAGATGCAGTGAGAGCCACAGTGTGAACAGAGAGATTGAAAGGGATTGTGCATGTCAATAGGTCAGTGTAGCAACATCAGCTTTTACTGAGAGTAAATTAGGAAGCCAATTAATTACTGAAAGAATCAAAGAGATGGAACAGGATGAGGAATTTGGAAGCTATTATAATAACCCAACCATTGTCGCAGCAGGGTAGTGGTGAGGGGTGCTGATGGATTATGGGCATATATTGAAGGTCCGCCCACAGGGTTTGCTGATAAATGAAATGTGGATATAACAGATTGAGAGGAACAAGGATGAAACCAAGGTTTTCAGCCTGTGCAATTAGAAAGACGGGGTCATAGCTTACTGAGATGGGGGAGAAGAGTAGTAATAACACAGTTCAGGAAAGAATGTCAAGTTGAATGCCAGGCATGGGGATTTCTCCCTGGCTGTGTCCCTCCACAGTCCCCATCCGTGGCCTCGTTGCCAGGCTCCTCTCTCTCCATGTTTTTTTCTCCATCCCCTCTTCCAGGGTTCCAACGGCCGACCATAAGTTGCTGAACTTGAACCTCCAAGATCCTCGTTTTATATTGTGTCCCAATGAACAATTTAGTCCTTCCCATGTGATGAAAAAACTGAAGAAAGCAAGTTCTGGGACAAATTGATTACAAGAAATGTCAGAGTTTTATTTCAAGTTCACTGCAAGGGGCTGAGACCTCTGAACAAGGCAAACCAAACTGTTCTCTCTTGAGAAATATTTATGGAAAAGGAGAAAAGTAAAAGGAAAAAAGAGGAATATGAGAGGAAGAAAAGAATGCAAAGGACAAAGAAGGAGACCTTACAAGAAAGAAATCAAGGAGGACGATGAATAAATAAAAGCTTGGTTGAAGATTGTTAGCTCCATACTTTCAGTAGGTGGTTGGCCAATGAACTTCCCAAATGAGGTTCTTACCCAAGTAACTTCTGTCCAGCATTTGATTAGGAATGCTAATTACTTCCCACAAGACACCTCATACCTTTAAAACTATGCAAGAACAGTTCTGTCCCAGCCGGATTTGGGACTGTGTTCTTTCTTGTTCCCCTTCTCTCTATCCACAAGCAATAAACCTCAGCAAGTTGTTTTTTTCCCCCTAAAAAGAAATGAGAGTTGCCCCTTCACTACAATGTGCAGAATGACAACTATTTCCTTGTGTCTAGCCATTTCTTTCTCCTATCATGTTATACTCTAAAGGAAAGGTTTTCCCTGGCCTCATATTACGGTAGGATAATTGGCATCTCTGCCTTCCAGCCTGCTTGCTCATGCACTGGGCTCATTCGCTGTGGACTTGAGGAGTTCAGCCAGGGAGCAAGGAAAGCATCAACCTCTCAGAGAACCAATCTTTTTTGTTTGTTTGTTTGCTGGTTGTTTTTTTTTTTTAATTACAGTATATATTTGATATGATTTTGTATTACTTTTAGGTGTACAGAATAGTGGTTAGACAACCATATACTTTACAAAATGTTCCCTTGATATTTCCAGTGCCAGCTGGCACCATATATATTTATTATAATTTTATCGACTATATTCCCTATGCTGTATTTTACATCCATGACTATTATGAAACTACCAATTTGTACTTAATCCCTTCACCTTTTTCAACCAGTCCTCCAGCCCTCTCCCCTCCATTTGTATCTATGGATCTGTTTTAGTTTTGTTCATTTATTTATTTTGTTATTTAGATTCCACATATAAGTGAAATCATATGGGATTTGTCTTTCTCAGAGAGTTGGCCTTTCTGGAATTGTTTTATTTAAACTTGCTACTAAAAAGAGTTCTAATATAAGGAAAAAGTAAGCAAATTCATATGATGAACTTCCACATATCTATTACCTAGTGTCAACATTTATCAACTCAGGGTGCTTGTATTTAATCTATGCCCCCACTCACTTCTCTTCTTCTTGCATTATTTTGAAGCAAATCCCAGAGTTCATATAATTTCATCTACAAATTTTTCACTCATGTATCTCTAAGCCATGAGGTTGATTTTTTAATATATAAACTCAACACTCTTATCACAATTTAAATTAACAATAATTCTTTGATATCATTAAATTCTCAATGTGTATTAATTAAACTGCCTGTGAGTGTCATAATTTTGCTTTATTTTATTGTTTTTATCCTCACGCGAAGACATGCCTATTGATTTTGTATTTTAGAGAGAGAGGGGTAGAGAGGACAAAGAGGAGAGAAACATTCATGTAAGAGAGAAACATCGATTGGTTGCCTTTCATACGTGCCCTTACTGGGGACAGAACTCCCAACCTAGGCATGTGTCCTGACCAGGAATCAAACCAGCGACCTCTTGGTTAGTGAGATGATGCTCAGCCAACTGAGCCACACAACTCAGGGTTGTCATCATTTTATTATATAGTGTGTTTATTTGAATCAGTATCCAAAAATCTATTTGTCATGATTGATTGGTGTTTCTAATAGGTGTGTTCTCTCTCTCTCTCTCTCCCCACCTCTCCCTCCCCCCACCCTTGCAATTTGTTTGGATAGAAGCCTGGTTTTGGTACTATAGAATTTCCTATGCTCTGAGTATTACTCAGCTCCTCTCCATGATACGGTTTACCGTGTGCTCCTATAGGTTGGCAGATAGATCTAGACACTGGTAGCTTGTTTTCAAATCACATTTGCAGCTTACTGTAGCTTATTTCTGCTATGAAATCTTAGTGCTTCTCAAACGTGTGCATTCATCTAACTTTCACATTTTTCAAATCTTGCAACATTATTTTAAGGTAAGAAACATTTGATAGTTTTATTCCAAAAAGGGCTAACCACCTTAAATCAAATATTAAGAAAAAAATACTATTTTAGAATGAAAACCGCTGATAATATTTGGCACAAAAGTTATATTCACGATGAGAATAAAAATTGTCCCAAGTCTGGTCTGGGGCAGAACTTTTTTGTGTGGTATCATTCACAACCTCCTCTGGGAAATAATTGGCATTGCCGTTAAAACACTTGAGCAATGTTCTGATAGACCTAAATGAAATTAAGGACTTCTGGGAAGCCAGGGTTACCCATCCAGCTAACTGGCTAGCTAATAATTTTTAACCAGACATTATTTTTTCTTGTATCCAGTTCAGCAATGATTAACCATTCACTTTTCCTATAAAAATCCCTAGGAGAATCCTGAATTGGCATACTTAAAAGTATCATCCCTGTGGCTAGCAGGAAATAAAGTTTTGGCCCAGGCTTATAATTCATTCATCTAAGAAGTTGTTTTTAAACGTTTGGAAGAAATACTGAATTTTTTATTATTACTTTGGATGGCTAAGAAATTTCATTGAAAGGTAGTAAAGAGACATAGGAGTCCTTAAATACAGGGAAAATTGGTTTTTTTGAAAGCTTTGAGCAATTTTTTGACAAATGGAGAGAAATTTCTCCTTTGGATAATATAATTCAAACTCTATCAGGGAGTAAAAGATTCTTTCTATGAGCAAATTGGTGCCTTGGACATGGGATCCAATTGCCTTGAGGAAATATCTCTTAATAAGTGGTTTAACATCATGATTTAATTTTTGTATCAAATGAATCAAGGATAATCTATGGGCTTTAATGAATCTAATAGGTGAAGGTTGAGTTGGTAAGAAGTGAACTTTCCTTCCACATTTTTAGAAATATATGTAGCTCAATGGGAAGATAAGATGAATGCTTGGATAAAAGTTTCAACTTGACCATAAATAAATAAAAATGTAATGGAAATATAAGAGATTAGGTTGTATATATAAGTATGTATTTTAGAAAATTATTTTTTACCATGTCTGTTCAACAATTTTATTGACGTTATCTGCAAACTCTTTTAGTTATCAAGAAAACTAAATATAAGCTTTCAGATGTATATTTTACAATGAAGTTAAGGCCACACTCCTATGGCCTTTCAGGATGCTGGGTGGTGCAAATGGCTCATAGAGTTGTAAATCAGACTTGCAAACCTCAAGATCTTAGCAGAGCTACCAAGAGCAGAATTGGCTTAACCCTATCCTCAAGAGTTGACCAGCTAGAAGTCTTCACACAGTATTTATGTTGCTATGCAAAACAACAGGTGCATTCTGGGAGCAACCCTAGCAATTTATACTAGTTCACCTGTTTTCATCAGCCCTGCATCTACACCAAAACACAACAGGACTCTCATATTAAGGAAACCAGCTCTACGGGCAATGGGAAATAATAATAACTACTTCACAGAACTTTTAGAAGAATTAAAAGTGATGGTCTTTAGACTCATAGATACAGAGAGAGAACCTGTGGTTGCCAGAGGGGAGGGATCTTTAGGGCGCTGGGTGAAAGAGATGAAGAAGCACAAATAGGTAGGTACAAAATAGTCACAAGAAATTAAGTAAAGTATAGGAAATATCTTCAATAATAGGGTGATGACTGCATGTGGTTCCAGTTGAGGTGCTGGAAATATCAACGGGGGCACCACATAAAGTATACAATTGTCTAACCACTAAGCTGTATACCCAAAACCAATGCATCATAAAAAAATAAATCTTGTCCATGTATCCTTTAGAGTAGTTCCTGAAATCCCCTCTCCTCAAAATCAAGGGGGAGGGTGGGGGTGGGAGAGGGAGGTGGGTTCAGCTGGGGTGGGGTGGAGTGATGGGGAGAAAAGGCATACAACTGTAATTGAGTAACAATAAAATTTTTAAAAAAAATAAAAATAAATTTAAATTTAAAAAATTAAATAAAAGTGATGGTGTTTATTAAGTACTTAGCACAATACTGAGTGGACACGGGAGATACTTAACATGTATTATCTTTAATATATTAAGTTCTTAAGTGTATGAAATTATTATTTAATATATAGAATTAATACATTTATTAGCTTCATAGATCCACACGTGTCAATGAAGAAAGCACGACATGCAAAATAATTATGTCTGCTTAGTGCTTTATAATCTACAAAAAGCTCTAACATGTGTTATTGCCCCTGAACCTCAGCTTGCCCACAACCTCCCAGAGTGCTCTGTGGGACAGGAGTGAGCACACCCAGCTATGGATCGCTGGGAACCTGGTGCAGAAGAATGTGATATTGCAGCCACAGTCCTAGTGGAGATCTGACCACTGTGAATTCTGACTCTCAGATATGTCGCACCCATAGTCCGGCCCTTACTTACATGTCATAGTTACAAGATTCCTACTAGAGTGAGTAAGTGAAGGGATCCCTGGGACACCAAGTTTCCAGTGCTAAAACTGGAGAAGTCCTAGGCAAGCCAAGGTGAGTTAGTCACCCCAGTTCCAAGAGAAACGAACACCAAACCGCATAAAACAAGAATGCAAAAAAACTCAGCCTTCGGAGGCCTAAGAAACACGCTGCTCAGCACATGGTGCAGAACCGAATGGTTTCTTGGTGTGAGAAACTTTCATGTCTCTCATCCAGGAAAGACAGCTTCTCAAGGTCCTTGGCTCTCCAAGGGAGGGCACAAGCAAAGTTCCAGAGCACTTCTCAGCAGGGCCCCTGTCGAGGGGACAGCGGTGGTGCTAACCTCCCTCCATTGTTCAGTCACCCTCTTTCTGAAGTCTGACAGGTGTGTCCAGCATGAACCAGGCCACCTCCCAGCTCAAGTTTCTCCTATGGAAGCAGGTGTCACAGTGTACAGGAAAGGACATTATTTCCAAGCTGCTCCTTTAGAGAAGACTAAAAATTCCCATTTGACAGAGAATTGAAGAACTTTATGCATAAAAAACAGTGACATCCTTTGCTTTCAATGCTGTCCCCCAGACACTATGTCAGTGCTACAATCTGTATCGGGAGCTCAGAGTCTATCTCTCCACCCTTTTGGATCTGATGTATGTGGAGTTTACTGAATTATCTCCAAAAGAAATGCCAAATTATAAAGCTGTACATGCTCAGAAGAGGCTACATCTAGATGGGTCTCCTGCCACTCAATTCAGCAATATTGTAATTCCTATCCAAAAAGTCTATTTTTCTCTCCCAAGTTCTAAGGCCCTGTTTTCAGGTTACCCACAAAGATGTGTGTGTGTGTGTGTGTGTCCATTGAGGTGGGTGAGGAGGGACCAATCCCTCCAAGGTTTCCAATATTACTAGACATGTCTCATGAAAAAGGTTAATTTCTGGAGAAAGAGTAGAGGAGAAGAATTGGGTTTGTGGTTGGGTATCCATTGCTGAAAGGAATACAACTACAAAGGGCATTAGAGAAAACAGCAGTTTTGCATCAATGCATGTTGTCAGGGGAGCAACTTCCCCAGGATGCTGGAGGCTGAAAGGCTATGAGATTACTCTGCAAGCCAAAGGCCCAGGGAGACCCCAGGGCTGTTGAGTATCTTCTACCTATCATAACACTTCACTATTGAAGAAAAATCACTATGTACAGAAAAACAATGGCTATATCAATGTCTAAGGGACTTTATTGATATATTCCACTCACTCCAATGAAACCCTCTTACAGTGTGAAGAGGCTACCTCAGCTGAGGATCAGTTAGGGACCCGTGTGCTAGACACCTTCAGCATCAGTGCTCCAGGTGCACTTTTCGCATTCCCCATCCTGCTCTGTCTTCTAGGAGGCTAAACTCTGCTTGTTGTGTCTGTCTAGCTCCTTTCCCCTCCGCCTTCTGGTTGGATTAAACTCATGGAAGACACTTGGGAGAGATGTGTAGGAAACATAAGGATGTGAGAAGAAGGTCCAAGAGTTGACAGAGGCTCCTTCCCTCTAGGAAAGACCACAGCCCCCACTATACTACACCTACAGCTATCTCCCAGCATTCTGGTAGCTCTTCCTTCCCTCTGCCCCTTCCAGCCTGCGG
This sequence comes from Desmodus rotundus, assembly GCF_022682495.2. Lineage (NCBI taxonomy): Eukaryota > Metazoa > Chordata > Mammalia > Chiroptera > Phyllostomidae > Desmodus > Desmodus rotundus. The sequence continues at coordinate 69,177,435 of NC_071393.1, read as the reverse complement.
TAAAGACTCCCACGTGTTGCCAGCGCTGGAAATACTTCACCATCCTTTTGGTTTCCCTTAAACCCACCTGCAGTCTTATAAATAGCCTGCTGAATTATCCTCTTTTGAGTGTGCCTGCTGCTTCCTCTTGGAACCTTGACTGATACCCTCCACATATCAAGCGTGGTGTTAGTCCCTGTGGGGCAATGCAGAAAACTACAAAAGCCAATGGCGAGCACATGAGAAACAATGCAGAGGGAAGCAAGGACTACCTTCCTACTCTTTTGCACTTGCACATACAAGTCAAGGAATGCACACAATTGAAGGGGAGGTTGGCAATAAACCAGGGCTATTGGAAATCTTTCTGAGATTTTGTCCCACGATCTTGAGTTCCTGGACTTACTGACCTCTGGATGAAATGATCCAGGAGAGCTTTATTCATGCTTCTCAGAGTACAGTTAAAAGGTTCTTATGAAATCATAATTTTGCTGGTTAACCCTCTAGTTTTCCAACAGAAGAGCGCATCTGGGTATCTCTTACTGTCATAACCAGAACTGAATGGGACAGCCAGACAAACTGAGAAGGCTGAAACCATATGGGAAAAATTGAGACTTTCAGAGTCTGAGGAGATCATCATGGCCAGAAGATTATTATTTTAAGAAGAGAAATGTTTGTCTAGGAAGTGAGGCTGAAAAAAATAATCATCCGAAAGGAGAAAAGACAAGGAAGACACAATGCAGACTCCCGAGGGCAAGAGAGCAGGTGTCTGCCCGGGCAGACACAGAGCAGGCAGTGGGGAGGATCAGCAGCTGGTGTCATTTTCCCAGAGGGCACCCAGCCCCTGAAACACAAGAGCAAAATGACAAAAGCCCATCATAGTAGAGCCAACAAAGACCAACTCAGAGATGGTCTGGAGCTTCTCATCAATGCCATGGTTAAAGATCACATTAGATCCCCTCCCCTGAGCAAGGAAAACCCATAGGCAAGGAGGGTTTTCTGCTAGAACTGCTAGAACCACAGGAATAGAAATAAAGCACATATTGCATCTAAATTAATATGTCATCATTAAAGTTACTGTTGGAATGTATTCTTCTACTCTGTCTGAAAAAAAAACATAACACGGAAGAGTTCTTCAGGCAGTCTTCAACAAAAGAATCAGTATTCTCATCTTGTTTTCAGAGTATAAGTAAAATTGCATGAAGTCCAACAACTCTCCCTATGACATATCAGAGAGCAAAAGACAGGAAGGAATTCCTGGTAGAAATTTGACCAGGTGTTTTTCTGTGCACTTTACATGTGAGAAAGCAAGGTTCTGAGTTTATATTCTCTTCTTTGTGTCAAATAGCTCTTTCTTTTTCTCCCAAGATTGGCAATCAAATGGAGTTAGGATGGTGGTTAGCAAGCAGCAGAAGTTGAACCAGTGAGCAGTTGAAGAAAATGTACATAAAACAGGAACATGGAAAAAAATAACAAGTCAGAAGTATTTAGTAATTGAAGATAGAAGATAACATAGGCTCCTAAATGACACATGAATTTCTGTCATGTTGGAAAAAAAGAGTAAGAGTGAGAGACTTGAAGGGTCTCACTCCTTAAAATGAAAGGAAATTTGGGAATTTGATCTTTCTTAGCAGTCTGGCCTTAACTATCATTATTATATTGTCATAAGGAGTTGAAAACTAATAATAAAACTATTATATATTGACTTTGTATTAACACAAAAACAGTACTTCTATTGACCAAAAGACCCCAATTTTTTCCATTATTACTAAAAGATCCTCTTTTGTGGAATTTAAATTTAAATTTAAATATACATAAGTTAAATATATGTATTTCATATTATATACAATATATAATAATATGTACATATATTGCATATAAATGTATATTATAAATGAAATGTATATTTATATATCTATACCAGGGATATCAAACTCATTTTCACCAGGGGCCACATCAGCCTCACGGTTGCCTTCAAAGGGCCAAATGTAATGTTAGGACTTTATAAATATAACTACTCCTTAACAGTTAAGCGAGAGCTTGGCGCTGCTGCCAGGTAGAAACAAGGTGGAGAGCTGGATTCAGTCCGCAGGCCTTGTGTTTTCCACCTGTAATCTATACATACATTTATTAATATATAAAACTAATAGATACAGATATATAGACATTCATTTCATTCATCCATTCATGGAAGAATAATTGGCTATTATGTTCAAGGCCCTGTGTTTGATGCTGAGAATTCAGAGATGAATAAGATATCTTCTCTATCACAAGTTAGCAGGAGAAGCTGAGTGATGGAATGTATCAAATTAAAATACAATGTGATAAATGCTACCAGAGAACAATATAATTAATAATTAAGTACCCAATGTTCATGTAACACCTTATATATGCAATTAAAGCTCATAATACATTATTCTGTCTGGAATTATTACATGTACCCCTATAGTCTTTCCCGCAGCCCCTCCAAGCAGCAGCAGTGGGACATTTTCACCTGGACCACAGTGCCGGTCACAGTGCTCAGCAAGTGCTCAGTGTTCTAATGAGGGTCAAGCAGATGATGCTGTGAAGGGTCACTGAAAAATAGAAATTGTGACACAAATCCAGGCAGGTGTCACTGTTTATTCAATAGAGTTGAAAGTAGAGAGACCCATTTAAAGTAACACCATTAAAAGATAAAAGAGTGCCAAATCTTAAAAAAAAATAACAGCACTGAGAAGAAGGTGAAAGTGTATTAACATGTCCTGGCAAAATGAATCAAAATGGAGCAAAGCCCACTGAAGGCATAATGGTCAGATTTCAAATGATTACTTCCTCTAAAACCCACCCTCTTTCCAGGGAAATTGTGAAATTTTTATTATCCTAATAATTGTTTTGTGATGAAAACATTAAATACATCTCCACATTCCAGCTCGCTTAATATTTCCACAGTGGAAATAAATGATAACGCAGGTTTAACTGAGGCTTTCCATTTGTTGAACACGGCAGACATGTTCATGGCAGCTGAACTCTGTCAATCAGAACCCAATTTGGGTTAGACTGATATGAAAATTAAACTACTGTAGTGTATCAGAATGTGGTAAAGTGCTTTTAAATCTTAGCCTGGGTGATTTATTGAAAAGAAGGGAGTGACTTATTGGATAGGAGGAAGTAAGGGAAAAGAGTAGTGAGAGGAGTTAATCATGATGAAAGATGGAAGAAAGGACCGGGAAACCAGCCGACTCCTTCCTTTAGTTTTTGCACCTGTGTTTTATTGCATAAAAGGGAGAGCACAAAAGCTGGATTTATTTTGTATTCTTTGGTCTCTTTTTAGACATAGGAGGAAAGGGGATAAGAGAAAGAGTAATGGTAAGACAGAAATAAGAAGGATGAGTTGTGAGTAAAAATAAATTGGTAAGGAAGAAAAAGGCAACAAAAACTGAAACCTGAAAACTTACAAAAAGAGGGAGAAAAGTAAGAAAACTAACCAGGAAACAGAACAGGTCCCTTTGTGTAAAGCATTTTTGCCTACCAAAATTGTAAAACAAATATCTTGATCAGGTTTATTTTTTCTTCTTTTTTTTGTGGATTTTTTAAAAAACTATATTTTATTGATTATGCTATTACAGTTGTCCTATTTCCCCCCTTCACTCCCCTCTACCCTGCACACCCCTTCCCACCCACATTCCCCCCCTATAGTTCATGTCCATGGGTCATACATTTAAGTTCTTTGGCTTCTACATTTCCTACACTATTCTTACCCTCCCCCTGTCTATTCTCTACCTACCATTTATGCTACTTATTCTCTGTACCTTTTCCCCGTTTCTCCCCCTCCCACTCCCCTGTTGATAACCCTCCATGTGATCTCCATTTCTGTGGTTCTGTTCCTGTTCTAGTTGTTGGCTTAGTTTGCTTTTGTTTTTGTTTTAGGTGTGGTTGTTAATAACTGTGAGTTTGCTGTCATTTTACTGTTCATATTTTTCATCTTCTTTTTCTTAGATAAATCCCTTTAACATTTCATAGAATAAGGGCTTGGTGATGATGAACTCCTTGAACTTGATCTTATCTGAGAAGCATTTTATCTGCCCTTCCATTCTAAATGAAAGCTTTGCTGGATAGAGCAATCTTGGATGTAGGTCCTCGCCTTTCATGACTTGGAATACTTCTTTCCAGTCCCTTCTTGCCTGTAAGGTCTCTTTTGAGAAATCAGCTGACAGTCTTATGGGAACTCCTTTGTAGGTAACTGTGTCCTTCTCTCTTGCTGCTTCTAAGATTCTTGCCTTATTTTTAATCTTGGGTAATGTAATGATGATGTGCCTTGGTGTGTTCCTCCTTGGGTCCAACTTCTTTGGGACTCTCTGAGCTTCCTGGACTTCCTGGAAGTCTATTTCCTTTGCCAAATTGGGGACGTTGTCCTTGATTATTTGTTCAAATAAGTTTTCAATTTTTTGCTCTTCCTCTTCTCCTTCTGGTACCTCTATAATTCAGATGTAGGAATGTTTAAAGATGTCCTAGAGGTTCCTAAGCCTCTCCTCATTTTTTTTTTTTTTGAGTTCTTGTTTCTTCATTCTTTTCTGGTTGGATGTTTCTTTCTTCCTTCTGGTCCAAACCATTGATTTGAGTTCCAGTTTCCTTCCCATCACTATTGGTTCCCTGTACATTTTCCTTTGTTTCACTTAGCATAGCCTTCATTTTTTCATCTAATTTGTGACCAAATTCAACCAATTCTGTGAGCTTCCTGATTACCAGTGTTTTGAACTGTGCATCTGATAGGTTGGCTATCTCTTCTTTGCTTAGTTGTATTTTTTCTGGAGCTTTGATCTCTTCTTTCATTTGGAACACTTTTTTTGTCTTGGCCCGCCTGTTACGTAAAGGGGCAGAGCCTCAGGTGTTGGGGGGTAACGCTTCTTGCTGCACTGTGACGCTGTATTGGGGGGGGGTCAATAGGGAGCAATGGCACTTGCTCCACTCTCTGCCGGTTTTCTGTCACTCCCTCCACTACCCACAATCAAAGTGGGCCCTTCTGGTGCTGCTTCCCGAGTGGGCGGGTTTGTGTACATTCTAGGCCCTATGAGTCTCTCCAAGGAACTCTCCTGTGAGGCTGGGTGTTCTTCCCACTGCTGCCTCAACCCCCACAGGTGTTTTCAATCAGTGGTTTGAGGCTTTATTTCCCTCTGCTGGAGTCCTGGGTTGGGTGGTCTGTCACCGGGTCCAGCAGCTGCTGCCTCGCCGACCAGCTGCAGCTTTGCCCACTCCACTTCAGAATCTGCCACCCCTCTGGGTCCGCCAGCCACCACCTTGCTGCCAGTCTCTGCCCCTCCTACCAGTCTGGATGAATGTTTCTTCTTTATCTCCTTGGTGGTCGGACTTCCATACATTTCGATTTTATGTCAGTTCTGGTTGTTTTTTGTTTTTAAATTGTTGTCCTTCTTTTGCTTGTGCAAGGAGGCACAGTGTGTCTACCTATGCCTCCATCTTGGCCAGTAGTCTATTTTTTCTTCTTTTAAAGAACATGCTCATCATCCTTTTTCTTTTTCTAAACTATTAAACACAACTGTCAGTATTCACTCCTTCCTATTGTACCCCACAGTGTTTTAACAGTTTTCTCTCAAGATCCTTATATTTTGAAGTTTGGAGCCACTAGATTGGGATTTTTTTTTTTCACAGAACATGAATGAGCAATTCTTTGTACTAAGACAGATTGATCAAAAATTGAGAGTGGTCTAAACTGTTGGAGTCTAAGCCATTCTAGGACTGTAGAAATGGCTGACTTGTAGGCATCATCCCTAAAATTGCGATGAATATCTCTGTAAGTTACAGAGTCTTGGTAAGAATGTAATGAGTGAGTGTTTACAAAGCACCAGCAGGGGCTAGATACATGGTGAGAGCTCCATCATTGGTGTTTGAATCAAGATTTGTGCTTGAAGTGTTTTAATAACTGAATATTTTAAAACTCAAATTTTGTTTAATTTGCACAAGTGCTTATTTTTTTAGTACCTTCTCATCCTTATTCTTAAACATCTTTTAGATGTAAAATCCTCAAAATAAAAGTCACTCCAACAGAGAAGCTGAAACCAGGAATGATAGGAACTTCCCTCCTAATGAAAACCTGGCCCTAGATCTCTACCTTTTTCAAAAACTAACTTGTCCTTGCACTCATTTTCTGGCATCATGATCTGATATTCTCTCCTGTCAAGAGCATACCTCCAACCTTATACTTTGTAATATCCACTTAAACAGCACAGGCCTGATGGCATCTCTCCAACTTTCTCCCCTCTTTCAGCTTTCCCATAAGCGGTTGGAATGGAGATCATGTAGGTAAATGCTTTATACATCTAGCTGTCTTACTAGAGAAATATTGTAAAAATAAATTCATGATGGCAATTTCCTCAATGGAAAGGGTCAAAATGTGCCAAGTAATTTCATTTTAAAAGCGGCTCCAAGGCAGGAAGGCAGGAGCTGCTGGTGGGTAACTCGGGGAAGGCTGAGGACTTGTGATCAAGGCACAGACCCTGTGCCACCCTGACCTTAGTGGGGTCGACCCCCACGAAGGAAAGCTTGTAAGTCCTTTGTAGAACAATATCTTACTTTCAGGCCTCTGACTGTCAGCCCTCCTCCCTGGTTAATATCAGCAAGGGAATCCTTGCCTGACAGAATATAATTTAGGACCTATTAAACATGATAACTTGGCCTTGAAAGTGATGGATATTGGACAGAATTATAGAATCACTTTACAAAAGAAAGGTCTCTTTTACATCCTTTCTTGTGGAGCTTAAAATGAAGCCTGGGGAAATCCCTCAGAGGGGTTGCAGCATTTATAGGTTAGGTTTATGAAAAAGGGAATTGATATTCATATTAAAAAACTGTAAAAATTGAGCAAGGTGAAGATAGTGAGCATGCAGACAGCTGTGACGTGTGTGTGAAGGGTGAGTGGCAGGTTGCCCAACTGATTTACTTGCTTTAATTATATTAGTAATGTGAAAGTCAACATGATTTGAAACAAGCTCTTTGGGTTTTTCATTCAAATACTAGCCCCCAGTGACTACTTTTTTATGGTTCTCCCAATTTCCAATTACTTAAATGTTCATAGCTCAAATACCTCAGAGTTCATTGCTGGGTTTGCTTTGGAGGTGGCCTATGCTTGAGTTTGTATTTAATTACATTTTGTTCCTGGTTATGAAGGTAATATATGGTCACTGAAAATAATTGCAAAACATAAAAAATTGGCAAAGAAGAAATTAAAATCACTAATATTTCTGCCACCCAGAGCTTGCCACATATACATATTATTTTAATATAATAATATATATGATTTTATAACTTAATTGATGTAACATCCTATATACTGTTTTCTAAAAGTTTTTAACCTAATACTATAGCTTGACCATACCCTCATATTTTAAATATTATTCAACAATAAGATACCTGATAATTATATGTTATCTATTGTACAAGGTCTGTCCAGAAGGTATCCAGCCATGTAATGTGAAAAATAGAGACAGTTATTGAAAAAGATACAAGATACAAGCAACATTGTACATAGGACAATGACACCTCAGCCCCCTTCAAAGTAGGTATCTTGTGACCTCACACAGTTCTCCCAATCTCCATCAGCTACCCCACAGAATTTCCCTGAATCTCATTGTCAGTCTGAAATCTCTGCCCTTGCCAAGGTGATTTTAGTTTGAGGAAAAGCTGGAAGTTGCAGGGCATCAAATCTGGGCTGTAGGAGGACTGAGTCACCTGGGTAATTTGGTGTTTCACCAAAAATCTTTGCACAAGATCTGATGCATGAGGAGGTGCATTATTGTGTTGAAGCTGCCAATCACTAGTTGCCCATAGCTGCTTAATGCAAAATTTGATGCAAATTCATTACTCTAGTAGCTCAGTCATTTTGAGTGTGATGGCCACACAGTACACATGCTCACTCAACAGTCTCCTGACCCCACTGACTAGGACAGTGAAGTGGTCATTGTTCACGCATATGCATTCCAGTCCACTCTCCTTGGCTGCCAGGTTATATTTACATTGATGTCACACAAACTATTCTTGTTATATTAACAATGGCTGTACTTTCTCCAGACAGACAATCAATTTTTAAACCAATCTGCAATGGATGGAAATTTAGAAGAACTAGTTACATTTTATGAACAATTTTCAGGTAATTCTTTGAATAGATTCCTAATTATTTTCTTGGGATGTATTTTCAGAAAAATAAATGGTTTTGTCCATAAGTTTGTAAAATATTGGGCCTTTTTACATGTGGCTAAATTGCGCATTTCTCCTGTCATGCAAAGTCTACATTGCAGTATTTATTTACCACGTCTTCTGACTGTGTACCTTGCCAGGACCAAATCAATAGGAGGCAGCAAATAGAATTGAAATTACCACCATTATATTCTGGTTGGTGGTGAATATAATGGTGGTAATTTCAATTTAATGCTGTGTTAGGGATAAGGGGGAAGCAGCATTAGCATTCTAAATTATCTCAAAAAATGAGGATACAGGAAGAAGAAAATGGGGAGTTATCGTTTAATGGCTAGAGTTTCAGTTTTGCAGGATGAGAGTTCTGGAGGTGGACGGTGGTGGTGGCTGCACAACTATATGAATGGATTCCAAGCCACTGAGCCAACACTTAAAAATGGTTCAAATAGTAAATTCTATGTTATGTGTATTTTACCACAGTAAAAACTGGGGTGGGGTTACAAAGAAGGAAGTGGAAAAAATCCTTGCTACTTGTATTGCAGAGCAGCACATTTGCAAAAAGAAATGGGCTCCCCATATTCCATGGTGTTTTCTGATGCTATGCAGATGAAGCCATAATCATAATTAACATTGATATGACACTTTTCAGCTTACAAGTGCTTTGGACAGGTAATTTCAATGACATAATTTCAATAGCCAACTGAAATAGTTGGTTATTGTCATGTTGTATACAAGCACCCTGAGACTAAGGTCAAATATCTGCCCACCGTGACATAACAGCAAAGAGCAGAAAGAAGCAAGACATTGTTCCAGGGTCCTAACTCCATGCCCGAACCATCTCCTATAAAACATACTACCAGGAGGGTAGCAAGTTCTTGTGCTGGCAAAACCATCAAGTGTTTTCACTGGACAAGTCAGATGTTTCATGTATAAACCGACAAGGGCGAATATTAAATTACACTTAAAGAAAATATTTAGCTTAGGAAAGCAACTTTTTGTAACAGTTTTAGATAGAGTTTAATAAAATATTAATTTTACCAATGTTAATAATAAATAATACCCTGCTGTTTGAATCTTTATTTTGTGTTTTTTGTATATTCAGATATTGGTTTAACTTCTCAAATTTTTCCTCTATGGCACACTTATCATCCTAAAAGGGGGCCCTTGAGATGTTTCCCATTATCACTGAGACCAGGCAGGCTGTAGGAAGGGGAACTGAGGAAACTTAAAGCAATTTAGAGTCACCGGTTACCCTCTTCACTATCTCTTATCCCACTAAGATAGAATGAGAAAAGTTACGTAGTTCCAAATTAAATAGTAGCATAAAAGTAGATTTTTAAAATGTAGATTTTTCCTTGTTTCTCAAGTTTTCTTTGCTAATTGCTGGACACAGGATCTTATCAAAGACTTAAAAGCTGCTATTGGATCTTATTTCTATTCAATATCACCCTGAGTTATAACAAATGATTTCTCCAATTCTTCAAGATCTCTTAGAGTTTTGTCTTTGGATCATCCCCCAAATAATTTATTCTGACAAGCAGGTGTTTTTGGTAAACAGAAATCTGGTCTGTGAGATTTATTTTGCCTGTCAGCCCATTTACCTCTGGAATTAAAAGCATCATGGACATCATGGACACTTCCTGTTCTCATGTATTGATCAACCACAAGAATTTAATATACATTGTTGTGGACTTGCTATGTGCCCAGTATTGCAAAAATAAATAAAATACAGTGCCAAGGAACTCCCAGCATATTCACAGAGAAACTAACACACACACAGATTACTAGAATGCAAGGAAATAGGCATGATACCAGAAGTATATGCACATCCTCTGGGGTCACCGAAGTAGCATTTTTGCCTCTATGAGTAGGAGAGAGCCACACAGGGGTAGAATCATCTGAACTGGGATTAAGTGGATGGAAAGGTTTTCATAAGAAAGGGGATGAGAAGGTTTATGTACATACATTACTTTGTCTTTTGCTTTATTATTAGATGTTTTTATTCCATTCATATGGAACCACACAGGATCAGACACTGTGATTGTAACATTACAAATACCTTCATATTTCATAGCCAGTTCTTCCCTCTTTATAAAGTCTGCATAATCTTCACTAAACTATCATGTGCACTGTGCCTGCCACCGAGTGGTCTGACAATGACTCATTGTTGATCAAGGAACGTGAAGCTTACCTTTTAATCTCCATGATTGCTCTACCACAGTACTGGTAGTATCAGAATGCCCAGCTAATGGGAGTTGGGGGTCTCCATTCATATGAATGTGGGGGCTTTGGGTGTCTTCTGAACATCTCCTTCATTTAAGGCATTTATCTCCAACTCCCTGTACACAATTCTATTTTAACTACTGCATTTTCCTTCCCAGTTGAACTATACCTACATCAGGACTTTAAGGGGAAAAAAAGCCAATTACTTATTCTGCCCACTTCTCCAGTTAGTTACATAGAATTTCTAGAATGGTAGTAATGACATTCTAAGATACTGTAGCATCATCTGTCTTAATCCCTTACTGGTATTGATGTAACAGGGATCACTGAACAATGTAATCTCCATTGTATATTTGATATTGATGTTTTCTGGTCAATTGATAGATTTCTGATTTATTTGGAAATCATCCTAGCTTTGAGATTCCTGATTAACTATTCCATGTATTCTTTTTTAACCTTTAATGAGAATTTGATAAATCTCTAACTTCCTTTTTGGTGGTAAATCAAATCATAAATGCTCTATTTTCTAGAATCCTGAATGACATTAACTTTGCCTGTTCTTTGTTAATAAATATTTCAGGTGATTTTAAACTATACTTTGATTTTTTAACATATTTTATACATATTGATGGTTCTTTTGTACAACCTTACTTCATTTTCTAAGGTTTTATTTTGGATTTCCTCTTCACTTTGCTGTGTCTGCCTGGCAAGGACTCTAAACAATAGCATTTTCCCTGATTTAGATTTTCTCCCATCAGAGGCAATGGGCCCTTCCTTTAAAAAAAAAAAAAAAAAAAAAAAGGAAATTCACGTGAACAGAGTAGTTCGCATAGTCTATATTCACTTACAAGAAGGGGTTCTTCAGGACTTTCCAGCTCTAAGGTTTTGTCTGGATAATGGCAGAGTGAAAATAACAGATTGTAGTTGTATGAATGTCATCTGTACTACGTCAAACAGAAAAACATCAAATTCATTCTGAATCAGATAAAACAGAAGAATTCAAGGAATTTTAATAGAGGTGGAATTGGGAATCTTAATGTTCAGTGTTTAGGCAGAATATATTAAAATGAAAATTTCTTAAAAATAGTAATTAAAATCTTCCCAAGGACTTTTGAATCCCATTACGTCTATTTTGCTTTTTGGAATTTTTTCAATGTGGACCATCAATGCTAAGGCGTCTTGCACAGAGTCGCGTGTAATCACCACACTGTAACGTATCTGTGAGTCCCTCACACGGTGGCCTGTCCTCAGCCCAGAAAGAAGGCCAGGACAACTAAGAAACCAGTGGTTCTGCTGTGAGTACAAACAGAAGAAAACAGATTTTTCTGTCAATGTATCTGCTTCTTTCCAATTTTTGGAGGAGAATTTCTCTGCAGATCATTCAGGAACAAATGGGAACTTAGTCATACAAAATCAAATATATCAGTGGGTGTTTTCAAAGTCAGTAAAGGAGTGGCTTTTTTCCTGCCCCCAAGAAAATATTTCCATCTTTTTGTAATTTACACATATATGCAGCTGCATGGAGTTGGTTAAAGTGTTTCATTAGCAAAACATACAGTAATGTTTTAAAACTGCAGGGCCAATAACCCATTATGCAATCTTGTTCTCTTCTTAAGCAAATATGGGGGTGTACAATAAAAAATAATTTCAAAAATAATAAAACTATTGACATCAGGATGATAATTAGCTCATAGCCACTGCATCTTCCATACCTCTCAGTAAATGCCAGATCTCACCTCAGTAGGCTGTTTTCAGATGTTTCTCTAGTGTTCAGTGGACTCATACTAAATCTCTTATCTAATAACAATAAAAGCTAGCCCTTGCCAAGCAAGTATTACTCCAAACACATATGTCTATCATCCCATTTCATACTCACTAAAGCTCTACGAGGTAAGTACTATTAATAGTCTGTTTTACAGATGAGTAAATTGAGGCACAACACAGCTCACTGACAGCTTGAGGTCACACAAGTAATAAATAATAATGTATTAAAGGCCAGATTGAGAAATGACTGTTACACATCAAGGGAGAAAGCCCTAGTCTTATAAAGCAAACAGGAAATTAAAGTTTTCCTTCTGCCACATGAGGACCATAATGGAATTTTTCCTAAAAGATTATTTTAGAAAGCAGGAGATGCATCATAAAATTATACACACTAAATTTGGGAGGAAAATTCCCCCAGGCAATGACCTTTATTACTGGGATTTGATTTGGAAGCCAATTTTTATAGCTCAGTTAAAAACTGCTAAACCCAGACACTTAAATAATTGAAATGCTGACATGACCTTACTTCCAGAGGTGCAAAGGATATAATTGAATTTAAGAACAATGTATCTCATCCATTAAGTCATTAAATAGATCATAACATTCTGACACATTTGGTAATCACTACATGAAAATGCTTAACAATGGTATGCAAATAAAATGAGCTTGCACTCGTAGCTACTGTATTTTAGTCTGTGTTTGCCAAATATAGCATTAAATCACAATAGTCATTAAGAAAATGTTATGGCAATATGTTTTAAATGCTCCCAAACATGATGCCAACATAGATAAAAGGAATGTTAGAACTTACAAGATATTGCCAAGTGCCTGTGTATAATTCAATTAAGTTATACTTACTATTGGTAAAATCAAACTTATTCAGAAATACTTCCTTTGCACCCAATCTTCTGCAGTTGCCCCAGTGATGTGGTACCTCTGGTTGAAAAGCATGTATAAAGATGCCAACTAAATGCCAAAACCAGAACATTCCTCTACACAGATGTATACTTGGCACGGTTGAGAAAAAAGCATCTAAATGTTTGGCATCACACAACCAAACGCCTAATCCAAGTGAAATCATGAATTTAACACACATTCAGGGAATTTAATCAATATAGACATCCAGTCAGGCTCATTCTATGGCAAAAAGAAAACAAAGCCAGAACCCTGTCTTCTTTTCCAAGGCCAGGACTAGAGACCTGGATTTTCAATTTATACTCTCAGTTCCTCATTTACTCTGACTGCTTATAAAACCAGTAATGAATTGTACTAATAACATCAGTGCAACAGAGAATCCAGTAGTGCAAAACATATTGGCCCTCGGAATTCCAACAATTATTATAAATCATCTGCTTATTTTATTTCCTTTGTTAGTATAGCAAATAAGAGTTAATAAATAAGAATATATCTAATATGTTTTCCAGGTAAAAGTTGGTCACAATAATTCCAAATATATTCAAATGTCTACATTAGGTTTATATATAGGTAGCAACCCATGGACATAAATAGTGCCTTTATATAAAAAGATATAAAACACAGTGACACCAAAATTGAAAATGTCAAAAATCACTGCCACAGTGAAATAAATAAAAACAATCAAGAGTTTTAATTGAATATAAGTAACTGCATGTGATAGATCGATCGCAGAAATGGCTTCAGGTTTTCCCTTCCTTACAACATGCTATACATCTCCTCCAATAAGGATGTGGCATTTATTTGGTTCCCACTCTCACCCCTTGAATTGGGCTGTTTTCCAGCTTTCATTGGTCTCCAGAACGGGGTAGATATGACGAGGCGCCATACTTAGCAGAGGCCGGGAGCAGTGTTATGCACACTTATTTGCACTCATGCTCCTCTTCCTCTGCCATGAGAACCACTCTGGCCTAGCCTGCTAGAACAGGATACCATGTGAAAGAACGAAACTGTCCCAGCTGTGGCCATTTTGGAACAGCCAGGCCACAGCTGACCCATCAGCTGATGACAGAGGCATAAATAAGCCCAACTAAGAGCTGACTGGGCACAGACCAGCAGAACCCACCCAGCTGATTTGTAGATTTATGAGAAATACTAAATGGTTGTTTAAGACAGTGATTTTGGAGTAGCTTCTTACGTAGCAGTATATCACTAACACAAATAGTGTCAGAGAATATGTTTATAGCAAAATAATGCAAATATGATTATCTCTAAATGTTAATGACACTTGAGTTTACATACATTTAATCTTTTTAAATGCACTATCATAGACTTGGCTTGTATGATAGGTAAGACAAATGTGATTATCTTCATTTTAAAGATGAGAAATAGATACCAAAAAATCCTAATCATTCAGCCAGTTGGTATTGAAGAAAGGAGTGGGGGTTAAAATGGATTAAAGAGTAGAATCCAGTTCTAAATCCACATCAATTTCCAAAAATCCTTAAGATCTTAACTTGACTACATGTGAGTTTGATTTAAGGATTAAAAATATCAGCATCCTGGTACCCCAGGCAATATGGCGAGTCCTTTTCTCATGATTAGGAAAACTAGGGTGTCACTGCCTCTAATAAATCTGCTAAACAAAAGAAAAGAAAAGGAAAAAGAAAAATTAGAAAGTCCCCATAAAAACCTACACATAATTTAATGTTAAGTGTTGTTTGTCTCAGGCTTCCATGGTGTTAACTCTTCACTGAGAAGAAAAGGAAGCAGAGAATATTCACCTCTCTTACTTTGGTGTCAACCTTTGGGCTACTTAATAAACTAATTAAATTAAAGATTCAGAATGTACCAATCTTTACACTGAAATAACCACTGAGCAATCAATGATAATTTAAAAAATCAATTGGTCTTCTGTAGTAATTAAATTTGTCCACTTAGATATAATTGATATGGTTCGTAACTAATTATCCAAGAACGGGCTCTGAGGGACTTTTAGAGACTAAAGGATTGAGCCAAAGATTCTTCCTAATTTGAAATTGGACTGAAGGCCATGTTTTCTCAAAAACTGATTTAGTCTTCCCTGGAAACACAGTATTGAGCAAACTCAAATGCAGTCAGGGAATGAGTATTTCATCAGGGGCAGTTTAGCATAGCTGGTGCTCTGGGTGTGACCGTGTGCTGGTCATTTAACCCTAGAGTTGCAGTGCCCTCGTCCATAAAATGGAATTGTTGTGAGCATTAAGTTATTATTAGTAAAGTGTTTAGAATGGTAAGCCTTTTGTCAATATCATTATTAGTTATCTCTTGGTAATATCTTTAGAATGCTAAGATAGTCACCAATCCCAAGTTTATTCCTTGTTTTATTCTCATTCACACTTAATTCATTTAGGCATTTTGCATTTAAGGGTTAACTGCCCTTTCCCATATTATGAGATCAAACTGATCTTCATGGGATAAAAGATGGCTAAAACAGGAAAATGGGAAGTTCACATTTGCTGTGTGGCATATCTGATTACAAGTTATTAAGCCAATACTCTCTTCCCTCTCATAAGCAATTCATTTCTCAGCACCAGAGGGGAGGAATAATAATAAAATGAAATGTAGGACGATCTTATCACTGACGCTTAGCATTTGTATATTCGCTTAAAAAGGTGGCAGAGCAATTTACTGTAGCCCTCGGGCAGCCTAAATGACACGTTAGCGAGTTATATAGATACACTATTACCTATTTATTCTTATATTCAATGCAACACTGTCAGGGAGATCTCTACTTAAGTACACTAAATTACTGACTCCTGGGGCTGCAAAGTACAGTGAGAACTTATTAGCTATTGAACCCATTGCTTGGATAAGAATCTGTGGCCCACATAGATGCAAACCTTTCCAAATTCTAGAGAAAGCTATTAAACAATCTTCTACTTTACGAGTCTCACTCTTCCAGGAAATTCTTTTCAAGGTATTCTGGCTTCAACTTTAGCACGCGTGCATTTGTTCCATCTTTCAACAGGATGAAAACAGCTGGTGAGCCTTCTGACCCATGCAGCACTTCTTTGAATTCTCTCCTTTGTCTCAGAGTTGTATTTGCCAGTACCAACAGGACAGTTTTATCTGAACATCATCCTCTTAGTCTATAATCTATCTTCTCATATGAGATTAAACTACAAATATTCTCTGCACTCTGTTCTGGCAATGCAGGCATCAGTCCAGGTATGTCTTCTCAGACCCTCTGAAATACCCATCAGTCACATGAGGGCTAAGGAAAAAAGAATAGTATGGAGGTCAGACCCTCCTTGTTACTGCCCATAATGGGCAAAGCTAGCTATCCTGACAAGGATCAGAATTTGAGTCAGAAGGCCAGCAACGAATCATAGCAGATTAGTTCTTGGCATGTCGTAGCTCCAAAGTAAATGTTTAATTGAAAATTGGCAGGAATAAAATACAATAAAAAATAAACTCTTCAGTTTCTAAGTATATTTCTTAATTAAGGAAGTCAACAATTAGGCAGTCCAACTGTTCCTGGTGGAAGTGGAGTCCTTGTGGTGTCACAAGGGAAAGAACTTCCTGAGACCGCATGGAGGATGTGGCTCTGTGGTATGGTTGATTGATGATGCTTGTGTGCCTGCCTTCCCCTTCCCCCACCTGGCAATCTGGTACCAGAGCAGGAAAGGGAAGAAAGAGCATTAATCCTCTTGGCAGAGCAAAATGCTGGGGGTCCCCTGGAGTGTGGAGCTACAGCTTCCTGTTGAAGCAAACAGGCTTATGTTTCCCATTTTATTAAGCTCAATGTCCAGTTCCCTTTACTCTCTTTCCTTTATCAGTATCTAGCTAAACACCAGCAGTAACACAACTCTCCCTCACCCAGTCCCTGCTTCCCTCACTCTCTTACAAGAGTTCCCTCCCTAGGGATCCCTCCTTTTAGACGTGATCTCTGGCTGTGTCTGTTTCCCCTGGAACTGAACAGTGATACTTTTCCACATGCAATACACTTCAGGACAACAAACTAGTTGGTGACAGAGAGTTCTATCAAAAAAAAAAAAAAAGAATTATATAATAAGACTAAAACCATTTCACAAATTTCTAATCAAATAATGGATCTAGGCAGTGATCATCCATGCTGCTATCACAAAAAGAGAGACAACTGGGTATTATATCCCTCCTGATGGAAATACATATCACCACCTATGGGATATTCTTGCAAAAAAAACTAACCCAAATTAGACTAAATCTCTAGATCCAACTACTGGTTTACAGGAAATACACAGAGAGTCGTGCTAAATGATACTGTGAGTATACAATTTTTTAAATGCAGAGGGTAGGAGACTCAACTGGATAGCCCAGTTCCTTCAGTAAATAGCTTCCAAAGGGGAAAAGGGGGAAGGGAGGGAGAAACCTGTTAAAAATTACAACGAAGAGACTTTAAAACAAGTTATAATAAATTAGGAGGTAATTAGGGAAATTTTAACCCTCATTAGATATCTGATAACGTTAAAGAAATGCTGTTAATTTCTAGATGTGATTATAATATTGTGGATATTTTTTAAAGATCTTTATCCTTCGGAGACACAACAAATTTACCAATGAATGATTTGATGTGTGGGGTTTGCTCTAAAATAAGGGAGGTGTTGGTGGGGAGGGGCACAGGTGGAGGCGTGGCTAACACAACCCTGGCCATGAGAGGATGTCTGGTAAAGCTGGGTAATGATACATGAAGGTTTGTAACAATACGCCTTCTACTTTTGTACACATTTGAAATTTTCAGTAAAAAATAATGTAATATAAAGACCAATCAATCCCACTGAGTACTGAGCCAAATGAATGAAATCCAGTACCCAAGATATTCCACCGTAAATAGTGGTGATTTCTTTTATTTGTCTTCAAATAATACATTGCAATTCACGCCACTGAACTATAATACAGTAAAAGGAACATAGTGATAAAATTCCTTATTGATTTAAGGTTAAAACAGAGATGAGCCCAGAAATACATAAAAAAAATTGAAAAGGTACATTAAGTCCTAACCTATATAAAAAGATAGTGAAAAACAGTGGCTATTTCAAAGGGAAGTCTAATTTTAAAGACATTAAATGATAATCAACTCATTTAAGCAATAAGTATAAATATTTCTAAGAACAATTTATTATAAATATTTCTATACAACATTGAAGAATAAATATTTCTATAGACTATTTATTAATAAGTATTTATTAATAAATAGTCTATAGAACATTTTCACTGTGGAATAATTAGAACAGAACTAAGGTAAAAGGAGAGGACTTCATCAAAGGTTTTCTAGGAAAATATAAGACACCAAGTTAAATTTGCATTTCCGATAAACAAAGAATAATTTTTTCAGGAAAGTGTGTCCTAAATATTTTTATTTGCTAAATAGTTTTTCTCCAGCTTTACTGATACATAACTGACCTATAATGCTGTATAAATTTAAGGTGTACAAGGTTTGATTTTATATATATATATAAATGTATATAAATATATATATATATATTTATATATATATATAAATATAAAGCATTTATATATATATAAATATAAAGCATTTATATATATATATATATATAAATGCTTTCTTTCACTTGTTTTTGTTGTTAATTTTTTTCTTCCTTACCACCATTTGACTGCCTGTCCTAAAATCTTATCCATATGGTAGGTACTTCATTAAGGCAACAATTATTCAAAACCTCTCATGTTAAGAAACCAAGGCAGATTTTTGTACTGTCACCTTGGAGATTGCAGTTCTGGTGCAGGTATTTAATTCTGAGATCTCAAAATTCCAGCAGAAAAATTACCCCCTAGAGAATGAGGAACCTGGAAAACGTTTTTGACAGATCCACTACGTTCTTACAACAGCAGAGACCGCCACTTTGTTCTCTCTCTTCCTCCCCTTTCTCTTGCAATAGCATGCAAGCTGCAGTAACCAACCAGATGAAGGTGGTGGTGAGTGGAGGTTGATGAGGCTCCACTGTACCTACTGCACTGATTCAACCAGACATATGACTTGAGGTGGGAAAAAAGGGAACCAGAATGTGGCCCCTTTGTCCCAACCACAGCCCTTTAGAAATGACCCCTTCTCTCCTCTGTCTCCACAACTGTGCACTCATATTTGTACTGTTTTCAAAGTTCTCTTCTACACTTTACTTTGCTACTCAGAAAAGCTCTAAGACATACAGAGGTTAAGCAACTGGCCCCACGTCACACACTTGGGTGAACCTTGGACTCCTGGCTCTCATTTCTGGATTCTTGGCACCATAATTTAAATAAGATTGAGCTTTGGTAGAGTTAGGGATTCTATCCGCTGGAGTTCCTGTAAACTGATAACAGTTCCAGACCCAGCCTTTGATCCGACTAAGTGAGGGGCTCGATGTTCACATGGCCTTAGCTTTTCAGTTCATTGAATGCTCAATACGTATTTAATAGTCATTACAGTAGCTATAAGGTGGTGGACAGGACAAGGTGTCCGGCTTCATCAAGGAGGAGACAGGCAATGAGATATGCAGTAGCAATGAACTGTGATGAGCTCTGTGACGTGTCAGAACACACACTAGGAGTCTCTAGCCTCTATGTTGGGGAAGCCTCTGAGAAAGGGGTGCTTAAACAGAGACCTGCAAGACTAATAAGAATAATATAAGAGAAGGGAGAGGGCGAGAGAAAGCAGGAAATTATTCCAAGCAATGGGACTAGATGTGCAAAAACCTGGGGGAGAGAGGAGGTGATGTGGGGATGATGTGAGAGAGAGAGCTGGACCCAAACACGGGGATGCATGTGCCAGGTCAATGATTTTGCGCATCTGCAAACCAATATGTTGAATGTTTGTTAAATATTTACTTGGAGAAGTTGATTAAGCCTGGAGAGAAAGTTTTGAGAACACTGGTGGTCACTCACTATACTCCTCTCTGGTCCTAAACAGTGACAGTCTTTGGCCTCAAACCTGCAAAGCCTCCCAGCAAAGAAAAGGTTTGCAGGGCCATAGAAGCAATTTAATGACCATCTATTGTTATGAATTAGACTCCTTGGAGGGATCATCCCCTTACCATACTCACTAACCCAAGAAGCTTCTTTGCAACTAACTAAAAAGGCAGTTTTCTCTGAGGTATTCTACTAAAAACAATTTCCTCTATTCTGTTACATTAATATATTTTGTTTTAGTGCCCTTTCTAATTAGTTGACTTTCCCTATTTCTGACCTTGTGAAAGGAACAGATGGGGTTGAAGAATCCGGGGGGCAGGGCCACAGAGGGAGCTTTTGTGCAGAGTATGAAGTTCACAGTAGCTGCTCCAGCATTGCTCACACACTGGGTCGAATCTTCAGGCTGTGCACACCCCGCCTCATTGTTCATATGGGAGCAGCAATGTGGAGTGGAGCAGCCACCCTCGAACCTTCCTCAACAGCAGGTACGCATTCCTTGGTTCCATTCCTAACCTACTACATCAGTATTTCTAAGGAATAGGATTTAGAAATTTGTGTATCCAGTATTCTCCTTGAGTAAATCTGGTGTCAAACAATTCTGGGACTCATTGGACTTTATTGTCAAAAGCACACATTTCAGAGCCAGCAAAATCTGAGTTCAAATTCCAATGGTGTGATCTTGGACAAGGTTTTTTTGTTTGAGGGATTTTTGGTTTTGGTTTTGGTTTTGGTTTTTTATTTTTTGCTTCTCTGAGCTTCAGTTTCTCTTGTTTAAAAGAAAAAGGAGGAGAAAGAAATAGCATGACTTACCTCATGCCAGAGGACTGAGGTCCTGACTATCACATACTTGACAGAGTAGTCCTAAAGAGCAGCCGTCACCTGCCTTACTTGATCTTACCAGGATACCAGGCTAGTTCTGGCCCCAGCCCCACCTCCAGCCCTACTTGCTGCCTGTTTGTATTTTCTAGAGATCTTAACCCTCCTACCAGCAGCTTCCAGGAAACAGAGCATGAGAGAGTGGTCACTACCTGCTGAGAAAAGGGGCTGAAACTGAAGCCACAGAAAAGTGTGTCCACACACTTCCCACCCTTACAGGCCCCACGTCGGGCATGAAGACTTTCCTTCAGAGTGGCCGTCCCATCCATCCTGACAACTAGAGGCAGTTGCAGTATAGTGACCAGAGTCACTGTGACTCTTCTTCGGACACTAGGACCAGCACACAGAAACAGTTCTAAAGGGGCAGCAGCACATGTCCTGTGCTCCTCTAATGCCTGGCATGACTGCTTGCAAGGACATCTGTTCACTATTTATAAAAAAGCTGGCCCTTGCTGATGTAGCTCAGTGGACAGAGTGCCAGCCTGCAAACCTAGGGGTCGCGCTTCAATTGCCGGTCAGAGCACATGCTTGGGTTGCAGGCCAAGTCCTCAGCAGGGGACATGCAAGAGGCAATCACCCATTGATATTTCTCTCCTCTTCTTCCTTCCTTCCCCTCTATCTAAAAATAAATAAATAAACTCTTTAAAAAAATGAAAGAAGAAAAAACCTGGACAAGGAGATGCACATCAAAATTTCCCTTTAATATAAATACTTGGATCATTCAGCACATGTTTGTCAGAACTCAGTTTTTAAACTTATTTCATTTTCCTCACAACATCCTTATGAATTAGGCAACAACACATGGTTTCTATTAAAAATAACAACTTTCTTGATGGCAAAATTATTATATGTTTAGGAAACATAATTTGGAAAATAGTGAAAATACTATATAAAGAAGAAAATTAAAACCATTGCTAATTACCACTGAGATAAAGTAAAATTAACATTTTGATGTATGTTTCAAGTATTTCATAATACTATATTTTATAACATTAGCCAACAATATATATAGTTTCTGAATCATGCTTTCTTACTCAACATGGTGAATTTTTAGTGCATTGCTAAAATTTTTCAAAACTGTAATTTTTAATATGACAATACTGTAGCATATAAGTATTTTGTAATTTATTTTCCTGTTGTTGACATTGGGTTTTCCCCCTCATTTTTTTTGCTGTTGTAAATATTAAGAACTGGTTTTCTTATTTACAGTTTACCTTTGGTAAAACAGAACTACAGAGGTTAAATAGCTTGCTGCAAATCTAGAACTGGAATACAAATTCTAAACTCCAGTCTAATTCTCTTTTTCATGGACCACAAGTATTAATTTGTTTTAAAACTGTCAGTCAATGCTTAGACCATACTTGCCACTTCAGTACACTTACTTTCTGCCCTTCCTTTTTAAAATAAACATTACCGACAGTGTGGGAGAGTACGGATGGAGTGGATATGTAGTCCCAAACTGAGGATACGAGGGAGTGAGGGGGTAATAATTCAGAGTCCCTGAGCTTCCTTCTTCATTTCTACCTTCTCTCATTGCCCCAGCTTCCCCAGCTGATTGCCCAGTGCTCATAACATCACTTCCTGATTCTGATTCATAAGGAGCAATAAAGCTTCTCTGATGCTCAGCATTCCCATCAAGACATCTGCTCCTACATTATAAAGCTTCCTTTCTCTTCCTCCACCTGATCCTTCCCAAACGCCCCCCCCCCCACACTACACACAGAGTCTGCTGACTGGTCTTTGATTTTCTGTAGAAACTGTTGGTATTTGCCATTCTGTTCTGCCACATCATTAAAAAGATATACCGTATTTCACCATGTATAATGCGCACCCAAGTTTTTGGCCCAAACTTTCAGGAAAAAAATCTTTTGTTTTAATTTTTTAATTCAGTTTTTTAATTATTTGTAAGTTCAACAAAACAGATTATTGTACTCTAGGGTATTATTTTACATACAGATATTGTTATTGATCTCTAGAGTTACACTTTTAATGCATAAGCATAAATAAAAGAATTAGAAACATTTATATAGATATGGAATTAGTACTACCCATGTATAATGCACGCCCTGATTTTTCCCTCAAAAATCTGGGCAAAAAAAGTGCACATTATACACAACAAAATACAATACTTACAGTAGGAGAGCTCCCTTGTGGTCATCCTTCTTCCATGTTTCTTAAAGTTATACTTCGAAGGGATTCAGCACCAGGTCATGCAAAATAACCAGTCCTGAGGGCCTGGAAGTCCCAACTCCCAGTTTTTGTCTGAGCTCTCTTCCTAACTTGCAGTCTGATCTTGGACAAGTTGCTCGTCTCTGTGGGCTTTGTAGCAATCTTTGTAGGCTGATCTAGCCACCCCTCAATTAACTACTCCACCTGAGACCATAGTTTTATTTTTTTAAATTTTTTAATTGTATATTTTCCATTATCATTTTACACTCTTTTACCTCCCTTCCCCCTGCAATCACCACATTCTGTCAATGTGTCCCTTTTCATTTTGCTGAATCCCTGTACCCCTTAACCTCCCCTCCCAAAGCTGTCATCCTGCTCTCCATCTATGAGTCTGTCTCCATTTTGCTTGTTAGTTCAGTTTCTTCATTAGATTCCACATGTGAGTGAAATCATATGGTATTTGTTTTTCTCTGACTGACTCATTTCACTTAGCATAATATCCTCCAGGTGAGACCATAGTTTTAATAAATAGCCTATTAAAAAGAAAGTTAATTATAAATCTCATTTAATTATTTCTCACATCACAATATTTTTTAGGATTAAGGGTCACGATTTTATAAATTTGATTCTGTTAATTATATTCATATGATAGTTCAAAAGGATCAAGATGGAATAGTAGGTGCCCTTTAAGATGGTTTTAGTTGTAATTGTACCCAAGTCCAAAATTAGCTTGGGAAAATTCTACCCAGCTTACAAATTAGATGGATGACATTTGACAAGTTATTTACCCCCTTGCAGACTCAATTTCTTTAACTGTAAAATGAGGTGGTTGAATTAAATGGTCTCTAAACTTCCTTAAAAATCTGGAGTTTTGTGATTGCCTATGATTTTATAAGCAGTTATGCCTACAACTATTTAGCAGAGAAATTGCAGTATGTGAAAACCTTCAGGATTTATGAAGAAATGAAAAAAACATTCATCAGGAAATGGGGTCAAGTTAGAGAGCAAAGAGTGCAGTTTCCCAAGCAACTTGAGTCTGAAAAGAAGTTGTTACAGAGTTAAACGCAGACCTGTGCAGGCCGAGAAGAAAAGAAAGAGGAGCTCCATTTATTCCTGTTGCTGTCCTGAAAGAGGAATCATATGATACTGTGTAACTTTCTGCAACAGGGTGAAACAACCACACACATAAATATCCAATCATAAATTGGCTATAGTTGAATCTGCTAGGCTTCACTCCTAGTGTTTTGATCAAGTCTGAAAGTTTGAATGCTGTGTCTCCATTGGTCCTTCAGTGGCTACTTACTGCATGCTATTTTTTCTACCTCTTTCAGCACCAGAAATTCCCCCACCAAAGTCCTTCAAGTATAATTCTATGCTGAAGCTAGGATTGAAAGCTGGCACTGAGTCCCCCAAATCCATTAGTGATAATATGAGGAAGTAAGACGTTCAACTGTGCTTTAAACTAAGTTCTGACCCAGCAGAAAAGAGCAAGAAGCCCCTTGGTCAAAGTGTCCAGCCCAAAGCTGCAGGGAGACTACCTCAGAGAGCACAGGGAGAGCCCCAGAAGAACTGGGCCCTGCAGTGCCGTGTCTTCCTGCTAAAGAACCAGTGAGGAATGATATAGTTTGCCTTGGAAGTCTAACCATGTTATGAAAAACCAATTTCATACCCGATTACTCATGCTTTGCAATCGATGAAAAGGCAAGAAACAGTCACAGTAGACCTGTAAAATCTCATATCTGGGTAATCAGCTCTTGTATAAATAAAGATTGGCTATATTTCTAATAATATACTTCACAATTTGAAAATGTGAGGTATAATATATATTGTCAATGAAGTTCATATCATTCTCTTGTGTTCAGAAAGTCACAAATTTCCAGAGAATTCAGGTAATTTTCACTGTACTTATGTTTCTGAAATCTGACTCAGTTTTTTCTACAATATGTTTTTGAAAAGCTCTTCTTGTTAGAATACTTTAACACAGAGAATGCGCTAACAACTATCTAGAAAACAGACATGTATAATATATGTCTATTTACTCTTCTACCTAAATATCATTTCTCATTGGAAGTTTAGATTTCTAGAACAGAGCACGGAAATATTGGGCATCTATGAGCACCGAATAAAGAAACCTCTGCAGTGAAGGGCTGATGAAAAGGGGAAGACAAATTCTTCCCGTGACATTTTGGGTAACCTTCAGCTGTTTGAGCTTTGGAAAAGTTTGATGAACAGCTGCTTCTTAAGGAGACTAAGGAGAACAGTCACGGTACCAATAACATTGTATTATTATATTTAACAAAACAACTGTATAGTGTTGTGCCAGACCCTGTAAGTGCTTTACAAATATTAGTCTTTGTTCTTTCATAACAGTCCTACAGAATAGGTGATCTTGTCACCATCATCATCATCGTCATCACCACCACCCCGCTTTTAACAGATAAAGAAAGTGAGGCAGGGGGAGGTTTAGTCATTTGCTCCAGGCCCACAGCTAACAAGAGACAAAACCTGGGGTGTGTGGCTGCAGAGCCCGTGTTCCTTGAACTGCGCTCTGCTTCTCTCAGAGTAGGTCATTATTTGAGGGGGAGGGGAGAGAGAAGGGGAGGACAGGGGGAGGGAAAGCGTTCTAAAGTGTCCTGGATGTCACAGCCCTTCAGCATGTCAGCTGTCTAGCGTGAAAACACCACTTTTAACCTCTAGTGACTTCCACTTCTTAACCTGGAGAGCCTGTGCCTCTTAGATGTTCTTAGGATAAAAGATACAACAATGTAAACACCAGGGGAGAATTTTAAGAGTAATTTCCAGAATGACCTTGCTTAAAAAGCTGAGGCCAGTGAGCTAAAGGAGAAAAGAGCAAGATATGAATGGTTTCCACCAGATTAGAACTCCCTTAGTCACCTTTATAATTTGCATAAAATCAATAAAATGCTTTTTGTTGCTGTATTTACAGGTTAATATAGATGATTTATCTTTGGTTTAAGAGAAAAGAAGGTAATCAGTTCCCATTAAATATATATGTTGGCCAAGGACCTATGACAGTGAGGTCCTTCACATACGACTAAGTAGTACAGGGATATTAATCTTATGATTATTTGTCAGATTAAAAACTTAAAAATAACCAATTTAACCTATCAGTAGGAGAATGATTAAAAAATATACATGCACTAGAATACAAAGTAATCATTAAGAAGAATAAGGTCAATCTATACATATTTTATGAAAAGATATATGTAACATTAAGTGAAAAAGACAAGTTGCACAATACTTTCATGGTATTATCCTATTTTTATGGGAAAATGATATAAGCAACACTTGTTTTCCTATGTCTATAACATACAGGCATGTTTAAATACAAATAGAAATAGAAAAAAATCTGAGAGAACACATATAAACCTTTTACGAGTGGTTGGTTACCTCTGGAGAATGTGCGGAGGGGTGGGTTGTGATGAAAAGGAAATAAGCTTT
This sequence comes from Desmodus rotundus, assembly GCF_022682495.2. Taxonomy (NCBI): domain Eukaryota; kingdom Metazoa; phylum Chordata; class Mammalia; order Chiroptera; family Phyllostomidae; genus Desmodus; species Desmodus rotundus. The sequence continues at coordinate 69,150,945 of NC_071393.1, read as the reverse complement.
ACTTTATAGACTTCCCCTTCCTGGCGGTAGGTGAGATTCACAAAGCGCACATGAGTTACAGCACAAGGAAGCACGTGGAAACCATTAAACAACTGTAGAAAGATTAAGAAATAATCAATTGTAAGTGAGCTGTGTGTGAGTTTGACGAACGGACTCATGAGATATATCATACAACCGCTTTAGGCACCAGTTCTTCCATAACTATGCATAAATTACCGTGCTAGCTTTACTAGATTTTTATTTTGTCGATACTATGAATTTTGAGGTTTTATTTTCATAAAAAGTTAAACAGGAAAATAATAATTCCCAAAGACTTGTAAGTCAGTAGTTAATACACTCATCTTTTAAAATTATATATCCCTTTTAAAAACTCAAGTACACACTTGTAAGGACCATCGCATTTCAGACGAGCAGAGGGTGTGTGGGAGGGTAGGAACAAGGGGCACAGAGCCGGAGGACAGGTCCAGGCTCCATCACTGACTTGCTCATCAACTACTGCCACTTAACACCTGTGGGTCCCTATTTGCTCCTCTTTGAGAAAAATCTAAACTTCAAAAAAGCAAGACAATGGTATCTCCCCTCTTGGTTGACTGACAATAAGGTACATCGCCCATGCTGGCAAAAGCCTTGCTCATGCAACTTGGAAGCAGTGGTGAAGGTGACCTCTGACCATACCCGTTATATCAGCATCCTCTCCCAGCATGTTTCCCCTACACCCTCACATTTTATTCACGTGTCCCCTTTAGAAGTCTCGACTGCAGATCCCCACCGTTTACAACAAGGCATGAAAGCCTCTTAATGCCATGGTCCCAGTCCACTTTTCTAGCCTCCTCGCCTGCCTTCCAACCCCTGCCCAATTCCACATATGAAAAGGTCTTCAAGCCATATGGAAAATGTCTCCAGTTTACTATTTGCAGGTCCATATTCTCCTAGCAGAAATCCCATAAGCCAGAGGTGTTTCAGAATTCATAACTTTTTAGATTTTCAACAAGTAACCCCATGCTCATGTGTATATTACACAATACCCCAGAGGCTCCCAGGCATCAACTCATCTTCAAACACATAAATTCGTTTGCAGCAAACCTCAAATATTCACGTTAAGTGTGAAAAGGTTTCAAATAGCCTTAGTCAGTCCAGGTCTGGCTTTGCTCCGGAGCCACTTCCTTTGGCCCCTCTAAATCTGTTACCCCCACACCCTCTACCTGCTCTGTGCCAGGGAAGCTGACCTATCTGGCCTTCGGCTGCACAGTGCATTGCCCCCAGGCTTCTGATAAAGTAAGGCCAACGGGGAGCCCAGCACACTATCCAGGAGGCCTGGGGCATCTCATCTGTAGGCAGTTGCTTTTTAGGCAGTCTTCTTCTCATGGCTCTGTCCTTCTGGCTTCCAAGAACCACTTCCTCCTCATGTCTCCTTGTCTCTAGGCATCATAACACCTCTGCTGTTACTAGTATTGGGTGATGCTCTCACAGGGCTACCTCACCATCACATTCCTATTCCTTTTGCCAGCTCTCCACCTGTACCTTTGTAAGCAGTCTTTTTATTAAATCCTCTTCGGATGGTCCCAATTTGAGAATGCCATCTGTTCCTTGAGGGGTCCCTGACAAATGCAGCCCATGAATGATTTCAGATTGAGCCACATGTTCCTGCCCAATGGTTTAAGAAACAGCTTTCAGCTTTTAGAAGTTTTTGGATTTCAGAATTATAGCTATGATATTGTGAACCCATACACTTGACCATTTTTTCCTTCTATTTAACACACACTGCTCCTTCCATCTGGAATGCCCTTGTCTCCCTGTCCAATTGGCTGACTTCAATTCAGACTTTAAACACCACCTGTCCAGGGAATGTCAAGGGTAAACTCCAATCCCCTGTAGAACCTCCCATCCAACAGTCCTGTAAAGTTGGTGGAACAGCCTTGGGGAACTTGAATGAGAGTGGAGCTGGAAGGGAAAACCCCGCCCAGGGCGGCAATGAGCTCACAAGTACTGTGAAAGTTATGTAGGTCAAATTTCTGCTGGATGAAAGGTTTAGAATTATTTAAGTATTACTGTATTATTTAAAAAAACAATGGGTGAGTGTACTCACAAATGACTAAAATACGGTGCTTTCTAGACTTCTTTGATCATCATGCACCAAAGACTCACAAACAAAACATAAATGGACATTTTTGAAAAATGCTCATCCTTAGTATTTTTACCCAATGTATTCTGGCATTTTCTAGCCGGTTGTAGCCAACACCACTCTTTAAAAATACTGATCATACCCGAGCAATGGGTTATGCCATGTGCAGCGTGGGAGACACCAAACTAAACAGTATTTGTTGACTAATGCTTCCAAACATTGTCAAACTAAGAACCAAAATGGTCATTAAAATTGTAGCCACAGCTGAGTTAGTTCTTTACCATTCACACCTTTGTGTTGTTTCTCCCCATTTTTAGTGGCTTGCTCTCCCGAGCAGGGGCAGGAACTCCTGTCCTGAAGTTGGATGACATCTGGCTTGAACCATCGGATGTGTGCTGAGACAGAAACCAGAGCAGCCAGCCACTGGGAGTTGGGGCTGTCCTAGCCAATTTGGGATATTTGCTCACCTTATCCGAGGTTACATGTAAACTCACTTTGTTTCAGTCTCTTAGAAAACAGCTTGTATTGTGTAATTTAAGAATAATTTTTTCTGTGTTGTTTAATGATTTGGGTTAATTTTAAAGTAGGTTTATGAAATGTGAGCTGGTGTCAGGAAAATGTGGATAAATTTTGCTTCCCCAGAGAAAGTAGTGGTGCTTTTAATAATGAACCCTGGTAGAGTGCCTATATTTCTTTTAGGACTTAAAAGACAAAGCAAAATGTGGGTTCAAAAAGGGTTTCTGTTGTGTATGTAGACTAAATTACACAAGCCAAAGAAGAAAAAGTGTCCTAATCAGACTCTTATTTGTAGCAAGCAGAAAATCATTTAGGCGCCTTTGAGAGAGAAAGAGCTAATTATATGTCTATTGCATTATTTAGGATTGCCACATGTGACAGAAATTCAAAACAGCAGTCAATAATAGTCTGGTCTTAAATAAGATAGTATTTAGCTCTCTTGTAGAAGATAAGGGGTCAGCAGTCCAAAATTGGCATGGCTCCATGATGTCAAAGGATCGGGATTTTCCTGCTGCTGCTGACTACTGGGATTCTGTTGATGCACTAAAATTTCAGACACCCAGGAAGAAGGAAAGGAGGGGCAATGATATTCCCTCCTTCTTTAAGGACACATCCAGCAAATTGCACATACTACATCCTCCTATAGTTCATTAAACAGATTATAATCACATGGCTGTTCTTAGCTGCATAAAAAGTGGGAAATGTAGTCTCTGTACCAGGAAGCAATGTGCCCAGGTAAAAAAATGGAAGGTCTGGTGCGTAAGAAAGTATGAAGGACAGATACTGGGGTAAATGAGCAATTTCTCCCACAAATATGCATGGCCTGGAATTAATAAGCCTTTAGGCTCAATTCCTGCAGCCTTTGTGTCTCTTTAATCTCGTGTTAAGCGGAAGTACAAAGAGCACTACCCCGCTTAGCTTAGTTGATTACTTTGCCCCTATAGGGCAGAGCCAGGCATGGCTGGACATGGCTTGAACTAGAGCCAATCAAACCCTACCCACAAGTTTGGGAAACAGGCTCTACCTACAAATCGGGAAGAAGGAAATGAATGCTGGGAGGTAATCCACAAATATCTCACCACAATGTCTGAGAAGTGACTCTAAATTATGTTCAAATCAAAATTCTTTATTTCTCTCCCAAATTGCACCTTCAAATGAACTGCCATCCTCCCATCATTTAAGCCAAAAACCTGAGTGTAATCCCTATGCCTCTTTTGCCCTCACTCCTCATATACAAGCAGGACCAGCTACATAATTTGTGGGGCCCAGTGAAAACGAAAACTCAGGCCTCTTGTTTAAAAATTACCAAGAAGCAATAGCAGAGCATTAAACCAACTGTAGAACCCTTCTAAGTGTGAGGACTGGTGAAACGGCACCCAAAGCCAAACCTGCATCCAATATACTTTTGTAAATTCTACCTCTGTGGTAGTTGAGCTTATGTGTCAACTTGCCTGAGGCCCAGACATTTGGTCAAACATTGTTCTGGATGTGTTTGTGCGGTGGTTTCTGGATGAGATTAACATTTGAATCAGTAGACTGAGTAAAGCCGATTGCTCTCCCTGGTGTGGGTGGGCCTCATTTAAGCAGTTGATGTAGTGAATTAAACAAAGAAGCTAACCCTCCTGAGAGTAAAAGGGAACTTCTTCTGCCTGACTATTTGAGATGAGGCATGAGTCATTTCCTGCCTTTGGACTCAAACTGAAACATCTCCAATTCTTGAGTCTTGCTCCTATGGGCTTTCAGACTGGAACTATACCACTGGCTCTCTAGAGTCTCCAGCCTTCCAAATGCAGATCTTGGGACTTCTCAGCCTCCATAATTATGTGAGCCAGTTCCTTACAATAAATCTCTTGTTTTCTTTCTATATATCTCCATCCTATTGGTTCTGCTTCTCTGGGGAGCCCTAATTAATACAACTCCCAAAACACTTCTTAAACTGGTACACTTTGTCCATTTTCATGACATCTCTGAATCTCTGGTTCTAGATTACAGGGTAGTGGCTTCCTAACACATGCACCTGCTTTCACAGTTGCCTGCTGCTTCAATGGTGTTCAATCAAAGAAGCAGAACCATAAAAATGGAGATTTTATATAATATATATGTATATAAAATACATTTATAGGTATTTACATATATAGGTATACCTAAAATGTGTATAAATACCTATAAGTAAAATATATTTATAGGTATTTAGGCATATATATAAAATATAGGCATAATACCTCTATTTATAGGTATTACATATTATATATGATATATATGTTATATATGATATATCTAATATATAATAATATATATTATATTTATGTTATATATTATATATTTTGTGTATTACATATATTTTTATATATATTATATATATATATGGTCTGTCCAGAAGGTATCCAGCCATGTAATATTAAAAATAGAGACATTAACTGAAGAAGACACAAGATACAAGCAACATTGTACATAGAACAATGACATCTTAGTCCCCCTCAGAGTAGGCACCTTGGGACCTCACACAGTTCTCCCAATCACCATCAGACTGCCCTGTCATATTTTCCTGAATCTCATCGATGATTGGAAATCTCTTGCCTTTCAAAGGTGATTTTAGTTTTAGGAAAAGCCAGAAGTTGCAGGGCACCAAATCTGGGCTGTAGCGGGGCTGAATCACCTGGCTGATTTGATGTTTCACAAAAAACCTCTGCAGGAGACTCAATGCGTGAGTGGACACATTGTAATGTAATGAAGCTGCCCGTAGCTGCAGCCTTCTGAATCATCCAAATAGTTACCACAGAGGAATGTTCAAGCTTAATGCAAAATATGATGCACATCCATTGCTCTACTCACTCAGTCATTTGAATACAACAGCCACACAGTACACATACTCACTCAACAGCGTCTATTGCCCCCACTGACTAGTACAGTGAAGTTGTCTTCTTCACGCATGTGTGTTCCAGTCCACTCTCCTTGGCTGCCAGGTTACATTAATGTCACACAAACAGTTCTCACATTAACAATGTCTGGACTTTTTCCAGATAGACCATGTGTGTGTGTGTGGGTGTGTATGTGAATGAATAATACATGAATAAATGACAAGTATATAATACATAAAATACACATATTTCATAATGCAAAAATATACATATTGCATTATATATTTAAATATAAAATACATTTAAATATAAAATATATGATATTTATATATGTAATATATTTGTATAAACATAGAACTATATAAATCTTTATATAGGTATATAATATATACATTCATATGTGTGTATATATGTGTATATGTGTATATATACAGGGTCCAGCACAAATAACACCCCTTTTTATTACAAAATCTTTTATTATAAAATCATAAGCACATAATTCTGTAACGTAACAATATCACACTCAAGCACACCATATGGCACTTTAGATGAATGTTCAACGTGTAACTATAAATTATTATACCCATATTATTGCCACACTCAAGCAGGCATTCCTTCTTCTGGACCCTGTGCACATGTAAATTTATTACAGGACTTCGACCTTACACAACTGTGAGAGCTGATTAAACATTGTGTTGGAAGCAGGAGCCTGGGGCTGGCACTTGGAAGGGATGATGACTATGAAGAGGGGCTTCAAGGATCAGCTAGAATCTGTGACGATAAACTTGAATTTATGAGGATGAGTTAGAGTTATTGTCAGTCTCTCACCACCTCTGAGCCTATGACTTTGATGAGAGTATGTGCCACACAGAAGAGGCCCTTAGTCATGGCCTTAGTCATGGAGCTAAATACGCTCTTGGCCCAGGATTTAGAAAAGCTCAAGAAGAAAATTTGGCAGAAGTTGAAAGAGCTGCAGGCTGGATGTTGCCCCGGGACCACAAAGTGAGCCAGCAGAGATTACAATGATGTGAATACAGCGCAATGGTGCCTTTTCACCCTGCCTCAGCCTTCCAAGTACAAAAACAATAGAACACTGTTTCCTTTTGCCCTCCAAACGGAGTACAGAGTTCTTCTTGTGAGGCTGGCTAGCCCTGAGCCGCACAGAGAAGACGATTCTGGGCTATATAATTCTGGTTTAGCTAAACTGACACCACAAAAATCCTCCATGCTCCAACACGGCAGCAGTAGATATCATTTAAAAATTCAAATCAGACTATTTTCCTTCTTAAAGCCTTCCAAGTGCTTCTGCTTGCATCTAGAGTAAAACCCAAACTCTTCACTGTGCTTCACAAGGCTGCACAGGATCTGACCCCACCATTTGCTGAGGTCACTTCATTTTCTACCACTTCCTCCTTGAGTGCCACCGTTGAGCCACTGGCCTTAAACATAATGTGGTCACTCCTGTCTGAGGACCTTTGTACTAGCTGCAACATTAGCCTGCAAATCTCTTCCCATTGCTCTATCTTCACATCACTAGCTCTTACTTTTTCATCAGGTTTCAGTGCCTATGGCCTCCCCTTAGAGACCTTCCCTGACTATTTCATCTAAAGAAGTCCTCACAGGCCTCAATTCTCTCTCATATCACCCTGCCCTAATCTCCACTGGAAATTACCTTACTTATCATTTACTTGTTTATCTTCTATTGCTCACACCACCATCACCTTCAGAATATAGCCTCTATAACAGCACAGACGTGGCCTGTCTTGTTTCTCTGCCCAGCACGTGGTGGTACTCAATAAACATTTTGTCAAAGGAATAAATAAAAACATGTGGACTTACATTGTTTTCCTAAGGCTGTTGTGACGGGACCACACAATGCATGGTTTGAAACGATCGGAATTTATTCTTTCATGTTCTGGAGGCTAAAAGACAAAACCAAATCGTCAGCAAGGCCATGCTCCCTCTGAAAGCTGTAAGGAGGAATTCTTCCTTGCCTGCTTCAGTTTCTGGTGGCCCCAGGCATTCCTCAACTCCCATCTCAGCCTCTGTGTCTTTGCCTGGTCTTCTTCCTTGTGTGTCTGCATGTCTCTCTGCATCCTCTTCTTATAAGGATATTGGTCATGGGATTTAGTGTTCACCTTAAATCCAGGATGATTTCATATAAAAATTCTTAATTACATCTACAAAAAAACCCCTATATATATCCAAACAAAGTCACATTCACAAGTACCTGGGGTTAGAACTGGAACATACTTTTTTCAGGGACACAAGGCAACTCATTACAGTGCTGGTGAAAAATCCCTATTATGCCTGCTTCTTCTACTGAGACAGGGTCCCTCACAGGTTCAAACTTCAGACTGCCCATTCCCCTAGTGAACACCATGCACCACAAGAAATATTTACACTTTCTGGTAATACGTGAAGGAGGATTTTTACATCCCTCTGACATGTTAGAGAGGGGGCGGTCAGGCTGTGGACAGTAACTAATTACAAGTTTGCAGGGCCCAGAATCAGGAATTTTTGTGATCGCAAAGCTGCAAATGCATCCCTCAGGGTACCTGGATGCTTAACAATACTTGATAATGTGGTAAATAAATCAGATATTTGACAATGTAACAGCTGGAAGGAGAAATGACCTTTGCATTTGTGTTAAAAACCTAAGAGGCTTGTACAACAAAGCATTCCACACTGCAGTTCAAAGCAGTTTGGAAAAACCTGGCTTGTTAGAGCAAGTTGCTGTAGGAGGAATTTAAGGCAAAGCATTATAGAAGAAGCTGAGACTTTCCTGTGAAAATTTGAGTTATCCTCCCCACTCCACACTGTTAAGGAAGTTATTCAAGGGAAAGAAGAGAGAAGACTTTGTTCAGGGTGAGAATTTAAGGCACTGGTCTAGCTACGTGGAGTGTGTAGAACTCAGCCTCCCGAATTCAGATTTTTAACTACCAAAGCCCCCTGACTAGAGCTAAGAGGCTTCCTTACTTTGGGTCAGAGAGTACACCAGAAAAATCCCTGGGCCTTCTGGCTGAGTGGCTCATTTGGTTAGATCATTGTCCCATGAACCAAAATGTTGTGGGTTCAATCCCCGATTGGGAGGGAAACAACTGATCGATGTTTCTCTCTCACATGGATGTCTCTGTCTTCCTTCCTCTCTCTCTCTCTAAAATCAAAAAACACATCCTCAAGTGAGAATGTAAAAAAAAAAGCCCTGGGCCTTAAACAGGAACCATACTACTGAATTGAATCAGTTAGGAAGCCAGACCCTGAACAAGAGATCAGTAATATCTTGCATGTTTGTCCCTGGAATCTAACAGCCACCAGGGACAGGTTAAAAACCCGAAGCACTACTTGATGGTGGGGCCGAGAAGAAAATGCCTCGGTCTGCTCCGGCTCTTCTAAAGATGGGTACTTTTGGGTAGATTGCACCTGTGAGAAGAGCTCTACCTTGTCGGCCAGAAATTAAGATCTAGAAATGAAGAGAGATCACAGTGTCGAGTTCTCCTGATCCCATAGACAAAAATGTTTGATTTCACCACTCTACCTTCCCTCCCTGGTTGGCCTAGATGATTATAGTAGTCAGAAGGCCATATAGGGAGAGTCCAGAAGTTGGCCCTGTACCTAACGGTGAACAAATGTGGTCAAAGCCTTCTGTTGGGAATTCTGCCTGCCACCTGGATAACTCTGGAACCCCACTGCTCCCCAGTGAACTAATACATGAGAAGTCAGTGGGGTGGGGCAAGATGCTGCTATGTAACTAGACCTAGAAATCCAATAGGCATAATCCCCAATGGAGCTTTAGAGAAAATTTCCAGCAACCATTTAGGAGACTGGGACTAGATGATGAGTTGGAGATGGTCCAACTGCCTTAAGTAAAATACAGCTGTACTCTGTTCCACTTTCTGATCCCAACTCACCACTCCCCACCTCCAGCCTCTGTCACCCTGCCTTCAGAAGTTGTGTAGCAAAATATACGAGAGGCTGCAAATATTTTTCTGGAGAAGATTTATGATAGGAAGAAGAGGATTTCATTCATCAAAAATCCTCTTAGAAAGGGAGAGCTGTTGTCTTCGTTGGAAAATTTCTGTGATAATTGCTTAGGGGTAGACATTGACCCCTGAGGAGGTACAGATTTTAGTGAATTATCTGCTAGAAGCAACTGGATTGTTTTTATCAGTTGCTCCACAGAAGAAGGAAAAAGAGAAAAGAGGAAATATAAGAGGTGGAATAAAAACAGGAAATGTGAGCTCTCTGCTATGCTGATCACTTGGAGGCAGGAAAAGGCTTTAACAAGCAATACAACTTAGTTTTAAATGTTCTGCCTTAAAAATGTTCCAAAAGGGACATGAAAGATGCTGAAAGTATGGATCTCTTTTGAGTGCAAGTATTTTGGATGCACTTGGTGGTGGCTCAGCTGCTCCCAGGACCCACGTCCTCTAAGCTGAAGCCTTATTTACTAGTGACTCCTAAATCTTAAGCGAAGTGTTTTTTAAAACACATACACACAACTTAATGTGAATGGATGTTTTTCTAGAAACTGATGAAGAAGCTAAGTTCTATACTCAATTCTATACTCAACGTGTTATTGCTAAAAAGAAGATAGCCTAGAGGTCAAGGACAACACAAGAGAATAGATGCACACTAGGAGCGAACTGCAAGAACTCACAGGTATCATGAAGACAGTCTCAGGCCACAGAACTGGATTTTCATCCAAATTATTTGAGGAGTAGGCAGCCCTCTGCTCACAGTGTGGCTGTTCTAATTTTGCCTCCTTCATGTCATTTCCTACATTACGTCTGAGTGAGTTTTCTAAGACGCAAATCTAAACATGCCTTACCTGCGATCGAAATTCTTCAAAAATTTCCAATTCTTATTGAATTAAAAGAAGAAAAAGAAAAAATTTGTTGGGAATTTAAGGCCTTTCCCAGCTTCTTGCAAAGAGCCTGGTGAGTGGTAGGGGTTCCAAATGGGGAGCGTGGATGAGCAGAGCTGGCTCTCTCATCACTATTAGATGTCAACTCAAAAATCACAGAAATTCTCAGTAAGGTCAGCCCTGGCTATCTCCTAAAAAGCCAACAAGCCCTCTCCCCCAGATTTTCATAACCTCCTTCTGTGCTTATTTTTCTCCTCAGTTCTTATCAATACTGAACATACTATATATGATATATTTTACTTTATTGTCTATCTCCCTCAGTAGGCATATAAATATATAAAATATCAACTATGAATATGAACTCTATGAAGACAGGGATTTTTTCTTTTTCTTTTTTTTAAATATATTTATTGATTATGCTATTACAGTTGTCCCATTTCCCGCCCCCCCTCACTCCACTCCATCCTGCCCGCCCCCTCCCTCCCACATTCCCCCCCTATAGTTCATGTCCATGGGTCATACTTATAAGTTCTTTGGCTTCTACATTTCCTACACTATTCTTACCCTCCCCCTGTCTATTTTCCACCTATCATCTATGCTACTTATTCTCTGTACCTTTCCCCCCCTCTCCCCCTCCCACTCCCCTATTGACAACCCTCCATGTGATCTCCATCTCTATGGTTCTGTTCCTGTCCTAGTTGTTTGCCTAATTTGCTCTTGTTTTGGTTTTAGGTGTGGTTGTTAATAACTGTGAGTTTGCTGTCATTTTTACTGCTCATATTTTTTATCTTCTTTTTCTTAGGTAAGTCCCTTTAACATTTCATAGAATAAGGGCTTGGTGATGATGAACTTCTTTAACTTGACCTTATCTGAGAAGCACTTTATCTGCCCTTCTTTCTAAATGATAGCTTTGCTGGATACTGTAATCTTGGATGTAGGTCCTTGCCTTTCATGACTTGGAATACTTCTTGCCAGCCCCTTCTTGCCTGTAAGGTCTCTTTTGAGAAATCAGCTGACAGTCTTATGGGCACTCCTTTGTAGGTAACTGTGTCCTTTTCTCTTGCTGCATCTAAGATTCTCTCCTTCTCTTTCATCTTGGCGAATGTAATTATGATGTGCCTTGGTGTGTTCCTCCTTGGGTCCAGCTTCTTTGGGACTCTCTGAGCTTCCTGGACTTGAAGACAGGGATTTTTAACTCTAATTTGTCCACTCCTCTATCTCCAGTACTTAGAACAGGAATTGGCACAAAGCAAGTGCTCAATAAAGTAAATGTAGGATGGCTGGATAGGTAGATGAATTGTTAAAACCTCATCTCAAAGACCATGTCCACCTGAAGTTCCTCAGGCAGATTTAAGTAGTCCCCATGCCCACACCTGCCCCATACATGTCTTCTCCTGTTATACCATACTTCTTTGTCTGTACATTGTTCTGTGCTGAAAACTGCATTGAAATGCAGGGCCTCACTCTTTCCTCTTTTCTTCTTAGAAGTGAATCCCTTGTGTTTGACACACGACATATCATTACATAAATGAATGATTGATTATATTCCCCATTTTACGATGGTGAAACAGAGGTTCAGAAAGGTTAATGGCCTGTAAGGACACACACAAAGAGGTTGCAGAGATAAGATACTAACCCAAATGTTTGCCATGATGTCCCTTTACTTTTCCTTACCACTATTCCCATCTCTCCCTTTGATGTCCTGTCCCACCTCCACATATTCTACTTATCCATATTATACCCTTTACAAGGTTCTTGTTCAAATCTCACCTAATAAAAACTTCCTGATGACTCTTATTGATGTTAATTTCTCCCCTTTTCCCGGAAGTCTTCTGAGACCGATGTCAAGGTAAATGCGGAAGGTTATGAGGTAGGCTGTGGTCTTGGAAAACAGCTTATCCACATCCCATCTGTGTTCCACTCTCCATATTCATGTTCTCAGTGCAAAGGCCTATTTATTTTGCAGGTAATGTACCCTCTGTTATTCCCCAGCCTCAGGTAATATTGTCTCATGATCTGCATTTCTCTCCTAAGAATTTACGTGGCTGGTGATGGATGCAATTGTTTGCATGGTTTGGCTGACCTGATCTCTCAGGAGAATCTGTAGAACAGAGCAAGTTTCCAAGGGTTATTTGAACAAACAGAATCCCACCGTAGGAATAGCACCCAGCGCACCTAAAACTTGACTGCTTTTCTCTCCATTTTTGCTTCTGTTGGAAGTTGGGGCTTCAAACATTCCTAAACACGACTCTTTCAAGGTATCTACATAGAAGGAAAAGCTCATTTTCTATTAGTCATTTCTTCATGTTATAACATCCAAAGTAGAGATTTACTTATCATTGGTCCAACATCTCCCTTTTTAACATTAGAAATAACAACTATTATTGTCAGTGATCCTTTAAAAGTAATGTAAAAAGTTGCAGTAAAAAAAAAAAAATGTGCATGTGGAGGACCCAAGATGATGGAGGAGTAAGTGGAAGCTACACTAGCCTCCTCCTAGGACCAATCTGGAATTTACAACCAGATTGTAGAAAAATTATCCTGAATACACAGCTGAACAATAGCTGGAGAGAAGCCTTATAACCAAGGACAGACAGAAGAAACCACTTTATCACAATGAGACTGGTAGGGAATGAGGAGGAGACACGAGAGGGCTGGCTGGGCTCCCACAGGTGGCAGCTGAAGCCCTGGAGGGATATTTCAGTAGCAGTGGGGGTTACTCCTAGAAGTGTGGGGTCTAAACCCTAAGCTGGGATCCCCAGGTTATGGCACCAGAGCCAGGAAAGGAACCCAGATAACACTGAGCTGTGAAAAGCGGCAGGGTTTCTGTATACCAGGGGCAGATGATTGGAAATGCAGAGAGCCTCCTAAAGGGCCAACACATAAAATTTTGTTTGCAGCCACTTAGCCAGCAAAGGGAAGGCAGAGTGGAGTAGAGATACTTTCAGAGTCTGGGACTAGACTCTGAGGGTAGAACTGAAGGAAGAGCCACCAGGATCCCTGTGCTGAGTCATTCCCTATACTGCAGAGGCCATCTTTCTCAGACAGAGCACTCCCCTCCAAGGGGCATCAGCCTGAGGGAAAGCAATAGCTCCACCCACAGGAATTACTCTGCCCCATCCTATGAGGCTTAAGTCCAGCTATGGAGTATAGCTTGAGGCTATACCAGTGATTAGTTAAATAACTAAGATGGATCTCTGGGTGCTCAGAGACATCAGCTGCCCTTCCCCTAAGCCTGGTGCTGATAAAGGTGGCCTGGGTGTACAGCTTGGTTCTTTCTGCACACAAACAAGCCCAGAAGAGCGAGCCACATGTGTGGATCGCTGATAGCTCTGAACAGGTTGACCAGGGCCAGTCACAAGCAGCATCTGACAAAGGCATACAACAGAGTCTTTGCAGATCTACCTAAAACAGAAACAAATCCAAGGAAGAAGCCAAACTGGAAAGATGAAGAAACAGGCCCCCAAAGAAAGAAAAAGAGAACTCTCCAGAAAAAGAACTAGATGAAATTGGGGCAAGCCATTTATCAGAAAGAGAGTTTAGAGTAATGATTTTAAGGATACTCAACAACATGAAAAAAGACATAGAAATCATAAAGAGGACCAGTCAGAAATAAAGAATGCAATATCTGAAATAGATAATACACTGGAAGGAATAAACAGTAGGTTAGATAAAGCAGAACATCAAATCAGTGATTTGGAAGACAGGTAGAAAAAAACATCCAAGCAGAGCAGCAAAAAGAAAAAAGATTTTTAAAAAATGAGGAGAGCTTACAAAATATTGTGGACAACATAAAGCATAACAACATCCACATCATGGGACTAACAGGAGAAGAGAGCAAGCAAGGGATCCAGAACCTATTTGAAGAAATAATGATGGAAACAGCCTAACCTAGTGAAGGAAAAAGACACACAACTCCAGGAAGCTTGAAGAGTCCCAAACAAATTGGACCCACAGAGGCCTACACTGAGACACATCATAATTAAAATGATCAGGCTTAAAAGCAAGGAGAGAATCCTAAAAGCCACAAGGGAAAAGCGGGTAGTTACATACAAGGGAGCAGCAATTAGACTGTCATCTGATTTCTCAACAGAAACATTTCAGGCCAGAAAGCAGTGGCATGAAATATTCAAGGTGATGAAAAGCAAGAACCTACAAGTAAGACTACTTTTCCCAGCAAAGCTATCATTTCAAATCAAAGGAAAAATAAGGAGCTCCTCAGTCAAAAAAAAAGTAAAGGAGTTTGTTAACATCAAATTATACTGCAACAGTTGTTAAAGGGCTTGCTTTAAGGAGCAGAAAAAGAAAAAAGAGATAAAAACAGGAAAAAGTCTAAAAATAAAATGGCACTAAATGCATATCTACCAATATTCACCTTAAATGGAAATGGCTTAAATGCTCCAACCAAAAGACAGAAGGTAGCTCAAGGGATAAGAAAACAAGACCCATATATGTGGCTCTTGCTGCCTCCAAGAGTCCCATTGCAGAACAAAATATAAACACAGACTAAAAGTAAAGGAATGGAAAAAGATTTCATGCAAATGGAAAGAAAAAAAGCATGGGTAGCAGTACTTATATCTGGCAAAATAGACTTTAAAACCAAGGCTATAGTAAGAGACAAAGAAGGACACTACAAAATGATAAAGGGAATAAGGAAACAAGAGGATAGAACCCTAGTGCACATTTATGCACCCAATGGAGGAGCACCTAAATATGTGAAGCAAACTTCATAGACATAAAGGGAGAGATCAAGAGAAATACACTCATAGTGAGGAATTTTAACATACCATTGACTTCAGTGGATGGATCTTCCAGGCAGAAAATCAATAAGGAGACTATGGCTTTAAATGACAGACTGCATCAAATGGATTTGATATCCTCAGAGCCTTTCACCCCAAAGCAGAAGAATATACATATTTTTCAAGTGCACATGGAACATTTTCTAGGATATACCACATTTTAGGACAGAAAACAAGTCTCAATAAATTTAAGGTGATTGATATCATATCAAGCATCTCTACTGACCACAATGCTATGAAACTAGAAATCAATCACAAGAACACTGAAAAACACACAAAGACATGGAAGCTAAATAACATGTTATTAAACACTGAATAGGACAACAAGATAAAGGAATTAATCAAAAGATACCTTGCCCTGGCTGATGTGGCTCAGTGGATTGAGCACCAGCCTGCAAACCAAAGGGCTGCTGATTCCATTCCCAGGAGGGCACATGCTTGGGTTGTGAGCCACATCCCTAGTAGGGGGCTCGCAAGAGGCAACCACACATTAATGTTTCTCTCCCTCTCTTTCTCCATCCTTTTACCTCTCTCTAGAAATAAATAAATAAAATCTTTAAAGAAAAGATACCTTAATACAAATGAAAATGAGGACAGATTAATCCAAAATCTGTGGGACACTGGGAAAGCAATCCTAAGAGGGAAATTCATAGCATTACACACCTGTCACATAAAACAAAAAGAAGCTCAAATAAACAATTTAACTTCACACTTAAAGAAACTCAAAAAAACCCAAAACACCCCAACAAAGCCCAAAGTTAGCAAAATAAAGGTAATAATAACAATAAGAGCAGAAATAAACAAAATAGAGTCTTAAAAAAAGATACAAAAATATCAATGAACCCAAGAACTGGTTATTTGAAAAGATAAACAAGATTGATAACTTTTTTCAATTTATTTTATTTTATTTTATTATGTTGTTCAAGTACAGTTGTCTCCATTTTTGCACCACTACTTCTCCCGCCCCACCCACCCCCACCTCTCATCCTCAATCCTACCCCCTCTTTGGCTTTGTCCATGGGTCCTTTATACTGTAACGTACTACACATAAACCCTTAATTGTGACTACATAAAATGTTGATATAATTTGGGAAGCAGTCGTGAATTAAAAGAGCAGGTCTAGTATTTGACTTCCTGTGTTCAAATCAAATCTCCGTGATTTATCAGAGGTGTGATGTTGAGTAAGTTCCTTAATGTCTGGGCCTCATTTTCCTTATCTTAAAATGGGATCCTATCGTTTCATAAAGTTATTGTATTTAATATAAACACAGGAATTAATAAATGGTAGTAACTATTTGAGGCTTACTACGCACTAGGCATTATGTTCAACACTTTATACACTCATCTGTCAGAGCAAGCTGAAGAACCTAAGACGCTAAGCACAGATATTTGAACATAGTAGACTACCAAATGGGTATATTGAATAAATAGGGCTCAAAGAAACCAACAAGGTCCACAGCTGGCAGGCCAGTGGTAGAGCCGGGAGTGGAGCCCAGTTATGTCTGACCACAAAGTCCATATCTCTGACCCCTACGCCGTATCTGACAATATACAGTGTGCTGAGTTCAGTGCTAGCATGGGAAGCCCCTAGTGCGTGGCGTTTTGTTCACCACTGGCCTCCTGCGTTAGAGGGGACAAGGCGAATAGGTTTTGAAGGCTGGCTCGCCAGTTTCCAGTCTCGCCTTTTGCCCAATGGTCAGGGCTACAGATTTCCCTAGTCGAGACTTAGGGTTGAGGTGAAAAATGCACCCTTCTTCACTCCTCTGTTCTCTTCCCCCAGGCAATGGAGGTGCGCGGTGAGTGGCGCTGTGTTTGGGGACACAGCTGCCTCTGAATATCCTGTTCCCCACGAAACTGGTCGCACCGGAGCAACAGAGGCCCTAAGGTGCGGAGGAGCGTGTTTCCAGCCGGACCGCGTCCCTGGGTGCTCCCAAGTGCTGCGCTTGCGCACTCAGCCCATCGCCGCCGCGACGGCCTTGCGGACCGGGGCTTGCTGCTTTGAACTTGAGCTTGTAGCCTTCGTGACTCCTGGGCCCTGAGATGTGCGGCTGCCGGGTCAGTGCCAGCCGCAGGTTCGTGAGGAGCACGTCAGGATCCCAGGTGTGAGGTGGAGCGAGCCCCGGGAAGGGTCGGACCTGCCTGGATCCCTCCAAGGTGCTTAGGGACCCAGGACAGGGACGCCACGACCTCAGCTCCTTTTCCTTTCCCCCTTCCCCGCGCCTTGACTGTGTCTCGCGGAGAGTGGGGATCGCTGAGAGGAAGGCCCAGTGAGACTGCTTTTCCTTTGCTGTGACGGTTGTATAACATAAGGCATATTTTCCTCGCTGCGGCGAAAGCGATTTACACCCTTGCTTGCCCTTCCTTTCCTGTTGTGGGATTTTGCAGTCTCGGGACTCTGCTACACCCCTAGGTGCTTATTGGTGGTGGACGATTAGGGCAACGGCTAGAAATCAGGATCCTTTCTCCAGTGCATTCCCCCTGGCAGGGGGAGGTGAGGGTTCAGGGCCAAGAGAGTGGGTAGGGGTGTCGGGGAAGAGAAACTAGAGTGAGGGAAACGCTGTAAAAAATGTCCCCAGAGATTATTCCCTAACTGAAAGTTGTCTAAGTTTCTCTCAGGTCTTTCGTTTCTACTTCATTGACTTTTGTGATATCCTTACTTCGTTTTCATGTTGTTAGTGAAGGCTAGAAAACTAACAAGTTTTCAGCCTTGAAGCAACCTTGGAGGTTTTCGAGACCAGTTTTTATAGACTTCTAATGATTATATCTTGCTGTTGTCAGAAGTTTTCAGATCGAACCATTGAGGTTTACTATTTTATTTTTACTTTCCGTTTAACATAGGAGAAATTACACAGTTTGGGTTAAAAAAAAAAAAAAGAATATATATTATTGACCAAAAGAATCCGTTGGGAACACAGAGAATCAGTTGAAGTGGGATTTGGACCTCTATCAAATTAATGCTCATCCAGTATAAGTAGGTAGAGGACTACACTTGGAGCACTGGGGATCCCTGAGCTGTCACTTATAAATAGGAGATGAGATCACTGCTTGCCACCAATAGCACTAACAATAAAGAGCTCCCAGTAAGTGTTTTCCCACGTGGTTTGGAGGCCAGTGACAATAGTATCCATTCTTAGTCCTAGTGGTGGATTATCAACCATAGCCTCTTTGGCACAGGAGCTATAGAGAGTCAATTCCTATTATAATCAGAGATGGTTGTTTGTGTGTGGTTCTAGTGTGGGATATATTTTTTAAGTGTTTCACAGACACTATTAAAGGGCAGGAGAAATATACAATAGGAATTGAGTAGTTCAGCCCCAGGCCAAAATCCTTTGTGTGATCTTTCAGACCCAACCAGATAGTTGCAAGGCTTTCAGATAGTTGCAAGGCTTTGCCTGGCTGTCTTGGGTGGGGAGGTGGGGAGCTGGGGAGCTCCCACACCCCCAACACATACCAGTCTTGTGCCTGGTCAGTGCATTGCAGTTTTCTGGAAGGAGTTGCAGTTAGGGACTCATCCTTTCCTCCCATTAGCCATGCAGGTATTATACTACATTCCTGGCTCAGGTACCTCAATTTCGAGGGCCTTGGCTGAGGCATTTCCCAGGTGCCTCCACCAAGACCTTATTGGGAGGGGACTGCCGTTACCGATGCACTTTTCTCCCTTTTGACCCAGGACCTTTCCACTCCTAGCCCTTCCTTCCTCCCTGGCCTGGACGACCTGTCCATAAAGAGGCAGAAGCCTTTCGTTTGCGCCACCTCAGCAGTAAGATGATGTGTGTGCACTACATCTACCTGACCCTCACCTAGTGTCATTCCATTTAGCCTTTTCCTGCACTGTCACAGTAAGTGAACAAAAGCTTGAATATTTTTTTCAGTTTGGCTCATTGTTTTAATTGACCACATCAACACCTGATTGCTTGACAGGAATTAAACGAAGTACCAAGTTCTTGGCAGTTCACTGGATTCATGACTTAATTTTAATCTTCATAACTGTTGCAGTGTCCATGTGTTTAGGGATATGGAGGTTGTTCACCGGTAGTTTCTCCAACTTGGTGTCATGCAAATGAATATTAATAGCACCAGCAGCTGATTGTTCTTGACACGGATATCTGGGTATTCAAAAAATTAATATAATGGCTTGCAGTCAGATTATTTTGCATAAATATCTGTGGTATATTTCATTTGACCTCTAATTAGATTTTTGATAAATAGTTTGGGCTTATATGGGCCAATTGAACAAAAGCAGAAACTGTTGTTTTTCTTAGTAATCCTGTCTCATCCTTAGGCACTTCAAATAAAGTGATTGATTTGTTGTGGGTTCCTCTGTCTAATGTTGTGTGAAGAAGTATGTCAGGAACAGCCTTCACAAACGTTTTTACCTCTTCCTATGGCAGTTTCACAAAACAGTATTTGTCCTTCCTATATGTCATACAGTCTCATGCAGTCTGATATTTTATACTCTGTTTTATTAAACAAAAATGCTGATCATGATCCACTAAATTGATTTCATCATCCATTAATGGGTAGTGGCATGCAGTTTGAAAAAAACTAATAAAGCAACTAGTAGGAGATATTTGCTCAACAAATAAATTGTGATTTTATTTTTGTCTCTGATTTAGGTGCTGAAGAGAACCACACAGGGGGTGTGTTTGTGATTTTTGTGTTTAAGGTGTCTCCTAGGAGAGGACAGTAAATAGCAAATAGCATATATGTTGGATGTGGGCTAAATCAATGGACAAAAGAACCCTTTGTTTCTGGTAAAATTGTCAACTCTGATCTCAACTAGAAGATAAAAAATTAGAATGAGAGAGGTAGAACAGTGTTTTTTGTTTTCTTTTCTTTTAAATCTCTGACTTCCTTATTCAAGGAGAATGCAGTAGTAGAAGAAGGATAAGAAGAAAATTGGCTCATAAAAGAAGGGAAGATGGGTTGTAAGATGGTTGTGAAAGTACCTTTTTTATGTGTCCTACATAGGTAGGACACATTAGAGAGAAAAGTTTTATCTTTATATTAACTCTGAAAACAAAATTATCCTTTTATTACATTGCCTAAAAAGTGAACCACACAAAACTTTCAAGTTAACCATAGACAGATATATGTAGCCAGTTTGTAGACTTCATTGCTTGTCTTTTAGGAATTGAACAACAAAATGGAAAGGAAAAATAAAAGGAACTATAGATTTAGTTAGTGTGTTTATCTCTTAGTCAGAAACCCTACAACTAATATTAGATAGAGAAGGATAAAGTTTCCAAATTTGATTAGTGTTGAGCTTAAATAATACCTTAACATTTATATCGTTTCAGTTTTCCAATAGGCTCAGAAGCATCAGGAGGCATTTTTTCTCCATTTTACAGATGAGGAATATGTTTTTCCTTCTTCCTGTCACCAAGATTATATGGTGGAAAATCTAGGGCTAGAACCCAGATTTTCTCCCAGTTGTCCATGTTGTCTTTTGGTCCAAAGACGTAATCGAGAATAAATAGTACTATTGATGTGGCTAAGGAATCTAACTTTGATAAATAAAATACTCCATTCTCAAGTCATGTTTAGAGTATGCCATAATTGAATGCAAATACATCATATTTTTAGTATTATATTTTAATTCTTAACACTGTTTACCTTACAAGCCCAAAGTTTTTAAAAAATGATAAGCAACTGTATATTGATGAATCTACTTAAGAGTGAACTAGGAAAAATGGAATTAAAAGGTCTACTTAATGTTAAAAAATTCAGTTGAGTCTCATTTTAATATAGCATCTTAATTAGAAATGTAGCTTCAAATTATATAGATTTTTTAATATTTCTTTTAAAGACTCATTATTTATATGTGTGAAATTATTTTTATGATTCTAAATATTCATCTGAAATGGATATTAACTTTTAAGCACAAGAAAAGTCCAGATCTTTTTCTTATCCTTAACATTTTAGGCAAAGGTCAATTTAAATTATTTATTTTCATATGAATAAACAATTTTTAAGTTAATACATTTTTATTTTTAATTTTTAGACATCTGTGGAGATTAAGAATACTATGGAGTTCATCGGAATATACCACTGAAGAATTCGATGGCTGAAAACAATTTAAAAATGCTAAAGATTGAACAGTGTATAGTAGCCAACAGACTACCAAGAAACAGGCCATATATTTGCAACATTTGCTTCAAGCACTTTGAAACCCCATCAAAGTTAGCCAGGCATTACCTCATTCATACTGGTCAGAAGCCGTTTGAATGCGATGTGTGTCATAAAACCTTCAGGCAACTAGTTCATCTGGAGAGACATCAACTAACTCATAATCTGCCTTTTAAATGCAGCATTTGTCAGCGCCACTTTAAAAATCTGAAGACGTTTGTGAAGCACCAACACCTTCATAATGAAACCTACCAGAATGATGTTAAACAGGTCAGAAGATTGCTGGAGGCCAAGCAAGAAAAACCAGTGTATGGAATGTATCATACTTTTACCACAGAAGAGAAAAGGACGTTACACCCGTGTTCTGTGTCCGATCCCACCTACGGCCCTACAAAGAAAAGAAAGAATATTCACGCATGTACAATCTGCAGCAAGATGTTTCCATCACAATCAAAACTTGATAGGCATGCACTTATTCATACTGGTCAGAGGCCTTTTAAATGTGTCCTGTGCAGTAAATCTTTCCGACAGTCAACTCACTTAAAAATCCACCAACTCACACATTCAGAAGAAAGACCTTTTCAATGTTGTTTCTGTCAAAAAGGATTTAAGATTCAGAGCAAACTTCTAAAGCATAAACAAATCCATACCAGGAATAAGACTTTTCAGGCTCTTTCATTAAAGGTGAAGAGTCCAGAATCATACCCCCTGCCTAATAAATTAAACGCAAAGCAGGATGGTTTTGAAAATGGTGATATAGGTGAATCCGAGGAGAATAATCAACTTGATGTCCACTCTATTTATATCGTTCCTTTTCAATGTCCAGAGTGCGAAGAGTGTTTTGAATCAGAGCAGATTCTCAATGGACACAAGTGTTTTCCTGCCAGAAGTGGCAAAATTCCAAGCAGTTTCAAAAGAAGCCTCAACTATAAAACCATTGTTAAAAAAATCTTGGCCAAGCTGAAACGTGTTGGGAGTAAGAAATTAGATAATTTTCAATCTGCGAAAAAAGTATTTAAAAAAGGTTTCTTAAAAAACTGTGATTTTAGTTCTGGCGAGCAGAGCCCTGAACAAACCCAGAGGACATTTATGGGTTCTCTTGGCAAACATGGAACATACAAGAAAGTTGGCAATAAAAAGAAAGCATTGACTTTGCCATCTTCTTGGCAAAAACACTTCCAGAGCCAAAATGTGGGAAAAAACTTGAAGGGTATCCTTACGACAGAACACTTGTTAACAATGGATAATTCAGTGAATAATAAAGAAATATCTATCAGTGGTTCATCAGGTGAGGAATTCTTTGATAACTGTGAAGTGCTTCAGTGTGGTTTTTCAGTTCCAAATGAAAACATGCCTACTGGACATAAGATGTGTCCTTGTGACAAATGTGAGAAAGTATTTCCTTCCATATCCAAACTACAAAGACACTATTTAATTCATACTGGACAGAGGCCTTTTGCCTGTAATGTTTGTGGGAAGTCTTTTAGACAGTCAGCTCACTTAAAAAGACATAAATTAACTCATACTGAAAAGATTCCTTATAGAAGATCTCTTTGCCAAGTACAGTTTGACAAGTTGAGCAAACTTTTCATTCATCCAGGTGATAATGTTAACTATAATGCTTCCCAACAATGCCAGACTCTGGGTTTTCAAAAATGTGAGGCCCCAGATTTGGGTCAAACATCAGAAATAAAAGTTAAGGCAGAATCAGAGGATTTCATTCTTGGTACCCACTATAGGAACAGGCAGCCCCATCTCTCCAGTGCACTTCTGGAATCAGAGCAGAGCCTTCATAGCCGCTGCCGTAGTTATTCAGGACATACTGAGAAGAATGATGGCCTTCTTTACCCATGCAGTGTGTGTTCTAAAAGTTTTAGATCTCCTTCTAAACTGGAAAGACACTATTTAATTCATGCAGGGCAGAAGCCATTTGAATGCTCAGTTTGTGGCAAAACATTCAGACAGGCTCCTCACTGGAAGAGGCATCAACTTACTCACTTTAAGGAATGACCACAAGAAAAAGTAGTTGTCTTAAATTCAGGTATGTAACTGACAGGCCCACTAACACATTTGCAGTCTCTCTGGTGATCTTGTTCTTAAAGCCTGTATCATTTAAAATATTTTTAACAAAAGGCCTGCATTAGGTTGAATGATTTTATAAGCTGTTGCTTGTCTTGCAATATAGCTAAGATACATAGAAAATTAATATAATGTTTTAGGAACAGCCAGATTTTTAGAGGGAAGAACATGATTTGATGCCAGAAAGTATGCATGTATTTTATTGTAATATATACTTTGGCTGTATTGGAAGTGTTAAAAATCCATGATGCGGTACAAACAATTCAGCCTTGTTCATTTTTTAAAGGAATTATTCCTTGAGACATGCCATCTCCTGTTAGATACAGTTAAAACTGAGAGGCAAAAATTGGTTTTTGGCTGCAGCAAATAGCTCTACAAAATTTCATTTACTTTACGATTCATATGGAAGCACAGTTTTGTTCACTGATGGCTCAAATTCCATTGCATAACTTTTCTTGTAAGTTTAAAAAATATAAAGGCAATAAAATTGAAAATGGATGAGAATATCAGAATTATTTTCACTGGTCTTTTCCAAGCTATTTATTCTTAAGATTCTGTAGTAGCGTCACCTTCTTGTTCACAGGTGATTAGAATCAGCTTTTTGCCCAGCCTGCTGTTGTCTTTCCCAAAACAATTTAAAAGTAGGAGAGAGGCTGGATGCACCTCCACACATTTACATGTTTAATTGTCAGGAATATTGTCCAAGTGCCATAATCTTTTGATGATAGATATGCAGTGTTATATTTTTGAAGGAATAAATGTAATTTGTCTATTTGCTTATCGGGGATTGACAGCAGTTGATTTTTAAATTCACTTTAGTAGAACTTTCTTTTAATGTCTCTTAATTGAGTGGTCCTATGACTTAACTAAATATATTCTGTTAGTTTGATCAAAATGCAATGACTAGGTCTAGTTATAGTTTTTATTCCTCTGTTTTTTGTAAGATTCTGATTCTAAAGAATGTTATTTTGATCCTTAGTAAATTGTTATTTTAATTAGTAAGGTAATTATTCCTGTATAGGAATAAGATGCTAATAGAATTGAGGGTGTCATTTTTCTAAACAGTATTGTCATGATTTAGGAAATACTTCATCTTAAACTATAAAAGGCTTATCACAAAATGCCCTTCATATTTGCCATTTTTTATAAAAATCTTTCACATTTCCTAGCACTAAAAAAGAAAACCTTGATTTTTCTAAGGTGAAAAGAATAGGTGGGAATTTATCCTGGCACACTTAAATACAGTGATAAGCCCTCTATAAGAATGGATAAATGAACAATTTTAAGTTTTGCATCATACTACACGAACTATCTGTGTGTGGTGGTGGGGAGGGGGATCTTCTTCCCTTTTTTACAGGTGAAATTTTGAGAAACTTGGGTGTAATTTACAGAGATGAAACAGCACAGTACAGCTAAAATGCCCAACGATATACAAATATGCAGGAGAATCATGTTTTAAGGAAGTTCTTTTAGGTTTCCTTGAGATTCATTACTCCAGTGCAAGTGAAGTAGTTTATAGAATTTGCTTTAGGCAAAACTTTTCAAAAACACATCTATTACAGTAAGGCAAGTAATATATTATCTAGGAATAAAGGCTCAAGGGATTTTTTTCCCTTTTTATGTCTGAAATTATGTATTTGGGGATTTTCCTAAGCTACTAATATAATTTTATTTTAAGTAAATATCTTATATATTTCTTTCCCACCCAAACAGGGAGAGTCCTTAACAGTGTAGTGCTTGTATGATTATTAGATTTTTTTTGGCCCATGCCTTTTTAAGCTGTTTCATATTGAAAGTGGGAAACTGTACAAATTTTGTCAAAGATGTACTGTAGTGCTATTTGAAGTACCTGTAACAAAACACTTACTTACCTTTATTATCACTGCAAGCTTCTTGTGGAAACTTTCTAGGAGTGAAAGTAAACTGTATACATCCATGATAAGATTAAACTTTAGATATTAAATGATGATTTGCTGCATGCCAGAACTATTAATGTTGTTGAATCAGTTGCATTGGTTTTCTGAAAAGAAAAATAAACATTATAAATATCTTTAAAGAGAATTAGTAGAATTTTTTCTTTGGGTGATTGTAGCAGGTTGTAGCATGATTATTTAATGAAGTAATTTCATTGGCTGGGTTAGTGGAATTAATGTTTCTTGTTTTTTACTGCATTAGGTTCTACAATCTTAGGACAAAATGTCTATGTGTTGAATAAAAGTAGATGGTGGTTAAGATTCTTGAAAAATTCAAATTTCACAATATTTTTAAAATAAAGTTTCAAATTACACAGTTTGGGCTTTTTTTTTTTTAAGGGAAAATGACACAATACTAGATAAAGGTACCAATTATGAAACACTTTCCAGAGCCCACTCTAACCTACCTTGTATACTCAACTTCCTAAGATGGATATTTAGTCTTTTTTGTTCATATTATATTTTTTAAAGATTTTATTTATTTACTTTTAGAGAGGCAGGGAGGGAGGGAGAAAGAGAGGTAGAGGGAGGGAAAAACCCATGTGTGAGAGAAACATCAATCATGTCCCAGCTGGGCATATGCTCCAACTGGGGACTGGCCCATAGCCCAGTCATGTACCCTGGCCAGGACTCGAACCAGCAACCTTTGGCTTTGTGGGACGACACCCAACCCACTGAGCCACACTGGTCAGGGCTCATGTTACATTTCTTTGATAGCTTCTCATCACTCACAAAAGGATGTGTTAACTCCATTGCTTGCCGCATGATCTACCTGTATGCCATTTATCCTCTTTGACCTTCCTCTCCGGAGTTGTACTAAAGAAATGTAGAATTAGTTCCTCCAGTGCACAGTAGTCTTGTTCTTCTTCTTGCCTCCATCTTCTCTACTTACTATTAATTTAAATTTGATTTAGACTCACACTTTTCAAAGACATTTAGTTGAGCCAGATTTTATTGTTTTTCTCCATGATTATGAGAGAATACTAAAGTGTTCAAATCTGACTTGTAGAAAATAGATTTCTTTTCCCATGTTATGTAAGATAACCAATTAGAATTACAGACTTTTTAGGAACACTCTTAAGTCTGGACATCTCACAAGAATTCTTTGTTAGAAATAACATTTGGAAGGGTCTGTTTTATGATGCAGAATACTTGCTTTTTAGAAGCTTCAGGGAAAGGGAACATTTAATTCCTAGCTCGCTGAGATTTCTCTGATTGGCACTTTGAAGGGCTTAGAATTTCAGAGCTAACTGCAGGAATTCTATTAGTATTAAGAGAAAAAATAAAACTTAAAAGTGGTACAGTGGTACAATTAAATGGAATATGGAATGTGTAGTATTTTGTATCTACATTAGCAAACCTCTATGCATTCTCGGACATTTGAGCTCAAATACCTTCCTCTGGCAGCCTTTCTGATACACTCAGCACTCCATCCTCTGCACTCCCACTGCTTTTTGTTCATAATGCTATTGTCACTGCTGATCAGTGGTTTTCAAACTTTGGAATGCACTGGAATCATCTAGAGGTTTAGTTAAAGACACATTGCTAGCTGCATGCTCAGAGTTTTTGATTCAGTGTCAGGCCGGGCTTGAGAATTTGCATTTATACAGGTTAGCTGTTACCGCTGCATTGAGACTGCACTTTGAAAACCCTGAGCTAAACTGTGTGCTCCTAGAATGCAAGGGAATGCATCTTTTATGTTTTATATACACAGTTTAAAACCCTTTCTGTACATCTTGTTTGTACATCTTGATATCTTCAAATATATACTGAATGTACAGATGAAGAAACGAATGGAGCCATTCTTACAAACTCTTCACATTCTCCTTAAATCTATAACTTCATTTAGAGGTTTTCATTCATTCTTGGAATGAGCTTGCTTTCTAACCTGTTGAGATCAAATCCAACCCAATATGTACTCTCAAAACTTTCCCCTTCCTCACTCCATAATGTCTTTTTACCTCTACACCTTCCTTTTCTCACCGTATATCCTGGAATAATAATTTTCCTTCACTTTCTGAAGCTAGGTTTCCCTTACTCTCTTTTGGTACAAGGAACATTTTCAGTAGGCCCTTTGTTGTTTTTTTGTTTGTTTTGGGTTGGTTTTCTTTTGTTTGTTTTGTTGTTGTTATTGTTTTGTATGCTTAGGTTTCCCCTCTTCACCCCTCTGCCTAGGAAAGAAACAATGTATCCTATTCACTTGTGATGATTTTGGCTGTAACTGACAGAACAGCAGACTCAAACTGCTCTAGCAATAGGCATCTTCATTGGCTTACAGAACTTGAATTCCAGGGCCTAAACAAGCTCTGGGTTGTTAAATAATACAGTTGAGTTGACTCTGGTTCCTTTCATCTGCTCTGCCTTTCACAATGACAAAGGGTATTTCCCTTATGGTTTTTGTATGCTTTGTTCCCAATCAGGACCGTATACTTCCTTCATGAGGGTAGGGTGGGACAGCTTGCAAAAGAGATCCAGGAACTCTCACGAGAGTAAAGAACAACTTGCCCAGAAGCCTGCAGTAAACACTACCTCTCAGCTGCCAGAACTGCTTCACAGGCACACTCCTGAACCAACCACTGATGAGAGAGAGAGAACTACCTGGAGCTGGAGTGGAGGCTCAGCTTCTTTTCTTTGGGTACATGATTACCTGAAGACAATATGGACACTGGTCGAATCTGAGGTGGTGTTTGGAAAGAAGGGAGGATTTGATAGTCAATGATTTCCACTGCATCTAGCTTAAAAAGAGATAGCGATTGGGACAAACAGCCTGGTATTCTGGTAATTGTTTTATTTTGTTCTCTGCCTTTTGTAGACAAAGTTGTTGAAAATTCATTTTGCACCTTCTTGCTCATTGCCTCTTCACTCCCTAACTTCTTAGCCCTTTCTCCCCTAGAGATTTCCCTCACCACCTCTTGGGAGCTGCTCTGTGGATGATCATTGTTGTAGGCATTGTTAGTTGCAACCACAACATCGCTCCTTCACTGTGTAGCAGCAGAGTAGTCTGGTTAGGACGAACCTTAATTGCAGCTTCAGCAATAGGTCATTATCACCTAAGACTATCAAAATGTCCATATTTCCCTTTTCGTCATGACTATTCCGAAATGGGTAACCAAAGTCTAAGCCAGTCAACACCCAGCATTACCTCGGCTACAGTAATTAGCCCAGGAGTGAACACTGACCCAAGTTGATGTATCAGAGTGAAACCTCATACTTACTTCAGTGGTTAAAGAAAGAGGAGTGCAGAAAAGCTTTCTCTAATTTGACAGATGCAATCTGGTGAAGCAGTCAAACACAGAGCATGGGGTAGGAGGGACAGGGTCAGCAGAGCCAAAAGAATCATTGAAAAGTGGAGCTGGAAACCAATCAAAATGCCTGAAGCCTAACCTGTCTCGACCAGGGGTGTCCAACCTTTTGCATCTCTGGACCACACTGGAAGAAGAAGAGTTGTCTTGGGCCACACATTAAATACATTGCAACATATAATCACACAAAAAAATCTCATAATGTTTTAAGTAAATTACAATTTTGTGTGGGCCACATTCACAGCCATCCTGGGCTGCATGCGGCCCTTGGGCCCCAGGTTAGACACCCCCAGTTCATTTATTTTAAAGCCAAATTTGAATTACATTTTTTTTCTCACAACAAAAAGTCCCAACTAGTAATGGTCACCAATGGTCTCCTAATTGCCAAACTTATGGAGTTTTTGAAGTTGTCCTTTTAGCTTTCTTTCAAGCATTTCACACTATTGAAAATTGCGGATTTTGAAACTCTTTTTTCTTGATTACATGCTTCCTTTGCTTTCTCCCTTCTTTATTTACAAAACAGATTATAGAAGTCTTATAAAAATAAAAGAAAAATGATAAAATATACATTGTATAGTTTTAAAATGTTCAAACCCATCAGTCAAAACCTTGGCTAGGAGAAATGATAGGAAAATAATATAGGAGGGAGGGTGAGAAAGAGAAAGACACTATGATACTGCATTTTGTCATAGGTATTACAAATTAGAACCTCTTACATAGATCACCAGAAAGCTACATATGACCTGAAGCTTATTTGCTTAATATCCTCTTGGCCACAAAATTATAAGATAAATTATGAATTTAATAAATATTTAAATTGGTAAAAAAGAAAGAAAAAGAAAAGGAAAAACCCAGCTCATCACCACCTGGATTGCTTCCTGCTACCTCAAGCTGTTCCTCTGTAGAGAATAGAATCACCTCCTTTTAAAACCTGCTCTACCCTCTGTCTCCTCTATCGTGCTTTATGGTCCCACTATTCTTTAATTACTTAGAATGAAATTCTCTTTGTTCTATCTTTCCAGGGTTTTCCATGTTTATTCCTTCCTCTTCCTTTTTATTGCCAGAACCCAAATTTAGGCCTTTTGTGCTTTTGTCTTAGATTTGCAACAGCCTCCCAACTGGTATTCCCATCCTGGGTTACCCACTCTAACCCATCTAATATACTACCGAAAAGGCATCTTCCAAAAGTAGACCTCCGATCAATGGTTTTCCATTGCCTTCCACAGTAAACACAGTCTCCTATCCCTAGCTTTCCAGGCCTTTGACATGTTAAGCTTTATCGATTATTCCTAACCTAATATCCCCAGAGCATGGCCTGCTTTCTTTATCTGTGCTGTGACTATTCTAGAAATATTGTCCCTGCTGTTTTTCCCTATCAAAATGTTATCTACTTCAAAACTCATCACAAAAGCTATCCCTAAAATCTTATATTACCTCTCCCTTGTATTACAGACTATATTTGTAAATAAAATGTCAATAGATTTTATTATATATTCAAAATCTGTTGCATCTAAAATGGTGACCATGTGACTTCTGGCCAAGATGGAGGCATAGGTAGACACGCTGCGCCTCCTCACACAACCAAAAGAAGGACAACAATTTAAAAACAAAAAACAACCAGAACTGACAGAAAATTGAACTGTATGGAAGTCCGACAACCAAGGAGATAAAGAAGAAACATTCATCCAGACCAGTAGGAGGGGTGGACACTGGCCCAGTAGGAGGGGCGGAGACTGGCAGCCAGGTGGAGAGGACACAAGGCCACGGCTGGCAACCCAGCAAGGTGGCAGATTGTGGAGTGGGGTGGGCAAAGCTGCAGCTGGCTGGTGAGGCAGCAGCTGCTGGACCTGGTGACAGACCGCGCAACCCAGAGTTCCAGCTCAGGGAAATAAAGCCTCAAACCACTGATTGAAAACACCCTTGGGGGTTGAGGCGCCAGCAGGAAAAACTCCCAGCCTCACAGGAGAGTTCGTTGCAGAGACCCACAGGGTCCCAGAACATACACAAACCCATTCACTCAGGAATCAGCACCAGAGGCCCAATTTGATTGTGTGTAGTGGGGGAAGTGACTGAAAACTGGCAGAGAGTGGAGCAAGCGCCATTGTTCCCTCTCGTCCCCTCCCCCACATACAGCGTCACAGCAAAGTGACCAGCGTTCCCCCACCCTAGTGAATATCTAAGGCTCCGCCCCTTTATGTAACCCGCGCGCCAAGACAAAAAAAGAAAATGGCTCAAATGAAAGAACAGATCAAAGCTCCAGAAAAAATACAACAACAAAAACATAAGCGACAAAGAGATAGCCAACCTATCAGATGCACAGTTCAAAACACTGGTAATTAGGATGCTCACAGAATTGGTCGAATTTGGTTGCAAATTAGATGAAAAAATGAAGGCTGTGCTAAGTGAAACAAAGGAAAATGTACAGGGAATCAATAGCAATGGGAAGGAAACTGGGACTCAAATCAATGGTGTGGACCAGAAGGAAGAAAGAAACATCCCACTAGAAAAGAATGAAGAAACAAGGACTCAAAAAAAAAAATAAGGAGAGGCTTAGGAACCTCCAGGACATCTTGAAACGTTCCAACATCTGAAGTATAGGGGTGCCAGAAGGAGAAGAGGAAGAACAAAAAATTGAAAACTGATTTGAACAAATAATGAAGGAGCACTTCCCTCATCTGGCAAAGGAAATAGACTTCCAGGAAGTCCAGGAAGCTCCGAGAGTCCCAAAGAAGCTGGACCCAAGGAGGAACACACCAAGGCACATCATCATTACATTACTCAGGATTAAGCAGAAGGAGAGAATCTCAGAAGCAGCAAGAGAAAAGGACACAGTTACCTACAAAGGAGTGCCCATAAGACTGTCAGCTGATTTCTCAAAAGAGACCTTACAGGCAAGAAGGGGCTGGCAAGAAGTATTCCAAGTCATGAAAGGCAAGGACCTACATCCAAGATTACTGTATCCAGCAAAGCTATCATTTAGAATGGAAGGGAAGATAAAGTGCTTCTCAGATAAGGTCAAGTTAAAGGAGTTCATCATCACCAAGCCCTTATTATATGAAATGTTAAAGGTAGTTACCTAAGAAAAAGAAGATAAAAAATATGAACAGTAAAAACGACAGCAAACTCACAGTTATTAACGACCACAT
This sequence comes from Desmodus rotundus, assembly GCF_022682495.2. NCBI lineage: Eukaryota > Metazoa > Chordata > Mammalia > Chiroptera > Phyllostomidae > Desmodus > Desmodus rotundus. The sequence goes on along the minus strand of NC_071393.1, from coordinate 69,119,154 downwards.
CTAAAACAAAAACACAAGAGCAAACTAGGCAAACAACTAGAACAGGAACAGAACCACAGAAATGAAGATCACATGGAGGGTTATCAACAGGGGAGTGGGAGGGGGAGAGGGGGGAAAGGTACAGAGAATAAGTAGCATAAATGGTAGGTAGAAAATAGACAGGGGGAGGGTAAGAATAGTGTAGGAAATGTAGACGCTAAAGAACTTACATGTGTGACCCATGGACATGAACTATAGGGGGGAATGTGGGAGGGAGCAGGTGGGCAGGATAGAGTGGAGTGAAGGGGGGAAATGGGACAACTGTAGTAGCATAATCAATAAATATATTTTAAAAATCTGTAGAAAGTAAACTAATCTATACAATTACAGTAATAGAGCAGATAAGTGATTGCCCGAGAATGCGTGGATAGGAGTAACGAGAGGGATGGATTGCAAAAGGGCACGAGAAAACGTTTAGGGGCATTAGATATGCTTATTATCATTATTTTGGTGATGTTTTCACAGATGAAAATGGATCAAATTTTACTCTAAATATGTGCAGTTCATTGTACATATACCCACTTAAATACCCATGAATCTGTTAAAAACAGTTAAAACCAAGCTCCGCATTCCCGGTCTGTTTTTTACACTACCGGCTTTTTTTTAGGGTTGCAATACCTTTATGTCCCCCACGCCCGCCCCGGTCCGCCCCGCCACTGCATCTAGAAAAACCCTCACCTAACACCCTCTTCTGGACTCCGCAGAGACTCCGTCAGGCCTGTTGGGTGTTTTCTCCGAGTCTCCCGCTAGAGGGAGCATGCTGCGGAGGCGGACACCCTTGCCTCTCTAGCCCAGCCCCACGCTTCACAGGCTTCCGCCTTATTCCACACCGCTTCCGGGGGATGTACGCCTGCTGTGTGCGTTCGTTGCAAGGCTGGGAAGGCGGAGGAGATCTGGGCTGGAGGGTTCTTGCTTTGTGGGGTTAGGCGGCCGCAACTGCCTCTTTGGGGAATTGTATCTCATTCACCGTTGCTCGAAGAGACGCTTTCTTTAACCCTGGAGCAGAGGGAGAGTGCTGCCATGGCGGCTCCTCAGCCAAAGAAAATCGTGGCCCCCACGGTGTCCCAGATCAACGCGGAGTTCGTGACCCAGGTGCGATTGGGCGAGTCTGGTGTGTGTGAGGGCTGAGGAGGTGCCAGGTGCTGTCTTGGGGAGAGGGGCCTTCCTGACCTGAGGAGTTCACGTTCCGGGGAAGGCAGACCTAAAGAGAAAGCTAGTCTGCGAGCTTGCTGTATTAGAGTCTGCCGCGGGAGAGGGGGCTTCACCCCAGTCTACCTTAGACTGGCAAGAATGTTTCGTAGCAGAAGTGATGCTAAACTGATGGTTGAGAAAGGAATAGGCTTTTTTTCTGAGTCGTAGGTAACGTAGGTTTCTGAGTGGAGTGATGAGAACTTGGCGCATCTGTGAAGAGAGCAATCCCGTAGTTCGAGAGCCTTTATTTAGAACCTGTTTACTGTATTGCATTGTGAACCGCGCGGTTGGCTTTGAATAAGGGAAACACAATTTTGTAGACCTAGGCAACATTCCTAATTCTTATTTGTTGCTTTGGGTATTGGGTGAGATTGCAAGTAGCGCAGTGCAGAAGTTCGTTAACCCACCTGCTTCCTAGTCCCTGCCTTAGGATTGGCCAGGGCAGAAGCCTTGGAATCATTTTGACTCTTCCCTTTCCTTTAACTCCCACATAACTACTGCATTCTTAACAATCTCTTAAATCTGTCTGCTTCGTCACACCTCTCTACTCCAAGCCAGGTTGCCCTTGACTGCTGCCTGTACTTACAATCCTAACTTGTCTTCTTTCCTCTTGCTGTCCTCCAGCCCATTCTTCATATTGCTGTCAGAGTGATTTGGCACAAATGCAATTCAGTGCCGCTAGGGTAATGATCCGAATCCTCCAGAGTGTTGTGTGATCCAGCCTGGGTTTATATGCACTTTCCTCTCCCTGTCCAACTCTGTGCTTAGCCACACTGAACAGCATTTATTTGAATGTACCTTGCTATCTTTAACTTCCTGGCCTTTCAACATTGTTACCTTTGCTTGAAATCCTCATCTCCACCCCCTCCATTACTTGGATTCACTATTTTCTTCTTCATTACTTTGGAGAGGCTCTTTCTGACAATTTAGATTAGATTAGATCTTCCATTTTGCATTTTTGTGCTGAAAGTCATTTATTAGTTTCCTTTTCTCTTGGAGCTTGTATTTCAGAGGGATGAGCCAGACAAACAAACAGTATACTTTTAGAGAGTGATAAAGCAGCCAGTTTGGGGAAGAGCAGAAAAAAATCCAGGGAATAGCAAGTGCAAATGGTCTTCCCATGTGAAGGCCCAGAAAGCCAGGATAGCAAAGATAAGAAGAGAGAGGGAGAGTGGTGTGAGACGAAGGCACAGAGCAAGTGCGTGGGGGCCAGAGTCACATACAGTTTTGGAGGCTGAGGTTTGAAGTTTGGATTTTATTCTAAATACAGTAGCTTTTAATTGCAATCTAGTAGAAAAATATTTTAGGAAGATGAGAAAGATCACTGTGGCTAATGTGCTGAAATTGACTGAGGGTAGGAGAACAAAAGTAGTAGAGGGTTCCATTTAGTCCAGGTAAGAGCTGATGGCCTGCATGGTAAAGACTGAAGCTGACTGATACACTGTGAAACTAGAGGCTGTAGGCTTTGATGATGAGTGCCTGGAGGGATGGAGGGAGAGACACACTGAACATAGTTTGAACGATTGGGTGAATAATTTGGTCATTTACTGTGATAGGGAAGACTGGAAAAAGGGAAGGTTTAGAAGGAATGTCAGAATTTCTATTTTGTCCATCTTAAGTACAAGGTGCCTGTAGACATTCAATTGAAAATGTTGAGAAGGCTGTTGAATAAGCTGGCAAGATCTGGGTTTGAATATAAATTTGGAAGTTAACCACCGAAGATGGTATTGAAAACTGTAGGACTGACTGGGATGTCCTTGAGAATGTTGTTTGTAAACATGAAATATTTCTTGTATTTTGCTTCAGTTGTCAGAGCTGAGACTAGAGACGGTGTCTTTTATTCCCCTTGTAGTGCCAGCACCCAGCATTGTGTTAGGACACATTGTGTGATGCATAAGTATTTTGCTGAAAGAATGAGTGAATTAATGAATAAACGTACTGGGACGTTGGGTGTAGTGGAAGGAATGAACATTCTCAGCAATCTTTGGCCATGATAGAAACATTAATGCTTAATACTTGACAGATAACTGTCTTGGGCTCCTTAGGCTGCAAAGGTGAATCAGATGTGGTCCTTGTCTTCAGGGAGTGTACAGTTTGTGAACGGAGACTTTAAGAGACTTAAAGAACTCCTTGCAGTTCAGTGTGATACATGCCAGAATAGTGATGTGAGGGAAGTGCTTTGAGAACAAAGTTTAAAATGATTACATTTGTCTAAGGAAAGAATTTCCAGAAAGAATTTTCTTATTGAGAAAGTGCTATTTGAGATGGACTTTGAAACATAAATAGGAAGGTAGGGAAATGGGTTTTCTGGGTAGAGAGGACATCAGGTGGTCCTCTTCCTTCTCCACCTCTTCCTTCTCCTCTCCCCCTCCCTCAGACACACCTGACCAGAGAAGGTGCTTTTTAAGTATTACTGAATGAATGAAATGTAGGTGTAAAATCTTAGTTTTTAGAAGATTAGATGTCTGAACTTTGACCTCATTTCTTATGCTACTGTGGTTTCCTTTTTGTCTTTCAGTCAGATTTGTTTTGAACAATTCGTGCTGTCTGTGCCGCACCGTGTGGAGAATGGAAAGAGTTTCTACCTTACCTGAGACTAGAGTGTGGAGGAGGGCAGTGTGTTCCTGGAGGGAGAGGTCTGAAAAGTTGCAGGCTGGACCCCAAGAGAAAGGAGAAACTCAGAAAAGAAGAGACATGATAGATGCTTAATAAATGTTTGCTAGATCTTTAAAGAAGTAGAGATGTACAGTAAGCAGTGTGGATCAGAAGATAGGATTTGCATATTTATTTGGAGGTCCCTAAATCCAAGGAAACAGATCCGATTCAGTTCTCTTAATGGTATGATGTCCATAGGGAGCAGAATGAGGAAGTGAGGATACCACAGAATAATTGGGGGTGAAGTATTTTCTTTTGGGTTGTAGGGTGATTGATAATTTGGGCAAGTGTCATATGAGTGGGCCGTTACTGTAATGTTCTTTAGACTTCCTCAGGGCCAGTGTCCTCACAGCTGGCGAGGCTCTTCACAAGTGTCGACTGCAGTATGTACGCAGCTGCAGTAGCAGAGGAGACATTAAGTGGGCAGGAAAGACAGATTAGCAATCAAATGATTAAATAGGAAGAATCAATAGATCGCCGTCAGGTGGGGTAGAAAGGCTCATAGAAGAGGTAACATTTCAGATTTTACTTCATTCGTCCATTCGTCAGCTATTATTTGAGAGCCTCCAATATAACAGACACTTCAAATTAACCTTTTTTATACCTACCAACTCTTATTCTCTGTAATAATGCACTGAGAGACTACAGTTTTTTAAGGCTTTGTTCAGGTGTGTATGAGTGTGTACTGCTCACTTAAAGATTTATTTTACAAATTAACATTCCCAAAGATTTTGATTCTGGTTTTTAGTACTGGTTCAACTGTTAACTAATTATAATCTTGGGCAGCTCTCCTATCTTTCCCGACCTGGCTTTCCTTGTCTTTCTCCTTAAAGGTATTTGGCTGTGGTCATAAACTTTGCTCTGTTGTTTCGCTGTGTTGGTTAGAAAGTACGTTAGGTTTTGTACAGTCACAATGGCAGGTTGCAGAGCAGGGCATTAGTGGCAGCTAGTGGGTTGTGGCAAAGGCTGCCAACTGAAGTGCACGCCCGTACGGTTTTCTGCGAAGGCAGAATTGCTCTGCTCCCCCAGCGCCAGTAGTGCCCTGTTAAGAAACAGCTTGTCACTGAGTAATCTCAGTCCTTTAGCTCTACCGTGGCACGACTCTGTTACTTACTGTTTACATACTTTACTTTTGCAGTTAGCATGTAAATACTGGGCTCCCCATATCAAGAAAAAATCACCTTTTGATATAAAGGTAAGTAATTTTGCTTCGCAACATTCTTTTTAAATAGGTATGCTCTTTGTATCTCTTTTTAAGAGCTAATTCAACCAAAACTTTCAGAATTTTTTAAAAAGTTAAAACTACAGTTTTCTAATTATCAAACTAATAAATATTCATGTTAGAAAATTTGGAAAAAATGGAAGGTAGACATAAAGAAAAATACTCAGGGATAACCTCTACTATCATACTGTTGAATTTCCTTTAAGCTTTTTAAATGTGTGTGGATTTTCCTGTGTAAGATTATTTTTAATTTATTATTATTATAAAAGACAATGTAATGAAAATCTTGGTAAATATAGAGAAATTTTTGTACAATTTTTGACAGTTTCTTTAGAACGGAATCTGTTGTTTTCTTTTTAATATTTAGGTTGATGAACTGCGATAGAAATCTTCAGTAATGACTGAAGAAGTAGGAGTTGTTTAATGGAGGGGATTATATGACTAAGGGTCAGCAGTAGTCAATAGAGGAATGGATTTATGGTGCAGTTGATGCAATTTCGAATGAATGAAAGGAAGGAATTCTTACATGTAGAATTAATTCTCATTGAAATAAGCTCCTAAAGAGAGGTCTGTAAATGAAGTGGAGCTGAACATACTGCACGCCATTTCACAAGCAATCAACACCTGCTTTAAGCTTTGCCATTATAAAGTGAATGGTGGTGTTTAGGGAACCCTTAGTCAGATTGACTTACCCCAAAATTTCTTACCTTGAGCTTAAATGTTTTATTTATAAATATATTTTGTTTTGCTAGCAATTCCATTTTATTCACCAGGAGGATATTAATAAACATGGCATACATAATCTTAATTATTAGCAGGGTTGTTTCTCTCATTATATGTTGTTTGTATACCTGTTATGCTTGTATGTCTTGGGTTTGGGGGTTCCTAGGAACATTTGTCATTAATAACAAAAAATATCTTGATGACACTGCTAGATTGAATTGAACCTAATTATATTAAGGTTTTTAGAAATTAAATTTGTGTCCAGATTGTTTTAGTTAACACAATAATTCTAGATGAACCTATACAAATATTTCATAAATTGAACAAGACTTGTTTGCCTAATGGTTGTCCTCTACTACTCACATTTATTTAACAAATATACTTTGAGTAGTTAAAAGACATTATAGTTACCATGAAATAAAATTGTATCTTACTATGTTAAAACACTTCATAATTTTATAGTAGCATTTTGGTTTTTTTCTATTATCACTAGTACTATTACTTCTGCTGATACCTACTAAAGGCTCACCACATGCCAGGACTTATACTAAATTTTTACATCTGTTGTCTTATTTATATAAATCCCACGGGGTACTTTGTTTTATTAAATCCTTTTTCTAGATTGGGAACCAGGCTTCCAACGCCAAAGCCTAAATTCTTAAGTATTGGTTAGGCCAAAAAGTTCATTTGGGTTTTTTTTTTCCTTAAGATGGGTCTAGTAGGGCTTAGTTACCTTTAACTTCATTTGAAACAATTTTGTAAGATTGTATTGTGACAGCTGTCATATCAGCATGCAGTTAAAAAAAAAAACAACATAAAAAAATCAGTGAATTTTTGTGTAGCCATTTCAATATTGAAGATGGAAGAAAATAAGTGACATTTCCAGCATATTATGATTTATTATTTCAAGAAAGGTAAAAACATAACTGAAACAAACAAAAAAAGATTTGTGCAGTGTATGGAGAAGGTGCTGTGACTGATCAAACGTGTCAAAAGTGGTTTGTGAAGTTTCACACTGGAGAGTCTCCCTGGACAATGCTCCACAGTCAGGTAGAGCAGTTGAAGTTGATAGCGATCAAATGGAGATACTAATTGAGAACAGTCAGCATTATACCGCATGGGAAATAGTCAACATACTCAAAATAAACAAATCAATAAAGTGACTGGTGAAAATGAAAAATGTGTCTTGTTTTACAGAAAAATCTAAACGAACTTTTTTGCCAACTCATTAATTATACCATCCTGCCCACACTAACCTAAGTAAATGGAAATTCTGAGGCTCTCTCATATATATTTGGAAAACTGTGTAACAAATTAGCATTTGCTTCTATTATATCTTTATACTTTTAATTTACTTCCTTTCTGGCTTTTGAAAGCACATTATTATGACTCTTAGATGAAGTGTGATAATATTTAAAATTAAGTTTAAGTTTTTTTAAATAACCTGATCTTACGAACTTTTATTTTCCCTAGAAATAATGCAAACACTTCATTTTTAAATTAAGTTCATTGGGGTCACATTCATTAATAAAATTATATAAGTTTCAAATGTACAGTTCTACAATACATGATCTGTATATTGCTCTGTGTTCCACACCCAAAGTCTAGTCTCCTTCCTTCACCATGTACTCAACCCCTTTTACCCTCTGTATCCTCCCCCTGCTCCCCTTCCCCTCTGGTAACCATCATACTGTTGTCTGTATCTATGGATTTTTTTGTTTGTTGGTTGGTTTCTGTTTGATATCCCACAGGTAAATGAAATCATATGGTTCTTGTCCTTTTCTATCTGACTTATTTAGCTTAGCATGATACTCTTAAATTAATCCATATTGTCACAAATGGAAGTATTTCATCTTATCACTAAATAGTATTTCATTTTATGTTTGTACCACATTTTTAAAAATCCGGTCATCCATCAAAGGACACTTAGGTTTGAACACATCATTTTAATGATTGTTTTAGGACTCTTATGTAGATATATTTTCTTATTTATGTTTTCCTGCTATTTTGTTTTCTTTATTTCATATAATAATGGGAATGTAATGGGATTATAGAAAATCTCAAGTACTATTTCAGTGGTAGTAATATTTAATAGCTTTCTTAAACCAAATTATTTTGTGTAATCTCAGTAACTGAAAACTATTTAGGGTCTGAAAAGAGTTGTTTGAGATTGTTAACATTTTTGTATTTTTAATATCAGGTCATTGAAGATATATATGAGAAAGAAATTGTCAAATCAAGGTAGGAATGAGCTTAATTTTTATATATAGGGATTAGATTGTACTAACTTGGATCTTATCACAACTTCTTAACTAAATGTGATCATAACTTAGAATTTTTTTTTTTCTGGTTTGGTCATCAGGAAAATGGTGACTAGAAAAAATTTAAGCTAGCTGCTGAAGAGCCATAATGGTTTATTTTATTTTTGAAGGAATGTGACAGAGAGTAAATATGGAAATTTTAAAATTTCAATGCAGTTAATTTTTAAACCATTTGATTAATCTTTTAAAAAAATTTAAAAGGTAAAACATACATAATAACTAAATAAAAAATTAATAAGTACATTTATACATAATGTATAAAATATATAATGAAAAATAAAAATTACTTTGTGCAATATAGAGAATGAGGTAAGTTTCAATAAAACTTCTTTCCCATCCTTAGCCTTCAGTTTGTTTATTTGTGTGTGGTATGTGTGTGTGTATTCCAGTCCACTGCCGCTCCAGATTTTGTTAAACAAGAAAGAGTTCATAGTCTGTATACCATTTGGCATCATTGCCAAATACAAACAGACCGAAAAAACCCCCAATGTGTCTTGGGTATATTTCTGTATCTGCACCTATAGACATGTATACCCAGTAATTATTTTAAAAGGATAACTGACTAAAAATGAAATAGGATGACTTATATTGTGAATGTCATAGAACTTATAAAATCTAAGATTTGATATTTATTATGTGTTTGAGTCTTATGAGGTAAATTTTGCTAAATATTGTAAAGGCAAAACCATGGCAATGTCAGAATAAGAGGCTAGTCGTTTCATTGTAACCATTGTTTGGCAAGCCTGTGGGAGAAGTAGGCAGGGTCAGAGACCATGTTACATAATTCTTTCTTTTTTTTTAACTTGAAGAATTAGGGGAAGCCAGTGAAGAGGTGTAAGCACAATGGTAATATATTTAGAAGATAATTTGGAGGGGGCAAGAGGCAGGAAGTTAATTAGGTGAGTATTATAGTAGTTAGGTTCAAGATAATGATGGCTTGGATGAGTGTAGAAAGTTGGGATGGAGAAGAGTTGCCAGTTTGAAAGAGAAGTGAAGAGATGGTTTGGTTGGTGGTTGGATGTGGTGGGTGAGGAAAATGGAGGGATCAGTGATGACTCCAGAGTTTTAGGCTTAGGTTGCTAGGTGATTATTGGTGCCATTACCAACTTCTGTTATTATTGTTGGGATGGGATTGGTTGTAGATCATTACAACCAATGTAGATCATTGGTTGTAGTTCACTTTTGGAAATGTTGAATTTTTGCTATTAACAAGCCATGCAGATTGAGATGTATAATGGGTATCTAAGTGTAGAGCACAGAAGAGATGACTGGGTTGAGCCTGCTTTGTACCAACCTCCTTTACTTCTTTTTTTTTTTTTTTTTGCTTGCTGGGGGTAAATACACGTTAACTTTATTTTTTTTTCCAGTAAAACTGCATTTTTTAAAATTGTTGTTCAAGTACAGTTGTCTCCATTTTCCCCCTACCACTCACCCCCCACCCCCCCGTTGTACCCATCCCACCCTCAATTCTTTGGCTTTGTCCATGTGTCCTTTATACATGTTGCTTGATGACCCTTCCCCTCCCCACCCACCCACCCCCTTATCCACTCCCCACACTCTTCTGGTTACTGTCAGTTTGTTCTTTGTTTCAGCGTCTCTGGTTATATTTTGCTTGCTGGTTTGTCTTGTTGTTTAGGTTCCACTTATAGGTGAGATCATGTGGTATTTGTCTTTTACCACCTGGCTTATTTCACTTAGCATAATGTTCTCCAGGTCCATCCATGGTGTCTCGAAGGATAGGAGCTCCTTCTTTCTCTCTGCTGCATGGAATTCCATTGTGTAAATGTACCATTGTTTTTTGATCCACTCATTTACTGATGGGCACTTAGGTTGCTTCCAACACTTGGCTGTTGTAAATTGTGCTGCTATGAACATTGGGGTGCATAGGTTCTTTTGGATAGGTGTTTCAGGATTCTTAGGGTATATTTCTAGCAGTGGAATTGCCAGGTCAAAAAGCAGTTCCATTTTTAGTTTTCTGAGGAAATTCCATACTGTTTTCCACAGAGGCTGCACTAGTCTGCATTCCCACCAACAGTTTACTACGGGTACACATGCCAGCACTGGTTGTTTTGTTGATTTCCTTATGAGGGCCATTCTGACTGGTGTGAAGTGGTATCTCATTGTGGTTTTAATTTGCATCTCTCTGATGTCTAGTGATGCTGAGCATCCTTTCATATGTCTCTGGGCCCTCTGTACGTCTTCCTTGGAGAAGTGTCTGTTCAGGTCCTTTGCCCATTTTTTAATTGGATTGTTTGTCTTCCTGGAGTGGAGTCATGTGAGTTCTTTATATATTTTGGAGATCAAACCCTTGTCCCAAGTATCATTGGCAAATATATTGTCCCATACAGTTGATTTCCTTTTCATTTTGCTGATGTTTTCTTTAGCTGTGCAGAAACTTTTTATTTTGATGAAGTTCCATTTATTTATTCTTTCCTGTTATGTCCCTTGCTCTAGGGAACAAATCGGTGAAAATACTGCTGTGTGGAATATCTGAGATTGTTCTCCTCTAGGACTTTTATGGCATTGTGACTTATGTTTAAGTCTTTTATCCATCTTGAGTTTACTTTTGTGTATGGTGTAAGTTGGTCAAGTTTCATTTTTTTGCATGTAGCTGTCCTGATATCCCAACACCATTTGTGGAAGAGGCTATTTTTACTCCATTTCATGCTTCTGCCCCCTTTGTCAAATATTAATTGACCATAGAGACTAGGGTTTATTTCTGGCTCTCTCTTCTGTTCCATTGATCTATGTGTCTGTTCTGATGCCAATACCAGACTGTTTTGATTATCATGGCTTGTAATACAGTTTTATGTCAGGTATTGTGAGACCTTCTACTTTGTTGTTCCTTCTCAAAATTCCTGTGGCTATTCAGTGTCATTTATGGTTCTATATAGATTTTTGAAATGTTTGTTCTATGTCTGTGTACTATGGTATTGGTATTTTAATAGGAATTGTGTTGACTCTAAATTGCTTTGGGTAGTATGGACTTTTGATGATGTTAATTCTTCCAATCCGTGAGCATGGTACATGCTTCCATTTGTTTGTGTCTTCCTTAATTTCTTCAGTGTTGTGTAGTTTTCTGAGTACAGGTCTTTTACCTCCTTGGTTAGGTTTATTCCTAGGTACTTTATCTTTATTGTTGCTATAGCAAATGGAACTTTTTTCCTGATTTCTGTTTCTGATATTTCATTGTTGGCATACAAAAATGCCTTTGATTTGTGAATATTGACTTTATATCCTGCTACTTTGCCAGATTCGCTTATTAGGTCGAGTAGTTTTTTGGTGGAGTCTGTTGGATTTTCTATGTACACTATCATGTCATATGCAAACAGTGACAATTTTCCTTCTTCCCTTCCGATTTAGATGCTTTTTATTTCTTTTCCTTGTCTGTTCACTGTGGCTAGGGCTTCCAGTACTCCAGTCTCCTTTTCAATGCTAAGGATACAACAATGAATATGGCAAAGTCTCAATTTAAGGAGCTTATCTTATAATCGTCATCTAGACATAAAGAAATACACAAATATGTAATATCAACAGGTAGTAAATGCTTTGAATTAAAATAAAGTGTGGTTAGAATTTAGTGACAAAGGCTGCCATTTGGGTTGAATGATCAGGCAAAAATCTTCTGAAGCTATGACATTTGAGCAGATATGCAAGGTCTGTCCAGAAGGTATCCAGCCATGTAATATGAAAAATGGAGATGTTGGTTGAAAAAGATACAAGATAGAAGAAAATTGTACATAGGACAATGCCATCTCAGTCCCCTTCAAAGTAGGCACCTTGGGACCTCACACAGTTCTTCCCAATTGCCATCAGCTGCCCTATTCTATTTTCCTGAATCTTATCAGTGGTCTGAAATCTCTTCCCTTTCAAAGGGGATTTTGGTTTTGGGAAAAGCCAGGAGTCACAGGGCACCAAATCTGGGCTGTAGGGGGTCTGAGTCACTTGGGTGATTTGATGTTTTGCCAAAAAACTGCATAAGACGTGATGCATGAGCAGGCGTGTTATGATGAAGCTGCCATTCACTCATTGCATCATCCCTGAAAGCCTTCTGAACCATTCAAATAGTTTCTGCACAGGAATGTTCAAGCTTAATGCAAAATTTGATGTAGATTCGTTGCTCCACTCGCCCAGTCATTTTGAATGCAATGGCCACACAGTTCACATGCTCACTGATTGGTGTCTACCACCCCCACTGACTAGCGCAGTGAAGTTTTCATTGTTCACACAGGCGCATTCCAGTCCACTCTCCTTGGCTGCCAGGTTACATCGATGTCAAGCAAACCATTCTCATTATATTAACAATGGCTGCACTTTTTCTGGACAGACCCCATGTATAATAATTACATGACTTGTTGGTCTGAGGGTGACTATGGATGTAATTGCCTGAGGAAACTTAACTAAAGATGAGCAGGTAGATAAATTCTAGGATCCTTTTTTTCTTATACATTATGGATATACCAATCTGAAAATTGTCTTGAACTTTCAGAACTACTGTAATTTTTTCGGACTATAAGATGCACTTCCCCTCCCCCAAATTTGGGGAGAAAATGGGGGTGTGTCTTATAGTCCAAATGTAGCTCACCTGGCTCGCTGGGGGTGGGTGGGGGGCTCGGCAGTGGAGTGGGGTTTATTTTCCTGTTTTCCTCCTGTAAAACCTAGGTGCGTCTTATAGTCCAAAAAATACGATAGTTCTTTGCCTCTTCAGAACAGGCTTTCAATCCAGTGGATAGTAATTGCTTGTGGTTTTTGTTTTACTTGAACTTTTGTTCCTCAAAGGTAACTTTTGTATAGTGAAAAGCTGCCAGTGATTTTTAAATTATGTAGACTTGGCCGTATTGTTTCTAAATTTCTGAAAGTACCCATCATTAGCTGGTCTCACTTAGATTTATCAGGATACTTTAACAGCCACATTCTCATCTTACAGCATTTTAAAATATTTGAATACAAGTGAAATGATTGCATTCTACCCTCAAGTCACAAAGTTCAAAAAGTTAAATGCACCTTTATAACACAAACTGTATAAATACAAACTGTTTGTATCTACAAACTGTAGTGGATATTTAAATTTTTAAGTCATTATTTTTTAGACCAGTGCCTTGTGGAAGCTCTGGGGCTATGTTACATGCTCATTGCACCTTCATTATTGGGGAATGGCTAGATGTTAGATTTATTAATTTGTTTCTAGCCTATCAAAACAGGCAACTTAACAGCCATTAGGCACTTTTTTCTTTTTTTTTAATATATTTATCGATTATGCTATTATAGTTGTCCCCTTCCCCCCGACACTCCACTCCCTCCTGCCCACCCCCTCCCTCACACATTCCCCCCCTACAGTTCATGTTCATGGGTCATACTTATAAGTTCTTTGGCTTCTACATTTCCTACACTATTCTTACCCTCCCCCTGTCTATTTTCCACCTATCATCTATGCTACTTATTCTCTGTACCTTTCCCCCCTCTCCCTCTCCCACTCCCCTGTTGACAACCCTCCATGTGATCTCCATCTCTATGGTTCTGTTCCTGTTCTAGTTGTTTGCCTAGTTTGCTCTTGTTTTTGTTTTAGGTGTGGTCGTTAATAACCGTGAGTTTGCTGTCATTTTTACTGTTCATATTTTTTAATCTTCTTTTGCTTAGACAAATCCTTTTAACAGTTCATAGAATAAGGGCTTGGTGATGATGAACTCCTTTAACTTGACCTTATCTGAGAAGCACTTTATCTTCCCTTCCATTCTAAATGATAGCTTTGCTGGATACAGTAATCTTGGATGTAGGTCCTTGCCTTTCATGACTTGGAATACTTCTTGCCAGCCCCTTCTTGCCTGTAAGGTCTCTTTTGAGAAATCAGCTGACAGTCTTATGGGCACTCCTTTGTAGGTAACTGTGTCCTTTTCTCTTGCTGCTTCTGAGATTCTCTCCTTCTGCTTAATCCTGAGTAATGTAATGATGATGTGCCTTGGTGTGTTCCTCCTTGGGTCCAGCTTCTTTGGGACTCTCGGAGCTTCCTGGACTTCCTGGAAGTCTATTTCCTTTGCCAGATGAGGGAAGTGCTCCTTCATTATTTGTTCAAATCAGTTTTCAATTTTTTGTTCTTCCTCTTCTCCTTCTGGCACCCCTATACTTCAGATGTTGGAACGTTTCAAGATGTCCTGGAGGTTCCTAAGCCTCTCCTCATTTTTCCGAGTTCTTGTTTCTTCATTGTTTTCTGGTTGGATGTTTCTTTCTTCCTTCTGGTCCACACCATTGATTTGAGTCCCAGTTTCCTTCACATCACTATTGGTTCCCTGTACATTTTCCTTTGTTTCTCTTAGCATAGGCTTCATTTTTTCATCTGATTTTCGAACAGATTCAACCAATTCTGTGAGCATCTTGATAACCAGTGTTTTGAACTGTGCATCTGGTAGGTTGGCTATCTCTTCCTCACTTAGTTGTATTTTTTCTGGAGCTTTGAAGTGTTCTGTCATTTGGGCCATTTTTATTTTTTTCTCTTGGCGTGTCTGTTACTTTAAGGGGTGGAGCCTTAGGTATTCCTGGGGCGGGGTAACACTGGTCGCTATGCTGTGACCCTGTACGTGGGGAGGGGCTGAGAGGGAGAATGGCTCCCGCTCCACTCTCCACCGGACTCCAATCTTTCACTCTGCTACCCACAATCAAACTGGGCCCCTCTGGTGCTGGTTCCCGAGTGGGTGGGCTTGTGCACACTCTAGGCCCCTGTGGGTCTATCCAACAACCTCTCCTGTGAGGCCGGGAGTCTCTCCTGCTGCCACCCCAACCCCCACGGGCGTTTTCAATCAGAGGTCTGAGGCTTTATTTCCCAGCGCTGGAGCCCTGGGTTGCACGGTCTGCTTTGCTCCCTGCCCTTTGTCCGGTTTATCTGTGCGTGAGTGTGGGGATGCCGGGTCTGCTACCTGCCGCTCTGCCTGCCCCGTTCTCTGCCACTCTGAGTCCGGCCCTCTCAGTTTATCTGCGCGAATGTGGGGCCGCAGGGTCTGCTAGTGGTCAGACTGCCTGTCCCGTTCGTCCCACACTCCGCTAGTCTCGGTCCCGCCACGGCCACTCGAGTCCTCTCCGCCCCGGCTGCCCGTCTCTGCCCCTCCTACTGGTCTGGATGAATGTTTATTTTTTATTTCCTTGGTGTCGGACTTCCTTGCCCTTTGATTTTCTGTCAGTTCTGATTGTGCGAGGAGGCGCAGTGTGTCTACCTATGCCGCCATTTTGGTTCTCTCTGAAGGCACTCTTAATATTATAAATTAAGGTTCTTGTAATACTCATTTTTGGAACATCAGCCCTATGCCCTAGGAGGCATCTGGGAATTAAATCAGTCAGTTCTTAACATTCTTGTGGTCCAAATGATCATTTTTAGGATCTCAGAATTAGATCTTAAAATATCATATTGCCTAATGCACCCTCTAACATATGATATATTATACAGCTGATTCAGTTTGCCATCCTTATCATTATCAAATTTGGCAAGCTTGTCGTAATATATTTTTTTGATTTTTCAGTATTAAAAATAATTGTTACTTCTTGAGTTCTTAT
Source organism: Desmodus rotundus (assembly GCF_022682495.2). Taxonomy (NCBI): domain Eukaryota; kingdom Metazoa; phylum Chordata; class Mammalia; order Chiroptera; family Phyllostomidae; genus Desmodus; species Desmodus rotundus. The sequence goes on along the minus strand of NC_071393.1, from coordinate 69,103,464 downwards.
TATCGGCCAGATTCTGTTCCGAGCACCTTGCACACAGTAGCTTATTTATCCTCACCACAGCCCTGTGGTGGTCACTGTTATCTTCATTTTACTGATGTGAGCGAGAAAACAAACAGAGGTCCACAGAGGTCAAGTAACTAGCCCAAGATGCTTCCTAGTAGTAAGAGGCAGAGCCAGGTACTAAATTCTTGTCTCTGACTCTTATTCAATGCACTGCTCTTAAATAGGACAGGGTTCATTGCCCTTTAGGATGCTGAACCAACACACTTTGGTATGATTATTAATCCTGTTATGAGTTCATCCAAGTGGTTTTTGTACTGAAAAGGGGGTGACTTATAGAACAATTTACTTTTGCCAGTGTTTACATTTATTTTTATTCAAAATGTTTAAACCTCTTTACTGTGAAATGTTACAGAAAAGGGTACAAAACAGCAATGTATAACTTTCTAAATTATTATAACTAATAACCACCACCAAGGGACCCTTGCATGTCCCTTCCAGTTACCATTTTAATATGTTAAGTATGCAAATATGAACAGTATAGTGCAGTTTTGCTTGTTTTTGAACTTTAAATAAATAGAATCACACAGGATATAATCTTTTGTGTCTGGTTTCTTTTGCTCACAATTAATTGTTTTTAATTGTCTCTTTAACAATAAATCTGGAAATAGGTAGACCAGAAGTTTGTAATGTCAGGGTTCTGCTCAGCCTTTTAACAGTTTTTTGTTGTTGTTGTTTTGTTGTTTGTTTTTTGTTTTGTTTCGCTTTTTTGGCTTTCTCCATGTGGTTGCAAGGGGGCTTCCACAGCTCCAGACCTCATGTTTTCACACAACCATATCCCAAGAAAGGAACAGGGGAGAGTTACAGTAGCAACAGAAATTCCATTTGCATGCCCCCCTCCACAATTTCCTTCAAAATTAATAACCCAGTTAACAATAGTTAATGGACTTGATTCATTGTATATCCATGCTCAACTTTAGGAGGATTTAATGAAATTCTTGTTAAACCCTTGACACAGAGTGAAAAATAAAGCATACTCTTAGTAAATATTGGTGACTTAAAAAAAAAGGTCCCAAAATCCTTTAAATTACTTAGATTTCTCATTGTTACTTTTAACTTTTCGTTCTTATCTTTTTTTATTCATTTTTTTTATTGTTATTCAATTACAGTTGTATGCCTTTTCTCCCCATCCTTCCACCCCACCCCAGCTGAACCCACCTCCCTCCCCCACTTCCACCCTCCCCCTCGATTTTGTCCATGTGTCCTTTATAATACTTCCTGCAATCCCCACTTCCCACTGTCCCCACCCCACTCCCCACTAGCAACTGCTAGACTGTTCCCAACCTCAATGTCTCTGGTTGTATTTTGTTTGCTTTTTTTCTTCTATTGCTTATGTTCCAGTTAAGGGTGAGATCATATGGTATTTGTCCCTCACCTCCTGGCTTGTTTCACTTATCATAATGCTCTCCAGTTCCATCCATGCTGTTGCAAAGGGTATAAGCTCCTTCTTTCTCTCTGCTGCGTAGAATTCCATTGTGTAAATATACCATAGTTTTTGGATCCACTCGTTTCCTGATGGGCACTTAGGTTGCTTCCAGTACTTGGCTATTGTAAATTGTGCTGCTATGAACATTGGAGTGCACAGGTTCTTTTGGATTGGTGTTTCAGGGTTCTTAGGGTATAATCCCAGCAGCGGAATTGCTGGGTCAAAGGGAAGTTCCATTTTTAGTTTTCTGAGGAAATTCCATACTGTTTTCCACAGTGGCCTCACCAGTCTGAATTCCCACCAACAATGCACGAGGGTTCCCTTTTCTCTGCATCCTCTCCAACATTTGTTTGTGGATTTGTTTATGTTGGCCACTCTGACTGGTATGAGATGGTAACTCATTGTGGTTTTAATTTGCATCTGTCTGACGGCTAGTGATGCTGAACATCTTTTCATATGTCTCTGGGCCCTCTGTATGTCTTCCTTGGACAAGTGTCTGTTCAAGTCCTTTGCCCATTTTTTAATTGGGTTGTTTGTCTTCCTGGAGTGGAGTCGTGTGAGTTCTTTATATATTTTGGAGATCAGGCCCTTGTCTGAGGTATCATTGGCAAATATGTTTTCCCATACTGTTGGTTCTCTTTGTAATTTGTTGCATGTAATTTGGTTTTCTTTAGCCATGCAGAAGCTTTTTATTTTGATGAGGTCCCATTTGTTTATTCTTTCCTTTATGTCCCCTGCTTTAGGGGACATGTCTGTGAGGATGTTGCTGCGTGGAATGTCTGAGATTTTCCTGCCAATGTTTTCCTCTAGGACTTTTATGGTGTCATGACTTATATTTAAGTCTTTTATCCATCTTGAGTTTATTTTTGTGTATGGCGTAGGTTGGTGATCGAGTTTCATTTTTTTGCACGTAGCTGTCCAGATCTCCCAACATCATCTGTTAAAGAGGCTGTTTTTGCTCCATTTTATGCTCCTGCCTCCTTTGTCAAATATTAATTGACCGTAAAGACTTGAGTTTATTTCTGGGCTCTCTGTTCTGTTCCATTGGTCTATGTGCCTGTTTTTAGGCCAGTACCAGGCTGTTTTGATTACAGTGGCCTTGTAATACAGTTTGATATCAGGTATTGTGATCCCTCCTGCTTTGTTCTTCTTTCTCAAAATTGCTGCAGCTATTCGGGGTCGTTTATGTTTCCATATAAATTTCTGAAATGTTTGTTCTATATCTGTGAAATATCTCATGGGTACTCTAATAGGGATTGCATTGAATCAATACATTGCTGTGGGTAGTATGGCCATTTTGATGATGTTAATTCTTCCAATCCGTGAGCATGGTACATGCTTCCATTTGTTTGTGTCTTCCTTAATTTCTTCCTTCAGTGTTGTGTAGTTTTCTGAGTGCAGGTCTTTTACCTCCTTGGTTAGGTTTATTCCTAGGTACTTGATTTTTCTTGTTGCTATATCAAATGGGATTTTTTTCCTGATTTTTGTGCCTAATGTGTCATTGTTGGTATACAGGAATGCCTTTGGTTTTTGGATATTGACTTTGTATCGGGCTGTTTTGCCTAATTCATTTATTAGGTCAAGTAGTTTTTTGGTGGAGTCTATAGGATTTTCCATGTACACTATCATGTCATCTGCAAACAGTGACAGTTTCATTTCCTCCGTTCCAATTTGGATGCCTTTTATTGCTTTTTCTTGTCTGATTGCTGTGGCTAGAACTTCCAGTACTATGTTGAATAGGAGTAGTGGGAGAGGACATCCTTTTCTTGTTCCTGATCTTAGTGGGAAAGCTCTAAGTTTTTGTCCATTGAGTATGATGTTGGCTGTACGTTTCTCATATATGGCCTTTATTATGTTGAGGGATGCTCCCTTTATTCCTACTTTGCTGAGTGTTTTTATCAGAAATGGGTGCTGTATCTTATCAAATGCTTTTTCTACATCTATTGATATGATCATGTGATTTTTGTCTTTGCTGTTGTTGATGTGATGTATTATGTTTATTTATTTGCGAATATTGTACCATCCTTGCATCCCTGGGATGAATCCCACTTGGTCATGGTGTATGATCTTTTTAATGTATTGCTGGATGCGGTTTGCCAATATTTTGTTGAGAATTTTAGCATCTGTGTTCATCAGCGATATTGGCCGGAAGTTTTGTTTCTTCGTTGTGTCTTTATCTGGTTTTGGGATTAGGGTGATGCTGGCTTCATAAAAAGAGTTTGGGAGACTTCCATCCGTTTGGATTTTTTTGAATAGTCTGTGAAGGATAGGGGTTAGCTCTTCCATAAATGCTTTGTAGAATTCTCCTGTGAAACCATCTGGTCCAGGGCTTTTGTGTGTTGGGAGTTTGTGGATGACTGCTTCAATTTCGTCTGCTGTTACTGGTCTGTTCAGGCTTTCTGCTTCTTCTTCATTCAGTTTTGGAAGATTATATTTTTCTAGAAATGTGTCCATTTCACCTAGGTTTTCAAATCTCTTGGCATACAGTTCTTTGTAGTAATTTCTTACAATCCTTTGTATTTCTGTGGTAATAGTTGTAATCTCTCCTCTTTCATTTCTAATTGTGTTTATTTGGATCCTCTCTCTTTTTTTCTTGATGAGCCTACTTAAAGGCTTGTCGATTTTGTTTATCTTTTCAAAGAACCAGCTCCTGGATTCGTTGATCCTTAGAATTGTGCTTTTAGTCTCTTAGGTCATTTAACTCTGCTCTGATCTTGGTTATTTCCTTCCTTCTGCTTGCTCTGGGCTGTCTTTGTTGTTGTTCCTCCAGTTCTTGTAGGTGTAGGGTTAGGTTGTTTGTTTGAAATGTTTCTATCTTTTTAAGGTAGGCCTGTATTGCTATGAACTTCCCTCTCAGGACTGCCTTTGCTGTGTCCCATAGGTTTTGGGTTGTTGTGAGTTCATTTTCATTTATTTCCAGAAAGTTTTTGATTTCTTCCCTAATCTCGTTCTTGACCCATTCATTGTTTAATAGCATGCTCTTCAGTCTCCATGATTTTGAGTGTTTTGGGTTTTTTCCTTTGGGGTTGGTTTCTAGTTTCAGTCCCTTGTGGTCAGAGAAAATGCTCAATATGATTTCAATTTTCTTGAATTTGTTGAGGCTTGCTTTGTGTCCTATCATGTGGTCTATCTTTGAAAAAGTTCCATGTACACTTGAAATGAATGTGTATTTTGCTTCTTTGGGATGAAAAGCTGTATAGATATCAGTTAAGTCCATTTCCTTTAGGGTATTGTTAAGTGACACAATATCCTTGTTGATATTTTGTTTGGAAGACCTGTCCATTTTTGACAGTGGGGTGTTAAAGTCCCCTACTATAATTGTGTTGCTGTCAATATCTTTCTTGAAGTCCTCCAAGATTTTCTTTATGTATTTGGGTGCTCCTTTGTTGGGTGCATATATATTTACAATGTTTATGTCTTCCTGGTGGATTCTTCCTTTGAGTGTTATGAAGTGACCTTCTGGGTCTCTCTTTATGGCCCTTCTTTGGAAGTCTATTTTGTCTGATATGAGTATTGCTACCCCTGCTTTTTTTTTCCTGTCCATTTGCTTGGAAAATTTGTTTCCAGCCCTTCACTTTCAGTCTGTGTAAGTCTTTTGTCCTGAGATGTGTCTCTTGTAGGCAGCATATGTGTGGGTCCTGTTTTCTTATCCATTCAGCTATTCTATGTCTTTTGATTGGAGCATTTAATCCATTTACGTTTAAGGTTATTATCGATAGGTAGTTATTCATTGCCCTTTTTCCCTACCTGTGTTCCTCTCTCTTTCTCTTTTCCTTCCTTTCCTTAAAGCAGTCCCTTTAGCATCTCTTGCAGAGCTGGTTTGGTGGAAGTGTATTCTTTTAGACTTCTTTTGTCTGGGAAGTTCTTTATTTGGCCTTCTATCTTGATTGAGAGCCTTGCTGGGTAAAGTAGTCTTGGTTGCAGGCCTCTGGTTCTTATTACTTGGAATATTTTCTGCCATTCTCTTCTGGCTTGGAGTGTTTCCATTGAGAAGTCAGCTGCTAACCTTATTGCGGCTCCCTTGTATGTTACTTCCTGTTTCTCCCTTGCTGCCTTTAAGATCCTTTCTTTGTCTTGGAATTTTGCCATTTTAATTATGATGTCTTGCTGTAGGCCTCTTTGGGTTCCTCTTGCTTGGGACTCTCTGTGTTTCCTGGATTTGGGTGACTTTTTCTCTCCTCAGATTAGGGAAATTTTCCATCATTACTTTTTCAAACAGGTTTTCTATCCCTTGCTCTTCTTCTTCTCCTTCTGGTATTCCTATTATATGGATATTGTTACATTTCATGTCGTCCTGCATTTCCCTTAACCCCTCTTCATTCTTTCTGAGCCTCTTTTCCTTTTCTTGATCTTTCTGGGTGTTTTTTTCTACTTTGTCCTCCAGCTCGCTGATCTGATCCTCTGCTTCATCAAGTCTGCTTTCATTCCTTCTACTGTGTTCTTCAGTTCAGAAATTGTATTCTTCATTTCCTCTTGGCTCTTGTTGATAGTTTCTATTTCCTTTTTCATGTTGATGTAGTTTGCAGTGAGTTCATTGTAGTTTCCCTGTAGTTTCTGGTGGTTCTCTTTGAGCTCAGAGAGCTCAGTGAGCTTCCTGATAACCATTGCTTTGAACTCAGTATCTGATAGTTGACCTGCTTCTTTTTCAGTTAGCATTCTTTCTGAGGCTTCCTCCTTTGTTTTCATTTGGGGATTGTTTCTTTGTCTTCCCATTTTTTGTGAGACTTTTCTTGTTAGCCTCTGCTTCTTAAATTGATCTATTCTGACTCCCTGGGTTTATGGTATGAACTTCTATGGTAGAATGCCAGTGGGATTCAGTGGTGCTGTCTCCTTAATCTCCTGTGCTCACTGGTCTTCAGCTGACATTTATGGGTGTAACACGGTCTAACTCTGGTCTTTTCAGCACTCCAGGTTTTCTTGTCTCACCTGTGGGAAAAAGAGAAAGGGGGGGGAGGAAGGAGGGAAAAGGGGAATAGAAAAGGAAAGGAAGGAAGGGAGAGGGAATAAAGAAAGATCAGAGGCAAGAGAAGAAGGAATTTTAACAAAAATTAAAACAACAGAATAAATAAAAGAAGGCAGGAAGAAGGAATAAAAAAGGTAAAGGATGGGAGGAAGAAGGAATAAAAAAAAGAAAGAAGGACAGAAAGGAAGAAGGAATTCAGGGGGAAAGAAGGAAAGAAAAAAAAAGTCTTCTGCTGGCTTTAAACCCGTCAGGTTAGTTCTGCTGGTCCTCCTGTCTGTGGAACGGGAGGGGGTGGTTGGAAGGATTGGTTTAACTTTTCTCCCTTCCTGAGCCACACTCTTCGCTGTTGTTCAGCCTTCAGTCTAGTTCCTCTGGGTCCTTCTGCTCCCCACTAGGCCTTTAGTTCACCAGCTGTGCTGTCCTTGAGTTGCACCAATTAGGGGCAATTCACATTCCATCTTCTTGCTCTTTGCTGTCTTAGATGCTAGGGGCTCTGGGTGCTGCTTTGGGGTAGTTCAGCCCCCTACTGGGTTGAGTCTTTCCGGGGAATGCAGTCTCCCCTAGCCCTGCAGCTCCCCTCTGCTGGGTGTTCTGCCTTAGTCCTAGAGAGCAAGTAGGCCCTGCAGGGTTTTGTGTGCATGGGTTAGGTAGGAGTTGTAGGTGTGGTCCCTCGCAGGCAGTCAGGCAGTTGATCAGCCGTTCTGCTGCTTTGGGCCCGAGTCGCGTGGGACCGGCCAATCCAGCTGCTTTGGGCCTGAGTCGCCTGGGCCGGCAGGGCCGCTTTGCGGACTCGGGTGCGCTGTTTTGGGCCTGTGGGTGGGGCAGCTAGCCTCCGCTCCCGATACGCCACCCACCTGAGTTTTCAGGTGTGGGCCCCCAGTCCGCTAATCTGGGTGCGCACAATCGGGCTTCCGGTGAGCACTGGGGTTGCTTTTCAGCGTTCACCGTCCAGGGGCTGAGGGAGGAGGGGAGCCAGAGGCTGCGGCTGCTGTGGAGAGTTCTTTAACTAGCCCCTGAGTGCCTCTATTTTCTTTTTCTTTTTGAGAAATTCTTCCTATTCAAGCCCCCCTGGTTCAAACAAGCACCTGGCTGCTCACAGCTCAGCCTGGCTCTCTCCCAAGAACACTGCAGCAGACCCTGCGCCTGGGCCGGGGCTTCAGCCGCCCTGGTTCCCGCACAGGTCCCAGCGACCTTATTATCCTTAAGCACTCTTCTTACCGTGAGATCTTTCAGTGTCCTCTATCTTTGGTCTCTGATCATCATATATGCTGAAATACCGTTGGCTGCTCGCTCTGCTCCTCAGATCAGCTAGGTATTTCACTGGCATTGAGGGGAAGTGGACTCCGCTCCCACCTATCTCGCCGCCATCTTCCCATCTCTCACCTCGTTCTTATCTTTATATGTCTTCTGGCATGATTTCTAGTCCTAGACCCATTTTAATATCTTATATGCACACCTGTAGTTAAACTCTTCACTTTGTCTCAGAAAAATTATTGGCAGAAGCATAAAACTAAATTTAGTAAATACCACCAGATTGCTAGAAGAGAAATTGAATGTTTTTCTGTGTGTGTGTGTGTGTGTGTATTTGTTGTTGTTTTGTTGTTGTTGTTGTTTTATCTTGACCTGTCAAGACTGATTTTTTACTTCTCCAGTCATTGGCCACTCTACCTCTTTTGTACTGAGGAGACTGAGTCAGTCCTTGAGTGTTTAATGGTAACGCTGAGTTACGACTAGTGTACGGCTCTATCCATCTCAGAAGCCAAGATTTTCTTTCTTTCATCAGTGAGGCCCTATTTGTGGCTGCAAATATGAGGCTACAGTTATGTGCAAATTGGGCACTGAGTGAATTCTGTTGTCCAACGTGCAGTTAAGGTGAAATGCCTGCAACTGGAGATCTGGAGTGCGTCATGTAAGCGGTGCATCCCCTCAGTGGACTGGCTGGCTGGAGGAGCCAGGACCGTGGCAGTGTTCTAACTGTTTGCCTTTTTTTGTACAATAAAAATCTTCATTTCTTTCTCACCAAAATTCTGTGACATTACTTAGCGAAACTATTTAAGAGATTAGAAATCAGTGGAATAAGATTTTGCCAAGATAGTGGTCTCTTAGGACATTATAAATTCATAAAGCATTCAATTTTTTAAGCTAGAGGCTGTTATCCTGTGTTCTGATCTGGCTACTTTGTTTCTAATATACAAAACAATAAAACTAAATAAACGGATGTTTGGACCTGCATTTGCAGATACCCTGTAACTATCGCATGCTTTATTCATATAAAATGAAATGCTTCTATTTAAAAAAAGATAATAAAGAGACATATCAGGAATTCCCTCCACAATTTTGTAATATTTTAGACTTACTGTAACACTACAAAGCATGTGAAAAGTCTGATTTCCATGTTTGAGACATATATACATGTGTTTCATGCTTATAGGTAGGCATGACTTCAGCAGAATGTGTCTATTTGAATATTAAATTAAAGAATATTGGTCACTTTTAAGAAATTAAGACAGGCTAACATTTGGATGTTTGACCATATTATGAATATTAATGAACATTTGTGTTTTTTTAATTTTTTTATTTTAGAGAAGGATGAGACAGAGAGAGAGAGAAATCGAGATCTATTTGTTTTTCCAACAACACATGCATTCTTTGATTGATTTTTGTATGTGTCCTGACTAGGAAACAAACCCTCCTTGTTGCACCCTTGGTGTAGGAGGATGATGCTCTAACCAACTAAGCTACCTGGCCGTGGTGAACATTTGTGTTCTGATTAAAATTATTTGGATGTGAATCTTTGTAGCATATCTCAGTATGTTGTGGTGCTGATTGTGTTTCTTATATAAGTAGGGTAAAATTTTACTTGTTATTGTTCTTAGGCAATTTTTAAAAATAAACTACTCTAAAACAAAATGCAAATTAAGAAATATAAAAGCAAAATTAACTTTCATCAGTGCACACCTAAGTATGGTTATTCTGATATGTAAGTCACTAATAAAACAAGATTCCAAAATATATATGCATTAATAATTCAAATGTTTATATTTTCTATTTAAATACTTTTATTTATTTTTACATTTTTAGGTTTGCCATCAGAAAAATAATGCTGTTGGAGTTTAGGTAAGTTAAAGATCTTCACTTTGATGAAGTTAAAGATGACAACATGATAAAATTTTTAACTAAATTTTCTGTACATTTCTGTAAGTGGTTAAAAAAAATTCTAAATTTTTTAAGATTCATATTTTTGTGATTTGCTTATTTTGGAACATGTGTATGAAACCTTTGTTTTCAAAGATGATGCTCCATTGTCAGTATAACTTGTATTTTGAGTTGTTTCTCACTAATTAAGATAGTGTGTGCTTAGTTCCTCTATGATCAGTGTGAGTAAATTGGTGTGCGTTCTATAGCCCCTTTTTCCTTCCAAGCTAGGTAAGTTGTTATTATCAAGGCAGCCTTGTTCTGACCTAGCAACTTACAAATATTTCAGACTAAAGAGAAGGTACAACTTCTAGATCATGAAGATCATTAGGTTATTTTTCAACCAAGTATGGTCCATAGGCTGGCAGTGAAAGCCAGGATTGTTGCTGATGATAGTAATATTTACAGTTTATTGAATACTTGTCTTTACTAGGTAGGCACAGTGTTAAATATTTTACAGATAGAGCTCTCATAGCAATCCTGCAAAGTCAGTGTTATGCTTTCCATTTAGTGAAGGAAGAAACTGAGATCAGAGAGATTAAGTAATTTGTGGAAGATAGTGCAGTTAAGAAATGGGCAGAGCTAGGATGCCAGCGTATGATGCCAAAGCTCATTTTTCTGCTTCTCTGTAGTACCTTGAGGTTTAGTCTGCATCAGAGGTCAGATCCTCTGTACTAGTAACTGTTACTCCATACACACACACACGCAGTGGCATGAAGTAGGTGTTCTTATCATTTTTACAGAGAGAAATTAAAGTTTATAGTTGTGAATTAACTAGTAAGCTGACTGCTGACTATATCCTAAGAACTGTGTTGTTACTGAATATTTGATCTCATGTAAGGTCTAAGTAACACCAGTAAGATCTTCCTTATCTTACAGCGGAGCATACTGAGGTTAGAAATCAGACCCATCTGGCCCTTAATTAATATGCCCTTTCCACCATATCATGCGATCTTTCAAGAAGACAGGAAAAATTGACTTCCAGCCAAGATGGAGGCGTAGGTAGACACACTGTGCCTCCTCGCACAACCAAAAGAAGGACAACAGCAGTTTAAAAACAAAAAACAACCAGAACTGACATAAAATCGAAATGTCTGGAAGTCCGACGACCAAGGAGATAAAGAAGAAACATTCATCCAGGCCAGTAGGAGGGGCGGAGACAGGCAGCCAGGTGGAGAGGACTTGCCCCAAGGCAGTAGCTGGCGGACCCAGCAAGGTGGCGGATTGTGGAGTGGGGTGGGTAAAGCTGCAGCTGGCCAGTGAGGCAGCAGGTGGTGGACCCGGTGACAGACCACTCAACCCAGGGCTCCAGTATGGGGAAATAAAGCCTCAAACCACTGATTGAAAACACCCGTGGGGGTTGAGGCAGCAGCAGGAGAAACTGCCAGCCTCACAGCAGAGTTCGTTGGAGAGACCCACAGGGTCCTAGACCATATACACCCATCCACCCGGGGAAGCAGCACTAGAAGGGCGCAATTTGATTGTGGGTAGCAGAGGGAGTGACTGAAATCCAGCAGAGAGTGGAGCAAGTGCCATTTGCTCCCTCTCGGACCTCCTCACCACATATAGCGTCACAATGCAGCCACTAGTGTTACCCCATCCTGGTGAACACTAAGGCTCCGCCCCTTTACATAACAGGCGTGCCAAGACAAAAAAAATGGCCCAAATGAAAGAACAGATCAAAGCTCCAGAAGAAATACAACTAAGCAACAAAGAGATAGCCAACCTATTAGATGCACAGTTCAAAACACTGGTAATCAGGAAGCTCACAGAATTGGTTGAATTTGGTCACAAATTAGATGAAAAACTGAAGGCTATGCTAAGTGAAACAAAGGAAAATGTACAGGGAACCGATAGTGATGGGAAGGAAACTGGAACTCAAATCAATGGTGTGGACCAGAAGGAAGAAAGAAATATCGAACCAGAAAAGATTGAAGCAACAAGAATTCAAATAAATGAGGAAAGGCCTAGGAACCTACAGGACATCTTTAAACATTCCAATATCCGAATTATAGGGGTGCCAGAAGGAGAAGAGGAAGAGCAAAAAATTGAAAACATACTTGAACAAATAATGAAAGAGAACTTCCCCAATCTGGCAAAGAAAATAGACTTCCGGGAAGTCCAGGAAGCTCAGAGAGTCCCAAAGAAGCTGGACCCAAGGAGGAACACACCAAGGCACATCATCATTACATTAGCCAAGATGAAAGAGAAGGAGAGAATCTTAGAAGCAGCAAGAGAAAAGGACACAGTTACCTACAAAGGAGTTCCCATAAGTCTGTCAGCTGATTTCTCAAAAGAGACCTTACAGGCAAGAAGGGGCTGGTAAGAAGTATTCCAAGTCATGAAAGACAAGGACCTACATCTAAGATTACTGTATCCAGCAAAGCTTTCGTTTAGAATGGAAGGGCAGATAAAGTGCTTCTCAGATAAGGTCAAGTTCAAGGAGTTCATCATCACCAAGCCCTTATTCTATGAAATGTTAAAGGATTTATCTAAGAAAAAGAAGATAAAAAATATGAACAGTAAAAATGACAGCAAACTCACAGTTATTAACAACCACACCTAAGACAAAAGCAAACTAGGCAAACAACTAGAACAGGAAGAGAACCACAGAAATGGAGATCACATGGAGGGTTATCAACTGGGGAGTGGGAGGGGGAAGGGGGGAAGGTTCAGAGAATAAGTATAAATGGTAGGTGGAAAATAGACAAGGTGAGGGTAAGAATAGTATAGGAAATGTATAAGCCAAAGAACTTACATGTATGACCCATGGGCATGAACTAAAGGGGGGGAATGTGGGAGGGAGGGGGTGTGCAAGATGGAGTGGAGTGAAGGGGGGGAAATGGGATAACTGTAACAGCATGATCAATAAAATATATTTTTTAAAAATTAAAAAAGTAAAAGGGCAAAAAAATAAATTGAGAGGATGCTGATATACAACAGGGATTAATACTATGGTTCTGGCAGATATCAGATACCAAGAGCAATGCAGGAACTGAGGGAGAAAGCAACAGAGCAGAGTGAGGTACCAGCAACAGTGAACAATTTGTAATAACTGGGAAACTGGGTTGTTACCTTTCAGGAACTTTTATGTAATTTCTATGTGTGAATATAGATTTTGAACAGAGCAGCAAAGAAAGAGTGAAGATCTTAAGATTTGCGGAAGAAAAAAAAAGACTACTCAAAGTGGAACACGGAAAATAGATTGAATGTAAAGTTCTCAATTGTAGTAATAGAGAAGATAGTAGTGAGATGAATAATAAAAACAATAACTATCAGCCTAGAAAGAATTCTATAACTAGCTAAACATTCATGAAATAAAGATATTCCAGACACATTAACATCAATAGGCTGTTAAAAAAAAACATTAATAGGCTGTTGCTAACAGAATTTCTAATGGACATAATTCAAGGAAAAGGAATTTAAACTTGTAAGAAAGGAATGAAATGAATTGTCATGCATTTTATTTATGGAAGAGCATGCTACTCTGTAACTTGGAGGCTTTTGACCATTATTTTGAGTAAAGTATTATCTAATTTCTTAGGTTCTCACAAATTAAGCAAGAAGGATTGCTAAAGATAGACTCATGGAAATACCAATGTGAGCAGACCTTTGAAGCACAGAAGTAGTGGGAAAATTATAGCACATAGCAGAATCTGAAACACTTCCCTGTGTGTGTGCCCATGCGTGTATAAGCAATTGAAATGTTATGCATGTGAATAATTTAAAGCAGGAACAAAAAGTCCTGCTTTTTATTTTATTAGTGCTTTACAGTACAGCCCAGTACAGTAATTAATGCTTACAGCTTTCCTGAATGATAAGAAATGACTAAGTTATGTTTTGTAAATTAGAAATACGTAATTTGTTTAAGGAATATTTTCACCAAGGTCTTAAAATAAGAATTTTGGCATCTTGAGGGGAAAATGCCAGTTATCTTGAACTATGTTGAATACCTTATAAATTAAAGATTACAAAGACTCTTTGTTATCTTTCTTAGTTTCTGGAAGTCACTTGGTTCTGATTGGAGTTAGTGGTAACTTTTCTAATACATTTATCTTTGAAACTGCCCATCTTATCATTTTGTTTTAGAGTTGATATTTGCTAGGTATTTGTACTTTTTACTCTAGAGAGAGCCTTAGATAAGGGAATATCTAGTGTTCTGATGGTGATAATAACATGTCAGTAACTTTTGATGTATTTCTATTTAAAATATAAGACTCATTCTCCAAAACTGAATTTGCTATACATAAGTTTGTAGTAGGTAGCAGTGACCTAGATTACATGTAAATCTGTGAAGGATTCTCAAATTATAATTGTAGATATTCAAAATGTTTTTAGAGAATTGTAAGAAATTATGCCTTTTCAGGTGAGTAACATTACAAGTGTTACCAACTAATGAAATATTCTGTGCCTTTTCACTCTTCACAGCCAGTATCTTGAAAATTACCTCTGGATGAATTACTCTCCAGAAGTGTCCAGCAAGGCCTATTTGATGTCAATCTGTTGTATGGTGAATGAGAAGTTCAGAGAAAATGTCCCTGCATGGGAGGTAACAGATTTAAGTGACTTCATATTGTGCTCACTTACGCCATTCATTACAAAATAGCAGAACTTTGTACTGATAATAAATAATGCTTTTAGAACAGCACTTTACCCAATACTAAAGTAGATGTTGAGATAAGGAATAGATATATGAAAAGTAATACTAGATTTCATTTGGGTTCAATGCTTTCTTCAAACTAATTTACTATTAATTAAAAAGTTATGAATGTGGAGTTATTTTTCAGCTTTGTGCTTGAAACAAAGAATGACATGGATTACATAGACCCTCACATCACATGAAGGAAGTTTATATTAATTGGTGCAAACAGATGGTGCTCAAATGAGCTAATATTTTCCAGGGCCTTGTTTCCCACCTAGAAGTGCAGATATGTGTTTGTAGTTCTACATGTATAAAATAGTGTTTCCAAAGTCAAGACAGATGTTTATTTTGAGATTTCAGTTTTCTCTGTCTCTGATTTGGGATCTGTTTTTCTCCTTTGAAATTTCTAATAGACTGACATTTCTCTTTGTGCTTAGTGTAATGGAGGTGTGGTCAGTAGAGGTTCAAAGTGTAGATTTCCTTTAGCCACCACAAAATGGTCAGCTCATCAAGAGTTTTTTCCCTTTCAGTCATTCTTTTTTAAATGAAGAAAAGGCAGGGATATTTGTCATCTCTTTTGAGTGGATGGTCTCTAAAGTAAAAAAGTGGTACTCTTTAAGATAAAACTGTGGTCACTTCTGTCAAATATTCATTAAGTTACTACATCTTATGGCAGGTGAGAGCCCAAACTAAAATACAGGCCTTGTATCTCATTGAGAGATCTTAGGAATTTGAAGTTGCTTCCAACTATTGTACCATGGGAAAGGAGAGGGAAAATCTTTTGATCCAGAGAATGGCCTGATCAATTTGTATATTATAAAGACCACTTTGGTGATTTGAGATAGAGAAGTGACAATACAGATTAAGGGAAGAGGTTACACAGAAATTTAGAAAGTGGAGTTGATTGGGTTTGATAATTGCTATAGCATTAGAGAAAGGTACTATTTTTAATAACCTTCTAGGTTTGGGCAACTGAATATAGATGATAATGCCACTTACCAAGATAGGTAAAAGAGGATTGAGAAATACTTTGGAGGGTATGAAATTGTTTACCGGGTTTAAGTTGCCTTTGGGATATCCAGATGAAATTATCTAGTAGACAGGAATGCAAAGATTTCTGTAACTATCAATAGTCCAGAAACTTCTTTTGACTTGCTACCATTAATTATAAGTAAGCAAATAAACTTTGTGTGATTATTTGTTTTTTTAAGATTCCTAAAAAGTCTATCAGTGGTTGCTTAAGGGAGAAAAAGAGGTGAGCAAGCCGTTTCAAAATGAATTTTTATTTTTTCTCTTTTCAGACTTTTAAGAAGAAGCCAGACCACTTCCCGTTCTTTTTCAAGTGTATCTTGAAGGCAGCGTTGGCTGAAACCGACGGTGAATTCTCACTGCACGAACAGACAGTCTTACTGCTTTTTCTTGATCATTGCTTCAATAGTTTGGTAATCTTCCTTTATCTTTCAGGAGAGCTTTCAGGTTTTCTTGTTCTTGTACGTGGAATGTAGATGAGATCACCTCTGTAGCCAGCTCTTCATTCATAGCAGTGCAGAAGGAGGATAATGCTAAGAGCCTAATTTCAGCCACTTCTTAATAAACAATTTTATAAGACCTGTTTGCTTTTTAATAGATATGGACTTTAATAGGTGTGGTCTCCTTTTTTCTGTTAGACTCTAAGAAAAATGATAATGAGAATGGAAATTCTCCAAGGTAGAACAGCAGAGAGTCCAGTTAATAGGAACTCCGAGTAATGAGGTCTGTGCTGTGAGCTGCTCACAAGAACGGTCTCATGGCCCTTCGCTCACACCTCATGCCCATTCGGGCAGGTTGGCAGGAGAGCCGCTTTGAATTGACTGAGCAGGGGTGCTTGAGGATGATCTTTGAAAATCTCTTGGGTTTATGTAATACATTTCTAATCCTTCATAAGATTATCTTCTAAAAAATTAAATAGTTACAATAATTAATATTTTATGTGTGCTTCCCTACTGTGGTTATCTGAAGGTACGTACCCATTTATTTAAAGAAAAGTGCTTCTGATTCATAGTGCACTTATGCCCCTGCAGGGGAATGCATGGGGTTGTGTGTTACCCTGAAGACTGAACGTCAATAGAGGAGTGGCTGTTACCTGTTTCCATGTACTACCTCACATGGATCTTGTAAACGCATGAAAAAATAGATTTATGATGCCCTAGTGAATGCCACTATTACCCTTTAATATTGATTAAACTAAACAAAGCAAATACAAATTTAGATAGATGTGATTCCTTATCAAAAATTGAACAGAAACAAGAATTAATTTGTATTAGTTTGGTGCTAGGTTTGATGAACTTAAAAGCTAGCTTATTGAAATCTTTTTTTTTTTTTTCGGTTTACTATCAATTCTCTTTATCTGACGTAGTTCTTTAAAGCTTCGAACACTGAATTAGACAAAACTGAACCATTGCTCCTAAGGAAAAATACAGGATTATTAGGATAAGCAAGCCTTTCTAGTTACAACATTTTCATCAACCAATCAATACATCCTCTTGTTTTATGTGTGTTTCTGTTTAAAGATACATTTTGTAATACATATTGCTGATTCATTGATGTTGAACTCACGGCAAATGGTGCTACAACTTATATCTGAACAAACCTTAGATAAAACACGTTTTCAAGGTAAGGCACATCACAGGCGCACTAGACAATGCTTCAGCCCTGTGGTTGAGGGTCATTTTAAATAACAGCCACCAACAGAAAGCACAAAAATGTGAAAACGTGGCAGTAAACAGACCACAGGTGCAAACACAAGGCCTGCGGGCCAAATCCGATCCCCCACCTTGTTTTAACTGTTCCTGCACCTTGTTTCTACCCAGCGGCGGTGCTGAGCTCTCACTGAGCTGTTAAGGAGTAGTTACATTTATATAGTCCTAAAATCACATTTGGCCCTTTGAAGGCAACCGTGAGGCTGATGTGGCCACTGGTGAAAGTGAGTTTGACATCCATGCAATAGACTATGACACTTTATAGAAGAGCTGAAACGAGAAGGCAGAGCTGAAAATGTGCATGTTGGGCAATTCACATTTTTCACTGCTGTGAGCTGTGAATGGCTGTGAAAGTGTGAGGAGTATTGAATTTGCAGTTACAAATACGTTTCTGCAAGGAAGTGAATTCCTGAATGCAGAATTTGCAAATAATGAGGATTGATTATATCTTTTAAAACAAAGTATTGAACTTCTTAATATTACAATATCATTAATTTGAAAGTATTGGTAGCATGTTCTTCCTCGACCCCTCTTCCTCTGGGACTTAAAAAGGCATATGTAAAGACTTAGGTTAAAATACTGGTGCTGTTTATATACTTGTTTTCTTCATGTTTTAAACAGGAAGTAGACTTGATACGAAGTCAAGTGCAGCAGCTTATCTCCCTCCCAATGTGGATGGGCTTACAGCCTGTAAGTATCTAATTTCAGAAACTTACTTGTATATATAAATGTAATTGGTTTTAGACTACGTAGCTTTAATATAAAATGGTAGCTAAAAATCCTCTTTCCTGCTTAAAAAGAAATTATCTATTTACTATGCATTAATTCAATCATCGATGTAGTTTTTTAGGGGTTCTTTTTTTAAGATTTTATTTATTTATTCTTAGAGAGGGGAAGAGAGTGAGAAAGAGAAACATCAATGTGTGGTTGCCTCTCACATGCCCCCTAGTGGGGACCTAGCCCGAAACCCAGGCATGTGTCTTAGACTGGGAATCAAACTGGTGACCCTTTGGTTTGCAGGCCAGCACTCAGTCCACTGCGTCACACTAGCCAGGGCTAGTTTTTTAGTTTTAAAGTTCTTATTTGCAAGTTTATATATTTTACCTAATTTTAGTATAGTAAGGTGAAATAAGGTATTATCTATTTAGCTCGTATAGAAGGGCCTTGATTTAGCAAAATATGGTTTATTCTTATGTCTTTGGATGAGACTCAGTACAGAATTTAATTTTTACCTTCCTGGATTGGAATATACAATCAGCTATAGGAGAAGGTGTGGATCATGTTTAACATTGATGACTTCATTTTTCATCAGATCCTTATTAGAAATACTTACTGGTATCAAAGTCAGACTAACAGATCTTAGTGACTAGAGTTAAAATTATAATACTTTATTCAGTATTCCATTTCCTGCATGTGAGTGATTTTTCAGACACTTAGATATGCAAGCTCATTCATAGGTACCAGTTGATGGGGATGAAAGCAGACCCATAATAATTAATAAGTTAAAAACTGTAAGTGCCATAAGAAAGAATATGGGGATGTGGACATTACCTTGTTTACTTATAATATCTGTTTTGTGTCCATTGTTTGAGACTCATTTTTCAAACTTTTTCCATCATTTTTGCTCATAAGTGTTAATTTCATATTTTTCACAATGAAATTAATTTTAGAAAAAAGAAAGGAATTTAAATGACTTTTGAGCTTAAAAATCTTGACTAGAAAGGCAGTTTCTTTTGTCTTAGTTCTTCTGTTAACTAGTGTTAGAATTGAACAGTTTTTAAAAATATAGTTCCTAGTTTCTTAGTTTTCAGGTTTTACCCCATTGCTCTGTATGGCATTCATAGATTAGGAAACTGATAGTTGATCTAATCTTCATGCTTGTCAGCTGTGAGGTTACTAGTGATTTAATATCTTACTATTCTTTCAGGCACGATTGGAATTAGAATTAAAGAAGACACCTAAGCTAAGAAAATTCTGGAACTTGATTAAAAAGAATGATGAAAAGATGGATCCAGAAGCAAGAGGACAGTATGTTGCCAGAGCTTTGTTCCCCGTTAGTTTATTATGCTGGGTTGTGGGTCTGAGATGCTGTTGACTTGTTTGTTATTTCCTTTACATGGTGCTAAACCAAGTAGATGGTTAAGAAGTGTGTTTGCCACTTTTTTCTTCTTTCTTTTCTCTCTGGCCCCGGTATAAATCTGTCCATGGTCTTCTCCCTGCTGTTGTTCATAGTCTGTCTGCCATGCACGGGTCGCAATTTGCTCTACAATCTTCAGGCTATCACTCTAACTTTCCTTTGTTTTTCTTATTCCCTCATTCTTAACACTGACTTGTATACATTTCAACCATCATTCATTCATTCATTCAACAAATACTGAGTGTTCATTATTTTGCCTTATGCTATTGCGGGTATAGGAAGTATAGCAGAGCACATAATGGAAAGGAATTCCTGCTCTTGTGGAACTTACATTTTAGTTGGGGAAGACAGCAATCCACAGATGGATTATATAGCATCTTAGATGGTGATACATGTGAAGGAGAAAAGCAAATCAAGTGTAAAGACTAAAGCAGCAGGTGAGGGTTTGGGGTTATTTTAATAGTAATTATTATTGATTGGATAAAAGTCTGGTAGCGAGTATTCATCGAGGAGAGTTCTATTAGTAGGACACAGGGGAAGGATCTCCATCCCCGGAGAGATTTCTGTCTGTCTGTTGAGGCTCAATGGTCTAATTGTGCTTTTGCCTTACTTCACGACTGTTCCAGCAGTAATCGTTTTTCTTTCCCCACCTTTAACTGCTTTTTTTCCACTCCTTTTGGACTAATTACATGATATCTTTGCATCACTTGAGTACTTTTTTAAAAAACCCTCTATTTCTATTACCTCAATAGAAATCTCTTAAATCTGTGTGTCCCTGACGTTTATGCTTTCATGTCTTTGTGTAAGTCTTTGCTCTTACACTTCTGTTTGGATGCATTGCCACGAACTTCAGTTTGGCTTAACACAATAATACTCATTGTTTTTTCCTCCCAAACTCACCTTTCTGCCCAGTTTCTCTAAATTCTTTCAGCCACTTGGGCTTGGAACAGTAATTCTATGACTAGCTGTTTATATCCAGTCAGCCAGTCCTATTGAATTCATCTTTTGTCCTTCATCTTCTTTTTTGTCTATTCACACTGCTGTTGTCTAATTGAGGCTTTTATGGGATGGGGGGAGTAGGGGGGCCAAAAAAACCAGGATTGTCTTCTGGAGGGTGGGCCTATTGTAGTACAGGCTTCCCCCACTAAGTCAGTGTTCTAGAAACCCATCTCTACCAGTGTACCAGTGTACCAACTGGTGGCCTTGTGAGAGACTCAGTTCGACTACAGTGAAATTTTTTTGAAGACTCGTTCAAACGTTTGCCCATTTCATGATGGGGGATTTACTAGTGCACCTGTCCACACCATGCTGAGTGTTCAGCAGTTTTGGCACAAAAATGGCCTGACCTTTTTGCCCCACCCTCCGTATTCACCCAATCTAGCCCTGAGCGACTTTTTGTTTGTTTGTTTCTCTGGATGAAAAATGTCCTCAAAGAGAAAAGGTTTACAGTTGTGGAAAAGGTGAGACAAAAAACAGCAGAAGCACTAAAAGGCATCAAAATCAATGAGTTCAAAAACTGTTTTGAGCAGTGGAAAAAAGTCTCTATGGGTATATTGCATCAAAAGGAGAGTACTTTGAAGGTGACTGAAGTTTAAACGTGTAAGAATAAATAACTAATATTTGATAAATAAATTCCAGGGTTTTGGATACATGTCAGCCTAATGACTAAACCACTACAATAAATTCCTATTCAATGTTTCTTCTAGATTTCCCACAATAATGAGCCTAACTAGCCATCAGCTATGTTTATTTTGTCATATTCCTACTCACAAGCTCTCAGTGGTTTTCTAGTTCCCATAGGATAACCTCTAAACTTACAGGGGCATTTGAAAACCTCCAGCCATTTCTTGTGACTCTCCCCAATCACTACACTAGTCTGTTCATTGTTTCTTAAAAATCCTCCTTCCCTGAGTGCCCTTTCCCCTCCACTCCATTTGATCAAAGGTTAACCTTCTAAACACTCTTCCAGACCCCACTGCTTTAGGCCACAGTGCTTTCTTGTGAATTCCTGAAACACACTGTGGTTTTTATTGAAACCCACCAATGGTTAGATTAAATGTTACAGTTGTTTAGGGCAGCAATTTACAATGGGTATGCCACAAGAATTTTTGAAACATGCTGTACCTGCTATTTATTTTACATAAGAAGAAAAGAGAAATGGAATATTTTAACATTGTAAGAAAGGCTTGTTCAACCTTTTTCACTTTTGAAATAATTATTTTTCAAAATAATTGGCCAATGTTATATCTTTGATTTTAGAGCCTATCAAGAAAGAAGATTCCTTTCACAACTCATCCAGAAGTTTATCTCTGTGCTAAAATCAGTCCCACTTTCTGGTAACTATCTTCTTTTACTCAGCTTATTTGTGAAGTTACTGAGATGCACCTATAGGACTTACTAATCTTTACTCCAAAAACTGCTCTTAGAATAATTTTAAATTATAATGACAAAGTGTATGTCCTCCCCTTTTCAAGTATATTACCCATGTAATATTAAATTCACATATATTGAAGACATCAGCAGGATAATTAAAATGTTCATTTATTTAGTAAATATTTTTGAGTTTCCTGTAAGACGCAGGTCCTGAGCAAAGGAGCTAGGACAGCGTGGTAAACGAGACAGCCACAAACCCTGCCCGCATGGCATTTACAGTATGGTGCCGAACAGTGTTTTCAAGTGACGTCCCATTCTGTCTGCAGAGGGAGAGAATTGCTTTCAGGTATAAGGTATAAGACGAAATGGAAAGAATTTCCCTCCATTGTGGCCCCCTTTTATTAATGAAACCCACAAAAGTTTATACTATGCAGAGTATACACTTTAAAATACATCACGATTACACTCTATACAGACACATATGTGTGTGTGTGCTGTACATTGGGGTGCATATGTGTGTTACATGCTTACAGGTCAAGCAGGGCCAATCACTTTATGCTGGTTTTGCAAGATTCTTATAAACATTTGTGAATGCAAATAGAATGTTGTTTACTTAATAAAGGTGTATATATGCTATGTAAGAAATGTCATTGGTTAATAATATTTTATCCCTAACCGGAATGTAATCTAAGAACAGCTCCATAGATATAACATAGTTTTATGTTGGCATCAAAAATTAACAGCTTTGTTTAAACTAAAAGTACAATAGAATTACTTATAAATGCTGACCCTCCAAATATTTTACAACTGAAAATCATGCTATAATTCAGTGAGGAAGAGTACTAATGTTGTAAATCAGTTGTATCTGATTAGGGGCATAATATTACTATCAGCATCACTATAAAGAAAAAATATCATTTGTTTACAATCTAAGTCACTTAATTATTAGTATATTTAAATCTTTCAGTTAAGAGGACTTAGATTTGATTTTCTTATATCAATTAGTAATAATGAGTGCTTAGAACTACAAATATATGTAATAATTAGGTCATAAAAAATTGATGTCTCTAGCTATAGAATGTTTATCTGTGGTCATTTAGAAAGGTTTGATAGTCAAGTACCAACAACATAGGGCCTACAGTAAGTTTATTTACTAACTGTTGCATTGTTATTTCTGTGTTGTCAGAAAACAAAATATTTTAGATTGATCTTGAGTTTCAAACAAAATTTATTAACTTGCTGCAAAGGAAGAAACAAGATGTTGAAAACTGTGGGTTCAGGAAGGGTATAAAGATGGATGGATTATATAGTTGAGTTGGGAAACAGAAAACTGATTTTTAAAAGAATAAGAAGAATTATAGTTCCATTCCACATGTCATTGAAAACACCATGTCTTTATCAGTTGTTATAAAGGAAGTCTGTGTAGGATAATCTGAGATGCCAGGGTGGCTGTCAGAAGGAAGGAAAAAACAGCTATACATGGTAAGAAGCCAATGATAGGGTGTATTGATGTCTGAAATTGGAATCACAAGCTTTTAGCTCTAAACAATATGCCCAGTAGGGCCACCTAATTTAAAAACATGCAGCTTCATCCGTCAGAGCACAGAAGTTGAGTGCCAACCATCTTATTCAAACTTTAAATAATACATTGCTAGTAACTTTTCAACCTATAAATAAAAATACCAAATACACAGTTTGCTCACATTTTAAGTATTAGGCAAAAATATTTTTTTCCTTCGTCAGTAATAAGAACAAAAGATACAACAGAGGACTGGTTTGAACGGATTTAATTTAAAAGTTGCTCCTTTAAATTCTTGAGTTTCAACAGCTGTGTGACCTAGTCTATCTCACAGGAAACCTGGGCTCCAGCTCTGTCCAGCCATGACTTTGTTCTACATTTTTATCGAGTCACTTCCTCTGGCCCTCAGTTTCTCACCTAGAAAATGGAAAGCTAAAAAAGAGGTTCTGTAAGGTCTCTTCCAGCTATGAAATTCTATGGTTATGTGATTTTAGGGTCTGGATTGTGGGCATGGAAAAGTTCCAGTTAACATTTCCGTATACTAGTCACAAAAGTATCCACCTTTTTTTCATCATGTAAAGCCTTCCCTTTTCCTGTAAACCAGAAATAAATCCAATAAGTGGATTTATTTAAGCATTTGTCGGGTGCCTTCTACAGGTCTAGCAAGTGCTGCGTTAGTTGCTGGGAGTCCTTATACTAAGCAGCAGTAGGGACCCTGAAATTATCTCCTTTTTGGTTGAAACAATCTTGGCTGGACGGTTTTAGCTGGTAAAATGGTAGACCATTTCCTGGCATGGGAGGGTGGAGGATGGGGGACTTGTATTTGGAAAGAATGTCATGTCACAATGTTGTAATTATGTGAAAACAAAATGTAAATTTTTTAAAACAGTACATTAATGCTCATGAATAATGTAAGATAGTGATTTAAAAAATATTTTGTTGCTCTGTGTCATTGACATTTTAATGTTAAAGGAATACATGCACAGTAGGGAAAAAGGTCATAAAAAGTATCCCTTTAATTAGTTTGGTGTATATCTTTCCCACCCAGTTTTTAATGCATTCTAAGGTATCTTTGTATGTGCACATGTACACATATATGTATGTGTTTATGCATATAAAGAAGTTCTAGCCCTGGCTGGTGTGGCTCAGTGGATTGTCAGCTTGCAAACCAAAGGGTCACTTCAATTCCCAGTCATGGCATATGCCTGGGTTGCAGACCACGTCCCCATTTGGGGGCGCACAAGAGGCAATCACACACTGATGTTTCTCTCCCTCTCTTTCTCCCTCCCTTCACCTCTCTCTAAAAGTAAGTGAATAAAATATTTTTTAAAAGAAGTTCTAGAAGCTTAGTATGTGAAGACAATATGAAAAGTAGGGCAAGAACTAATATAGAACTGCCTTTCTAGTTTTTATTTCAAGTTTTTTTAATCGAATTATTATTACAGATTTTTAAAAGTTAACACTAAAATACTTTTGCAAATCTTCTTTTTATAATAATTCTGATCCAATTTTCATTTTCTCATATTTGTAGAGCTAGATATAAGAAGGCCTGCCTTTTTGTGAAATCTGCGGGAGGTCCTTACTCTGATCGTAGTTCAGTCCTGATGAACAAGAGACAAGTGGTCTTGTTTAAATAACTGCCAATTTTAGAATAGAGTGCTGCAGACTAACCTAAGTGAGAAGATTACAACCTGTTTTCTCTGTTATGTCTAGAACCTGTCACTATGGACAAAGTTCATTACTGTGAAAGATTCATTGAACTTATGATTGATCTAGAGGTAAGAAATGCGCAGTTACTTTACTGTGACACAGTCATTTTAAGGAGGCTAAGATTAAGCATATGATTATATGTGAATATTTTTTTATCACCTCAGACTGGCCTTTGCATTTATTTCAAGGTGTCTTAGAGAAGCAAGTCAAAAGCAGTTGACTCTTGAAGTTTTCTGGTGGCTGCCGTTTGTAGGAAAATGGTACTCAGTGCGGTTGTTAACAACCACCGCGAGCAGCTGCCACATTTCAGTCCCCGCACAGAGTCTTAGGCAGGGCCAGAGTCATGGCTTTGTGACCGTCTCTGTAATAATCTCACTTTTTAAATTCGCCTACTATGGTTGATGAAGAAAGGTGCAGCTGCTATTGTCAATTTTTTAAATTAAGATTCTTAAAAAAAAGATTTCATACTAGTAGGTAAAAGATTTTGATGGAAAGTTCAGATGCAGAGTTGCTGTATTTCAGATTGAATTTGTTTTCTTTCCTTTCCCTCTTTAATGAAGGAAATTGAAAGAAAATCCTTTCTGTTTGTTCCTCATCTGGAAAGGTAGGGTGGTTTCTTGACAGGACGATTAGAGTGTTGGACTGGCAGTCATTTATGAGCCCTTCATTCAAGTTCTCGCTCTGCCAGGGACTGATTTATAGCCACTGAGGATCTCAGTAACCTCACCTAGAGAATGAGGGTGTCTGACTGCATCAGTGGTTTCCAGACTGACTGGCACAGTTTCGCCGTATTGTCTTGCTGGCCGCCGTAGGGGATGTAGGAGGTGGAAACTGAAAAAGGAGCCTCCACTCAGGGCTACTCACTCCCTTTTTTTCTCAAAGCAGCTCCATTTTTAATCCTACACACTGTACATACTGGGATTTCACACAGGGTTTGTTTGAAAACTACTGGCTGAGACATCTGAGATTTTTTTCAGTGCTGTATTTTTTGAGAAATGATAACACTGATTTTATTTACAACATGGACCTTGCTTTGTGCACGAAGTCTTTGGGAGACTGGAGGGTACTTTGGATATGATTAACATTTTCGAATAAGTGATTTTCACCTCTAGCTGCAGAAAACCTATAAACTTATTGCAGTGTGTTTATGCTTTTCTAGGCCCTACTCCCCACAAGGCGCTGGTTTAATACCATCCTGGATGACAGCCACCTTTTGGTTCACTGTTCCCTTTCCAATCTTGTTCGTAGGGAAGAGGATGGCCATCTTTTTTCCCAGGTGAGCATTTATGTATCTGAACATAACTTACTGTTTTTATTTGTAAATTGATCTTTTCTTTGCCTTGCAACAGAGAGTACCGGGGCACGACCCAAGTAATTTTGCTTTATATTGAATTGAATAATGAAAATTCTTAATTGTTCATTTTTAAGTAAAATCAAGTCTTAATGTACAAAATGAATGCATTTTTGCCCTGACTGGTGTGGCTCAGTTGGTTGGGCTTCTTCCTGCAAAGCAAAAGGTTGCCAGTTCGATTCCCAGTCAGGGCATATGCCCAGCTTTTGGGTCAGTGCCCCAGTCGGTGTAAGGCAACCAGTCGATGTTTCTTTCTCACATTGATGTTTCTCTCCCTCTTTTTTGTATCTCTTCCCCTCTCTCTAAAAATAAATAAAACTTAAAAAACAACAACAAAATAAATGCATTCTTATATAGATGGCCTGTAGTACTGATACAACTTTTTATTAATCTTACATGAGTTTATTATGATTTTACCAAATACGAAGAATTTAGTGATGTAGCCCATATAACCGCTGCGGAATATAAAAGATGATAAGCATTAATTTCAAGTGAACTGTGCCCTAGTACCATGGCTCTCCTTCCGTGAGATGGCGACGGGCACTTGACAGTGTGGAGGTGCATATGCCTTGTTTGTTCACTTGGATAGGAAGGTGCAGTATTAGGGTTTTGCATTTCCTGTAATGTCTTCCAGAAGAAAAGTGTTCTAACGGACTTCTAACACTTGCCTTTAAATAAGGTCATAATTAGATATAATTTTTATGTGTTTAGATATTACATTGGGTTGGTCAAAAAGTCCATTTAGTTTTTTGTATAAAATAAAAGATACATTTTTCAGTTTCACCAATAACTTTATTGAGCTGGGTATTTTGAGTATGTCGGCAATCTCCCGCTATTGGCTTCTAGTGGGTAGAGGCCAGGGGAGCTGCTAAACACCTTCCAATGCATATGGCAGCCCCACGGCAAAGAATTATTTGGCCAAAATGTCAGTAGTACCAAGAAACGTCACAAACCACTTTTGTACTGCAGAAATCTTTTTTGGCGTTTCAGTTGCATTTCTGCCTTTTTTGAAATAATAAAGCATAATACGCAGGAAATTTCTTTGTTGCATATTTTCTTCCAAATTCAATATTAAAATGTCTGCACAAAAATTCACCAATATTGATAAGTTTTTTTAAATGCAAGCTGATATGATAGCTGTCACAATACAACCTAACAAAATTGTTTTGAATGAAGTTAAAGACAACTAAGCACTACTAGAGCCATGGTAAGAAAAAAACTAAATAAACTTTTTGGCCAACCCAGTAAGTCTTTTTCTATCTTGTGTCTGTGAGCATTCCTTTTTTTTTTTTCCCTCATTATCTTACTAAATCCCAGTGATTGGATTCATATATTAAAATATATTAAAATACTAGTATCTGACATGCCATAGATTAGCATTAAGAATAATAAAGATTTGGAGGGAAGGCAGCCAATGAACTGTGTTGTTGCGGCCACCACAGGCGGAAAGCAGGCCTCCATTAGCAGCAGGAACAACGGCATGATAGAGAAAGGGCCTGATGGCAACAGGGAGTGAGGAGAAGAATAGGTTGTCTAGCTTTCCTCACCTTGCTGATTTTCCCCCATGGAAGCAGCACATAGAGAAGAGTATCTCTAGTCATGAATTCCAAAACTGTAAGTGGCATAAATAAAAGGCTTCAGAAGTTCCCTCTGATGGTATAGTTCTAGATATATTGCAGTGGGGTAAATAGATTTTTTTTTTCATTAAAATAATTGGCTTCCCTTGATTAGATCCTTATGTCTCTTTATTTTGGGGATTGGAGTTTCAAGTTCTCTGAACAAGTTGACCATGTATATATGATACAGACTTAATTTATTCACAGGGCACATGCATACCTGTTCCCACATAAATAAAACTGCATTTGGATATGTTCTGAAATGTTTGTTGCACTGTTTATATTAAAGGTTTTCAGAACCTCCGAGAAACTAAATGTACTTGTTTATTATTTTAAATAAATAATGTTTGTTCATGCTTTCAGGCTTTTATGTTCACACAGTTTATTAATTTAAATATTTCCTTTCAGCTACTGGACATGCTTAAGTTCTATACTGGTTTCGAGATTAATGACCAGACGGGAAATGCACTGACAGAGAACGAGATGACTACAATTCACTATGATAGAATTACTTCCCTGCAGGTAATTGAAATTGAAATGCATTATAGTCCTTGCCTCTGCTCCATAAAGTCAGGTCATGAATAATTAGGATTTTTATAGTACAAATAGAAGAGGTATTAATTTAACACTGTTTTCATGTTGAATTTTGAGTTCATGAAAAAAATTGCTTTCTTTCCTAGGCCTCGTTCTGAGAATCAATATGTGAATATTTGATACTCCGAAATATTAGTTACTGGGCCAGTTTAGTACATTAAACATCAGTTTTATTTTATGAAGAAGATAAGTCAACATATGGCAAAGTACTGTAAACATTTTACGCATTTTAGAGATAAATGCAGATAATGAAGTTTACTGATACAGCTCAGATGAGAAAAAGTAACTTTGTGTCTGTAAGGCTCAAACTGGGATTAGATACCCCACTATGCTTAGCCCTAAACCTGCAGAATTCTACATAACAAAATTCTTCGCCAGAGTACTACGAGCCACCGCTTAAAACTCAAAGGACTTGGCGGTGCTTCACATCCACCTAGAGGAGCCTGCTCTATAATCGATAAACCTCGATAAACCCCACCAACCCTTGCCACCGGCGTCTGGGTGCATGCAGACGCTAGGATAGCCTCCTGGTTTGCAAGAGGAATGATCTTCCCACTGTCTGAGCTCAAGACGTCTTCTCTCACTTTCTCAGAGCATTATTGTTTGTGTCCTGCTCTGCCCTCGAAGCGACCGTAGCTGGTAGGGCATGTGGCCTGTTCTCCCGGCACATGCAAAGCATGATGATTGTTCATGAGGAGCTTGGCCGTCTCCCTGGTGAGGAGGCGCCAGCTTTGATCTTGACAGTGCTAGGACTCTCCTGCGAGCTGACTCATTCATTTCCGTAGCATGCCCTTCAGGTTTGGGTTGCATGGTCATTTTGCCATTGCCTGTAGTAATCTGTGGCAGGCTCATCCATAACCGTGGCACCCTTCTGCATGGTACTCTGTGGGTACGTGAAAACTTCTGGATCTTCTCTGTGTCACATGGGCATCAAGAAAGACTAGGGATGTTATTTCACATTTTCCTGTCAAATCAGCATAATGCCACTGTTCCTGTTTTCTCGGAGCTTACTCTGTATTGGTTGGAGTTGGTACCCTGCGAGGCCCTCTTTTCAGAGTCCAACATAAAGCAGGACACAGCACACTGCATTTTTGGCCTCTCCTTCAAGCTGTCTCTTTATTGAGAATTTTCCTTGAAAATTAAAACTCTTTTAGTTTTGTTAGGCCAGTTCTTAATAATAAAATGTTTTGCTTTCTCCCTCATATTAGTGAAGCTGGCTTTCCTGTATATTCAGAATACAAGCTTAGAAATAAAAAAACCAAACATTGACTTTCTGTCTTTCCATTCCTGCTAGAACAATGCTAGTTTTTCCCCTTTGTATTGAATGCTTCTGGCTCAATAAGGCAGAGGTTACATGTGAGGAGCATATAAAGAGAGAAGTCCATTAATATTTATAAAATGTTTTCATAACAGAGTATATAAATTGTAGTTGATTGTATTAACAGGTAGACGTTAGTTACTGACTTTTTTTTTTTCCTGTTCTTTTCTAGAGAGCTGCTTTTGCACATTTCCCAGAACTCTATGATTTTGCCCTCTCAAACGTGGCGGAAGTAGACACTCGGGAGTCCTTGGTCAAGTATTTTGGACCTCTTAGGTAAGGCCACATGAAAGAAAAACTGAATTTTAACTTTCTTTCTTTGAAGCATTTTTGCACCACTTTAGATAATGTTACATGTTACCCTGTTTATTGACAACTAGAGCTAGTGCTTCTCTCTAGCATTTGGTATCTTTGAGTTAATATATAATTATCCATTTTCTCTTTCTGTTTTGGTAAAATTTATATTTTTCATGACATACAGTTTTCCTAGATCTTAAATTTTTCTTAGAATTGAACATAAAGCTGATATCCTATCAGTCATAAAAAACATACAACAGAAACCAAAGAATGTTCATTGTATACTAGCTTCCCCTGTAGCCATGGTCCTGCTTTTTGCGGTGTCAGTCATTTATGGTTGTCTGTGGTCCAAGAATATTAAATGGAAAATTTCAGATATAAACAGTTTATCAGTTTTAAATTGTGCACTGTCTCACTCCATCCTGCCTGGGACATGAATCATCACTTTGTCCAGCGTATCTCTGCTATATGCAGTTCCTGCCCGTTAGCCCCTTACTTGCTACCTTGGAAACCAGAGTAACTGTTACAGTATTGCAGTGCTTGTGTTTAAGTAATCCTTATTTTACTTAATAATGGCCCCAAAATACAAGAGTAGTGATGCTGGCAATTTAAGTGCCAAAGAGAAGCCATGAAGTGCTTCTTCCTTGCTTTAATAAGGAAGAGTGTTTGCTAACGTTGCTAAGATCTACAGTGAGAATGAATATTCAACCTTGAAATTGTGAATCTTGATACTGAAGAAGGAAAAAGAAATTGATAAGCTAGTATTGCTGTTGCATCACAAACTGCAGAACTTATGGCCACAGTGCATGATAAATGCTTAGTTAAGATGGAAAAAGCATTAAATTGATGGGTGGAAGAGTGCCCTTTTCAGCAGCACATACACTAAATTTGTGAGTGGAAGATACAAACAGAAATGTGTTCTGATTGTTGTGCCAGAAAGCACTGAGCCTATACAAAGACTTTAGCAATGAATGACACCAAGGCATTTACTGCAAGTAAGGGACAGTTACACACATTCAGGAGAAGGTTTGGACTGAAATATAAAAATTACTGGGGAGGCTGCCTTGCTGATGAAGAAGCTGCTGCCACATTTCTGATGAGTTGAAGTTGATTAAGGACGAAAGGTATGTGTGTACAGGAAAAAACGTAGTTCATACAGGGTTTGGTTACTGTTTGAGGTTTCAGATGCCCAGGGGGGAGCTTGGAACATGTCCCCCCATGTTCCAAGGAGTGGGGACTGCTGCATATAACATTAGAGGTGTCTCTTAGGAAGATTTTTGCATGTCTAAAATTTATGAAATTAGTAATACTCTGTCACTTAGCTACCTGCTAATGTATATTTTTAATAGTAATAATAGCATACATTTATTTACTATATGGTAGGCACTCTCTTAAGTATGTAAATAACTTAATCCTGGAAACATTCATGTGAGAGGAGTAGGCATCACTTTACATAGGAAGTTGCTGAGGCACAGAAGAGTTAAGTAATCTGTCTAGGTCACACAGCAAGTAAGGGGCAAATAAGTAGTCTGCTTTCTGAACCCTAACATTTAAAAAAAAAATTTATTGAGGTATAATTGACATTCAACATTATTTAGTTTCAAGATACAACATGACTTGATATTTGTATGTTTTTCAGAGTGAACACCAAAATAAGTCTAGTTAACATCTGTCACTGTAGTTAGGGATTCTTTTTCTTGTGATAGAACTTAACATCTATTCTCAGCAACTTTCTAACATGTAATACAGTGTTGTAACCTGTACCACCATGCTGCACGGTGCATCCCCAACCATCCATTTAACTGGAAGTTTGTATCTTTTGATGCCCCATCCCACCCTGGGAACCATCAATCTGTGCTTTGTGTCTATGAGCTTTTTTTTTTTTTAAAGAGTCCACATATAAATGAAATCTTACATTCCTGATGCATATTCAGAGTGGTAGTAATACTGGGAAAATTTGACGGTTTCTTGTAAAGTTAAGCATGCACTTACAGTATTCTCACAGACATTCCCAAGAGAAATGAAAACCGACTTTCACCCAAAAACCTGTACAGAAATGTGTATAGTGGCTTTATTTACATTTGTCAGAAACTGGAATACACAAATACCCTTTAACTGGAGAATGAATAAACATACTGTGATATATCCCTATAATAGAATGTCATTCAGCAATAAAAAAAGAACTAATAATATTACTCAGTAATGAAAAGATACAACAGTGTGGGTGAATCTCAAATATATTATACTAGTGAAAGTAACCAGTGTCAAAAGGCTGCACAATGACTTGCTTGACCTTCCGGAAGAAGCACAGTTACAGAGATTGAAAACAGATTAGTGGTTACCAGGGACTGGGTTAGTGAGGGAACTGGGGCTGGGGGGTTGGTGATTAAACTGTACTGAAGTAGTAGAAAGCGGTCAAGCTCATAGAGGCAAATGCAAGTTCTCCAAAATGCCAATTTTTCACTTGGAAGTTCAAACTTTATCTTTGGCAACAAATACTGTTAGTTGTTTTTCTTGAAAATACAGGTTTATTTTGTGCAAATTTAAAAAACTTTTGCCATTTATTCAAGTCTGAATAACCGTCATTTATCAGTTCTGTCAAGTAAACATTGCATACAGAATGTGCGCTTCCCGTTCTGCCACACAGGGTTTGCTAAAACCAGATGCTCAGGTGTCCAAGTTTAATAACTGCTTCACCAAGGACATTCTTAAACTGGGTTTGGGGGGGTTAAAAACTGTGTGTGGCCTGAAGAATGCGGTGACTACTTAACAGTGCTGGTTGGTGCCACTGCCTTGATCTAGGCCAGTGGTTGTACCCACCATTGCTTTAGCTTTTGCACTGTTGCTGTGTACGTACAGATGGTGAGAGCAAATGATGTCTTAGTAGTGATATGAAAAGGGCTTGTCCTTGCAGACTCCCTGCAAGGATCTCAGGGACCATGAGAGGTTTTTCAGGAGACACTTCGAGAACCCTGTATTAGGGGTTTAACTTTCATTGCTGATATTTTCCTTTTGCTACTTATGTCATAGGATTATATTTGCTAGGTAAAACTTTTTAAGCAGTCTATAAAATTACATGTTTCAGAAGTGAAGTAAAATAATAAAATACTTTGATTTGAATACTCTATTCTGCAGTTCAAATACACTCCACCAGGTGGCATCATACCTCTGCTTGTTACCAACTCTTCCTAAAACTGAAGACACAACTTTTGATAAAGAATTTCTTCTAGAATTGCTGGTAAATACATATTAATGTTATTCAAATTTTGCATGTGGTTTTTCCTACCTATTTGGGACATTCTTAAAGATGTAGATTGGTACAGATATTTTTTTCTGGGCTAAATATTGGATAGATAATTTCTTCTTTACAAATTATATTAATTCATTTGATTTTATCTGGTCTCTTTTCTCATCTCTTGGATTTCTTTTCTCAAGTCTTTCTCTTAAAACTGCTTTGTAGCATGAATGTATTCCAAGCAAACACGAATGAGAAACTTCTGTGTCAGGCACCGGCGTCAGGCATTAAGGGTACATGGAGGACTGACACCATTCCTGACTTTAAGAGGTCACAGTTACACACTCTTATGTAAATATAGTACCTTGAATATTAAGGCAGACCTTTATCACTAGAAATTGAGGCTTGTTTAGAAATAAAGTTATCACTAGTTTAGTGGTTGAAGAATTCTAAGGGATTTCTCAGACATTTGGGAAAATAATGGCTTTAACTCAAACTAATAATTTTTTTGTAAAGTTTTATTTTTTACTTTGGGTTCATAGCAAAATTGAAGGGAAAGGATGTACCTTATTTTTAACTTCAGTAAAATATTTCATAAAATAGAAAAAATACTCCTATGAAAATTTAGGTTGTTTACAGTATCACTATTAGAAATAATGATGAATTCTTTGTACCTGCCTCTTTGTGCTTATTTAAAAGATAAAAGATGCAGCCATGTTATCCTCCAAAAAGTGTGTGCTCCCACCAACAACATATTAAAGTATTTCTCCTTAAGCTTTTACCAACATTGGATGTTATGAGTCATCCCAATTTTTGCCACCCTCAAAAAATAATAGCTTGTTTTAATTTTTTGTGACTGCCAAAAGGCTGAGTTCTTTTTCATGTGTTTCAGACTTTTTTTATACCTATACAAACATGCACTGTGGATGTACATATTTCTTATACACGTGGAACAATTATGGGCACCGTGTTTTGTAACTTATATTCCAAGCTAATAGTAGGATATAAAGTATAATCTCCTACTATAGAAAGAAAGGTGACAGACTAGTTTTGGGGGTAGTAATAGGAAACTCTTTGTAGCAGGTGTTTTAAGCCTGGCGACAGGTGTGTAAGTGCCATGTGGAGAGAATTCCTTGGGAAGGGTTTTTAACTGATTCACATATGAAAAATACTTTATCGATATATAAAATGTGTATCCTGGGTCACCATCTTTGCCTTCTTTCTACAGATAATGTTTTATGGTGTGTCATTACGAGTGCTTTCTGAAAATCTCTTGTACTGCTTCCTGACAGTGTAAAATCTTCTGTAGTAAGTCAGGTTTGGGAGATTTACAATAATTCCTTAAAACTTAAATTATTATGTTGAAAGAACACAATTTTTAAAATTTATAGTATTGCAGTATTACCTTACATTTATCCTTCTACTAAAGGATTTCCTCAGGCTTTGGATTCTTCTGAAATTCCAAATCATGATTAAAGAGTTGAAATATGGCCCTGGCCAGTGTGGCTCAGTTGGAGTGTCATCCTGTAAACCCGAAGGTCACAGGTTTGATTCCCAGTCAGGGCACAGACCTGGGTTGCAGGTTGGGTCCCCAGTTGGTGTACATATAGGAGGCATCCGATCGATATTTCTCTCTCACATGGATGTTTTTCTTTCTCTGTCTCTCCTTCCCTTCCCCTCACTCTAAAATCATAAGCATATCTTTGGGCGAGGATAAAAATAATAATAATAAACTTAAAAAAAGTTGAAATATGAATATTATTTAGATATTATCCACTGCTTTTTTCCTAAAATAATACTGTCTCTGTTAAAGAGGATGTGACACATTTTTCAAATATATCATTATTTTAGCATGTGTTAATCAGGCAACAAACTTATTTCAGTATTTGAGATAAATCACTCTAATATTAACAATGCAAGGTTACATAGAGATCACCAAGTCCAACTCTCTCATAAATTAGACTGAAGTCAGCTTATTAATAAACTGTCCCAGAGTGTTCAGCAAGTTAGTACAAGAGTGAAAACTATAACCTAGGACTTGGGGCTCCCGTTATTTTCTTACACAAACAGGTGCTAAGTGCTGTGGTTTTAAAGGTCTTGGCACATGCCAAGTGCGTTGACACTATTTTACAGTATTCCATTTTATCTTCATAAGAAACCTGAGAAATGACAGACATTTTATCTTTTTCACTGAAACAGGAAACTAAGATCAGGGAGGTCGAAGTAATTTTCCCAGCTTTTACATAGCTCATAAGTAGAGGCACTGGAAGTTGAACTCACATCTCTCTGATTCCAAAGACCATCACGATTGGTACTTCCTTAGTCTTTGATTTATAGGGGGAAGAATGGAAAAAGGAGGTAACATTTCTTGTTAAGTGCCACAGTAACTGCAAGACGTGAAACATCTCATTCCATACTTTTGGCGAATTTCTCCATAAATTATTTTGATTAAAAAAAGATGCTTCCAACTTTCTGCCTGAACCTATTCTTTTAGGTATCTCGTCATGAACGTCGAATTTCTCAGATTCAGCAGTTGAACCAGATGCCTTTGTATCCAACGGAGAAAATCATATGGGATGAAAATATTGTCCCAACAGAGTACTACTCAGGGGAAGGTACGATAAAGAATTACAGGATCTAGGTGTATCCTTAAACTTAGTTTAGAATTCATATGTAACTGAAAATACTGCTATGTGCTGCATACATTGGGATAATTTTATGATACCCTCAGGTTCAACTTAAGAAGCTAGAAACTAGTATTTTGAATGCTTAACATTAAGGATTTTTATTAAATTTAACCGTGTGTGTGTGTGTGTTGTCCTATGAAACATGACCGTAGAGCAATCAATTGTGTTGTAAGGAGCCCTAACAGTACAGGAACTATAGCTGTTCATGATGTCAGCGTAATAGGCTTTGTTTGGTAGTGCTTTACTTTTCCAAGCCTTTTGGAGAGGCTCTTTTTGCTTACAGAGCCAGGTAATGACCACCATAAAAAGATACTATCATTAGTTAATAAACCCGTAGTTTTGATTCAGAAGGGTATTGCTTAGTTATTTTAACAGATTGTTTCCAGGTGCTTTCGCTCTTCCTCTAAGGATGAGCATTGGCTGCACTTGAGCATATGCCGAAGTGCATTCAGACGCATTTGAAGGCCTATTTCAAAGAAGTTTGTGTAAATCTTTTGAACAACGGTGTTAGAAGAAATGTGGCTATTTTAAAGACATCACCAGTATTGGTGCATTTATTTAAGTAACACTGTTACCTCAGAGTCATGCCCTGAGCTGTAACTCCAATACGCAATGTACTAGAACTGGACTGGGTTTCAGAACAGGCGGTCTGCATCCTTTTTAATGTTCTGACAGTGGTTAAGACATCCTTTTCCCACTGTGCTAATTGTTTGTGCTAAACACATTTATAACCATATACGTATGGCATCTCACTCTTTGACTGATAGGCCCTAAAAGGCATATAATACTTAGGAATATTTTGTCTTTTTAATAAAAAGCTTAAATGTGCTTAAACATGTGAACAGTCTTAAGTCTAGCTTTTGGTTTTATTCAGTGATGCTGGTCTTGGTTTAAAACATCTTTCTTAGTATAAAGTATTATTTTTTATTTCCATGGTTAATGAAATTAAGTGAAAAGGAATACTCAGAATTCCAGTCTTTACATTTTTCATAGAAGGAAAGTATTTCAGAAAGATATTAGTTGCCAGATGGTTAAATGTAACACAGCTGTTTGCAAAGACTCGGCTCGGTCTTGTGTTGTTCCTCATTGGCCGTGGATGGGACTGTGCTGTGGGCCCAGTGTCTGATGCTGTGAGACAGGCAGAGATCAGGCTGTTCCTGCATGGTTGTGCAAGCTGCTTGAGGCTCCCGAGGAGAGAAACTAAGTGTAAAATTGGGATAGATATGAAAAATACAGTGTAAGAATTATAAAGAAAACCTTCGTGAAACGTTGCCTTTTTAAAGCCTTTTAAGTATAAAATAAACACAATTAGGGAAAGCTACACAATATCAATTTGGAGCTTTACTAATTATCGTTAGGGAAATACCGTGAAACCCTTGTAACCACCTTGTCTGCTGTCCCAGAACCCTCCCAGTGCGCCTTTCTACTCACCACTTCCTCCCTCTACTTGAATGCGACCGTTTATTTCTTGGCTTTTATAGCCATCAGTATCTTGCATAAAGACATTTTGAAATAGTTTTATCCCCCAGTTGTTTAGCCCTAGTCTCTAAGGTCAGTGTTGCACATTTTATAAATGTCTTTCACTTTACAGGTGCCCCCTATATCTCTTCCTTCTCTTCCCATTGCAGACCTGTGTTGTTTGATCTGTATAGTTTCTCATGGTTTAGATTTTTGTAAGTGACTATGAGTCTGTCCATCTGCCCGTTTTTTTGTTTCTTTGTGGGGTTTTTGTTTGTTTTTTTTAATTGGCAGCTGGATGCAGAGGCTCAGCCAAAGTGAGGTTCTCTCTCTTTTTGGCAAGAATCTTGGTAGTGGTACATTTTTTTCCATCAGGAGGCACATAATGTCTGGTTGTCTTTTTGTCGTGTTAGTAGCCGTTCCTGCTTAAAGCTAGATTTGTTAATTCAATGAGCATTGTGAAATGGCGACATTTTAATTGTCTTTTTTTTTAAATAAAAATATTCTATTGAAGGAGATGGTTTTTCTCAGCTTCTGACCTGAGAGCAATTGAATTAGATTTTAACTCAGAGTTTAACATAAACAGTGTGAAATTCTTTAACTTTTTGATATCTCTGCTGAGTGCTTGGTCACTTACTATCCAAGGGAAGCACTGTCAAGCCAGGGCAGTAGAGAGAACGCTCTCCATTAACGCAGACGCAGATGCAGAGGGACGCACAGCGCAGGCAGGGCCTCGCCCTTCAGGTGCGGTTCAGAAGAGCGCAGTGCTGGTCGTTGGACACAGACCCATACAGTGTAATGTGCTGATTCAGTTTTCCTGGTGATTTTGTCTCGTACTAATTTTATGGTAGCATTATTGGTTTCGAGATTTGCCAAGCGTAGGTTAGGTGGTAGAGAAGTTTTGAGTTTCACTTATGTGTGGAAATAGGAATAAGACCTTATTAAATATACTGTATTTTAGACATCATTAAATTACATTCTTACCAAATTTGTGATGCCTTTTTTATATAGAGAACAGATGTCTGATTTAAAAAATTATTGAAATGTGGATGTTATTTTCCTTTTCAGGTTGTCTTGCTCTTCCCAAGTTGAATTTGCAGTTTTTGACTCTTCATGATTACCTCCTAAGAAACTTTAATCTCTTCCGCTTAGAATCAACGTATGAAATCCGCCAGGACATTGAGGACAGCGTCAGCAGGATGAAGCCATGGTTAGTAAATTGGTGCCACTTGCAGTGAAGAGATGCAAACAGTGACAGACATACTTCTGTCAGAAAGCCCACAAGTGCATTTAGAAATAATATACCTGGCATGAAGATGCCCTCCAAAATATGAGATATTTACTCTTTGAGAGATTCTTTAATGCAAATTAGAATATATCAAAAGTGCTAAAATACAAAGCCTGGGTAATTGGGGGTGGGACTGGGGGTGAGGAAAGGTAGGTCCTTGTTCCGGAGGTGAGGGGAAGCAGAGAGAAGACTGGGCTGGGCGCCAGTAAACGAGGAACGGGGAAGGTGTGTGGGCTGGCCAGCAGGGCAGCTGAAGTCCCTGGAGAAGCTTCTGACGCAGGAGTGTTCTGCTGCCCTCCCGGCTCTGGGACAGTCACAGCTCGTCTCGGCCTGTGTGAGGAAGCCGGCCGGTGGCGAGGAGCACTTCTGCACACTTCACTGAGTGGCACACTGGACAGTCTTCCCTGGTCTCCGCCCTCAGGTGCCTGGAAGAGACTAAATCAGCAGCATTTACTTCTAGGGCCGGTTGAGTAGGTCTTGTTATTTGAGGAATTCATCTGCTTGAACTCAGCTCCCCATGTGCTAGCTCATTTCTTTAGATAATTCCTTTAGCTAAGGGAAAAAACTTTCATTCTGGTTATTGCAGGCAGCTCTGTAGTGTACTTGTGAAGGTTAGTTTTGCTTTTTCGTTATGACTGATTTGCGGTAAGTGCCCTTGGTCACTGTTTCATTCTAAGTATGAAGTTGACAGAGATAAGGTGTATGTCACAAGTGAGTATAAGCAAGTAAAATAAATCTCCAATAATAAGTGTAAAATGAATTTTTGTTACATTATAGTTATACTACACACACACATATACACACAGTTACACTATGTTCTGTATGATAAGCTTAACACACTTTGAATGTGAACTGATGCAGGTACCTCAGGCTTCTGCCCTTGCTAATTATAGAGAGCTATATGGACACAGTGATTATGATCTATTTTTTTCCCTTTCACATTTTATTTCATACCCAGTTCTATTTTTTAATTACTTGTTATGTGAATAGTTATTTTGGGTGAGCCTATAAAACACAAAATAAAGTATTTTTGACTTAATAATCAGTTGAGTCAGCAGGCAGGCTAGCACTGTGAAGTTTGTACACTCCCTGGCTGATCGTCCCCGCCCACAGCTATGCTGAAATTATTGCCCGTTGTTCAGGCCCCAGGGGGGTGCTTGATAAGGAAGCTCCTTAGAATTCGTGGTTACCTTGCATTTATGTGCTTAGATTCTGGGCCTAATTTTGGCCATTTTGCAAAGTAGGGGTTTATTAACTAGCAGTTCATGAATAGAATTTACTTATATTTTGCTTAAATGCCAAGAATAGCAATAACACAGTTTTTATGGTCTATTAATAAGGGATTTTGTTTTTAACTTACAGTTTCTACTAAGTGGGAAGAAAATATCACTTTTTGTAGTTAAGTTGTGATACTAAATTTTTCTAAAATTTTATTCCTCATTGCCCATGACTGAAAACTTAAAAACGGGGAGATCTAAAAAAGGGCCAGGCCTCTTTGTGTTGCACATGGTCCGAAGGTAGGAAAGGAGCAGAGGCGTTTTTCTGATGGTCCTGGTTTCAGACTGATGAAACTGTTGAGTGGGGTCAGAGGGTGTGCTCGTGAGAGGCTGGACCTGTACTCTCCATGCCGATTGGTGCTTGCCAGGGGGCGGGAACAGGCATTCACTGCATTTGGACAAGAGGGATCTTTTTTAAGTATGATGGAAGTGTTCTAAAATTGGATTGTGGTGATGGATGCACAATTCTATAAATTAATGAAAATTACTGAATTGTACATTTACAGTGAGTGAATTTTACGACATGTAAACTAACTGTAGTAAAGTTGTAAAATATGAGGGCAGTGATAAAAAGTTATTACAGAGGCTTTAGACACAAGGTAATGCCTTTTAAAAATTGTCCCAGTATGAACCAAGTCATTGGATTGCGAAGTTTTTATTTTTAATTTGTTTTACTCTTTGATGTTATGAAGTTCTACAGTTTTAGTATATGTGCTGCCGAAGCGAGCACATGAAGTTCTACAGTTTTTTGCTATGACACAAAGCCTTTACTTAGGATGTAGTAATCTTGGTCAGCACGTCATTTTTGGCAGTATTTGCAAATTTTGGAGTATTGCTGCAGTTTTTTTTTATTACAGGTTTCCCAAATATACTATTTAATGTAAAAATTAAAGTACTACTGAGATTAATATAAGAGGGAAGAATGGGTGTAACATAAGGCGTGTTAATGGGTCTAGTTATTACAACTGACTTCGTTATTTGTCCCCCCAGCCCGTGACAGCACCTTTTAAATGGTTTACGTCTTACACCCTAAAGAAGGCATTTGTATAGATACTACCATTTGCTTGTTTTTAATTTTTTAAATTCTGGCTTGTTCTAAAATGTTTTTGAAACAGCTTTTCAAAATACTTAGAGCACATAAGATAAAATTAAACAGCTGAGACTATTTTGATAAAGAAGGAAAAAGGATAGGAATATAAAGTAAAACTAAATGTGCTGGATTGTTCATTCTTTGACAGATGGCTCAGCTCGTATGTACAGAGTTACCTTTTTATCTGGGGGTGTACAGGATGTTCCCCTATTTCCCTTTCTTTTCTGGACCATGTTTGCCTCTTTCATTCTACCATGTGTACTCCCTGTAGATTGAGGGTTAGATTTTTTTTTTCAAGTGTAGAAAGAGTTACTAAAGTTAGGGCTTAAATACTAGCTAAACATGTATTCTAACTAGTTTTACTTGTCCAAAAGTTATATTTTGTTTGAATAATCATCCACTTGTTTGGTTTTCAGGCAGTCTGAGTATGGCGGCGTAGTATTTGGTGGTTGGGCGCGAATGGCTCAGCCCATTGTGGCTTTCACTGTGGTTGAGGTTGCCAAACCCAACATAGGTGAGAACTGGCCGACCCGAGTTCGTGCGGATGTTACCATCAATTTGAACGTCAGAGATCACATCAAAGATGAATGGGAAGGTAATTCTGCATTTAAAAAACCTTTTAACTTTTTAGTTTATCATGTAGACTTTCACTTAGAGAGTTAGCAGAGCACTTTTACTAAATGTTACCCTTTTAAATTCTTTAAATTTTATCCTTGAAATTTGATTTGAAGAATGGCAGTTGTCTTTATAATTACTATTAGTAAAACATACCAGGGGTCATAGAAGAGTGACTCAGTAAGTTAATACTTTAATACAAGCATAAAACAGCATTAATATCAAAGTGTTTTGAAAATTGCAGTTACCCGAACTAAAGTGTTTTAAATCTTAAATTTAACAAGGTAATGTTTATGGGTTTGTGGGATCAATACAAGAAGGATGAGAGTATCAGTGGGCACTAAAGAAAGGGAGACCACACAACAGAACAAGGAAAATTGGTGTTTTTAAATGGTAAAAGCAACCAAAGTTGAGAATAGGGATGTGTACCATTTATGGAAATAAAGATACAAAATCAAAATCAGACTCCAAAGAAATTATAGGGGGATCTAGCAAAACAACTCAAAAAGAAATAGTAATAGTTTATTTACACCAAAGGGAGGAAGTCAGAAAATCAATGAAATCCTATGTACTCAAGGGTAAATAATAATTGCAGAAAATTAAGAGTTGGTTTTTTTTCTATTTTTTTACCAGGCAAGAGTTGAGGGATGGGAGTTCCACAATTACTGTTACTTAGGGGCAAATATGTTCAGAGTTACTAAGTCATACAGAGTTAAAACTTCCCTAGCACCTCTGTCAGAAATGGCACGGAACTGAGTTTTAATTGGCACTTGTAACTTTTTCTCCCAGCTGTCTATGAGAGCTCTTGCTGCCTTGTGAGAAATAGTAGCTGGCAGGTTTTATCTCCTTTCACCTTCTTGGCATGCCAGAAGGAAAGGGATAGTCCCTTAGCGGTTCAGTTTTCAGAAATTATTGCTCTCAATGTAGTTGTTTATAACGACAGGCACTATGTGATATATTTATCACATAATTCTGAAGGAATGCTGTAGCGAAGCTGGCCAAATGTTTTAACAAATGGCCACTGTAGTGGGTATAGTTTGTGACAGATTTTGTGACTCCAGATCCCTTTAAAACAGTTCCAGTCTGTGGCATTACATGTCTAGAATAATGTGTACCTTTATTATGTCTGAATCTTGAGAAAGCATTAAGTTGCTGGAAAAGGTCTAATATTTGTTAACCCTTCGTGCTTAAGGAGGTAATAAACTGCAATAACTTCTTGGCTACACATAGATGTAATATTGGAAATAAACTTAAAAATATATAAAAGACCCTTCACAGAAATTTATAAATGACAAATGACCAGTCTGCATTACTGTGTTAAGGGGAAAAGGCTATTTCTCTAAACCCCATTCCTCCATTACTTTGCAGACTTGTCTTTTGGCGGAGGGGGGAGGATGGGCGAGGGAGCTTTTTTCTTTTATAGGCCTCTGGTAGAATGAGAAATAGAATGGGTGAATTTTGATGGGCAGGATAGAGAACAATAGGGTATTGGGGGAGAAACAATTCATACTTTGAGGAATGGTGGGAAGAAAAGTGTTTTATGGGAGGCCGGAGCCAAAATTCAGACCAAGTATTGATCACAAACAGAATAACCAAGTAGCAAATTGATTCAAAAAGTGAGAAGGAGGTTGTGTAAGTAGTAATGAACGTTAATCTTGTAAAAACAGAATAGCTTTTGCCCTGGCCGACACGGCTCTGTCGGAGTGTCATCCCACAACTGAAAGGTTGCGGATTTGAATCCCAGTCAGGGCACATGCCTAGGTTGTGGGTTTGATCCCCTGTCCCTGGTCCGGGTCCCAGCGTGTATGGTACCCAGTCTGGGTGCGTAAGGTCTGGGCACTTACTGGAGACAACTATTCGATGCTTCTCCCTTCCTCTCTCTCTCAAAACAATGGAAAATGTCCTGGGGTAAGAATAATAAATACATACGTAAGAATAGCTTTGAAGAGTTTAAGCTAGATACTATAAAACATTCTTCTTGTCCCTGCCAAGAAGGTGTGAAGTTCAGGCCCTCATCTTCTCCATACCTCATTTAAAATTAAGGAGACAGAATTAAGGAAATTGAAATGCCAGATTCTGTTCCAAAAAGAATGAATGTAGGTGATTGAAAGGAGAGAGGTAGTGGAGTTCATTGTAATATAGGTATTTTTAATGTCCCACAGTAAAATGATCTGCTTTAGGAGGAAACAGGCCCTCATCCCTCAGTGATGCCAAAAACTGATGTGGGTAGGGTCTGAATTACTTGTCAGGGCCACTTCTTTGGCTGTGAGACTTAGAAGTTTTAATGAGTTGTGCAGATCAGAAGTCACATGGGCGGTACAAGTCACAGTAGAACAGTTCCCCTTAGTTCTCATGCTGCTTCTCCTTTGCGGAGCATTTGTTGAGGAATAAACGCATTATTATGTATCAACAGTTACGATTTCCAGCACACTTGAACTCCATCTACTCCATAGTGAAACAAACCAGAATGGTCCCGACACTGTTAGCAGCACACCACGGTGCTGATTTGATTTAGTTGTGAGTCCTGTTATCAAGGTTACAAGCACGCAGTCTAAATTTGCATCTATGTCATACACTGGCCAACAAAATCAAATCAGAAAAGAAATAAAGATTAAGTAGTATGACAGCATATGCTTTGTAATCTAATTTTATGTTCCTTGTCTTCCACTGTCTACTTTTAATAGACAGGGAATCCAGTTGCATTTATTATTTGACCAGATAGCTGAGAAGCCATAGACTTTAGGGCAGGTCTCCTATTTCTTGACATTCACTTAAAAAATTTTTTAGTATTTGCCAACTGAAACTATATTCAGCCTTCTCAAAATGGTGTCTGTAAACATTGCTATTGTGCCTTGATGAAATATTTTTGAGTTGACCTTTTTTAGTGAAATACACTTAGACTGTGTTGTTGGAATGACTGATGGATAGTTTAAACTGACGTTAGAAACCTGCTGAACATGATATAGATGGATTATATGCCAACCATATTTTTGGTTACTTATTCAGAATGTTAAAAATAAGAATGAAGATGAGCATTGGAGCTGTCGCCTGACTTGGAGGACTTATTTCGTGATGTATTCATGGCATAAAAGTTTCAAACTTTAATGGAAAGAAACTTTCATTTTAATTATTACTATCAAACACTGAGTATTAGAGTTTATAGGAAAGCCCATGCATGATTATATTACAATGCAAATGTAATCATTGGCCATTTCTGATATTTTAAATGTTTTTTTTATATCTCTGTTCCTAAGATAAGAGGTTGAAAATTTGCCAAAAAGACTAAAAACCAGTGAACATGTCTTTATGTTTTACCAGGCCTCCGTAAGCATGATGTCTGCTTTTTAATTACTGTGCGACCCACAAAACCGTATGGTACCAAGTT
Source organism: Desmodus rotundus (assembly GCF_022682495.2). Taxonomy (NCBI): domain Eukaryota; kingdom Metazoa; phylum Chordata; class Mammalia; order Chiroptera; family Phyllostomidae; genus Desmodus; species Desmodus rotundus. The sequence goes on along the minus strand of NC_071393.1, from coordinate 69,058,490 downwards.
TGACCGCAGGAGACCTTTTATTGAGCAGGTTGGCCTGGTTTATGTCCGAGGCTGTGAAATCCAGGGCATGCTGGATGACAAAGGACGTGTCATTGAAGATGGTATGGGGATCTGTGTTTTTGAAAGTGTGTGTACCTAATGATAAATTTCTTTGCCTTTTTTTCCTTTTGCATCTCAAGTGCTATTTTTAGTTGTTTTGTGTACTAAGTTGACACAAAGGATTATATATAAAGTATGTATAGAGCACCTATCACTCAGTTTCAGAAATAAGTAATATGATTTCTAAACACCTATGTTAGATACTAGAAAGGACAGAATCTTTTAAAACTATCTTTATGTAAAACTTCCTTTTATAATACTTTATAATATTGCTTTTACAAAACTAAAAACCTCTTACAGTTCAATGATATATTTGTCTAATTTTTTCTTATTAAGTTTTATTGATTTGATTCATTATAGGAGTGGTTCTCAACTGGGAATAGTACTACCCTACAACTTGAAATGTTTGGTAGTATTTATGTTGGCAGTTGACTGGGGCAGGGATAGGGGATGGTTAATTACTGCTGTTTGCTGGCTGGGGACCAGGGATGCGAAGCATGTGGACAGAACTGTCTTGTAGAAGGAATTGTCCTGCCTGGGATGCCCATGCCAGCATGACTCCATTTAGAAACATTGCCTTGTAGTGTCTCTGAGCCACACTGGGAAAAGAGTTGTTGTGAGCCACATGTTAAATACATCGCGACACATAATCGCAAGAGAATCTCATAATGTTTTAAGTAAACTTATGATTTTGTGTGGGACCACTTTCATAGCCATCCTGGGCTGCACTCGGCAGGAGCGACGCAGGCTGGACACCCCTGCTGTGGTTAGTTAGCTCTTTGAGTCCTTAGGCCTGTCATTGGTTGTTCTCTGAAATGTTTATGTTGTCCCCTCTTTTTTGGTAATACTATTAAATTATAACTGCATGCATGTCCACTGCTTATTTTATAATTTGTAATTTTATAATTTACTAAACCTCTCGTAGAACTTAAAGTAGTTTCTATTACCTGTGATTTCAAGATTGCACCATTGCCAAGATACTGACAATTAGGCCACTTTTGTCACTAGAATACAAGTAAAATAGGAGAAGAGAATGGCGGATATTGGAATAAACGTAATGGGACCAGAGTTGGAGGCCTAAGACAAAAAGAAGACGGTTAGAGCTTTCAGCCGTAGGTGTATGAAGTTCCCTTTCACACTAGTGACACTGTTAGTGTGGAGTGCGGAAGGACGCGCACGGTCAGCCAAGTACGGCAGCTACGAGTGACCTACAGAAGTGAAGTTCTTTGACTTCTGAGGCTCCGGTTTTAGTGGAGGTCATACAAAAATAATTGCAGTTCCTGGCATTGCATCATAAATGTTACATGACTACTTTAGGAGGAAATAGTAAGAATTTAGAGAAAGAAAATATTTTCTGCTTCTTAGAATTTGAAGTAGATGAGTGGAAAGCATTCTACTCAGGGAGCTGGCTGGAGTTGAGTCTGGACAGCTTACTCATTATTTCTAGAAAAGGAATACTGCTAACTTACTTTGATATTTGGGAAGGACATACTTTGTTTCACAAACTTTTTCAAAATATTCAGGACCTGAACCCAGACCCAATCTTAGAGGAGAGTCAAGAACATTTCGAGTGTTTTTGGATCCAAACCAGTACCAACAAGATATGACCAACACTATTCAAAATGGAGCAGAAGATGTGTATGAAACGTTCAATGTAATAATGAGGAGAAAACCAAAGGAAAATAACTTCAAGGTAACTTTTGGGCTATATGACTAAAAATACTGCATACTTTGAAAAACTTCTGAGACAAATATGTAGATACTAGGTTTAAATGATTTGTTAAGAAAATAATGATCACTGCTTTTTGATTCTGAAGAGTTCTTTTAGGTTAAATATAGAAACTTAAGGAATTTCTTTACTAAATCTATTTTGTTTTTTGATGAATTGAGAAACTTAAAGTATGAATTCATGTATTACATTTTTTAATTTATTTAAAAATTTTTATTTATTGATTTTTAAAATATATTTATTGATTATGCTATTACAGTTGTCCCATTTCCCCCCTTTCACTCCACTCCATCCCGCCCATCCCCTCCCTCCCACATTCCCCCCCTATAGTTCATGTCCATGGGTCATACATGTAAGTTCTTTGGCTTATACATTTCCTACACTATTCTTACCCTCCGCCTATCTATTTTCTACCTACCATTATGCTACTTATTCTCTACCTTTCTCCCCTCTCTCCCCCTCCCCTGTTGATAACCTTTCATGTGATCTCCATTTTTGTGGTTCTGTTCCTGTTCTAGTTGTTTGCTTAGTTTGCTTTTGTTTTTGTTTTAGGTGTGGTGGTTAATAAGTGTGAGTTTGCTGTCATTTTTACTGTTCATATTTTTTAATCTTCTTTTTCTTAGACAAATCCTTTAACATTTCATAGAATAAGGGCTTGGTGATGATGAACTCCTTGAACTTGACCTTATCTGAGAAGCACTTTATCTGCACTTCCATTCTAAATGATAGCTTTGCTGGATACAGTAATCTTGGATGTAGGTCCTTGCCTTTCATGACTTGGAATACTTCTTTCCAGCCCCTTCTTGCCTGTAAGGTCTCTTTGGAGAAATCAGCTGACAGTCTTATGGGAACTCCTTTGTAGGTAACTATATCCTTATCTCTTGCTGCTTCTAAGATTCTCTCCTTCTGATTAATCTTGGGTAATGTAATTATGATGTTCCTTGGTGTGTCCTCCTTGGGTCCAGCTTCTTTGGGACTCTCTGAGCTTCCTGGACGTCTTTTTCCTTTGCCAGATTAGGGAAGTTCTCCTTCATTATTTGTTCAAATAAGTTTTCAATTTTTTCTTCTTCCTCTTCTCCTGCTGGTACCCCTATAATTCAGATGTTGGAACGTTTCAAGATGTCCTGGAGGTTCCTAAGCCTCTCATTTTTTTGAGTTCTTGTTTCTTTATTCTTTTCTGGTTGGATATTTCTTCCTTCTGCTCCACACCATTGATTTGAGTCCCAGTTTCCTTCACATCACTATTGGTTCCCTGTACATTTTCCTTTGTTTCTCTTAGCATAGCCTTCATTTTTTCATCTAATTTGTGACCAAATTCAACCAGTTCTGTGAGTATCCTAATTACCAGTGGTTTCAACTGTGCATCTGATAGGTTGGCTATCTCTTCTTTGCTTAGTTGTATTTTTTCTGGAGCTTTGATCTGTTCTTTCATTTGAGCCTTTTTTTTTTTTTTTGTCTTGGCTTACGTGTTACTTAAAGGGGCGGAGCCTTAGGTGTTCACTGGGGCGGAGTAAGGCTGGTTGCTGTGCGGTGGTGCTGTATGTGGGGGAGGGGCCAAGAGGGAGCAATGGCGCTTGCAGCACTCTCTGCTGGATTTGAGTCACTCCCTTTGCTACCCACAATCAAATTGGGCCCCTCTGGTGCTGATTCCCGAGTGCTGGGCTTATGCATGCTCTAGGCCCCTGTGGGTCTCTGGAACGAACTCTCCTGTGAGGCTGGGAATTTCTCCCGCTGCTGCCTCAACCCTCACGGGTGTTTTCAGTCAGAGGTTTGAGGCTTTATTTCCTGGAGCTGGAGCCCAGTGTTGTGAGGTCTGCTTTGCTCCCCCACTGTTTCTCCAGGTTTATCTACATGCGAATGTGGGGCCGCGCGATCTTCTAGCTGCTAGTGGTAGCACTGCCTGCCCCATTTGTTCCACAATCCGCCACCTCTCTGGGTTCGCCAGCCGCCAGGTTGCCATGAGTCCAATCTGCCCTGTCTGCCCATTTCCTCCCCTCTTACTGGTCTGGATGAATGTTTCTTCTTTATCTCCTTGGTTGTGGGACTTCCATGCAGTTCGATATTCTGTCAGTTCTGGTTGTTTTTTGTTTTAAAATTGTTGCTGTCCTTCATTTGGTTGTGCGAGGAGGTGCAGTGTGTCTACCTACGCCTCTGGGCCGGAACTCTATTTATTGATTTTGAGAGAGAGAGAGAGAGAGAGAGAAATATCCATTTGTTGTTCCACCTATTTATGCATGCATTTGTTGATTCTCACATGTGCCCTGACCAGGGATCAGTCCCACAACCTTGGTGTATTAGGACTATGCTCTAACCAACTGAGCTACCCAGCCAGGGTATAATTCATGTTATTTTAAAGGTCCTCCTTCCTTGCTTTTTGTATATTAGATACTCAGTTTGTGCCCCAGTAAGAGGTGAAGAAAACTGCTTATTTGTTTACTGTGACTTCTTTTATGAATATAAAGTAAGTGTACTTCCAAATCACTAAGAATACTGATGTGGAACCTTAGGACCTTGAATTACTCTATGATACAATGTACATATACTTTACTCATTAGTGGGAAAAGGGAGGTTTGGGGGTTAGAGTTGTACTTTCATAATAATGTTGTGTGGAGAGGAGTTTTTTAGTAAAGGAAGATTTTAAAAATTATTATTTGACTCATAGAGAGCAGGATGACCTATAGAGGGGGATTGGAGGGTGGAGGGATTGAGCAAAAAGGAAAAAGGGCTCATGGACATCAGGGTGGTGATTGCGGGGGGAGGAGGTATAAGGGGGATACATGGTAATGGAGAAACACAATTAAAAATAAATATTAAGAATAAATAAAATGATTGTTTGAAACTACATTATAAAATGTAAACATTGAGCTCTTCTAGCTTTGGTAACACTAGCTTTTGCATAAGTGCCTTTCTTTTCTTTCTCCACCAAACGCAGTGCTTCTTAAAACATTATCGCTTGATTATCTTTTTTACTTGTAATTAAAAGAGAAAACCTCACATACAAGGGAATTTATTCCCCATCTCACTCTGCTGTTGAAGACAAAACAATACAAATACCCTGATGCTTTTTGGCCTCACACCTCACATCCGGTTCATCAGTCAGCCTGATTAGCTTACCACCTCCAGTGATGCCATGCCCTTCATCTCTGACATCCCTGCCTCCGTTTTTGACTGGAATTGTGCTAAGTTATATGGAGCTAATAAGAATGAGTAAAATACAGCCTGTATCTTTAGGGAGCTTAGATTACTAATAAAAGGGAAGTTAGAAATATAGACAACTACCATGAAAGCTTAGAAAGTACCAGAAGCCATAAGAAGGATGCTGGTAGGTGCCCTGGAAGTTCAAAGAGACATTCAGGTCCTGATGCAAGAAAAAGGAGGAATGAGGAAATTGCCTATGTTTGGGAAAGGGAGAGTGCTTTATTGATATCTTTGGTGTTCTGTTACATACCTAGGCATATCCTCGTTTATTCCTTCTCTTCCTATTTGTTCCTAGGCAGTGTTTCCTAATCTGGATACTTTACTTCCTGCCTGAATAGTTTCAAAATAGTCTCCTCTGTTTCTGTCCCCACCTATTCTCCTCATAGTCTGTCACCACTCACCTGTTTTTCATATGCTTCCACTGATCATTGCACTCTGCTTCTCAAAACATTTCTGTGACTTTACATTAATGATGACATAAAGCTTTCTCACAAATCCTTTACTTGAGCTGAATTGAAATGCCGTTTTTCCTCCAAGAAACCCTTGCTAATGTCAAAAGTCTCCCCTATATCCACCTCTCACCTCAAATTGTGTTCCTATTGTACTTTGTAGTATTTTTTTTACTCTTTGCCACATTCTACTGCTTTGCATCATTGTTAAGGACATATTTCATCTTCCTAATGCAATCGTAATTACCTTGGAGAGTGGAGCCTCATCTTATTCACATGCGAACATCCATCCATTTATGCTTCCCATATTTAAACTGTCCTGTGTCCCTGCTCTCATGGAAATTATATTCTAGTAGTGATTAGACAAATGATAAACCAGTAACCAAGGACATGAATAAGGGGATTTCAAGTAGCAGTAAGTACAAGGAAATAAAACAAGGCCATGTGGTAGGAGTGTGATTTACATGCACTAACCTGTTATTTGGTTACCCTGTTGGATTGCATAGTGTTTACAATATAAAAATGGCTGGTTTGGTTATTTTAGTCTCTGAAATTAACAGCCTAGCCTTCTGATTTACATATGTAGCATAGAACATTTTGTTGAAATAATTATTAGAAAGTCTAAGAATTTGCCTTGGCTTTTAGTAATTACTTTTGATCATGTATATATTAACTACTGTAATATTCTTTTATTGTAGTCTTTTAATTCTTTCATCCTGAAATTTTGACACTTTACTTTTATCATTTTCACTTTTTTATTTCTTATTTCTAACAGTGCTAACTTTAATGTTTCTAAGTTGTGATATGTTTCACAATGGAGACATACATTAATGTTCTTTTAGTTGTGTGTTCTTCCCATTGAGGAATGGTGGATTATAAAGGGGAAAAAATTCCAGTAGTTTCTGAGAGGAAGCATTTTCTTTAAGGGTTTATTGTTCTATAGGGTTTGGGGGAGGTTCCATTGTATGGAGTTTCACCCTACCCAACAGAAGTTAAGCGGTCAACTCATTTATAAGATTCTACCTAAATGAACTCTTAACGGATAAACTGTTCTTGCTAAGTTTGGTCTTTTGTTTAATTCAGTGTATGGCATCAGCTGAAAATATAGCTGTTGATTCAGTCTAGCCAAGCACCTGTCAGCAGAAAATAGCTTCTTGCCCTGAAACGCTCGGGAATTCTGGATTAGTGCAGTCAGCTCTGCATTCCACGGAAGTGCACATGTTTGAGATGTCTTCTTGACATGATCCTTTTCTGTTCTTTTACTGACAGGCTGTGCTGGAGACTATTCGGAACCTGATGAATACTGACTGTGTGGTACCTGCCTGGCTGCATGACATCATTTTAGGTTATGGGGATCCAAGTAGTGCACATTATTCAAAAATGCCCAATCAGATCGCCACCCTGGATTTCAATGATACATTTCTCTCCGTTGAACATTTGAAAAACAGCTTTCCTGGTCATAATGTTAAAGTAACTGTGGATGACCCAGCTCTGCAGATACCCCCTTTCAGGTGAAGTCAGAACTGGGTGCACGCCTTTTAGGCTCTCTGTAGTCAGTCAGAGTTAGGCCATTAGCACTGTCGCTAAAGTAAGTTCTGAGCACTGTACCTGGATTTTGTTTGGGCAGTCTTTACACTGGGGTAAATTTATTTTATTTGACTTTGTTTCAAATGATTTGTGCAGTAGTTATTTTGAGACCACCATGAAAGTAGCTTATGTCTTATGAGGGATCAGGAGATGCTTGTCTGAAGAGCAGTGTGTACATACAGCATTTGACTGAAGAAATATGTGTGCACGTTCTGTGTCTGGTGTATTTCCTAATGAGTACACATAGCCATGTAGTGTTGAACTTTGTTTTTAAGAAAAAAAATTATTTTTTAACCGTGCTTGCTTTCACAAATTTTAAATGTTTACAGTAGAGTTATATTTAATATTAAAGGAGCTTCAGTTTTCAGATTTGAGTAGAAATAGAACACAGAACCTGAAGCACTGACTGCTCTTCCCTGGATTTCATCATAAGGGTCAGTGGCAAAGTACTCAGTGCACCTGTGGGGGTAGGAAAGCGCTTAATTTTTTAGTTGGAAATTAGAACATACAATTTTAATTAAATATAATAATAATTTTACACATTAGAATCCTGGGTCCTTTTTAACACCTAAACTTGTCTTCCTCCGTACTTTCCAAATCCTGTTAATGGCATTTTTTAATCCTTTTACTCCTATAAGGCATGCTAGGCCTTAAGGATACTTTTTTTTATATGTCACTCCTGACTGTAGCCTTTCTAGGCCCTCAGCACCTCGGTCTTTAGGGTGGTGCTGTTTTTCCTGCCTCCAACTCCTCCTTTGAACCGATCACATGCTTTATTGCTAGAGTCATTCCACTCCTCAGCTAAAAAACCCTGATTTTTTCCTGTTGCTTATCAAAATAAGGGCTGACCTCTTAGCCTCTTTGTTTCTTAACATTTGTTGGGGGGTGAGGGGAGACTCTTATCTGTCCTTTCAGAATGGGAAGAAAGACTGGTAAAAGTGTACAGGGAGAATGTTGTAGTTTAATTTTAAGGATGCATTGACTTTCCCCAGCTACCTGTGGGGAGTTGCCTGCTGAGGTATCCCAGACCCTGGGCTAAGAACTTCTGCCTTAAAGGCTTTCTCTCTAGCCTTATTTTCTCTACTGTGTCCTATAGTCCAGCAAAACTGGCTACTTACACTTGACCTTCTGCGTTACTTTTGTCTTCCTGGAGTATCTCCCCTCCTACATTTATATGCTTCGAAACTCATCTTAGATTCCACCTTTCCCGTGAAGCCTTTTCTAATTAAATGAAGGACAGTGTGCAAAGCATTTGATAGCACTTGTGACATAAGTGTACTCATCGTATAAATGTTTTCATTTTCCCTTAACCAGATGACTTTCTAATCTGAACACCCTTAGCACACATTTCAGTGCTTTTAACTCTGCTTTTTTCAAAATTTATGTATAGATAGTATGTTCTTTAAGTTACCAATATTTATTATTGATCTGATTATTCCTTGTACAATTGTCATGCACAAGATAGGTGCTCAATAAATTATTGTTAGTTGTAAAACTGAACAAAAGTTTTGCTGTTGTAGGATAACTTTTCCGGTAAGAAGTGGAAAAGGGAAGAAAAGGAAAGATGTGGATGTGGAAGATGAAGACACTGAAGAGGCAAAGACCTTAATAGTTGAGCCTCATGTTATCCCTAATCGAGGTCCTTACCCTTACAACCAGCCCAAACGGTAATTTTACTGTCTGTTCTGATTGTAATAATGAATAATGGTTTCCCATTTGAACTGGATTTGTAATATGTTTTAATTTTCTGATTCTTTAAAAATCCCAGGAAACTTCTGTGCTATACCCACTTTCCTTCTAGTCTGTCAATTGGCTGAAAAGCTCAGACATTTTTGGCCATTCTGTGGTCATATTACAAAAAGAAACATTTTCAGGTACTGTAAGAAATAAATGCTAAAAGAATATCTTATTCTGAGCACAGGCTTCTTACGTCACGACAGGCTTCTGATAACAGCTACTTGTACGTGTGTGCCGTAACTGGGGCATGACATTCGGTGTTGGATTGTGAACTAGAACTTCGATACTCTGAACTAGGTCTGGAATGGGCTAAGTGTATTGAAAAATAACTGTAGTCTTTTCTTTCCACAAGTTTCATTCCGTTTTAATTAATCTGTGGAAGGGCAGGTATGAAGAGAGTCATTCAAAAGAGATTGGTTCAGTCACATAATATGTAAAAATCCAGGGATCTGCTGTGCAGCATTTGCTCATAGTTAAAAGTACGGTACTGTACATTTAAATTGTGGTAGCAGGGTGTTTACCACACTGTCACAAAGGGCCAGGGCGAGGCGGGAGAGAGATTGGGAGGAGAGGGACAGATGCAGAGCAGATGTTTAGAACTCTGGTCGTTGTTACCTAGATTTTTAATAAATGTCATTCGTCTATATTTCCAACCAACTTTTAATCTGTTCTTATTTGCAGTAATACAATTCAGTTCACTCACACACAGATGGAGGCCATCCGTGCCGGAATGCAGCCTGGGCTAACTATGGTAAGAGCATGATTGTTACTACGTGTGTTTTACATGGATTCAGACCAGACGTCAGGACAGATTTTCATAGAGTGGTCTATTTGGAGCACAAAAGCCCAACTTCCTTTAAGCGTTTCTAAGTACTTGGGGCATCCTGTGCGTATGGAGATCTTGCTACTTGTGTCAGTATTCGTAAATGAAGCTTATTAGAGCATAGCTGTGCCTGTTTGTTTACACATTACCTATGGCTGCTTTTGTGCTGCATCAGTAGAGTTTAAATACCACAAAGCCTGAAATACTTACTTGCCAGCCCTTTACAGAAATGTCTGCTGACGATTGATTTAGACATGTTGAATTTCCAAGTTTTTGGAGATTTTCCTGTTACTGCTCAGTTACTGTTTTCTGGTCTAGGTTCATTTTGGTCACAGAACGTACTTTATATGATTTCATTTTTGTTTAAATTTGTTAAGGTTTTATGGCCCAGGATATCTGTCTTGGTGGATATTCTGTGTGCACTTGAAAAGAATGTGTATCCTGTTGTTTGGGGTTGGACAAGTAGCCTCTCTCTGTATGTCAGTTGGATTCATGTGATTGATAGTATTATTCAGTACTTCTCTATCCTTGCTGATGTTCCACCCAATATTTCTGTTGATTACTGAGAGAGGAGTATTAAAGTCTCCAACTGTAATTATGTTTTTGTTGTTTCTCCTTTAAGTTCTGTCAGTGTTTGCTTATGATATGTATAAACACATTCAGGGTTGTAATGTCTTCTGGGTGAATTGATGCTTTTATCATTATGTAATTTCTCTCTTCATCACTGGCAGTTTTCTTTGCTCTGAGCAGAGGTGTCCAACCTTCAGCCCATGGGCCGCACGCAGCCCAGGGTGGCTATGAACGCAGCTCAACACAAAATTGTAAATTTACTTAAAACATTATGAATTTGTGTTTGTTTTTGTTAATGTTTATGTATTTAATGTGTGGTCCTTCTTCTTCCAGTGTGGCCCAGAGATGCCAAAAGGTTGGACACCCCTGAAAGTTTACTTGATATTACTGTGTTTGCAGTATATAATGCACTCTTGTGTATAACGCACACCCACATTTTAGTACTGATATCCATGTATAATACGCATCCTTATTTTTCCCTCAAAAATTTAGGCAAAAAGGTGCTCATTATACATGACAAAAATACGTAATATACCCTTTGTAGCTTTGTTTTGAATAGTGTTTACATGATATCTTTTCCCATTATTTTACTTCTAACCTACCTATTACACTTGAAGTGAGTTTCGTGTAGACAGTGTGTCATCAGGGCATGTGGTTGTGCCCATTCTGGCTGCCTCTGTCTTTTTTTTTTTTTTTTAATATATTTATTGATTATGCTATTACAGTTGTTCCATTCCCCCCACCTCACTCCACTCCATCCTGCCCAACCCCTCCCTCCCACATTCGCCCCCTACAGTTCACGTCCATGGGTCATACTTATAAGTTCTTTGGCTTCTACATTTCCTACATTATTCTTACCCTCCCCCTGTCTATTTTCCACCTATCATCTATGCTACTTATTCTCTGTACCTTTCCCCCCCTCTCCCCCTCCCACACCCCTGTTGATAACCTCCATGTGATCTCCATTTCTGTGGTTCCGTTCCTGTTCTAGTTGTTTGCTTAATTTGATTTTGTTTTTGTTTTAGGTGTGGTCGTTAATAACTGTGAGTTTGCTGTCATTTTTACTGTTCATATTTTTTATCTTCTTTTTCTTAGACAAATCCCTTTAACATTTCATAGAATAAGGGCTTGGTGATGATGAACTCCTTTAACTTGACCTTATCTGAGAAGCACTTTATCTGCACTTCCATTCTAAATGATAGCTTTGCTGGATACAGTAATCTTGGATGTAGGTCCTTGCCTTTCATGACTTGGAATACTTCTTGCCAGCCCCTTCTTGCCTGTAAGGTCTCTTTTGAGAAATCAGCTGACAGTCTTATGGGAACCCCTTTGTAGGTAACTGTCCTTTTCTCTTGCTGCTTCTAAGATTCTCTTCTTCTCTTTCATCTTGGCTAATGTAATGATGATGTGCCTTGGTGTGTTCCTCCTTGGGTCCAGCTTCTTTGGGACTCTTGGAGCTTCCTGGACTTCCTGGAAGTCTATTTCCTTTGCCAGATGAGGGAAGTTCTCCTTCATTATTTGTTCAAATCAGTTTTCAATTTTTTGTTCTTCCTCTTCTCCTTCTGGCACCCCTATAATTCGGATGTTGGAACGTTTCAAGGTGTCCTGGAGGTTCCTAAGCCTCTCCTCATTTTTCCGAGTTCTTGTTTCTTCATTGTTTTCTGGTTGGATGTTTCTTTCTTCCTTCTGGTCCACACCATGATTTGAGTCCCAGTTTCCTTCGCATCACTATTGGTTCCCTGTACATTTTCCTTTGTTTCTCTTAGCCTAGGTTTCAGTTTCTCATCTGGTGTTCGAACAAATTCAACCAATTCTGTGAGCGTCTTGATAACCAGTGTTTTGAACTGTGCATCTGATAGGTTGGCTATCTCTTCCTCGCTTAGTTGTATTTTTTTTCTGGAGCTTTGAAGTGTTCTGTCATTTGGGCCTTTTTTTTTTTTTTTTTTGTCTTGGCCGGTCTGTTACTTAAAGGGGCGGAGTCTTAGGTGTTCGGGGGGGGGGGGGGGGGGGGGTAATGCTGATAGCTGCACTGTGACACTGTACGTGGGGGAGGGGCCGAGAGGGAGCCATGGCGCCCACTCCCCTCTCCACCGGATTTCAATCTTTCACTCTACTACCCACAATCAAACTCGGCCCCTCTGGTTCTGGTTCCTGAGTGGGTGGGCTTGTGCACACTCTAGGCCCCTGTGGGTCTCTCCAACGACCTCTCCCGTGAGGCCGGGAGTCTCTCCTGGTGCTGCCCCAACCCCCACGGGCGTTTTCAATCAGAGGTTTAAGGCTTTGTTTCCCTGCACTGGAGCCCTGGGTTACGTGGTCTGCTTCGCTCCCCGCTGTTGGTGCCGGTTTATCTATGCGTGAGTGTGGGGCCGCAGGGTCTGCTAGTGGTCAGACTGCCTGCCCTGTTCGTCCCACACTCTGCCAGTCTCAGTCCCGCCACGGCAACCTCCGTTCCAGCTGCCCGTCTCTGCCCCTCCTACCGGTCTGGATGAATGTTTATTTTTTATTTCCTTGGTGTCGGACTTCCTTGCCGTTCGATTTTCTGTCAGTTCTGGTTGTGGGAGGAGGCGCAGTGTGTCCACCTACGCCGCCATCTTGGTTCTCTGAGCCTCTGTCTTTAAATCGTTATGTTTAGACTCCGTATAATGTACTTACTGGGTGTGTTTGGATTTAGATTCACCATTTTATTATTTATGTTTGTTCCTTTTGTTTTGTGGTCCCGTTTCTCCTTTCCCGCCTTCTTGTGAGTTATTTGGATAGTTTTTAGTTCCAATTTTTTATTGATCTATTCTGTTCTTTTATTATATCTCATATGATTCTTCTTAATGGCTGCTCTAGAGAATTAGAGTATACATACTTAACTTTTCACAGTCTGCTTAGAATTAGTATTTTGTTTTTAAGTTGAATGGAGGATCCTGACCTCCATATAAATCCCTTTATGTTCCTCTTTTATGTTGTAAATGTCATATGTATTACATAAAAATACATTAAAAGTGCCGTGGGCAATGTTACAGTTTTTGTTTGCAAACATCAAACATTTTAAAGAACTCTAGAGAAGAATCATCATCTATTATTATACTTACCCCACTAATCCTTTATCTCAAGTTTCCTCCAGTATCATTTCCTTTCTGGCTGAGGAATTTTTGTTACCACTCTTAAGAGCCGGCCTGCTAGCAATGAATTATCTTTGGTTTCTTCGTGTGAGAATGTCTCTAATTCACTTAAAGAATGAAGTATCATTCTTTAAAGATACTTTCACTGGATATATAATTTTGCTTTGACATATTTTTCCATTCAGCATTATAAAAATGTTATTCCATATCTTTCTGGCTTCCATGGTTTTTGGTGAGAAATACACAGTTTTTTCAAATCCTTCTGCGATGTAATACATCATTTTTCTCTGATTACTATCAATAATTTTTCTTTGTCTTTTTTTTTAAACATTAAATTACAATGTGTCTGGGTATAGATTTCTTTGAGATTATTCTGTTCGGGGTTTGCTGAGCTTGATTCTGTAGTTTTGTTTTTTGCCAGATTTGGGAAATTTTCAGCCATCATTTCTTCAAGTACTTTTTCTATACTGTTTAGGTTCTATTAAGCATAGATTGTCCTCTTTTTCTAGGACTTCAGTAACATCAATGTTGGACCTTTTAGTGTTATAGATTCATGAGACTCTGATTATGATTTGTTTTAATCCCCTTTCCTGCTTGTTATTTAGGTTAGGTGATTTCCATTGATCTGTCTTGAATTTCACGGACTCAATCTTGTCCATTATAGTGTTGAACTCCTCCAGTGAATTTTTAAACATTTTATCTTTCAGTTTTAGAATTCCCATTTTCTAACAATATGATAATTCAGTAGTTTGCTATGTGTCCATCTCCTTTTTAGGTTGTGGGCCCGCCAGGTACAGGAAAAACAGATGTGGCAGTTCAAATCATATCCAACATATACCATAATTTTCCAGAGCAGAGGACTCTGATTGTTACTCATTCCAATCAGGTAAGAGAGCGCATGTGTGATCCATGTCCACATAAACGTGTAGACTGGATCTCAGGGGAGGTACAGGAGTGAAATCACAGTGGAGATTTCTGCCCGTGTGATAACCTGATGACAGGTATGTAGGGAAGGCTGAAGAATGTAGTGTGAATTACGGAGTTGCTCTTAGGTTATTACCAGTCATGACCAACTGTACTGAGGAAAATATAAAAACAGTCTTCTCTGTCTAATTGAGGGGGACAATTACAGAAAAGCTAAGAGAGTATTTAGATATGTAATCAGATATTTGGATTAGATTAAATTAAATTGCCTTTCCTTCCCATCTTATGTGCTAAGCTGAAGCTTTTACTTTGAGATCAAAAGCATTAGTAGCATTTGTTCTGCAAGTAGAACAAATATTCCTGAGAGACTAAGTCTAAACTATATTACGACTGGATTGAATATCTTTATGAAGTATACAGATGAATATCGATATTACATGGAAGGACTATTTTAGTTTGCAGGTTTAATACATAAGGCTTTATAAACAGCTAAAACAATAAAAACAAACTCCTTTTTTTAATCAATAGCTGAAAAATTATATTTATAACTAATTGTGTGATGTGATAGTTGTTCTGAAGCTGTCACTCTCACAGAAAGGGAGGAAAACAAGTAACATTTACTAGTTACCAGGCAGCTCTCAGGACATCCTGAGACATCTTACAGAACTTGCGTGGTTAGTGTGAACCTCTGAAGGGACTTACTTTCTCTGAGTGCACGTTAATAACAATGGTTCTAGTTGACCAGTTCTGTAAAGAGTTGGTTTGCAAAGTAGCACTGAGGTTTCAGAATGGTAAATTTCATTTATTCTGGTTTTTTGTCAACTTTTAACTTACAGGTTTTAAACATCAGTACTGTTGTTTTCATTCATTTATCATGTTTTTATACCTTTGAAGTTTATAGTAATGTTGGCATATTGTACTGAATCTGCACTGAAGAGGGGGGATTGAGATTTTATCTTGATAAAAGAAACAAATGTTAAAGACTTTTTTCTATTTAATAAAATTTAGTCTAATAATTTTTCTATTTGGCAAATTCTTAGAATGAAGAACAATTTGTGTAATTTTTTAGTAAGTCTTGTCATAACTTGAAAATTACTTCTATGTTGTCCTCTATTAATGACTGGTTTGTATAGCATAATTATAGAAAAGGTTATTTTCATAAAAATAACCAAAGACTTACTGTTTCCTAAGGGCGTTTTTTGATCCTTTGATCATCAAATGATCTTTCTTGATATCTATCAAATTGTTGATTTTTCACAACCGTTTTGTTTGCTAAATCTCGATTTGCACATGTAACTCAAGCAGTTCTCCAGTATCACTCTAGTTCATGATGAAATCATGAAGTTTTTTCTGAGACTGTGGTGCGGCAGTTGTTTGCCCTCTGAATCTGTGTGGTTCATGAGTTTAGATGGCAGAGGTTTGGATAGTGCGTAATGCCATGTAGTCTGATCCCTTGGGCCTCCAGTTTTGGCTGAAAAATATTAAGACTTTGGATAGTGGGGAATTTCTCTAACAATTTATGTTTATCTCTTCAGTTTCTGAGCTCTAATAGCAAAGGATATCTATGTTTACAGTATATAACCTGGATATTGATGAGATTGTATGTCCCTCACTCGATGGGCAATGTCTAGCTGACAGTGAATGTACAGAGATGTTTGAGTGCGGGCTGTTTTTAAATGACATCTTCATTAGTGTACCTTCTCATACTGTGAAACTTTTCCTTTTCTAAAAAACCTGGTAGCTACAGATGTTTAGATAATAAATACTAGGATTTGAGGGAACCCTAAATAAGAACATTTCACAGGTAGAGAGCAGTGACTTCTGAATGTCCCTCATCAGGAGAGTTTGCAGTGAATGAGTGCTCTGCTTCTTGTTGCACAGAGATCCTTAGACTTGCAGCCTAAGGTTTTCACTGTTGGTCCTCTGGATGTGTTCCACCTACACTCACCACCTGAGAGTCCTGCAAACACTGTCCAGTTCTCTGCAACCCATAGAAATTCCACTGAGTGAAACGGAACTTGGTGTGGTTATTAATTACTTCAGTAATTGTTATTACTTGGAGGAAATAGAAACTGAGCCCAAAACTTTCTCTTTTCATAAGTTAGAAGCAGAAATTTAGTTGTTAGATGTTGTTTATGGTTTCCAGTTACTCATCTGGAGAAGCATACATAGACAGAACTATCAGAATTCATTAAAAACACTACTTTGTTCAAATTGCAAATGGACTAATATGTTTCCTTTGTGTTTTGATTTGATTCTTATCTGACCAAGCAGTTCTTCCTGTCCTGTTTTTCTGAATGTTAGTTCTTGTTACTTTTAAAGGAAAGCTCATTGGTCCTTCTTATTTCATTCTCCAGGCCCTGAACCAGCTGTTTGAGAAAATCATGGCTTTAGACATTGACGAGCGCCACCTGCTGCGTCTCGGTCATGGGGAGGAAGAGCTGGAGACAGAGAAAGATTTCAGCAGGTGAGCAAGTGGGATGAGTTTTGAAATGGTGGACAAAGGAATTTTTAACCTTCTCTTTCTTTTCTTGACTAAAGAAAGCCAGGAGAAGAGCATAATGAATAATCAAACTTCATACTGAAAGATACTGGGGTAACCTACTTAAACTGTATGTTGCCCTAAAAGTCTAGACATGATCTCCCTCAGCTCTGATTCTGTAAGTTTATGCCATTTTTCTCCTCAAACATACAGGTGTTTCAATGAAGAGAGTTACTTTGTTCTTAATTTTAAAATTGCAGATTGCCATGTGCTCTCTATTTATTGAGGCAATTTTTAATGTTACCAAATCCAGATTGTACAAATGATTCCTTTTCATGTTTCATCCAGACATCAATGTACATATATTTTAGGCACTAATTAGGAATTTGATTCATTTAGTGAAATGCAATTGAAGATTAATATCAATATAAGCTTTGGGGTTGTACGTATTATTTCAGGTACTTACTGCCAGTTTAGCTGGACTTTGTGTTTAATATTGCATATTGTAAAGTGATTAAAATTTCACCACTCAGATTTCTTCTGCTGTTAGTACTTTGTGGGTTTTTTTAAGTTGCTTTATAATAGCTCATTTCATTTATATTTAAGTTCATTATTCAAGCATAGTTTTGGACAAAAGGCATAATTAACAGCTGCACATATTTACTGTAGCCTTTGACTATGAATATGACTTCTGACTAAATTGATCATAGACTCCAAAAGAGCTAAAAGAGTGTTAACTTACTACATTGCATCTACTTTGCGTTCTTGTATTACAGAGCTCACCAAACATTTGTTAGCTTCTAAAAAGTCAAAGGGCAAAGAACAGCACACATTAAGTTATTGGGGCTCTAGGTTTTTAATTTTGTATCATCCAGTAATACTTCTGAATTTCGCCCCTTGGGTTATTTCTTCACATTAACCCTGACTGACGAAAGAGCCTGAGTCTAAAATCTAATAATCCAGAATTCAGTAAACAGAGGTGTGATGAAATTCTAAGTACTGTAATTATAACTATATTACAGTAGAATTTATAGGTTTTAAAGAATATTATAATAGAGCAAAGGTAGGATTTTTAAAATGATTTCTGGTACTACTAAATTTCAAGGGAAAAAGTTCTTTTGCTTTCTGATACACAGACCAAGGCCCAGGTCTTGTTATGTATGTGCTGGATTGCTGGGCACATTCTTTCATTTCTCTCCCTTTGTTGTAATATTTTTAAAAAGTGAATATTTTGTCACAATGAAAGTAGTATCATTTTTCATAAAGAAAAAATTCTAAATCTAATGAGACAGGAGAGAGGCAATGATCATCCATAATTTCACTTATCCAATACAAGTGTTGATAGTCTTTTTTTTTTTTTCAATAATCAGCTGTAATCTTACTATTATTTATAATTTTGTACATTGCTTTTTTAAATTGATTTACAGAATAATTGAACAAATGTCACATAGGGTTCCATTGTATATTGCATTTTAAATTTAACATTGTATCACAAGATTTTGGCATTTTATTACAACCTCTTTATAAGCATTCCCAATTTTTTTCTCATTACCAAAGTATTCATTATAGGACAAGTTTTAAACTATAGATAAGCATACAGAAAAAAATTTTTACCTGCTATAATATTTATATTCTTCTAAGTTGGAAAATTCTTAAAAACATAGACCATGTCTTAACTCTTTTTTTTGTTCTTGTTCATTGTCTGCTGCCTCAAAGGTGACTCTCTGAACTCTGGAGCAGCAAGGAACATGACTTCTTTCTTTGTTTACACTGTGTTAATCTCTCTTAACTGTTAAAGGGTTATAGTGGGCACTTTGTTACAGTAGAAAGAGTATGTATAGGCTTTGGGATCCAGTTCTGGTTCCACCACTTTTTTTTTCTTAACTGTAGATCTCTGGGCCGGGTATTGTCCAAATTTTGGTTCTCTTACTCATTCAGCAAATGTTTATTAACCAACATGTTCAGGTGCCAAGCCACATGGTAGGATGACAGAATGAAAATCTAGAATATAAAACAATGCTGTTCAAAGCATTCAGCCTGTAAACTGTATGTTCTTGGTCTGTGATGAGATGAACTGGCACCAGAATGCTCTGTACTGTTCGCTTCTGTGTGAAGATATTGTTACGGAAAAATTGGCAGCTGAACTAAATGGTGTATTTAGTGATGTAGTTGATTTTTTTCCTCACAGACCACTAGCACATTTGCAGATTTGCACGGATTCATAGGGTGCACTTGAAGTAGCTTTGGTGTAAAGTGACCCAAGAACTACTACTTAGTTAAATATAAACTGTCTTTTCTGTAATTTGGCCATTTATAGTTCCTAATACGATTCTTCTTGAATATTTTGCTGACAGTTTCCTTGAAAGCCTCTTCATTACATAATTTTCCTTTTCCCTTAATTGTAATTTCTAGGTACGGAAGAGTTAATTATGTCCTGGCTCGAAGGATAGAACTTTTAGAAGAAGTCAAACGATTGCAGAAGAGTCTCGGGGTTCCAGGAGATGCTTCATATACTTGTGAAACTGCAGGCTATTTCTTTTTATATCAGGTAAGAAGTTAAGGGGTTTTAAATCATACTTCACTTACATGGTCTTCAGTTAGAAACCGAGATGGGTTTTTTGAGCTATTTCTTGAAAGCTTAACTTTGCCCAGTGAGTAGATTAAAATACATGCTATTATCAAAGCGGTATTTGTGAGTGGTAAATGTTTGTGTTTCTTGTGATCTTCAACTTTCTAACTTTGCTTAATGGCTCACTCAATGAAAGGCCAATTGTTGGTTGGTACTTTTTAAATTTTCTTTTTTCCTTTTTGCTATTGAAAAAGTTTCTAATCTTTTTCCTTTTTTTTATTACTGTAAATAAGTAAATATTCTAGCTACCTAGTGGTAACAAAGTGCAGTTTTGTAACTTAATTTTACTATGCATATTAGTCAATTAATAAAGAAAAACATAGTCTTTAAAATTGTAAGCAATAAATTGTGTTTTAGAATTAGTTTCAGTGTAGGAGTTTAAGTGAAAATTCTTTTGACATCTATTGAGAGATGTCCTCTTTTGCTTTTGTGAGATTAGTTCTTTGGGTAGGAAACCAATGAGAAAGACAAATAAAATGAATACAGATAAACTTTAATAGTTAGTTGGTTTACTCAGAATTTTGAATGGACCAAGCTTAATCAAATAATGAAGATTTTTGTATAACTTTGTTCTTTTTGTACTAATTTTAGCTATAAATCATACCATTGAAATTTTAAAATGTAAATGGGTTTGTGCTCATTATCAGTGAGTACCCAAGCCAGTTGAGTCCATTTAAAATGAGCATATTTTCTGGTTTCTTACAAAACAGGGAAGATATGCATAATCCTGCAAAATAGTTTGCATTAAACTCAGACTGTTTAGAACTCCGAATAACAGAGTAAAGATCATGCTCAAATACATATTTGGCACAAAATAAAAATCACTAGCCTACCAGTAAAAACTACCATATTTTGCCATGTATAACATGCTCCCATGTATAATGTGCACCCACATTTTTGACCCAAACTTTCAGGAAAAAAGTCTCATTTTAATTTTTTAACTCAAATACTTATTTATATTTAGATACTTGGTTTTTTGTATTATAAAGGAATTTTAGCATTTATTTTTGAACATATTATGGCACAAGAAATTTTATATAACAAATAATCACAAAATACAAGAACAGATAGAAGATATTTCAGGTACTACCCAGGTATAATGCACATTCTTATTTTTCCCTCAAATATCTGGGCAGAAACGTGCACTCTATTATACATAGCAAAATACAAGTACTTTCATCTTTTTTTTATTTTTTTTAAGAATTATTATTATTATTTTTTAGTGAGGGGGAAGTGGGAAGTGAGGAAGAAAAAGGAGAGAAACATCAATGTGTTGTTGCCTCTCGCTCACCCCCTACTGGGGACCTGGCCCACAACCCAGGCACGTGCCCTAGACTGGGAATTGAACCAGTGACCTTTTGGTTCGGCACTCAGCCACTGAGCCACACCAGCCAAGGCAAAATACGAGTACTTTTAAAAGTTAGAAAAATAATCTATAAAATATGGAGACCTAAGTGATACATCTGGGGACTGTGAACTTGAGGCTTCACAGTATAGATCAACAATTTTCAACACATAAGGATCACATTGGGAAAAGTTGTTTAAAAGGAAATTCTCAAGGTCTGTCCCCAGAGAGTCTCTTTGAGTAGATTCTGCTTAAGGACCAAACTTTGAGAAACACTGAAGCTTTAACAGAAAAGACTTGGGAGAATTACAAAAGTTGAGATTAATTAAGTAGGAGCTTCATGGTAGTCATAGTTAACCTTATACCTGGATGTAATTGAACTCTATCATTAAAGTCATAAAATGAGCTTTCAAATGGGTACTCACCTTAACCAGAAGTTATTTAACTTCTTTACAAATGTACTGAAGAGAACTGGAAAAATTACAGAGGTCTGAGAGAAGGGTTAAGTGCCAAATTGATTAAAAAACTGCTAAAGCTGAACTTACCATGTGTGGAGAAAAACTGAGATAATGAAAATACAAGGAATATCTTCATTTGTTTTAAGCCTCAATAATAAACTGCCTTGCATAAACGGAGAATCTAAAATGTCTGAGATAAAGTCCCACAAGATGAACCTGACTGAGGTTTTTTTCCCCTTTCTGCATTTTTGATTAAAAAGACTTTTTCTATAATGTTAAAGGTTACTTTTATAAAAGAAGGGCAATCCCTTCAGT
Source organism: Desmodus rotundus (assembly GCF_022682495.2). NCBI lineage: Eukaryota > Metazoa > Chordata > Mammalia > Chiroptera > Phyllostomidae > Desmodus > Desmodus rotundus. The sequence continues at coordinate 69,037,035 of NC_071393.1, read as the reverse complement.
GACTTTGATAAGAAATAATTCTTTTGGGTCAAAATTGCTTTTCTTTTCCTTTACTTAGCACATCTTATTTTTACTAAATTTCTTTTTTGTTTTATCATGTAAAACAATTAACTGGCAAATTTAACCTCAACTTCATTTTATAGGTAATGTCTCGTTGGGAGGAATATATCAGCAAAGTGAAGAATAAAAGTAACGCATCGCCAGATGTTACTGAAGTCTCCACTTTCTTCCCTTTTCATGAATACTTTGCAAATGCCCCTCAACCCATTTTTAAAGGTCGATCTTATGAAGAAGATATGGAAATTGCTGAAGGATGTTTCAGGCATATTAAGAAAATCTTTACTCAGCTTGAGGTATGGTTTCTCAAGTTCTTTTAACTTTCCTTTAAAGATTTTAAGTTTCATTTTCTTTTTTTAAGTGAAGTAAATGAAATATTCAGATCTGACAGACTGGATTGTTACTTTTAAGTGAGCTTATTACAGATATTTATAGTTCTAGTTCAAAAAATAAGTAAAAATTAGATATGAATTGAATGCACATTTTTCTGGCTTTTCTGGTGTAGAAGTCTTAATATTTAAGAAAGGAATGCTTTCATCAGCAGATTCAACAATGGTTCTTTGGATTGGAATTTGAGACAGCCCCATGGCCATTCTAAGTTGTTTGTGCCACTTTCCCAGCAGGCAAGAAGTGAGATTGCTGGTTAGCCAGGGTGGTTGATGCTGATTACTGAAGTGAAGTAAGAATTACCGCTGTACAAAGGGGACAGAGAAGAATATGTTGGAACCCAGGGACTCCCTGGAATGCTTCCTGGTTTTCTCATTCCTTGTAGAAAACATCACTGGAAAACTGTAGCAATCCTGTAAAGGGAAACCCAGATTCCTCAGTAAGAGGGTTTAGGATTATTCCAGGTAAAAGGGCAGAGACTTTGCCTCTTTTGTCTTTGTACCTTTAAATATGATTATATCCCTACTTCCTGGAACAGTATCTGGCACATAGTACATATTCAGTAAATATTAACCTGTGATATGGGTAGGCGGGTGATGGTGAGTAAAGAATAATACGTGCATAGTGTGATAATAAAAATTTAAGAGCTGCAGAACAATATTATACTATGTTTATAATTATATAAACAAAAGTAAAATGATAAAAACATAATTATTATAGTAGCTGTCTGGAGAGGGGACGGGGAGAAGAATATACAGGGTATGTCACCTGTACCTGTAATGTTTTAATTATTTAAAAATCAAAATAAGAATGTTATTTAAAAAGTGTGTGTTAAGTATGATGCAGTGTTTAGATTTGATAAAACTCTGTTTGGCCTTGTTTGCTCCTTGCATCCATCTGTTGTCCATCCTCGTACTCTGCTCCATGGGGGATCCTCTGTCATGGTCAGGGACTGATCCTTGTAGGTTTAATTTCCCCGCTTCCCATGTCAGCTGACTTTTACTGGGTTTAGCCAATGAGAATTGTAGAAGAAATAAAAGAAAAAAGAAAGTCAGGCTATTTCTCCACTGCTTCTGTAGGCCATGGGCTTCATCTCTTTTGTGGCTCTAGTCTCTGCTGGTCTGCAATTCCTTGTCCCTGGGCTCTGATCGCACTGCCTCCTCCCTTTATCCTTCTTAGCCTAGGAAAGTCGTAACCTCCTGCTGTACTGATCTCTGGGTTACTCTACCGTTCCCTCAGTGACTTTTATGCTCCTCTGTCTCCTGTGTAACCAGTCCCCTGCGTTAAATTACCTTTGTTGTGAATACCTGAAATAGTTTCCGTTTTTCTGGAGGGACCCGGAGTAATATAGGTACAGTGGTGATTGATATTTTATTCAGCATTCTTATTGATCTTGTAAATGTTTTACCTTATACAAAAAACAGTCCAAATTGTAGCTTGAATATCAATTGTTACTTGAATTCACTTAGTACCTAATTAATAATGAAAAGAATTATGATTATTTAGGCCTCGTTTCTGATATATTTATATTAACTTATCAGGAATTAAGTCTGATGAACTGGATTGTGTGCATGTATGCATCAACTATGTTTATTTTCCTAAAGTAGTTTCTCACTGCCCCCCACGCCCACTCTTTCAGGAATTCAGGGCCTCTGAACTGCTTCGAAGTGGACTGGACAGATCTAAATACCTTTTGGTGAAAGAAGCCAAAATCATTGCCATGACCTGTACTCATGCTGCCTTAAAACGACATGATTTGGTCAAGTTAGGTTTCAAGGTAAAGATTTATATTTTAGTTCCTCAGTTCATCATTTGTTCAACTGTTAGTTTGTTTTTTCTTTTAAATGTAAGCCATTTCCCTTAGAGATTGGCTCACCTCTTATTGTAGTTTGCATTTATAATTACTTAAAAATGTCTCTTAAAACTGATGATAGCTTCTATGGTTATGTGATTAGTGAACTCTAATTATAATTTTTCTGAGTAATATGTCTGTTAAATAACATTATAACCATGTGATTATCTAACCAAATTCTAATACTTGTTAAGGTAGATTAGTATATTTTTCCTGTGTGAAAAAATCTCTGAACAAAACTAAAAGCTATAAAAATAACATTTGGTACCCTGGCTGGGTGGTTCAGTTGGTTGGAGCATCATACCATTCACCAAAAGTTTGCAGGTTCGATCCCCAGTTGGGGCACATACAGGGGGCAACTGATTCACATCAGTGTTTCTTTCCCTCCCTCCCTCCCTTCCTTTCTCTCTAAAACCAATAAATATATCCAGGGGCAAGCATTAAAATAAATAAATAAATACCATCTGGCAATGTTTTTTACCTATTAAACATCTATATGCTTGCATTGTTCATGTTTTAAGCACACATTCAGTCCCAGTTATTTGTTCATTCAGTAAATAAAAGCCTTCCATATGAGGATATGGAATACTCTTATTTAGACTGTAAAGATAAGGTATTAAATGACTTAATTACATGATAAAGACCAGAGAGCTAAAGAGCATAATATAGCCTGTGACGCAATTGAAATGGAGTGTAATAATAGAGCAGTAAATGTGAATTTGCAGACTGTCTGATTTTGCTAATGATACCTAAACTCTGATTTTAATGCAAATCATTTAACTTTTCTGCAACTGGTTTATCTGTGCTTGTTTAAAATAGGGTTAAGGTACTGGGTTGAATTCAGAGTTTGAAAAGCATTTGTTGTTGATGAAAGTAACTGACAATTTTTTAATGTTACATACTCACTGAAAGATAGGTGCTAAATAAATCTGAGGCAACAATTGTTTTTGGATGAAGGGCTCCTCAGCTCTGAGGTAGAACAAATGTGATGATTTATTGAAGGGTAGTGTAAAGTTCCCTCTTGCAAATTATTAGTGAGAATTTTTCACTTAAATATTTTATTCTTGGGGCTGACATAAGGTATACTTTGAATTTGGTATTAAATCATATTCAGTAACAAGGGGAAATGATGTATGTTAAAATTAGCATGTTACAGTTTCAGGCAGCCCTTCACGTTCATATTCGAAAAAGTATTACTTGTAGCTTGTCATGATTTTATTAATCGTTTTCCTCACTTACACTGTTCTACACATCTGAAGACAGCGTGCGAGTGCTGATGGTATCTCTTAGATTTTTTATGTTTTTAATTTTGAACTTTTAATTTTGTACAACTTATACATGTATCTGGATACATATATCTGGTGTAAGTGCTTAACAACCTTGTAGATCTGCTTAAAGTTTTAAAAGGCAGTCCCAGACTCCCTAATCCTCCCCAATTACTTAATCTTTCAACTCTTTCAGTATTTCCTTCAATATTTTAATCTATACTAGTAAAGAATACTAAATTTCCACTTTAGGCCTGTCTTTTGACTCTGTGCTGTCCCCAAGGAGACATCCATGCACGTTCGTGGGCTTTCTCCTTCCTAATATTCCCAATATAGTATGGCATGATTTTGCTTTGTGACTGAAATCTCCTTTTTTAAAAGCAAAAAAATACATACACACACACACACACACACATATTTATAAGTTAAGTTAAATTGCATTGCATTTTCAGGGTGTTCCAGAAAGTGGGCTCTTTAGACTGCCTTCTTTGAGCTTCCCCCGTTCCCTTGCGCAGTGTATCTGTTACCCTGAGAGTCCATGCAGGGACTTCTGTAAAAATGTGGCTTTTTGGACTCCTTCTTCTGAGCTCACACCAGGATGACACAACTATCCCCCTACGTTTCACTTGCCCAGAAAACAAAATAAGAGGAGAAAATCTTAAAAACAGGAAACAGGAATTCTAATACATACTTATGAGATTCTCAAAGAAGGTATTTTACCAATAAAACAAGGAATAAGATACACTAAGTACCCATCAGAATTAGACGTAGAGGGGGAAAGATAAAATGTTTTGAGAAATGACATAGAAGAGAATTAGGCAGATAAAAGACAATCATCAAAGAAAGAATGAAATTTCCTCATGTTGGAGAAAGAATTTTTTTTATTATTTTACAACTGCACAGTGCCTAACATTACTATAAACTGGGCTGATGAGAGGATACAGGTGTCAAACAGGTAAATACACAGAATTACAAATTGTGATGTGCTGTGAGACAAAGAAAAAGAATATTCAGAAACCCATTTTAGATTGGGAGGTCAAAGAAGACTTAGATACAGTGGGGTTTAACCTGATATTTTAAGAATGAGAAAGAGCCAAGCCAACACAGAGAGAGAATAGCATGTGCAGAGGGCCAGAGGCAAGAACGGTTTTGCCATTTCTGAGGAGAAAATAAAGTAGGTCAACATGGCTGAAGCTTTAATAAGGAGAATGACAGATAAAGGAGAGGAAGGCAGGGGCCCAGTTGACTAGAGATAGGACCTAAGTTAATACATCTGTTGCAGGCCATGATAAGAGTTTTCTTTGTCCTAGAACAATTGGAAGCCAGTGACAGTTTGACACCAGGGAGGGGAAGTGATTAAATGGCTGCTGCATCAGTGATTTAGGTGGTGTGAGACAGGAAGGAGGGGAACTGGTAAAAAGGTGGCTTGCAGTAGTCAGAGTAGTTGCTTAAACTGGAGTGATAGTGGTGGTGGAAATGGAGAAAAATGAATAGATTCAAGAGGGAGGTTTTGAAAGTGAAGTTTACTTCAGTGGTACTTGAGTAGTAAATGTGAATTTTCAACCCCTGCCACTTGCACACCCCCTACTGGGGACCTGGCCCGAAACCCAGGCATGTGCCCTGACTGGGAATGGAACTGGCGACCCTTTGGTTTGCAGGCCAGCTCTCAATCCACTGAGCCACACCAGCCAGGGCTGCTTTTTTGTCTGTCTGTTTTTGCATGGTGGTTGTGGTTATGACAGTAGTTGTTTGGCTTTCAAACTGTCTTTGAAAAGCTTTCCCGCTTCTCCTTTTCTCAGTATGACAACATTTTAATGGAAGAGGCTGCTCAGATTCTGGAGATTGAAACTTTTATACCTCTTCTTCTACAGGTAAGATACTGAGATCTGAGACAAAGTAAAGTTTGAAGAATTCCCAGGGGCAGCATTGGAAAGCTAGATAATTTGGGGGGTGCTGATTGCCATTAATATGTATTTTCCCTAACATCATTATGTTTGATAATCTATTTTAAGCCTTTAAACTTCCTTTAATCTATTCACTGGCTATTTAGTAGTTTGTGTTGTTTCTGGGAGTACTATTTAAAAATTCATAGTTCATCTCTTAAGTTTTAAAAAGAGTAATTCTAATCAAGAAATTGCATTTTTATGCAGTTTGGATAGAAGATAGGCTATATTTTCATCTCTTTTACAGTTGCTTTTAGAATTATTTTTGATGCTTACTGGGTACGTTGCTTTTCTTTATTTTATGCCTAAATTTTTTTGAGCTACATGATGATGATTAAGTACATTTCTTATTGTACAATAGTCTTTACTTTGGAAGTATTAAAGACAAAATGTAGAATTCCAAATTTAAAAATAAAGACTGCTCTGGCTTCCAGCCAAGATAGAGGCGTAGGTAGACGTACTGCGTCTCCTCGCACAACCAACAGAAGGACAACAACAATTTAAAAACAAAAAACAACCATAACTGACAGAAAATCTAACTGCACGGAAGTCCGACAACCAAGGAGATAAAGAAGAAACATTCATCCAGACCAGTAGGAGGGGCGGAGACGGGCATCCAGGGCAGAGATGGGCAGCCGGGGCAGAGAGGACTTGTGGCAACACGGCAGCTGGTGGACCCGGCAAGGTGGTGGATTGAGGAATGGGGCAGGCAGTGCAACACCTATCAGACTCTCCAGCCCCACATTCACACATGGATAAACCAGGAGGAACTGTAGGGGAGCAAAACAGACTGCAACCCAGGGCTCCAGCTCCAGGAAATAAAGCCTCAAACCTCTGATTGAAAACACCCGTGGGGGTTGAGGCGGCAGCAGGAGAAACTCCCAGCCTCACAGGAGAGGTCGTTGAAGAGACCCACAGGGGCCTAGAGCGTGCATAAGCCCACCCACTTGGGAATCAGCACCAGAAGGGCCCAATTTGATTGTGGGTAGCAAAGGGAGTGACTCAAATCCAGCAGAGAGTGGAGCAAGCGCCATTGCTCCCTCCCAGCCCCTCCCCCACATACAGCACCACAGCACAGCAACCAGCATTACCCCACCCCAGTGAACACCTAAGGCTCCTCCCCTTTAAGTAAACAGGCGAGCCAAGACAAAAATAAATTGCCCAAATGAAAGAACAGATCAAAGCTCCAGAAAAAATGCAACTAAGCAACAAAGAGATAGCCAACCTATCAGATGCACAATTAAAAACACTGGTAATTAGGATGCTCACAGAATTGGTTGAATTTGGTCGCAAATTAGATGAAAAAATGAAGGCTATGCTAAGAGAAACAAAGGAAAATGTACAAGGAACCAATAGTGATGTGAAGGAAACTGGGACTCAAATCAATGGTGTGGACCAGAAGGAAGAAAGAAACATCCAACCAGAAAAGAATGAAGAAACAAGAATTCAGAAAAATGAGAAGCTTAGGAACCTCCAGGACATCTTGAAACGTTCCAACATCCGAATTATAGGGGTGCCAGAAGGAGAAGAGGAAGAACAAAAAATTGAAAACTGATTTGAACAAATACTGAAGGAGAACTTCCCTCATCTGGCAAAGGAAATATACTTCGAGGAAGTCCAGGAAGCTCCGAGAGTCCCAAAGAAGCTGGACCCGAGGACAAACACACCAAGGCACATCATGATTACATTACTCAGGATTAAACATAAGGAGAGAATCTTAGAAGCAGCAAGAGAAAAGGACACAGTTACCTACAAAGGAGTTCCCATAAGACTGTCAGTTTGATTTCTCCAAAGAGACCTTACAGGCAAGAAGGGGCTGGCAAGAAGTATTCCAAGTCATGAAAGGCAAGGACTTACATCTAAGATTACTGTATCCAGCAAAGCTATCATTTAGAATGGAAGGGCAGATAAAGTGCTTCCCAGATAAGGTCAAGTTCAAGGAGTTCATCACCACCAAGCCCTTATTCTATGAAATGTTAAAGGGATTTATCTAAGAAAAAGAAGATAAAAAATATGAACAGTAAAAGTGACAGCAAACTCACACTTATTAACAACCACACCTAAAATAAAAACAAAAGCAAACTAAGCCAACAACTAGAACAGGAACAGAACCACAGAAATGGAGATCACATGGAGGGTTATCAACAGGGGAGTGGGGGGGTGGAGGTACAGAGAATAAGTAGCATAAATGGTAGGTAGAAAATAGACAGGGGGAAGGTAAGAATAGTATAGGAAATGTAGAAGCCAAAGAACTTATAAGTATGACCCATGGACATGAACTATAGGGCGGGAAAGTGGGTGGGAGGGGTTATGCAGGGCAGAGTGGAGTGAAGGGGGGGAAATGGGACAACTGTAATAGCATAATCCATAAATATATATTTTTTAAAAAGAATAAAGACTGTCTAATTTATAGATACACTGGATTCTAAAAGTAGTTTTAAAAGCCAAGTTATTTGGAACTTGAAATGTATTTTTTCAGGATACGTTTGAAGGAACAAGAAGACACATAGAGTAGGAAATTGAAATAGTGTAAGAAATTTAAAAAGGTAGAATTTTTACCGCTGTTCGGGGGTTCAGAACTGGCTCTCTGCATGGTTTTGATGCAGGTGTTTACTTTGACATCTTTTAGACTGTTTCCCTATGTGTGCGTCTGTTCCCCTCTATGCACTCTTTGCCTAATTCTTGCCTAAGCCTCCCAGACCTCTTTGGATTACCCTACCTGTTAAAATAGGGTAATTCCCTGCTTGCCACCTCAGTCCCCCTTCCTCACACACTGACAGCCAAGGGCAATGGTGCCCATACTGGGTTCACAAGTCATTCTATAATTTGCCAGGTTCCTCTCTGGAGCTGGTGAATATGAAGAATTGTGAGCTAATGAAGCCATTTTGTGACTAGCAAGAATCTTGTACAATAAATTAGAGACTAGTAGAGTAGTATATCAGTTAGAATATTTTGCCAGTTCCTCACTTGTCTTTTTTAGAATCCTCAGGATGGTTTTAGCCGACTGAAACGATGGATTATGATTGGGGATCATCACCAGTTACCACCAGTCATTAAGAATATGGCCTTTCAAAAGTATTCAAACATGGAGCAATCTCTCTTCACTCGCTTTGTCCGAATTGGAGTTCCTACTGTGGACCTTGATGCCCAAGGGAGAGCCAGAGCAAGGTAACGGGGGTGGGGGAGAAGGGATTACTCCAATCTAGGGACCTCGGTTCCGTAATCCAAGTCTGTGATAACGTGTTCTATATAAACTCAGCACTCCCCGTTCTCCAGGAACTGGCCATCTAAATATCTGAAAGTGCCTTTATTGCCTTTGACATAGGGTGTGAATTAACCAAATTACTTTTTTCCACTGGCCCTTCTTTTTATGCCCCAGAAGATACAGAGTTAATATCATTTTGAAATATAAAGCAAAAAGTGAACAAGAGGAGAACACCCAATTCTTGCTTTATAAAGTGTACAGGGCCTATCTCATAGTTACCTTAAATTTCCCTCAATTTATAGAAGTTTCCCTGCTTTTTAAATTTCAGTGAAGATAGCATTTACCTTAGAGAACACAATGGAGCTGACATTTCTGTAATGTCATCTACCTTCCGATTTGGTTAGTCGAAGTAGGGAGGCAAAGGTTGAAAAAGCATTACTGCTGGAAAGATAAGCACAGAATGGGTGCCGTGAAAATTAAGAGGAAGAGCACAGTCCCTTAGAAATGCTCTTATGTACGTTAAAGGGGGTTTACCTTGCTGATATTTCCTGCTGGGGGGGATTTGTCTTTGGAAAGCTTGTGCAACCTCTACAACTGGCGATACAAGAAACTAGGCAACTTACCCCACGTGCAGCTCTTGCCGGAATTTAGTACGGCAAATGCTGGCTTCCTGTATGACTTCCAGCTCATCAACGTTGAAGACTTCCAGGGAGTAGGAGAGTCTGAACCGAATCCTTACTTTTATCAGGTAAGAAAAGAACATAAAACTTGTAAGTTTACTTTGCAAATGCTGGGCCTAGATCAGTTATACAGAACCATTTGACTAGTCTTTGAATAAAGGATATTAGATCCCCTCCATACAGACAACACAAAAAATTTAATTTCAGATGGATTGAAGATACATACTCAAACTATAAACAAACATTCTAGAAAGAAGAAAATATTGATGAATATATAATGTTCGGGTAAGAAAGGTCTTATTAACTAAGCTTGTTACCAAAAGCAAAGATCATAAAGAAAAGTACTAGTTTGAGAAAAATTTATTTTCAGTATTTAACTTCAATCAATGGGTTGAAGTCTGAATGTATATACAACTCTTATAAATTGCTCTTTTAAAAAAATGCAATAAGGACAAGAATATGCAATTCATACACATAGGAAAATATAGATTTATAGCAAGCATAAGTCACTGGAACATATTTTCAGCTCTATAGGGGTAGATTTGGGGAAATTCTATACTCGTGTAAAACTAGTAGGAAAGTAATTGGGTAGACAGATTGTCAGTATGTATTAAAAGCACAATGTTCTCACTTCTAGGAATTCATCCTTTAAAAAATTAGATGAATTTTTCCAAAGACTGGTGTGCTAAAATGTTTATTTTATCTTTTTCTTTTACTACAAATTGTTTTGGAAATAAGAGACGACCTGAATAGTCATATTATTACCTCTTCCATATAATGAAATACTGAATTGCCACTAAGAATGATGACATTATAACTTGGTTTACTAACAGGAGAAATGGTTATGCTATATTAAATGAAAAAAATCAAATTGTGAGTGTATCTATAGTGTCCTGTTTTATTTTTAAAAAGAAACAGAAAAACACATACAGAAAATATATGCTGATAATCTATACAAAAAGATCTGGCAGCATATACACCAGAAGATTTCTTTTACCTGCGTTAGAGTTGATGCTTAGATAAATGTAGTTTGCTATTGATAAGAAAATCAATAAGATTTACAGTCATGTGACATCTTTTCCCTCCTGTCTTCCAAAGAACTAGAAAATTTAAGAGAGAGCTTAGTCTGTGTGAGTGTCACCAGAATAGAAATGATTTTTCTTCAGGTCTTCCTGTAATTTTCCTGTTTCCTTGACATGAAATCCAGCTTTTTGTCTTTCCTCTTTGATATGCTTATATTCTCACTTTAATTTCTTCCCTCATCTCATACTTTCAATTTAGTCTCTACTGACGTGGACTAAATATAAATAGGCTTGTGTATGCTTCCCAGCTTTCAAGTTCAGTTAAGCCTTGGTTTTAAACTCCTTCTCACTGATCTTTAACCCGTCTCTCACGTCACACACAGTAAGCCAGACTGACCAATTTGGAGCCACACCCTCTTTCCACCTAAAGTGGTCTGGTAGAGGTGGTAGCCATCATAAGAGAACAAACATAAAACACACAAAAAAATACTATGAAGTAGAAAGAAGAAGGAAAAACACTGTGAAATTTGAGAGTCGACTACAGTAGTGCTACATATATATGCTTTTAGATTGGATTTTGTATTGCCTTGTAAGACAGTTACCTCGCCCGGTTATGTTAGTTTCTGTCCATAACTCTAGTTCCAGTATACTGTAGCAGAACATTACTGATCTGTATTGTGACTGTTGTGGTTCCAGAAATATTAAGTCTTCAGGTTGGTAACTTTTATCTTATGATATTACATATATTACAATTTATTGCAAATGTCAAATAGTAATGTTTACATTATTTTATGTTTATTATCAATGTCATTCTAGGATAAGGTTATTCATCAGTTTTACATAAGATGTTCACTTGTCCAAATTAATTAACTCTTCACTTCTTGAAGAGTGGTAAATGAACACATCGTGCTAGTGAGCCATTTTCTCTATAAAATTAAAACAAAAAGGCATAAATGCTCAACCTGATTATGTTTGCATTACAGAATCTTGGAGAGGCAGAGTATGTAGTAGCACTCTTCATGTACATGTGTTTACTTGGTTACCCTGCTGACAAGATTAGTATCCTAACAACTTATAACGGGCAAAAGCATCTTATTCGTGATATTATCAATAGACGATGTGGGAGCAATCCATTGATTGGAAGACCAAATAAGGTAATTTTATGAATATAATACCTATGTTTTCTTATTCATGATTTTGGTAAGATGGAAAGATTTATATTTACTATGAGTTATTTATATTGTTCCACTTTGTCTTTTTGTTATCTCCTTTTAAAATGTGAGAAAATGCAATAATATGAACTATAAATGATTCTCTGGCAATCCTATCTGACATTGTTAATTGGTTTGCTTTGAACTTCTGTCTCAGCTACTACACTGAAGGTTTTTATTGACAGTAATCAGAAGTAAATGTGTCTAAAATCTTTTGTTGTAAAAATGATGGATAACAATATTACATTATTTAGGTACTGTTAGAGTAGAAGTAGGAGTTGTATCACTTTTTGTTTTGTTTGCAAAGGTATAGTCTGTACTGCCTCTTACTGTGTGTGCATAAAGGAGTGTCTTTTCTTGAAGATAAAGGAAAATTGTAAAGTGAATCCATATCAGATTTTTTTTATAATGGGGTTTTTTTAATTATACGTAATATGGACACAGTTATTTAAAGTTAATAAATTTTTATTTAAGGACTTTCACATGTTGTGATTCCACGAAATCACATGTAGTTTGTGTCATATTGTATTGGACAGTACTCATCTAGGCAGTGAATATAAGTAAGGTTAATAAAATGTTCCCAATAGACTGGATGCTAGCAATGTAGCCAACAAAACAGTGGGGAAAATGTTTTGTGGTCACTTCCATAGCGAATGAGAAATTGCTAGACCTAGGATTTTTTTATGTTTTTATTTTTTATGTGATATGATGGAGTAATATCACATAAAAATACACTGGATTTTATTAATAAAAGGTTGAAAATTTAAAGGAATAATGAAACAGATATATTAATATTGATGGGATTAGGACTTTGGTTGTGAACGTGGCTATAATTAAAGCTCTTTCACCTTTTCTCGGAAATAACCCAAAAGTAAGAGGGAAGTGAGAGAGGGAGAAGACAAACCCCATTTTTAGTGAGATGACACAGTATGGTGACTAAAATCATGAAGGAAATGTGGGAAGAAGAAAATTTAGTGGACTAGTTTTTAAAGGCCAGCAAAGTGCGCTTCCTGCAGGTGAGTGGCATACTCCGAAGTAAGAGCCACATCCCTGTTATTCAATAATGGATGCAGATTGGGGTGAGCAGAAGCCTTCTGGGTCCCAGGTTGGTTCAAAGAAGCCTACAGGTGAGCTACATTTGCCATAGCTTTATTTTCAAATAGCTGTATTTGCAAATAGACTGTCTCTGTAGTTGCAGAATAAAAGAAAACCTTCTGTTGTGAAAACCATCCAGCCTTTAGAAAACAGCCCTGCTCACCCCAACCTAATGTCTTAATCAGTGATGAAATAGTGGTGAAAAGGAAACTAGCACAAGCTTGATTTATGTAGCGGGAAAAAACAGGTAAAGAGCTTCAGACCATACTAATTGACAAGATGCATGTTCCAGAAAACATGTTGGCTTGGAACATGAAAATTTTGAATATACATTTGGCTTTGATTTTAAAGTACTTAATGAAATAACCATATCTGTAAGGTAGCTACAAAGTAGAAAAATTGAGGAATTCAGAAAGAGTCAAAATGTGAACTAGAAGAAAATAAAACAAAAATTATAGAAATGAAGACAAAATCAAAAGCACTGCAGTGAGGAATAGGCACTATAAAACACTCCTTAAGGGATATAGAGAGTGAAAATGAGAAGCTAGTAACTTTGAAATGTAGAAAGTTTAGAAATAGAAGGACCTCAATATCTGAGTTCTTTTATTTATAAGTAACAGAAAAGCTTAAATAATAAAGTTTCTCTCTCCCATAGCAAGATGAAAGTAGCACGGCCCCAGGGTGGGGGTGCAGCGACCCAGTGCTGTCCTCAAAGACCAGGGTTCATTTCCTCCTTCTGCCCCGCCATTCTCAGTTTGTGAGCCCAGTTCTCAGATAAGCTCTCCATGGGGTAAGGATGGCAGCAAAACTTCCTCTTGTAACTTCCACACACAAGAGCAAAAGATTTGTATCCAGAATAATAAGGACCTCTATCAATGTAAATGTCATTCTTAAATGACGAAAACCCAATACCAAATTAGCAAATGTATTGAACAGACATTTCACATAAGAGAACATACGAATGGCCAATAAGCCCGTGAAATAGCGCTTACCATCGACAAATGATAACAACAAATGTACCGTCAGAGAAATGCAAATTGAAACTATACTGATGTACCGCTGCAAGCCCAAGAGAAAGACTAAAATTAGAAAGATTGACTATAGTTAAGTGTTGACAAGGGTGAAGAGCAACTGGAATTCTGGAACTGGAACATGGCTGGTGAATGTGTAAAGTGATACCGCAACTTTGGAAAACAGTCTGACAGTTTCTATAAAGTTACACACACCCTTTCCATACAGCTCAGCAATTTCACTTTTAGATTTCATCCCACAGCAGTGAAAACATGACACAAAAGTATTTATACAAGATTTCTCATTGCAGTTACATTCAAAATAGCCCCAAAGTAGAGACAACCCAGATGCCATGACCAAGGGAATGGGTAAACAAATTGTGGTACATGTATTCAGTGGAATACTAATCAGCGGTTAAAAAAGAAAGCACAAACTTTTAATGTACACAAATATGGATGAATCTCAGGAACATTACACTGAGTGAAAGAAGTTAGACAAAGAGTACATAATTATTCCATTTTTATGGAATTCTTGAATTGCGGAAAAAGTTCTATAGTGACAGAAAGCAGATCAGTGGCTGTCTGGGGTTGGGAGGATGCAGATTTGACAACAAAGGGGCCTGCGGTCTTGGAAATTTTGGTTGTGGCAGTGGTTGTATGAGGGTATGTGTTGTCGGAATTTACCCAGTTGCACACTGATCGTGAGTGTATTTTACTGTATGTAAATTACAGCTCTGCGAACCCAGATTAAAAATAAGGGTTCACTTCCTAAAGGTAGGACCATGATTGTAGTCTGTGCAGGAAAAACATTTAAACTTTTTGTTGAATTAATGAAAAAGAGATACATGCCTGAGTGCCAATATTAGACGGAAACCTCCCTGAATTTTCTTATTATACATGTATTTTCAACCTGAACAAGAAGTACTATGAAGATTACTTGTGTGTGTTTTGTCAGAGGAAGGCTTTAGATGAGAACTAGAAATGTGTTAAATAACTGAGCAAAACTAAGTTATACAGATGGGCATCACACCAGGAGACCAGGTAATAAGCTAAACACAGTCCCTGTTTCATGGGGTTGAGTCGTCTAGTGGGGAAGACCATTAATTCCACGTGCAACTACTGGGCCGTCAGCACAGGAGGTGACGAATGCCGCAGCGGGAATGCCGTCGGGACGGAGCCTAATCCGGTTCCCGTGGCTCGTTTCAGTTCATGTTCATTGGCTGGTCCTTTGAATTCCAAGAATATGGTCATGTTTGTTTAGGGATTGATTAGAGTCTCATTGTTGAAAACATACCATATTCACCATTTTTTCTTCCTAGGTGACAACTGTTGACAGATTTCAGGGTCAACAGAATGATTATATTCTTCTTTCTCTAGTGCGAACCAGGGCAGTGGGCCATCTGAGGTACGTAAGGAAAAACTGTCATAATATTACTGAACTTCACTGTCTGCTTCAATTTTAAACTTCTGTGGCTAAGTAGTTTTACTTTTTTTAAGTTTAAAGTATAATTAATTGTTAGGCAGCTTTTGATACTATATGTTGGACTATAACAATATCAGATTCAAACCATCACATTGCTTCTGAATTTTTTGAATTTTAAATGTTTTAGTAGTTTAAACTTTTTTAGTCTTCAGTAGAACTCAGAAATAACACTTTATCATAAAATCTTAATATATGTTCTGTATCTGTTGGAAACTTACTATTGGAAATTACAGGAAATAAAGTGGTTCAAAAGTCTCTTCAGAGTGGACTTTTCACTGCACAGGATTTCTGATGTTCCTCCATAGTCTCTCGGCGTCAGTGGTAGAGGATAAAGGGACCATTTGTTCTCCCGGGATTAAGAATTGTCAAAACAAACAATAATCTATTTTTGTCATTTGTTGTGATGTATTTATATGCTAGAGATTTATAGGAATAATTTCTTCTTATTATTACAAAGCAGCCATTTAGTTTTATATAAGCCTTGATCTGTCATGACTTAATAGCAAAACTATATGGAGAGTTCATTTTATTATTTTACTTGGTAGATGTAAAAAGAAAATTCTCCAAGCTCTCATAATGTTATCATTAAGTCTAGATCTGTTTGGAGCTTAGCCCAGTGATCAGGCTCCATTAGACTGATAACTTTTATGTAAGAGTGAGCAAGGAT
The DNA here is from genome assembly GCF_022682495.2 of Desmodus rotundus. NCBI lineage: Eukaryota > Metazoa > Chordata > Mammalia > Chiroptera > Phyllostomidae > Desmodus > Desmodus rotundus. The sequence goes on along the minus strand of NC_071393.1, from coordinate 69,021,158 downwards.
AGGATGTTTCAAGAGATTGTTTTAAGATAACAACATTCTAAAACACTTAATTTTTGCTTATTTCTCTAAGTATCAAGCATGTATTTGGAGACTAACCTTTCTAAAAAGCAGTTCCTTTCCCACAGTGAGATTTATAGCTAGCTACCGTCTGAATGGAGCATTACTAGGGTTTACATAATTAAAACCTCTCAAAAACTCACAGTGTGCCTACATGAATGCCTTCCTCGCCTCCCTGCCTTTTTTCTTACCCTGCAGGGCTTTGTCTTTTCCAGATTCCCATGAGTTTCGTTCCGTGCTATTCTTGGCCTGAATTTTCTGAGAACTTAAAAAAAAAAATGATGGTAAAATGCTTATTATAAATGAAGGGTTAAAAACCTGATTTCATATTGTCATACATATCAAGATTTTCTAAGCAAAAATACCATTATCCGTGTAATCAGTCCTCTTTGTATCGCCAAAATTTGCTCTTGAATATCCAGCTCCTTCTTGGCGGGGTGGAGGGTGGTGCTGGTGATGGTTCAGGTGTTGTTCAAGTATGTAGAGGTGTGTCAGTTTAGCCATTACTTACGCTTCCAATTACCCAATTCCTTAGGTACCTTAGCTAGAACTTTATCAAACTTTTCATAGAATATTTCGTTTTACAGAGATAATCTTTCATATCTTTCCTTTTGTAATATTTCAAGTTTCAAGAGACCAAGAAAACCTACTTTCTTTCATATCTCTCTTAAATAATAGCTTTATTGAGATACACTCATACACTATACAATCCACATGAGGACTGTAAGTGTCTCAGTCAGTGGTGGTTAGTATGTTCATAGAGTTGTGCAGCTATCTGCACAGTCAATGTTAGAACATTTCCACCACCCCAACAAGAAACCCTGCGCTTACCAGCAGTCACCCCCGTCTTTTCTCCTCAAGGCCTTGGCAACCACTGTTCTACTTCCTGTCTTTGTAGATTTGCCTATTCTAGGCACTTCGTGTAAATGGAATCACTTGGCATAATAATTGGTTCAAGGGTTCTTTCATGTTGTACCATGTATGAATACTTCATTCCTTTTTATTGCCAAATATTATTCCATTATGTGGATATATCACATTTTATTTTGCATTTATCAGTCATTGGATATTTGGGTTTTTTTTTTTTTTTACTTTGTGGCTATTATGAATAATGTTGCTATGAACATTCATGTACGAGTTTTTGTGTGGACATGTTTTTCATTCTCTTGGGTCTAGTTACCTAGGTCATGGGTAACTCTTTTGGTTTTCCAGTGCCTGTCATATTTCTTTTGCTCACATCTTTTTCATCCAGGGTAAACTCAGGTGATTGTATAGGGCCAGGCTATTCAGCTTCAGTTCCAGAGACCTGACTTAGGGTACTGTGTAGCTCTTTAGAAGCCAGAGTAGTGAGACATTGCTACTCCCTTTTCTAGCATTCATTGTTCTTGCCCCCACCTGATTTGAGTAGCCAATAGAGTGCCCGGGTACCAATAGAAATGACTGGCACATGTTCCTTGCAAAGCAGTGAAACCGAAACTTTTTTGTGTCATGTCCTCATAAGGGGTTCTATCAGAATGCTGGCTTGTTTACCAATGCTGTTTCTGTCCAGCCATGGTCTAGGGACTGTGAAAGAAGATGGTGATTCTCACAGCCCTGGGTTCAAGATACAGTTCCAAGGAACCCTGTCTGCTCATTTATTTTTTGCCTGGTAGATAGTCATGTTCACGGTGTTTGGTCATTCATTTAACAAACACTTTGAAATCGATCTGTTATTTGGTAGTGTGCTGGGTTCTTGATGTATAGAAGTAATTATAGTGTTCACGATCTCTACCCTCATGAAGCTGAGAGTCCAGATGGGGAGACAATAAGCATATCCCCGGAAGATACCTGCATTCGAATCTGCAGAAGACTTTAGTCTAACTGTCCTCAAGTGCAGGGGGGTCAGTTCAGCATCACTGCAAGAGCACTGTGTCTGTGCTCTGCCCAGAGGTGCAGAGCCTTCTCCACATGAAGGGGAGAACTGCTCGTCACCACAGAGTCATTACCATGGAAACCACAGTTTACGTCCTACTTCCACCACTACCATCCTTTTTCCCTGACAGCATTGTTTTCACTGTACTTGCCTTCATAGTAGTGTGTGAGAAGTCCAAGTGACAGGTATTTCTGGTATTGTACACCTAGTTACCAGTGTTGGAACCACCCACCTGTAGCATGACCCCTTGGGGGTCTAAGGAAATGTGGGGAACATGGAAAACAATTGGGTGTGCTGTAACCGAGAAGATAATATTTCTCCTGACTCCCATGTGTCACAAATGTAGAAATTCCTCAAAACATTACTGAAAAGGGATATGTTTTCTTCTACCTAAATGAACCTCTCGTAGTTTTGTGGGGGGGTGGGAGGTAGGTATCCCTAGTTATTATATGATCTTTGTAACATTTGATCTCTTTAACACACTAATACTTTCATTCACGGAAGTCTTCTTTTTTGTAGAATACTCACAAATTCAAATAGCCTCCTAAGAGCATCTCAAGAAAACAGTCTGTATTTGAAACCAAAATGTGTTTTTCTTACTAAAACACATACTAGTAGTGATGTGAAGTTAGACTTAATGTATAGCCCTCCTTTTATAAATTTACTTGATTCAAATAAAGTTTTAAAAGCATATATTGCCTTTAAAAGATAAAGAAAACTGACAGTTTATTAGTCATACGTATAGTTGTATCATTCAGTTTAGCCATTTTTATTACTATTTATGTGAACATTGAATACTACTATAGGCCAGGTATTGAGCCTAGGTACTAGCGTAAATACATGAGTAAGGCATGGTATTATGTTACGTGGTGTCATATCATCATACTATGTGTTTATATTTGTAATTATTATTAAAATAAGTATAAAGTATAAAACAATGTAGTGAGAATTATCTGGGAAGTAAAACTTGACTTTGAAGAGCCTGAGAATTTGGTATGAAAAGAGGAAGGGTTGGTTCAGATTGCTTTAATAGTGGTGGCTGACAACTGAACCATAATACCAATATGGCTACTGAGATCTTTTCAATCATGCATTGGTTATTTTGTGATTCTCCATCCCACCCCACCCCCCCAAAATAGCCAATGTAGAGATTAGTAATAAAACATTAACCTTGTACTCAGCTCACTAGTCACATAACATTGATTAACTTAATGTTTGCTCTGTTAAGTTTTGAAAAAAATTAACTTTTTATTGACACAGCTTAACAGGAATATTTCATGAAATATGTAAGAAAAAGCTGCATAAATAACGTTATTAATCTTGGTATGTTAATTAATTTTGTTTATTTTCTGAAGGGATGTTCGTCGCTTAGTGGTGGCCATGTCTCGAGCCAGACTTGGACTTTATATCTTCGCCAGAGTATCCCTTTTCCAAAACTGTTTTGAACTAACTCCAGCTTTCAGCCAGCTCACTGCCCGCCCACTTCATTTGCATATAATTCCAACAGAACCTTTTCCAACCACTAGAAAGGTAAGACTTTATTCATTGCATAGAGCTGCATTCTCTTATAGATGACCGCATTAGCTAGAAACATCAAAAAAGTTCACCAATCACTGGCTTAGAGTGCTACTTGCATTAAGGAACTAAATTAGATTTTCTATATAAAAATAATATATGCCAGCATTTATTGAGTACTCACAATGTATCAAGCAATTAGTTCTTTGCAGATATGATCTCATTCCATCTCAGTAACAGCCCTTTTCAATAGGTTTTCTTATTAACCTAACTTACACATGCAAAAATGGACAATTAGAGAAAGTAATAAATGGTGAGGCGTTATGAACATTTTATAATTGACTGTAAATAGCAAAGTTGTTCACCTTTATTTAGTATAGTTTAGGAAGAAGTACAAATTTTGCCTTTTCTTCATTTCCTTTACCCACAATGATAGAGCGATATTTCTCAGATGCTGTCAGAAACCACCCCATTAGAATCACCTCATCCCGTCTCAGACTTACTGAATCTGAACCTCTTGGAGCCAGAGCCCAGGCCTCTGTGGTTGAACCTTCTCCCCCAGGTGGTTCTGATGAACATCACCAAGTTCACAGTTTAGACTACTGTTTGCCAGCATTTTCGACTGTGTAGTTTATTAGTAAAAATTCCTTTTGAATTTTCACCTTCATGACTGACGGTTGAGATATTGTTAGCTTCTTACTGTAGATATTGTCAGCTTCTTATTTTTTAGAAAAACATAAATAGGAAGAATAGTTTTAATATTTTCTTTCTGAATAATCTTGAGAATTGCCTTTGAAGCATATGTAGTATTAGACCATATTGATTTTTCTATTTCAATTGATGGTTTATCTCTTTTTCTTCTACATTAGTTAGGAGACCAAAGCTCATATTTTATTTACCAGCCTGAAATTGTATTAAAAGCTAATGACTCTTAGCTCCCCCTAATCTCTGTATTTTCTAAATTTAAATTGAATCACTCTTCTTCATGCTTTATTGGAATCACATCTCACATCTTTTACGTCCTCTAAACCCTAATAGTGTTTATACATAAAATGGAGACATGGAGTAAGTTTTTAATGGAATGTTATTTCTTAGTGTTTTTCACTTTATATTTAACTCTCTTTTTGCTTTCTTCTAGAATGGGGAGAGACCATCTCATGAAGTACAGATAATAAAGAATATGCCCCAAATGGCAAACTTTGTATACAACATGTACATGCATTTGATACAGACCACACATCATTACCATCAGGTGAGTTTTCTCAGAACTGACTCTTGTTTTTCTTGAATAATCCCTTTTGTTTCAGAATAAACCTTTTTTTAAAATATAAGTATAGTTGGCATACAATATTATATTAGTTATACTAAGTTCAAGTGTACGGTGTAGTGATCTGGCATCTTTACACCTTACGGTGTGCTCACCCCACCAGCTGTGGTGATTGTTTGTGCCTGCTCCGCCTCACTGCAGTGCGTCAACGCCACGCCCCTTCACGGCAGAGTGAGTCTTTAAACACTTGATTCCTTGCAGAAAACTGGCCAAATCAAAGTGGGCTGTTACCATTCATGCAACATCCATACGTTCAAAACATTTTTATGTAGATATGATTTGGCATAAAATAAATTCTACGTAAACACTACAAAGTATACAATTTGATATGTTCTGATATATAGAGATATAGAGATAGATAGATGATAGATAAATAGGCAGACCAATCTCTGAAACCTTCTTCACAAGCAAGATAATGGACATATTATCTCCAAAAGTTTTCTCATGCTCCTTGGTAATCCCTCTCATTTTTCACTAGTCCCTCTACCACCTTTTCTAGGCTCCAGGCTCAGCATTTAGAAATCTAGAGCTACTCCAGTGTGCGAGGGGACAGAAGACTTGTACCCTCCTCCTCCCTCCCTGCTGGGGCTTTGTCCCACAGCATGGTTACCCCCTGCCACCCACAGGGCTCCTTGATTGAAGGTGGCACTTCTTTTTTTTTTTTTTAATATATTCATTATGCTATTACAGTTGTCCCATTTCTCCCCCTTCACTCCCCTCCATCCCGCCCACCCTCTCCCTCCCACATTCCCCCCCTATAGTTCATGTCCATGGGTCATACTTACAAGTTCTTTGGCATCTACATTTCCTGTACTATTCTTACCCTCCCCCTGTCTATTTTCTACCTACCATTTATGCTACTTATTCTCTGTACCTTCCCCCCCCTCCCCCTCTCCCACTCCCTTGTTGATAACCCTCCATGTGATCTCCATTTCTGTGGTTCCATTCCTGTTCTAGTTGTTTGCCTAGTGTGCTTTTGTTTTAGTTTTAGGCGTCGTTGTTAATAAGTGTGCGTTTGCTGTCATTTTCACTGTTCACAGTTTAGATCATCTTCTTTTTCTTAGATAAATCCCTTTAACATTTCATAGAATAAGGGCTTGGTGGTGATGAACTCCTTGAACTTGACCTTATCTGAGAAGCACTTTATCTTCCCTTCCATTTTAAATGATAGCTTTGCTGGATACAGTAACCTTGGATGTAGGTCCTTGCCTTTCATGACTTGGAATACTTCTTGCCAGCCCCTTCTTGCCTGTAAGGTCTCTTTGGAGAAATCAGCTGACAGTCTTATGGGAACTCCTTTCTAGGTAACTGTGTCCTTTTCTCTTGCTGCTTCTAAGATTCTCTCCTGTTTAATCTTAGGTAATGTAATTATGATGTGCCTTGGTGTGTTCCTCCTTGGGTCCAGCTTCTTTGGGACTCTCGGAGCTTCCTGGACTTCCTCGAAGTATATTTCCTTTGCCAGATGAGGGAAGTTCTCCTTCACTATTTGTTCAAATCAGTTTTCAATTTCTTGTTCTTCCTCTTCTCCTTCTGGCTCCCCTATAATTCGGATGTTGGAACGTTTCAAGATGTCCTGGAGGTTCCTAAGCCTCTCCTCATTTTTCCGAATTCTCGTTGCTTCATTCTTTTCTGGTTGGATGTTTCTTTCTTCCTTCTGGTCCACACTATTGACTTGAATCCCAGTTTCCTTCCCATCACTGTTGGTTCCCTGTACATTTTCCTTTGTTTGTTAGCATAGCCTTCATTTTTTCATCTAATTTGGGACCAAATTCAACCAATTCTGTGAGTATCCTAATTACCAGTGTTTTGAACTGTGCATCTGACAGGTTGGCTATCTCTTTGTTGTTTAGTTGTATTTTTTCTGGAGCTTTGATCTGTTCTTTCATTTGGGTAAATTTTTTTGTCTTGGCTTGCCTGTTATGTAAAGGGGCAGAGCCTTAGGTGTTCACCGGGACGGGGTAACGCTGGTGGCTGTGCTGTGATGCTGTACATGGGGGAGGGGCCAAGAGGGAGCAATGGCGCTTGCTCCACTCTGGTGGATTTGAGTCACTCCCTTTGCTACCCACAATCAAATTGGGCCCCTCTGGTGCTGATTCCCGAGTGCATGGGCTTGTGCACGCTTTAGGTCCCTGTGGGTCTCTTCAACGACCTCTCCTGTGAGGCTGGGAGTTTCTCCTGCTGCCGCCTCAACCCCCACAGGTGTTTTCAATCAGAGGTTTGAGGCTTTATTTCCTGGAGCTGGAGCCCTGGGTTGCGAGGTCTGCTTTGGTCCCCCACATTCCTCCCAGTTTTCTATTCGCGAATGTGGGGCCACAGGGTCTGCTAGTTGTCCCACTGCCTGCCCACAATCCACCGCCTTGCTGGGTCCACCAGCCGCCGCTTTGTCACGAGTCCTCTCTGCCCTGGCTGCCCATCTCCACCCCTCTTACCGGTCTGGATGAATGTTTCTTCTTTATCTCCTTGGTTGTCGGACCTCTGGTTGTTTTTTGCTTTTAAATTGTTGTTGCCCTTCTTTTGGTTGTGCGAGGAGATGCAGTGTGTCTACCTATGCCTCCATCTTGTTCAGAAGCCATCTAAGTTGGCTCTTCTTAAGTGGGTGTCCCAGTCAGTCATAATCAGCCACTGTTTTTCCAGGTGTGACAGCAAATTCCTTTGCTAAAAAATATAATAGGTTTTTTTATTATTTCCTCTCTAAAGATGTAGCATATATTTTGATCATTATTTGTGACACCTGTGTTGGCATATTCTTGGGAGTCAGCAAAACCTAGGCCTTTGTTATCAGAGCTGTTTCATCTGTGATACAAAATGACCAGGAGTGTTTTCGAGAAGACTAGAGTGAGCAGTATTTATTAGAAGATTTGTGAGAGCTTAACTTCATAAGCCAATGTTTTTTTCACTTGAATTAGTTCATATTGATATTTTCTCTTTTTTTTTTTTATTAGACTTTATTACAGCTACCACCTGCTATGGTAGAAGAAGGTGAGGAAGTTCAAAGTCAGGAGACGGAATTGGAAATGGAAGAAGAGGGCGTGCTTGGGCAAGCTGACATACCCAGTCTTACAGATGCTGGCTCTGGTCAAGAAACATTCTCCTCTCCACCTGAGACCACCTCCAGTCAGTCTGAGACCACCCCCAGTCAGCCTGACACCACCCTGGATCAGACAGGAGCTGGTTCCAGTCCTGACATCACCTGCTCTGTATCTGAGGCCCCTGCTGCTGGGGCGGGACCTGAGGCTATACCAGGAGAGGATAACAGCCGTCAAGATTCCCCACCTGCCCCAGGGGAGACCATATAGCCAATCTCTAGCCTTTTTGAGGGAGACATTCCATTCGCAAAGTCAAAGTAAAGTTACTTTTTGTATTTTATATTTGCTTTTGCCATTTTGAAGCTAATAATTAATGTTCATTCCTTATTTTTATTAATGGATCAGTGCTCTTCTTGGATATATTTGTAAAAAGTGTATGTGTATGAACACCAATTTTATTCCATCGGAAGGTAAAATAATCATTCCTTTGATATTTTTCTCATTAACTGAGTATCTGTCATCATACCTACATTAAAATAATTTTTTCTAGAGTATGTAAGGCATACATTACATTTTTAGTGAACTTCAATAAGGAAATAGAATGTAGTGGAAATAATAAGTGTCCCTAAGCAAGTGTTGAAATTGAGGAGGAAACAGTTTCTTCTCTCATAGTACCAGGTGTTCAAGTTGTCTTGTTTTTTTTTTAACCTTTGTTTCTTGATATAAAGGCATACAGCCACAGGGTATAGGTTTTTCAAATCTATCAAAGAGGTTATATGTATTTCCTTCCCCCAAATTTCATAACTTGTCAGGATCTCCTAGGGTGTCTCTTTCTTCTTGGGGTCAATGCCGAGCTAATGAATCAGAATCTCAGGATGAGGGTCCAGGAATCTGTAGTTCAGCAGGAGCTTAGAATGTTTGAGTTGCAGGCACAGTGGCATCAGGTGAGGCTGGTGAGGCTGAGCCAGGATTTGTCATTCAGCTCAGCAAGAAGAAGCTGGCAAATCCATCTGGGCAGGAAGAAAGATCCAAAGGGTAGGCAGTGAGAGTCAGTGAACTTTGCTCCTGTGTGCAGGATAGGATTCTGCAGTGCGTGCAGAGGTTCTGAGTTTTCTGCCCTGTTTAGTTGGTAGATAACCAACCACAAGGAGATACTAGGATTTTGATACTCAAGTGTGGTTTGCAAATCAGCAGCATCACTGTCCACTGAAGCTTGTTAGAAATGCAGGCATTTGGGCTCTACCGCGGACCTGTTGAATTTGAATCTGTATTTCTGCCAAGTCCTCAGGTGATTCATAAGCACTCTGTAGTTTGAGAAGCACTGTACTGAGATTCCTGTGCTCTCTCCTCACATAAATGATGTAGAATGATAACCTCCTGGTGATAGAATTAACTGAGCATGACTAATGTTTTCTGACGAAGACCTCTGCTTGTAAGACCCCTGCACATGGCGGTCAGAGAAGGAGGTGAATTTGTACATATGGGGAGGGAAGAACTGCCCTCCAGTTCCCTCTCCCCAATTCTGACATCTGCTAGAGCAGCTAAGAGAAGCATTTCCCCAAAGAATCTGCCCTAGCACGTGTCCAAAGAACCTTTGATGAAATAAAAAAGAACTGCACGCCACCACTGAAATACTACTGATCCTGACATTTTGAAGGAATGATCAATTTATGAGGAAATTAAACCCAGAAAGCCAAGTCAATGATACAGTATTTTTGAGTGACTAATATTTACTCAACTCTACCAGGCTGTGGTGGAGCCGGTTAGTCTGTTACATAATTGCTCTGATGATAAGAATTTGAAGGCAGGTGTTGTGGGCGGCATCTATGTGAGCTAGCACTCACAGAATTATTTTCATTTGTGAATATATAGTATCAGCCTAAGCAAGAGGGAAAGAAGCTTTACTGTATTAGTCTTTCCTAGAAAAGGTTGTTTTTTCTTTCCATCCTTTTGAGGGTATGAATCATGATACCTACAACCAAAATAAGCAAATTTTGATGCTGCTGTCTCATTAAGTAAACCGTTTTCTGGGTCACATAGCTTTTTCTTTGCAGCTTGATTTCCCATGAGACCAAAAAAAAAAATTTAGTTAGAAGATGTGTTAGTCCTTTGCCTTTGTCAAAGAAATTTTAAAAAGGATTAGGTGGTGGTAATTGAATTATTTTAAATTGTTTAATCACTGGAAAGGCCAATGAATTGCAGTTAACTATAGTTTTCTTTAAGGAACTTAAGAGATCAACTCATTTTAAATAATGAGGAAACTGAATCAACAGACCTATCCAGGACGGCAAGTGTGGGAAAGTGGGAGAGAACCCAAGTCCGCAGCCCTAGGGTACTATTTTTTATTTTTTTCAGTCCCAAGCACACAGGAGTGACTGTTTCATAAATTCGAGAGCTTTCTGTTTCATTTAGGATGAGAACAGACACAGACACTCTAGCCTGTGACCATTTTACATTAGTGTTCCCATTGCTCTCCCTCCTGCTTTTCATATCCGCATAGGCAGTGATCTGGAATCTATTTTTAAACACAAGCCAAAAAGATGCATGCAGAGAGAAAGAGTGTGAAATGAAGCAATTCAAGTACTTAGACTTTTTTCACCAAAATGCTGAGTTAAGAAAGTTTATTACCAGCAGTGGAAAATAAATAGCTCCATTGATTTGGGCAAATGAATGAGAAGATCTAAACATCCGGTCTCTGATAGAAGTTGGTGTGATGATAGAAGTTGAGATGCTTTGCTAGATCCTGGGAGAAATGGGCCGTTTATACTACCATAGAAAATACAGTTGCTTATAATTAGGAGAGAGCATATTGTAAAGCCGACCTTGGACTCACTCAGACCTGGCTCAAATTTTAACCTAATTTACTCATCAGCATTTGGATTGACCTTGGACTGGTTTTATAACCTAAGCCCTAGTTTTCTTTATGTACAAAATAAGGAAAAGATTTGTTTGCTTGTTCATGAGGTAATTTGTATGAAAATAGCTGGCCTTCTAGGTGTTCAGTAAATATTAGTTGCTCTCTCTCCACTTTTCCCCAAATCTTGAAGCACCGTAGGATTTTGCCAACCAATCCTGTGACTTGGGTGCTAGCTGTGCCTCTATCCGGGGAGCGTGGAGGATGATGAAGAAGGGGACATGTGGTGGCAATTGACCTTTGAGGATCAAGAATCAAGTCTGCTGATTGGGGACCTCTGAATCAGTCCGTCGCGACAGTGAGGATGGCCTCTGTCGCAGTGAAATCTGGGCCCTAAGAACTGTCATGCTTCTGATGGCTGATAAGTTCTGTCAGTTCTGAGTCCTGTACTCCCCTGCCCGCACGTCATCTATATCGTTGTAGTTACTTAGTTTTGGGCCTCGAATGTGCTTTTTCCCTTTTTATCTTGAAGCCACTCAAATGGTATTTTTAGATATTTTCTTTCAATTAAAATAAAAAAAGATTTTCAAAAAAATGCTGACCCTTTTGTACAAGCCAGAAGAGCAATTAAAGACAAGCAGTGCCTTGCTTCCTGAGAAAAATGCTTGGCAGTTAGCTTTTGTATAATTATGAGGCAATCATGTTAATAGATGTTTAAGAATAATACCACTGGAGCTGTACTGAGCCAAGGATGGAAGTGAACATGAGACCATTTTTCCTTCATCCATTGGTACTCTTTAGTGCCCAAGAAGGGGTTTTAATCGGTGGGATCCAGAAGCTTTGGATGCTTTTGTTTTTCTTCCTCAGAACAGGCCAGAGCTCTGCCCCCAGAGCATGATCCAGAGCACAGCGTGGTCACTGCTGACCGACACTGGCCAGCTTTGTTAAGTTAGCTCTCTCCCTTTTGGCTTCTGCTTATTTCCACAGCTGCTTAAACTTTTGCACTTAGATACAAACATGCCGATCCCATTATTTCTTGATATATTTCATAGGAAACACTAGTCTTGAAACATAACTCTTCAAAACCTCCTCCACGGTCAAGTAAGTGTGGGAAACAAGTGATTATTCCCCTTTCATTGACTCACGAGGTATCGTTAGCCTGTTAAAGTCCTGGGAATTCCTGCTAGACAAAAATCATGTTAACTTTATTTAACTTAGCATTTCTCAAACTGGCTTGACCATAGAACTTTTTTAAAAAAATAAAGACACCTTAGGGAGCCAGCTCCACAGAACACAGGTCAGGAACCCCTGTTTTTTTACAGGAGCAGTTGAACTTGATTGCTTCTTAGAAAATAATAACATGCCACCCTGAAATACGCCATTTTAGCATAAAGATTATTTTGAGCTGAAGCCAACTGAGAAGAGTAGGTGCAGGAAGGACTTCATCCTGCGTCTGCCTAGCAGCGCGACATACATGTCCCTCTGTACGGTGGCTCCTCTCCTTTGGTCCTCACCCTGGAAGCAGATGATACTAAGATGAGTGTACATAAACAGACCTTGACTAAAATAGCCCTGATTTTCTATCAGTCTCCCCACGTATTTACTTTTCCACAGTTTGCCACCCTAAAAGCCTAACCGCCTTTTCTTACCTGTCATTTCCCCATTCACCACCCTGTGTTAAAATGGCATGTCAGCTTCCAAGCCTGGCTGCTGCTTTTGGGTTTTTGTCTCTTTCTGTGTGGCCCCTGTGGAAGGAAAGGTTAAAATATCAATTAAAGTTGCTTTTATAAACTTGACCACTTTGGTACTCTTTTCTTCTGGTTTTTAGTTCAGTGGTTTACAAGTATATATGCTTTTTCCCCTGTTAATCAGCCTTTTGTCAGTTTTATTCACAGACCTCAGCCATAGAACTTAAGGTAGAAAGTTTTACAAAAAAAAGACTAATACATTTTTTTCTATAAGCGACCAGAGGCTGCAGTAACACAGCTGAAGAGGAAACTAGAGGTGAAGTTATCTATCTGTACACAATTTCACAGTGTAGTGTAATTTGCTCAGTGTCACGTGGTATTAATAGCAACATCCTGAAAATGCAAATGAATAAAAGTTTGATCGACGAACTGTGACATTTCTTCACATGAGCTCCCAACAAAACAGTCACTGAGCATTCTCTCATTTACTTCTTCTCAGACTTCAGCATTTCACATTAGGCTGTTCTCATTTCTTACCCTGCAGTGGGAAACCAGTTTATATTTCCAGTGTGTCTTATGTTCTCAGTTCTTTAAACGTTTGTTTCTTTAGAAAGTTTAAATGTTTTTTTTCCTTTAAAAAGTGTATGTTTCAAAAAGGGAAAGGAATGGCTAATAATAGCCATGGGCCAGAAATAATGGAAGAAAATTAAGGCAAGTATAAAAAAAGAAGAAATTGCCCTTCACAAGAATGTTTAACATAGAGACCCCTGAAGTTGCCCCGCATCACGCGTGTTGAACTCTCTCTTCGGTGCTCTCCAGAGATGGCCGTCTCCACTTCCCCCTTCTTCCCCACCGTTGACTTGCACTGCACACTCGCCCAACATACCTCTTCTTGCAGTAAATCTGAGTGCAAGAATCTTACTGGTAGCTGCTTCTCCTTGGGAGATGTGCAGTGTAATATATAAATAGCTCTTTTGAGAAATTGATTTTATTGACATTTTTCAAAAAGGAGTTCCAGATAGGAAGTGGTCATATAAAATACTACCTTTTTCTTCTTTAGTTCATTGGTTCATTTGGGGGCAGGAAGTCCTTCTGGGTTTTTATACAGTTGTTTACAAATAAATGTGCTTCTTGTGTCACTGTATTTTCATTGCCCCTTTGCTTCTAGTAGCGCCTTCCAGTGCTGGTTCCTTCGAATCCCAGGCTGCCCCAAGAGTAGCAGTGGAACAGGAGAATACTTGGCTAATGTACGTTTTATGTTGTGGTTGACTACTTTTCACAGGAGTGGATTGAGTTAAATACAAGGAAACGTTGGAGGATGTCTTTGAAACTATGTCATTCTTGTACACTCATAGACGCCCGAGCACCACTTGTGACTGAAAATAGTGCCGGAAATGCCCCATTAATTCGCAGATGAGAACACCCAGGCTTTGGGTGATTTGCCTCGAACACCACAGTCAGCTGAACCAGGACTAGACCCACCGTCTGCCTTTCAGGCAAATTCCTTACCACGCTGTTCTTTAAACTTACTTGAAGACAAATCAAAGTAGAAAGAGCAACACTTAACTCCACACATAAGCCCAGAAAGAATTCCTCCCAAGGCTAGAACACCGGAGAAGAATCAGCTACCTTGCCAGAATCAGAATAGGGAATAAGAGGTCTATAGACTGCTTATGCCTCGGTGCTTACAATGTTTATACTTATGTGTGAAAGCCAAATTAATGCTTATCTTGGTTTGGAAAAAGGAGAAACGTAATAGGGAGGGACTCTAGTAAGTAGTACTTCGTTATGTCTCCAAAATGCTAGTTAATTATCCTAAAGTCAGAACATGCAGTTTATATGTTATATTTATCCTGAAGTCTGGTTATGTAATTTTTAGATAGTGTAATATATAATAAGGTGAAGATAGATTTACTGAGACTTGCACCTTACCGTTATGCATCCACTGGGTCAGCCTCCCGGTTTCGCTGTACTTATCACAAAGCCAGCATGAGCACATTTGGGAGCTAAAATGAACGTCCAAGTGAGTTGAAGTTCTCAGGAGTGTAAGTCTACTTTGGGAAAAAAACCCTCAAACTAGTCAAGTGAGGTAAGATTTTTAGAGGCTACCATTGCACCTATTGATTGATCTAGTTGGACTCTTTACATAAAAGGGCAGGCTCATCTGAGCAAGTGAAGAATGTGTCTCGGTAGAAATGCAGCCCTAGCGGCAATGAAAGGAGGGGGTGCCAGGTGGCACTGGTGCTTAAGTTGACAGGCAGTTCTCTTGAATCGCTGTGATACTATTGACATCGGGCATGGGAGGTGAAATTGGTTCTTGCCCGCAGTTAACAATTCAGGGATTACCTGCCAGTGACCCGACCAGTTGGAAATGTAGAATGCAGGTCAGGTGAGTGCAAAGTTCTCCTACGTGGTGCTCTCAGAACAGATTTAAAGCAGCTCTGAGGAGTTTCTAAGTTAGTGGGACTTTGCATGAAGCAGGAGGTGCTGCATCTCAGCAGGCATGTTGGGATCTTAAGGGATACATTTGATAATACATTGTATGAAATGTTTACATTTATTTTTAGGACAAAATGGCACTAGATGAAAGTATTTTTGTGTGTGAAATATATACTCTTGGTTCCCATACAAACCACATCAGACCACTTTTTTTTGTTAATTTTTAAGTGAAGTATTTTAAACACGCAGAAAAGTACACAAGTCAGAGGTGAACAACTCAATACATTTTCATGAAGTGAGTACAATCATGTGATCATCACCCAAATCAAGAAAAGAACATTGCCAGCTCTCCAGGAATTCTCTGTTGGGCCCCTGCGGGTCATTCCCTGCCCAAAGAAACACCCTGGTTTTTGTCCCGATCAGTTGTTCCTGTTTTTGAGCTTTATGTAAATGGAATCATAGAAAATGTACTTATTTTGTCTCAGATAGATTTCTCTGTACCATGGGAGGCAGGGATCAGGATTAACTGAGCGCTCTTTATTGGAAGACAGCCTTTTCCCTCGGCCCTGTAGCGTCGTCGTTGTTAGATTGAGTGACTGTGTATGTGGGGGGGGTGTTTCTGGAATTGTTTCATTGGTATGTTTTTCTATTCTTGTGCCAACATTTCACTGTTTTACTTATTACAGCTTTATACTAAATCTTGATATCTAGTTGCATATGTCTTTTAGCTGTATTGTTCTTTAAGATATTCGCCATTCTTAGTCTTTGGATAAATTTTAGAATCATCTTGTCAATTCTACAAAAAAAAATTAATGTGGTGGGATTTTTATTTGAATTGTATTGACTCTGTTGATCAATTTGATGAAAATTGGCATCTTTACAACCTAGGAATATCTCTTTTCATTTACTTAGGTCTTTTTAATTTTTTTTAATTTCATTAATATGTAGTTTCTACATAAAATCTTGGCTATCTTTTGTTAAATTTATTCCTAGGTATTTGATATTTTTATGCTATAATAAATGGTACTTTTTAATACATTTTGTAATTATTTGTTACTGGTATAGAGAAATACAGTAGATTTTTGTATGTTGACATGGTATGTAGCAATCTTGTTGAAGTCATTTATAGTTTGTAGATTCTTTTGGATTTTCTACATACATACATAGTTCTGTCATCTGTGAATGATGCTAGTTTTATTTTTTCCTCTTTAATCTTCATACGTTCTACTTCCGTTTTAGTCTGTACGTCTTTTATCTCCCTTTTCTGCTGCATTGACCCATTCAGAACCTCCAGTACAATGTCGAGCAGAGGCAGTCGCATCGAGCGTTTTTTCCAGTCTTAAGAGCAAAGCTTTCAGTGCCACCATTAAGTGTAGTGTTTGCCTAGGTTTCTGTGACACTCTATCATAAAGCCATTTGATTTTTAAGCACAGTCAGAACAAGTTAAATAACAATAGCTTTTGAAAAGTGTATTTACCAAGACTTGGACTTTAAATTACTATCATACATCAACTGGTTCAGCCTCCCAATTTAACTCTATTTATCACAAACTAGGATTGTTTTCCTAGTTTGCCAAGGGTTCAGAATCAATGAGAGACACTAAAGATGGACTTGAGACAAATATTAAAGATGTTTACTAGTATCTAGTGTATGCCAGGTACTGTGATTTGTTTACGTGCTTTCTCTCATCTAATCTTCTCAATGACCCTGAGACCTAGGTGCTACTTTAAAATTCCCGTTGTACAGAGGAGAAGACTTCTCTAAGCCTGATGGTCTAAAGTTAACAGAATTTGTAAGTGAGAACTGGTATTTGAACTTTGACTCCAAAGTCCATCATTCTCTAAGCTTCTTCAAAATGTAACCATTTTGTTACATTTATCTACAAAAGCCTGGCTCAGAGGTAGCTTGTATTGTCTATGATGACACTGGAAAAGTTGCTTTATGACCCTGAGATGGCCAGAGGTCCTAAGTCTACTGCTCTCCCTATTCCATGGGGACGATAAACTCTTTAGTCAGTGTTTTGCTCATAACAGCCATAGAGTGAGTTTGCTTCAGGCACCTCCTCTTTGGTTCAGTCACCAGGTTATGAAACTAACTACATCATTCTTATTTAAACGTGTTTTATTTACTTACAAATCCAGTGCCAGAGAAATCTCCCTTGGCATGTGTTCCCAGTTTCTGCCATAGTGCATTTAATTTAGAATACCGTAGGGGTATGTGTTCATGATCCTGTCATTATTCAGTACAAGTCAGTATTTCTCTATGTGTTACAAGAATCAGAAGGGAAACACACACAGTTTCATCTTAGCAGGACCCGGAGTTGCGCTGTTGCCGTCTGTCAGCTCCGCTTCTGTAGTTCAGAGGAGCGCTTCGTGCTGTTTAACAGACTTCTCCCCCGAGAGGGCCTGGGTGTGCAGCGCCCCGCCAAGGTCCCCATTAGTTATGGAGAAAGGCCATTTGTATTTGGAAATTGCAAATCAGCCAGGCAATCACCACGCAGAAATAGCCCCCATGAAAATAAAGCAGTGCTATATTTGAAGCCTTAATCGTGTATATTTATAGACCCAAGTTTAGTTCCATTTGGAAATTTTCACATTATACAGTAACATCATGATTACCAGTATGCTCAGGGTGAGGGGTTGGGAGGTGTGATCCATTTAAGTTTTATGCGTAATGGCAAATCAGTCACAAAAGAATTGGCCTGTCCACCCTTTGCAAATGCCTTTAAAAAATTGCTTTAGTCAGCTCCCAAGATCAGGCCACCTGTGAGCTGGGGCTGTGGGGACCAGTATGGAAGTGGGTTCTCCCCAGATTTCTACATAAAAACCCTGCATTCGAGATTCAGTCTATGGCTGAGGACCTTTTGCCACACTAAAATGAAAAGCACTTGATTCAGCTAACAAACTATACATACTAATATTTTAGGACTCAGTATTAATAAGTTTATCAGGACACTTCCTGAGAAAAGACTTGAAAAGACGGATCCTTGAGGGCCCCAGGTACCTGGAGTGAGAGCGATGTCATCTACCTGTTTCCCACAGAGCCTTTCTTCAGCGCATACTATCACCGATCAAGACGACTCAGCGTTTTGTGGGTGACTCAGATTCACACACGCAGAATGACTCAGGCCCCTTACCTTCATGCCTGCCTCTGCGACATGCTGACATTTGCCATCTCCTCTTCTGGTCACGCAGGCTGGTGAGGCCTCGCTGAGCAAACCCTCAGCTGAGGGGAGGGAAGGAGACGTTTGGATAACTAGAGAAAGGGTACCCCAGGCAGAGGCAACAGCTGTGTGAAGGCCCTGACCCAGGGCCTGGTCGGGGCATTTCAGGTGAATGAGGGGAGGCTGGAAAGAATGTGTTGGCATTTTCCACAGTTCAAATTAGGAAGCTTGGATTCGGCTTTGATGTCTTTTTCCACCTCTATATTTTAGTTCACTTCTTCCCCTAATGCTCTGGAATATTTCTTGCCACTGCAAGCCCCTTCTCCATTCTTGTTGACTATGGCAAGAGATCGGTTCCTCCTAGAGTCCCCTGGCTTCCCCTCCCCCAGCCTGCCCTCCACTTACTGTAAGGTCAGCCTTCCACACCGCGTATCTGGTCGCGTGGTTCCCCTCTTTGCACACTCCTCAGCTCCCTGTTACCTCTGCCAGCACTAGCCAACAGCACTTTATGCAAAGAGAGAAGTGTTCCCTAGTCTGTGCTGCCCAGTGTCCACAGGTGCATTGGAGATGTGGTTAGTGAGGCTAGGAAACTGAATATGAAATTTTATTTAATTTCAGGTAATTTAAATAGTCACATGTGGCAAGTGGCTTCAGTATGGGGAGTACAGCATTTTCATGGTATTTATCTTTTGAGGAAGTCATATTGCCCTTTGGGGATCTAATGAAAGCTAAATTTTTCTTTAGCAATTCAGTTATGATACTTTTCCTAGATAGAATTCTTTTTCCCATTTATTATTTTTTTATTTTTCAATTACAGTTGACATTCAATATTATTTTAATGAGTTCTAGGTGTACAGTATAGTGATTAGACATTAATGTAACTTATGAAGTGATACTCTTGATGTGTCTAGTACCCTACCTGGCCCCATACATGGTTATTAAAATATTTTTTTGATATTTCCTATGCCATACTTTATATCCTCATGACTATTTTGCAACCACCCATTTGTGCTTCTAAATCCCTTCATGTTTTCACCCAGTCCCTAACCCCCATCCCATCTGGCAACCATCAGTTTGTTCTCTGTTATCTGTGAGTCTAGAATTCTAATAGTTCATGGAGCCCATCCATGGATCCCTGGGTAAGATCCCTGGACTACAGGGTAAAGTCCAAGCCCATTTCTGGGGCTGCAAACAGATAGCATGTGGATAATGTCCTCATGCTATCTCAAGGTAGATCGGAAGGGTGGTTTGTCCTGAGCCTCTCTGGAAGCACAGCATGGAAGGCGAGGAGAGCGGGAACCAATGGGAAGTGCAGTGCCAGGTGGCGCAAAGCAGCATGGCCCACAGTGCAGGGCGCAGGCGAAGTGCGGTGGTGCTGCTGGTACCGGTGCAGGGGCACACTGGTCCACTTACAGGGACAGTAGCCCCAACCTGTGTGCCCTGGTTCACCATCACACTTTGCCGGTCTGTCACCGTTCCCCAAATACAGTGGGTTTTCTTATCTTTGCTCAGATGGCCTCTTGCTAAAACACTCTTTCTTTCCCATTGACCTGGCAAACTCCTCATTCTACAAGTTCTACCTCATCCCCTGTGATGCTCCCTCACCTCTCTTCCTCAGGAAGTGTCTCACTCCTCAGCCACGCTCTCTTACCACCGCCTCTCCCAGCCTCCCATCCACCCAGTGTGGGTTGGTAGTTTTGGAGTAAGGAGAACCTAAATTAAAAGTAGCTAAAGTAGCTTTGCTACTTACTAACTGGGTGACCCTGAGTCACATTGCATTAGTTTTCTCATCTGCAGAATTGGGGTAACAATACCTTCCTAGAAGAGCTGTTATAAGGATTAAATGTGCTGGCCTATGGGAATGGACTAACATATTGCAGACAGGGTGGAACTCTCTCATCCACATTGTTCTCATCTCTCCGAATGGTGGAGTTTCCACGTGATGCTACAGTTACTTGCTTATCAATATTCTCTCCTACATTAGACTGGATTCCAGAGTGTCTCTCCCGTTTCAAGCAGATTAGAAGCCACCTGATATGAAGAAGGAGCATATGGCCTGGTTTGTTAGGCAGCAAATTCCAGGAACCATTTGTTGGTTAAAAATTTTAGGCCACCCTTACTGTGGCATGTATCACACCCTTCCACCGGACATACCAGCAGTAAATGAATATGTCCCACCCAAACCTGCTTTGCATGGCTTGAAATGTCCAAAAGGTCTAAGAATGGACAGCTATAACTGAACAACAATTTTAAAAAAAGAATGTTCCTTCTCAGTCCTGGCATTTGTTTAAACCCTCTGGTTTTTGCATAACTTGGGCTAGTAGACCAGTGTCAGAGACAGCACATGCTATGGGACTGTCCCTGCCCGCTGAAGGAGGAAGAAAGCAGGTATGGTCTGAGGGGGGAAAAGACCCAGGACAGTGGTGATGAGGACCACGATGATGATTTCTTGTGCACTCGTGCATCACGTACCGTGGCATGTGTCTTATACAAAGTATTACATTTGATTTTCACAATGGCCCTTGTTTCTATATGTCTTGTTTTAGAGATGAGGAAATTGATGCATGAGGAAAGTAAGATGTGCATCCAAGATTTACACAGCCACTGAGTGGTGGGGCCAGGATTTGAACCAGGATATTTGAGTACAGAGCCTATACCATCATTGGTTCAGGCATGGGGGTGCTGCCCAGAAGGGCAAACCCAGGTTTCAGGAAATGAGAGGGAGTGGCGGGCGGTGTGTGGATTTCTGTGAGGCCACCAGGAAGAAGGTGGGGGCGCTGGGGTGTGGAGAGGTCCTTGAGACAGCAGGTGATACAGAACCTTGCCGTATTTACTACTGAAATACATGTGGTAAGTGAGCTAGCTCACTCTAGCCTCTTTTTCAATTTAACTGAATTTTATTTTTTCCATCAAAAAGCTGATTTTATTCTCTTTTTTATTTTTACTTGTTTATTTTATTGAATTTATTGGGGTGACATTAGTTAATAAAATTATACAGGTTTCAGGTGTACAATTCTATAATTCATCATCAGCATATTGTATTGTGTGCTCACCACCCCAAGTCAGGTCTTCCATCACCATTTATCCCCCTCCCCTACCTGCCATCTCTAGCCTCTTAAGTGAGTAAAAGCCCCAGTTGGTTTTCTGAATACGTCCTGGTGCGTGGTGGAGCGCTGGCAGCTTGGCATGTGTAGTTGCTGGATGAGCCACCCCACCCTTCCCTGGGTCCCTCTCTGCTCCTCGTCACCATTTGCTGTGACCTGTGGATGTCAGAGTCTGGAACTTCTCACTGTTGTCTCCACAGCCCCCCCCAGGGCCCTGTTCCCACGACCTGTTTGTCCTGCACTGGAGCCCGGAGTCCTCCATTCCGGCACCAGACAGGGGGCTGTTGCTCACCTCCCTTCTCCTCCCTACTCCCGCCTCAGCCCAACTGAAGTTTTCTTCCTCCTTCATCTGCTTTGATACAGAAGGTGTCCATGGCACTGTAGACTGAGGAATCCCACAGCACACGTCTGAACGCCAGCAGCTTTGATTTGACCAGATCTTTAATGGCCAGTCCAGCCCTAAACTACTGGGATTAGATCAAATCCTGCCTGGAGCTTCCAATAAAGACCTTGGCCATTATGGACTAACTAAAGCATCTAAAACAGGACCGCTGGGAGAAAAGCAGTGCTCATATTGACAGAGACATTCACATGGGGAGAGGAGCTGTGAGAAAGCTCATCAGCTAAGGTCACCTGCTTGGTGTGTGGGCTGAGCTGCGCTTGGATCTCATCGCCTGCATTTCTTGCCAAGCCTGGGAAGCTAGCACGGCTCCACTGAACAACGCAGGGAGACAGCTTACGGATCTCGAGGCCACTTGTTCGGAGCACCTGAAGGGTGCCACAGGCTGCAGGTTTATTCATGTGTCGTTCGGGGCTGGCGTCAGTGGGTACCTAGGAAGCTCCCAAATGCTCATTCGCCTGAATGCAGTGACATGCAAAAGGAAACCTTACGGGTGGGGTATTTATGGTTGGGTATTTTAGCTTCTCCCAGGCATGAAAAAAATCCGTCCATTCATTGCCATATCTGGAGAGATAAAGAAATGCCCTACAGTTTCCTGGCCACTGCCATCACCACCATCTTTAGAAAAGGTAAGAGGAAACCAGTCTAGGGTCGCTCCCGCAGCCTCTCCCTACTCCAGACTGCTTGCAGTGCGTGGAATTCCTACAGTTTTGGAAATAAAATAATCAAATAAAAGTTCTGCACTATTGTTGATTGAAAGAGGCATCAGGGTGTTGCACAAAAGCTTCTTCAAACAGAGAGGGACTTTTACAAGGAAACTAGATATTGAAGCCCTTCCTATATCTTTGTCCTGGGAAAACAGGAGGCAGCCGGCCTGGTCCACAGCTCCAGAGAAAGAGAAGAGCCATCAAGTCCGTGTTAGGAACAAGCAGCAGTGGCATTACACAGGTTCACAGAGTAATAAAGACTCAGTGCATGAAGGCGGTCTGTAAATAAGTGTGTCCTGTGAAGGCCACATCCTGAAACTCATCCTTGAAGAAAAAGTCAATATTTGCACATAGATCCACGCCTGTGTGGCAGGAATAGCTCGTACTATGAAGGTGAACCAAATACAGACTATTGTCCATCCACGCTGGTCAGGGGTTACCAACAGCTTCTTAATGAGGCAGAACAGGAGACTGGCACTGGAGTCCTCCATGTCCCCTTTACAGTACAGAAGAGTGTGGGGTGCCAGTCTCATAAAAGCCCTTTGTCATCATCATAACATTTTGTCAGTTAAACCACCCTCTCAGGCACAGTTACATGCAGGTATCTGCCCCATTGTTGCAAGAAGCCACACACAAAAGAATACATACATTGTGACTCCACTTACGATTCAGGAACATGGAGACAAGACTCCATGGTGTTGGGAGTCAGAACAATAATTGCTTGTGAGTGCAGGGACTGGCTGGAAGGGGCCTAAGAAACTTCCTGGGGTGATGGGGGTGCTCTATGTTTGGTCTGGGGGTATTGGTTACATGGGTGTGTACATTTGTTTTAAAAACTCATGAAGATACTCATTTAAAATACATGCACATCATATTTATAATTCTAAGGTAAAATTCATAGAATTTTAAGTCAACCTAAAAGGAAAAAAGTAGTCAAGCCCTTATGTGGCTGCAGTGGGTAGCTGTTTTTTAAAATAGCCCCTTCCTCAGAACGCATTCTTACCTCTCAGGCTTTCGAGCTCCTCTTCATTTCTAGCATCTAGGGATTTCCTTTTCTTACAGAGACTTCTTTACACGTAAAAAATACTGCTTTAGATTACCTGGCATTTCTAGTTGTCTGCCTTGGGATAGTTTAAGACTATGCTGATATACTATTTGCTGGCACCAGAAGTCTTTACTTTCTCTAATGACTTTGTCGATAGCATCTTCTGCCCTGAATTTTTGTACGTATATGTAAAAAGTCTGTCTCCTATTCAGTAGCTTTAAGATTCTTATCTTGGGTTAAAACTGGTGCTTTAAAACCATTGTCCAAAGTCTGTGAGTGGACAAGCCAGGTTATCTATAAGTGGTACCCAAAGCCAGTGACCTCTGACCAGTAGTGTCTGCCTCAGTCCTACCTGAATGTTGATGACTGAGCGGCACGCTGCCCAACAGAGCATTGAAAAAGAAAACAGAAAGCACCATCATGAAACCAGCATATCCTGTGGGAGGCTGACAGATGGCTATGTCATCTTTTATTCCTGCTTATGTGCTATCTTTTGCCTTACATTTTTCTCTCATGGTTAGGAACCATGTTTCACTTTCCCTCCAAAAATGTCACATCTAACTTCTTTATTGAGTTTCAGAAAATGATTGGCCCTAAATAATAAAAATTACACAAATCGATGTAGAAAGAATCCAGTTTCTTCAGTCATATGATTTCAATAGTTCCGAGCACAACGACAATCAGCACTGGGATCCTTACTGCTGCTTACGCTGAGCCATTGTGCTCACACGTGGCGCTTAGGAGCTCTTCATGCACCTCGGGGATTTCCTGACTGCCGAAACTTAAACTTCCCATGGTATTGTCACACTAAAGTTCTCATTTGCACTAAAATATTTAAAGAAGAGAAAATGGCACCTAAACTGTGAAAATTACATCACTCATGTGAGAAGTGTGCTTCTACAGATGGCGTGTGTTAATCAGGGTGTGAAATTGAAATATATTTACTGCGATGTTGGAGGTTTTCCCACATAGACTGAGTGTGTGTGTGTGTGTGTGTGTCTGTGTGAGGAGAGATTAAAATATATATGGGTTTGCTTATGTACATACATGTATGTTTGTGAGAACATTATATTACCCAATTCTAAGATGTACTTCTTTTCTCTATGTTAACATTAACCAGGTATGCATCTCATAGAGAAGATTCTTTTCCCCCAAATATCTGTTATTGAATCAGTGGTGCATTTCACAACCAATAGCTGTTTTACATGAAAGTACTATGTATGCACATAGAGAATTGAGACTTTTGGTGGAAAGGGTGAGGTCCTAGTATCCATTTCATCTGAAACCCAGGTGCTCAGACCTACTGAACATGCAGGAAATTATTCACAAAATCAGCATTTTCTGTGTATCGGGTGTGTGCACTAGGGACTATTTTAAACATGCTTTTCACATAACTCAAGCCCAGAAAAAGACACATTTGAGAAATATTTATTTTACTAAAAAAAAAGTTGGCTTGGCCAAAGTTTAAAGGAAGTTGTGCTAAATGAACAAAAATGTGGCCATTTTATGGCATAATAAGATATGGGCATCTCCAAGAGAAACATTGATAGGTAGAAAAAAAGAAAATACGCTTTAAAACATGGAAACTAAGAGAACGACTCCTTCATCTTTGGTTCAGCCCATTTTATAGTAGCAAGCACAGTGTCTTGCATATAGCTGATATCCAAATGTTTATTTAATGATTGCAAATATTTTTTAGTGAACTGTACTTACCTGTTAAAAAAGAAAATAATATTTCAATAAAAAATCAGTCTGCAATGCTAATAATTTTCTTGTTGCAGATATGATCTGAAATGCTTCTTCTAAAACCTTCTCTACATGCTACTGGATATCACATTAAGTACAGATGGGCTGATAATTCTGGAATGCATGCATTCTGAGAAATGCACTCGGAAGACCTAAAACTTGACCTCTTATCTCGAGATTTATTTCTTCCCCTCTCGTTAGAAAGGCCTGATTACTGAGCTGCTGAAATCATGAGCACTATTTTTTAATACAAATGCCATATGTTGATTCAGTAAAGTGATGATAGGACAATAGAAAATGAAAGTGATTAAAGCATGGGCAATTTGAAAACATTAACTTTACGTGGGAAAAATTACTGTAGTAGAATGTAGGAGGTAGCTTTTCTCATTTCAATTTTTAGCACTAACTGCCCAAAATATCTACCAAAATTTGCATATCAGAAATAATACCATACGCTAAAATAACATAACTTCAGACCTCACTGCTTTATATACATATGGAGACTTTTTTAGCTATAAATGCTCAGTAGAAGAAAAACATGGGCTCTTAAATTTCCAGTGGTGATCCAACTGAGTGTTACGAGACTATAGAAACACTCTGCCTACATCCAGCCCTCTTTCCTAGACCGTTGCTTGCAAAGCTGTGCGTGCACTAATTCAGTTAATTCAATTCCTCTCATATTTTCAAAACTTTCCAATGAGAAGATAACTATTAACTTCTACTCCTTCCTCACTTCCATGAATTGTTTTTGGTTTTGTGATTTTGTTGTATTGCTGAAATATTAACAAAGCAAATCAGAATTGAGGTCATTGAGAATCAAGCCAAGAAATGGCAAAAGGTGAGGACAGCGGGGTCACAGAGGTGAAGGGCTGGCAGACCTCTTAGAATTCTCAGAACTTTGGGGTGTAGAAGGAAAGGCCTGCACACCGGGCAGGGTCTCAAGATTCCACATGGGGCTCACAGCCACATTGGAAAGGACCTCAGGAGTCACCTAGTCTGATGCTACTCAAACGATAGTCCTTGGGCCAGCAGCACACACATCATCTTGGAGCTTGTTAAAAGTGCAAATTGTCAGCTCCCTCTCCACTCCTGAATTAGAATCTGCATTTTAACCAGATCCCCAGGCAATTGTATATGGCTTGTAGTTATCAAGCACAGAGGGGGAATACATAAGAATTCCCGCCTCTTGTCAAACATGCAAAAGAAGTATTCCCAGAATACTCAGGAACCAGAATTTTGTTGAAGAAGGAAGAGGCTTTTCAATGATTCTTGTTGTGCTCTTCAAACGTAACCTGGTTCCACTAGAATATCGAACTCCACAGGAGGTAGAAGGTGAGCCCAACACGTGAAACAGTAGGACACAATCTAACACTCAGGTCTACCAGCAGTGACTTAAGGATACTTCAGTCATCTGATCCTGGTTGCTGCAATCCCATTATCAAGCATAAGATCCCTGCAAAGGCCAGAGAGCAGAGGCCCATCGGGAGAGCTGTCTGCAGAATAAGAAGGGAGCACAGTGCAACAGGGGTGACTCAGAAAGCAAGGCCCCCAGACTTTCTGGTGTGTTGGTAAATATTACAAGCTGGGAGCAGCTTGCAATTAGCTGTGGTGGGAGTATTTTTACCACAGAAATCAATAAACACTACAAATCAAGGCTTTATTTCTTTTTTTTAGAGAGCCAATTTACCAGCACACCACTGTTTGGGAGAGTAGATAGGTTAGAGGAGAAAAAGCCCTGGAGTTAGTATGTGCAAAGTGTGGAAGGAAAAATTCAGGGAAGGAAAGGACAATTGAAGTCCTGGAAAATGATGTTGCTGCAGATACATCATTTCAAGCTCCCAGACATGGCTGGGATTCACCCACTAGCCTCATTTCTAGTACCCCTTTTCACAGGTCTGGCTCAAGAGTGAGAGTTCATTGACGGTTCAAAGAGACTGGAGATGGCATGAGACAATGTGGAGAATCGAATCATGAACTGACTAGAGAAACTTATAAAGATGGCTGGGCAGCTAGAGCTCTGTGGGGCAAAATAGCCCCATAAATCTTCATCAGCTGGGGATGAAGCCTGGAGAAGGTGGATGCTGAGTTCCCCTGGGGTGGGGGGGGGTGGCTTTTGTCAACCACCTGGATATTGGGCTTAATTACTATAATGTTTGCACCCAAACCAGCCTCTTCTGGTGACTTACATTTACCCTTGTGCCTCTAATATTATCATAGCCTCTGGTTAAAAAATCAGTTTCTGGTAAAGATCTGTGCCATTGGAATACATCTCTCTTTCCTCGTTAATTAACTGTTAAATGCTTTTAATAAGCTATATCCTTGAGCATCTCTGCTTCAACCAGGCCATTTTCCTTAGTTTCCATTGAAAACATCTTGAACATTCCCACCTCTGTGGCTTTGCTTTTTCTGTGCCTTTTATTTGGGTTGCCATTCCCTTTCTTGTACTTCTGGTCTACTCCACTTTGACCTCCAGACCAAACACTACCTCCCTCGGGAAGCTTGCCCAGATTATGTCAACCTGTAGTAAATTCTTTCTCCATTCAACACCGATTGTCTGGACAAAGTCCTTGGAGATTGTGTCTTACACTTTTTTCAGATGAGTATTAGGAGGTGAGGTCTGTCCACTGCAGAGTTGAGACCAGTGACCCTCGACAGTCGCATGCTGAAGGGCACTGGATAAACATAACACACAAGCTTTTCCTTTCACTGTCAAGTTCTCCAGTAGTCTTCTGAGTACGCCCCCTGTGCCTCTTAGCATTCTTGTCTGTGTCTTCACTGATTTAAACTAGATACAACACAAAGGTCACCTCCAGTCAGCAGAAATGATCGACTGATTTTGGTTCCACTCTGAATCTACTTTTAGATGATCGAGCTGCATAAAACCTAAGTTAAGTAACTGAGAACAATGTGTATTTATAATACAATAGGCTTAGCCTCATGGGGAGAAAAGAAAGAAAGAAATACCTTAATAATTTCAAATGAGCCTTTAATTAGCTGAACAGAAGGACTGCGGTTTTGGGAACTGAAGAGAAGGGAGCAGGACAAGTATTCCCAGAGACTCCCCAGCCCTCCAGAACACCCAGCTGGGCAACTAGGTAGCCAGACATTAGGAGCATTTTTCTTAACACGTGTGGGGCTTTTTCCTTGAAGAGAGGGGGTTTTTGCCTCCTGGTGCTTTGTGAAATGCTCCGACTATATCGTATCACACATCGACATGACCACATCTCCAAAACAGCTTCCAATTGTCAACACGGTGTTTACTTCCCTGGCCTCATGTTATCTTATATTCTTTTCATGTATATGAAATAGGACACATCAGCTCCCAGGACTTGCTGACACTTTAAGGAAAAGAACTCTGGTTGTGAATTGGTTGCCTTTGATTTCTGTTTCCATATTCCTTAACTTGAATATCTCAACTTCACTTTGGAGGTGAGATTCACATCCTACTTTCTACTAGAGAAAATCCATAAATTAGCACAGGATAGGAATCTCGCTTGACTTTGAAGGCAGGGCAGAGTGACAAGTCCAGCATAGGTCTCTGATACACCATGATTTCCCCCCCCTTCATTTGGCCAAAGTTAAATTGTTTTCCGTTGTATTGACACACAGATGTGAGCACTTCATGCCCAGAGCAGAGGCTACACTTCCTTCCTTTCCTTCCTCCAACTCACACACATACCTTAATTTTTTTTTTTAAGTGCAACTCAACAGAATCTGAAGATGATCTATTACAGCACAGTCACCAACATTTTTGGCACCAGGAACTGGTTTTGTGGAAGACTACAGGCAGGAGGGGACAGCAGGCAGGCCTGGGGTTGGGGGCCCCTGTGTTACAGAACAAGAATTCTTTCTTAGTTCATTGCTCATGGAAGCAAGACCCAGGCATCACCCACTCCACCCCACCAGGCGATTCCATGCGGTGGTTGAGAACCACTGGCCCAGATTTCTGTCTGCTTGAGAACCCCTGTCTGCAAAGCGATCCTTGTTCCCTTCTCCATCTCTCACACCCTCCTGCTTTTCAAGGTTCCTACCTCTTCTACACTCCCTAGAGTTCCTGGGGAGGGTCTCACAGGTGCTCCAAGTAAAGTGCAGACTACTTCTCTGGCCGCTGCCATGCCCAGGCCACTCTGGCCACCACTTGCACCACTTTTGCCAATAGCTCCTGGCTGCCAACATCCAGGCCTCGTAGATAAATACCTTCTCCTCGTGCTGTATCACAGGCTAAACATCACTCAGTCAGCTGTGGATCTGGGCCAGAGCAGGAAACTAACTTCCCAACCTTTAAGTTCTGCTTTTGTACTAGGTACTCCCAGCAGAGGCCCTCAGGCCCTGTGAGCTTAGTGAGACAGGTGTCTTTGTTTGAAACATAGGCCTTTTGGTTCAAAGCGTTCACCTGCTCCTGGAGTAACTCAGTTGGTATGTTTTTAAAAGCTACCACACTATTCATCGGGAGCGTCACTCCTCTCTAATCTTTAGGTTCCAGCGCTGAGCCTGCTCATGGTGTCAGGTTCCATCCTGAGTAGGTTTAGAAAAGAGCCTACTCCCAAGCTCCTCCATCACCCTGTGGTGTGCCTACTGTCATCACACCTGACTCAGCACACATGCCCTCGGACACTGGAACCTCCTCGACGGAGCTCATCAGCACACTATTTCTCAGTCCCAAAGTCACCAGGCAGTTCACCTTCTTTCCAACTCTGAGACTTCCTGTGCTTGCTTGTTGTGTTGTCCACAGTTGTAAGAAGGAGAACCTGGAAGAAATAGGATGCTCCATCTTGAATAAAACCAGAAGTCAGATCCATACTTGATTTTTAAGAGAAATAAATAGATAATGGGTGTGTTGATACCAACAACTAACTCATATAGCAACTTTTCAGAATGTTACAATTTTAGTTTAGCTCAACATTCTACACCTGTCACATATATCATGCCAATCAAATGTGACAAGAATTTCTTTCCCAAATGAGAATATACTGTAAAGAACTTCTGAAGCACCAAAGAAAATTAAATGATCTCTGTGGTTTCGCATGGGTGTATTCAGATGAATTCAATTCTCCAGACGATAGTTGCTGTTTTTCCATTTAAACAGAAACCCAACATATAACCAATTTGGCTAAAAGAAATTTTATTGCACATGGAAATCTTGGAGAAGAGTTAGATTATTGATCAAATATGAAAGCAATTTTAAAATCAGCACTGCTGGTGAAAGAGATCCCAAAGAACCCTTGGGATGCAATGTTTTTCTCCAAGGTTGTGGAGATTATTATGAGGGAATCTGCACGGGGTCAGCAAGACAGAAACATGCTGGGCTTCAAGCAAGAAGATGTTAAATTAGAGTGTTTTCTTCCTTTCTTAAATTTATAAAATTAATACATGGTTCTGTAAAAATATTCAAACAATACATAAATATGAAATGGCGAATGTAACAGGTTCCTTTCTTTTTGCCCTTCAACCCTCACCCCGGAGCTAACAGTCTCGGTGTGTTTGGTTAGATAAGGTCTCTAAGTGCAGATGAATTTGCAACTTCTCAGTCCCTGGAGATTTTTGCAATCAGTCCTGGGCAGTGACTTGTGGTAAGTGGGGAAGAATTCTCTCTAAGGTTTCTGCTAGCTTTCAATTCATGAAGACTAAGATGTGCCTACCCTTGAAAACACACATGCTTGCACACGCACACACGCATTTCATACACTTTTCATCTGAAATCACCGTGTCTTTGGGGTCGTCGGTGGTGTGCTTGTTTCTGACTTTATACAACCTCAAGTCATCTCCTCAGGGGCGTAGCAAGTGGTATGTAGTGGGCACTCCACGAGTATCTGTTAAAGAACCTAATTACTCCAAAGGGGAACAACACGTCTGTGTCTGTGTTCCTCATTAAAGAAAAATGGTCAGGATAGAAAATAATTTCGCAAATGTAGCACAATATACTAAATCTTACTAATAATTTCCCCCCAGTTTTTTCTTATTTTTGAAACCTCTCTGTCCCTTAGCAGTACTATACACGCTAACTCATTTATAAAGTTATGCAGGATTGGCGTGTGGGGGTGGGAGAGAGCCGATGGGGCAGTTAGCTCTTAGAGGCTCAGCTCAAAATCCATCGACCGCGACGCCTTGCCCAAGTGTCCAATGAGGAGGCTCTGCCCCTTTTTCCACCCTCACTCCCAGCCTTTGTCGAATACCTCTTTTACGTTGCTTAGCACAGATCTTTGTGGTGGATGGTTGGACTGGTGCACCACTAATGTAGTATATACAGTTCTTTGGAATGCAAGCACTGTCCCATTTACTCTAATATTCCTTGCTCTACCTGCTACAATGCCTTGCCCAGAGAAGGCATTTAACTAATATCACTTAGACAGAAAGATGGCCTTAACCACACCTGGATTTTAAGGGAACCCCATCCATTTGGCTACAAAACTAAAGTTTTTATCTTGTTCATGTCCACATCTACATAATGAGCATCATTATTTTGATTTTATTTAGTTAGAAGTAATGTTTTTTATAAATCAAAGAGTTTATTCACCTGAAATATTTTGCTAATTATTTGTGAAGTGAGAGAGTTTCCCCATAGGTAACAGCCTGACTCTCTGAAATTATTTGAAGCCCTTTGTTCAAAATCAGTCACTGAGACCTGCACGTCTTCTTGGCTGATGGTGAGAATTTAAATGTTGTTCACAGAGACTAGGGGGTTAAAAAAACACTTTATTGGGAATGACACAAACTCTGACAATAGGATACTGCGTTTTCTTAGCATGCCACCTTTTGTAAACGGCATATTCCTGCATGTCACAATTTCAGTGTGGTGACAGTATGAGACGTTTCTAGACTTTCCACACCCGCAAATATCTGAGAAAATGAAGAGCACCTGTCAATCTTAGCTGCTGCCCAACCCCAGCTTTAAGGCTTCTGAACCCCTGTCTATGTGACTGTGGCTGAATCAGGTGCTTCGTACAGGTGCACTTGACCTGCCCACGTGACAGCTCTATGACACACTCGAAATAGAAACAACAAAGTTTATACTCATGACTGATTCTCTCGCATTCACACAAACATGTTCCACGGGCAAGGTTAACATTTCACTTTTCATATTTAATCAGAATAAAGGTTAGCTTCCAGATAGATCAAAGGAGAATCTGACTAGATACAGTTATAAGCTATGGAACAATGTTTTAGGGTGTGATATGTAGGCCTGAGGTACGGACATTCCCAAACACTGGAGCTGTTCTAATAACCACAGCTTTCTGCTCCATGAGTCTCTGCTCCATGGGTCAGTTCTGCCCTTTCCATTACCACTTTGGGGCTCACATCCCTGAATTGGGCATCATGAATATAGCTTACCTAAGGTTTTCCAGTCCTAGCGTGAAAGCAGACTCAGCCCTCGCACCCATATCAGCACCTATTTCTGGTTGATCTCTGTCAGTGTTCTATTGGGGTAGAAGCTCATGGGACAGGCGGAGGGGTTGCATCCTGCTCCCATCATCCTCCCCACCCCTCTCCTCAGCCCCTCCCACCACTGTGGGCCCACAGCTCAGCGACAGAATCATTGAGTGCATACCGACAGTGACTGGTTATGCCAGACTTGGGGATGGGGTTACTGTAGTGTTTTAGAGTTCCCTTTCTGAGCCCTCCGGGGTAGAGCTCTAGACTCCCGTGTCATGGGACCAAGAACACAGAGAGAAGATGGCTGTAGCCATGGTGGAGAGATGAGCCTAGCGTGAATCTTTTGTGGCAGTTATATGTATGGAATCTCTCCCCAGAAAATCGCATATTTTAATAGAATTTGTAAAAGGGTTAACTGAACGGAGGACCCCTTCTTGTTTATCTGTAGAGAATGTTCTCAGCTTAGGTCTATCCAGTTTTGCAGGTATTTCTCTGGAGATACACTGTACTCCGTTGCATCCTTTGGGTCATGCTCAAGACTTCTTCTGATCATTTTTCAAAGGCACATCATGTTTTAGTGGCGGACTCTGTTTTCTGTTCCGGAGGGCTGCCTCTTCTCTGCAACGCCAAAGGCACCCAGACCTACTTATTTGTGACAGTGCCTGCACTCGCACCTGAGAAGACGTTTCAGTTGCTTTTATTTGGGAGGCATAATCTCTGTTTCCTTCCCCTAGGTGACACGGATGACTGACTTTCGGCAAAGCCTTTATTTTTATGATTTTTTAGTTTATGGAATTAAATTAGAGATGGTGACAGTGAGATAAATTGGTTATTTGTAGTCCTCATGAAGAGGAGTTGTATATATGCTTCCCAGAACACCTGCTTTCAAACTCACCGCATAAAGAAAAAGCCTTCAGCAATATACTTATATGGTTTAGTTTTATGTTATTGTAAGAGCTCCGTTTTTAGACTGTAGTTTTTTGAAAGGGTTCAACAGCTGAGTTGGAAACTAAAACCCACCCTCTAAAATATAAGTGAGATGTGGGTGGTATAATCCCTAGGGCACAGCCTGCCCCCAGTTTGGCATTCTTCAGACCCAGCTGTTGACGGGAGATAATTTGGATTATAATAGTAAAATCAAGAAATGCTTTTAATGCAAATTCCTTGCATTGCATGTGTCTCTGAAGAACAAGTGTACATTCTGTCAACTACCAGAATAGGAAGCTATTTTTCTTTTCTCTCCCCAGCGGCTGTAAGTAGCTATGGAAGCTACGGCCTCATAAATTTTATATCACATTAAGTTTTATTTTAGGGAGGTTAAATATAGGGCTTTAAAAACCCAACCAGACACATCTTTTTCTCTGTGCTTTCCTGTTTAGTGTTTGCCAGTTTACCAAAAAAGCACGTTACTTCTATAATGATGGCCAGTTATATTGATACTCGCTATGATGTTAAAAGGGAAGTCAAAATGGTATGATAATATATAGGCAATGAGTGTTCTCCTTAAATAATATATGCTCACACCGAGATGGAAGAATCCTATAGACATTCAGCTCGGACTCCCAGCTACCTGTACAGTGATCATGTCAATTCTAATTTCAAATATTTTCTCCATTGTCTCCAAAGCACATTCTTATCCATCCATCTGTCCATCAATCCATCCTTTGTCTTGCCCCACAAAAAGATATACAGCAGCTTACAAAGACAGACCAATAGAAGTTAAAAACGGAAGAAATAGAAAAATGAAAAACAAAGGTAGGTCCGTAAAGTAAATCATAATAATTTATAATCACGTTAACAATTGGACCACACAAGTGGTTTTAGGGTTTTTCTTAGCCACTACCAAAGGGAAAACCTGGTTGCTCACTAGATTCAGGGTCCACAGGATCCGAACCAGCCAGTCACTCGGTAGAGGTGCTACTGCTCTTGTTTGTAACACCAGACAGGAAATTATTCCAGGAGGTTCAAAAAGAAGACCATGTCCTCCGATGAACGTTCATGACAACACCCTCACCATGGAGGCAGCGGCACTGTCTCTGCACTAGAGATGGCGCCTTTCTTATGCAGCTGGTGACATCACATCAAAGAGCAGCTCTGCGAATGGAGATCAACTCTGCTGGCTCTGCCGGCGGCAGTCCAGCTGCACCTAGAAAGCTTCCCCGGGGCCATGTGCACATCCACCGTCTCAAGAGAGTGCACAGCCTCCCTAAATGCTCAGTAAGTGTCAGTGATTGGCATCATTGCTACTACTATTCTGGGCCAGATGTGTGCCTGCTCTTTAATGGGGGAGAGTCGGGCTCCAGGTTGCTACGCCCGTGAGTGAGAGCAGCAACAGGAGCACCTGTGAGCTCACAGCTCGCCCTCTGCTGCAGGCCCTCCAGCACTCCTGGGAGTACGGAACACGGTCAGGCTTAGCTTGGGCAATGATACATTTGGGTTCTCAAAGGCAGGCTTGCTCCAGGTAACACTTGAAAAACTGAAACTCCATAAATAGAGTTACTGCCTCTGTGGGGAACAAGCCAAATCTGAGCTCAGAGGAATACCTTCCAAGCAGAAACCTGTGAGCTTCAGCATTTCATTCATGAAGGACACACTCCTTTTAAGGAATTAAAAAGGCTTTTAGAAGTCCTTTGTGACTTCTGGGACCTACACAGGATAGAAGACAGTGAAAATTCGGCTTTTTGATCATTAGGCCCATGTAACTCCAAGACCCAAAAGGATCTCCCTTCTTTGTTCTGCTCCTGTGGCCCACCTCCCCCTTACCTGCTGGCCTTATTCTCCTTTTCTAAGTCTTATTAAAGGGCTCATCACAGTTGGTCCTCGCATGTCAGAAGGCAAGGACTGCCAGAATCTGCCCAGAACAGACTCCATTGGGAGTTGAAACACCCTTCTCCCCTGGGTAATCTCTTTGGTGGTTGCATGTCCAACACAGGCGGGCGTGTGGCAGATCAGGCATGCCTTGGTATTGAATTCTGAGCACCAAGCTGTGTGGGGGCCTGCATCCCTCAGTCACGTCACTTTCTTCTTTTAATGAAAATTGAAACCCAGCTCCAGCCAGAGGGCAGTGGGAGTGAACAAATGTGTAGGGGAAGAAAATAGAAATGTTTAAGAAGCCTGGCTCTCCCCACCCCCAACTCTGTCTGGTCTAGAAAGAGCCTCCCTTCCCTCCTGGCCAATGGAATGCAGGGGCTGCAGGGGGAGACAGAAAGAGCTTGTGGGGAGGAATTAAGTCTGTTTCTGGCTTCTCTGTAAATACCGAGACACCTCTGAGTGGAGGAACAGCTGAGATAAGTAACTGCTAATCCCCCAGTGCCTGGAGGAAGCCGGGCGCTCCCTTCCAGATCCCAGCAGATGGTGGATGAAATAGGCTTCCCTTGAGGCAAGGGCAGCGGGAACTGTCCCACCTTCTGTTCCTTCAGCTTGCCCTGCACATCTCCCTCACGGCCTGTCCCTGCCCAGAGGACCTTGCTGGCCTTCAAGAGCCCTGGGGACACACCCGGGCTTTGCCATCCCACTGGGAGGCTCAAGGTCAGCCAACCTCGGCTCGGCCAGCACTGGCAGCTTGGGCAGCACTCAGCAAACTCCGTGGACCTAGAAAGGAATAAGCAGGCAGTGCTGCTAAACCTGTCCAGCTCTGTCAGCCATCTGGGGGAGAGGGGCGGTGACTTATTGAACATGCAGATGCAATGTCCCAGAGTGAAACCAGGGAACTGAGGTTCTATTAGGCAGCCCAGGTAATTTGGCTGCAAATGGTTCCCACATTCTCCTCGGAGGACAGCAGTCCGAGTGGACCGGGAGCCATCTGGGGTGGCAATGAGGGACAGGACGCTAAGTCAGGCACCTGGATTTGAGCCCTCACTACTCAGAGTAAAAACCAGGTTTTCTCAAACTGCACGGCATAGCCATTTCTGCATTTTGAAATCATCAGTTCAGTCACAATTCGCACTAAAAATGAAACTGGGAGTTCAGTTGCCCAACAGTGTGAGTATACTTAACACTACTGACTGGTACGATTTTAAATTGTTAACGTAGTAAATTTTATGTTATGTGTATTTTACCACAATAGTTAAAAAGGGGAATATCTAGAATGCACCACAGAGGACCAAGTCATTTTTTATAAACTTACTTAAGTAGGTTTGACAGGAGCCAATCTCAATTTTTAAATGAAATGGATCCCTGAAAACTCATGTCAAGTGAAAATCAGTCATTGAACCATACTTTCCCACTGACTTATATTTTAAAATACAGGGTGGGGCAAAGTAGGTTTACAGTTGTGAGTGCTGGAAACAGTTTATTCTTCTTATTATTTATTATTTATTGTATTATTTTCCATATGAACAACTGTAAACTTACTTTTGCTCCACCCAGTTCACGAAATAGGATTCAAACTTTTAAAATGTGGAAGTTGAGCAGAATTACAATGAACGAATATCAAACCATCATAGATCTTTAAGAGAAAAGTGTTCCTTCTGACCACAAATATAAGGCATATAAAAGTACATTTTGTTCTACATGGAAAATAATGAAATCGCTTAAAAACATTTTGAGGGCGAGTGTTGTTTTATGAAACTGGTCTCAGTGCCTTGCTTGCCTGCCCGCCCCCACCAGAAGAGAGTGGCCCAGAGGTGCATGGGCAGCACTTGGCCTCCTGAGCCAGGGGGGTATTTGAAAAGGATTCAGGTCAGTAACCATGGCATTCATGACAAGCTCGACTTTCCAGGAGCTTCCTTGCCCATATGGCCGTGAACATGGGAATCTGCCATCAGCCGCTCCCAAGTAGAAATTGTCTACTGTCTACATTTGTTCACCCAAACGTTCGTGAACTTCAATCCTACTTTCCTTTTAAAACAATGAAGGAAGGTGTTCTTTTGAGTGGCTCCCTCTTTTAGTGACTATCCCTTTTTTAGTTGTTCCCTCCTTTCCTTCCCAGCAGGTAGTGTAACTGCCCTTGACTTTCCTGTAACTGCCCCTCAGTCTATCATGTAAAGGCTGGTTTGTTTAACACCGGATCCCTGTGCCGAGCACAGTTCTTGTCTCATAAATATTTGCTGAATTAATAGATAAGTGAAATGGACCCGATTCTTTAAAAGTGAGAGCTACGGCTGTCTCCAAAACTATCACTGTGACTGAATTGTAATCATTTATCATCTATGTGTTTTTTCAGGTGTCTCTAATTATCATAATAATTAATAACCCTTGTTAGAAAAGAGTTATTGTGTCCCCTTTCAGAGGGGAAAACTGGGGTTCAGGAAAGTGAAGTGATTTGCCCAAGACCAAGTAAGTAATAGAGGCAGGATTTGAACCCAGGGGCTATGTGGCTGTAACAGCATTTCTCTTTTTTTTCCTTTTTCTTCTTTTTTTTTTTTTTTTTTGGTCTTTCTGCATCTACCTGAGCTAAGGCAGCTCTGCTCTTTGCACCCTGTCATTTTCATTGTAAAAGACCCACTGTGCAGTCGGGGGAAGTCCCAGTCAGGCCCCTCACCTGGCTCCATCACTCAGCTGCCCCCATAGTTTCTTTTCCAGACAAACCCAAACATGGTTAGGGAGCTCAGCAGGGAGGGCCCAGCATTCCCCAGTCCGGACAAGTATCTAATCAGCAGGCCTCCTCAGCATATCAATCCAAGACCACTCTAGAGATAGATGCCTGTGCCCAGTTTTCTATTTTTAACTGGTGTGAACAGGAGGAAAAACACAAGCATTAAAAATCAAAGTGCCAGTCGAGAACTGAGAATACAGGGCACCCCAGGGCAAACTAGTGATCTGTGTCCTTCCCATGTCTCTCTGATCTCATGTCCCTCTCCCTGCATCACGTCGTTTTT
This sequence comes from Desmodus rotundus, assembly GCF_022682495.2. Lineage (NCBI taxonomy): Eukaryota > Metazoa > Chordata > Mammalia > Chiroptera > Phyllostomidae > Desmodus > Desmodus rotundus. Next base: position 68,982,985 of record NC_071393.1, on the reverse strand, counting down.
CTGTTCCCTCTCTAAAGTCCCAAAATCCTTCAAAAATCTATTGCCATGAAGAAGCTGACACCAGTCATTTATACCAATGCTTCTCACACTTTAATGCACATATAAATCAACTGGGCATCTGGCTGAAATGCAGATTCTCCTTTACCAGCTCTAGGGTGGGCCCCGAGACACTCTGCTTTTCTAACTCTTTGCTGGTTATGATAACCCTGCTCGTCCCTATGATGAATGTTTATACGGTTGAAGTCACGGTTATCTTCTTGGCAAGAATTTGCTCTCTCATTCTTGTCTCCACCTGGAATGAAGGGCTTTGTCCCCAGTTCACAGACTGTCAGCTACCTACCAGCGAGTAGACAAGCTACTTCTGGCATTTGTTTCTTCATTGGCTTTGGCAGCAGGGGATCCTCTTTGGATAAAGTCCAGAGTGTGAGCGTGAGCGAAACCCCCGCAGCCTGGAGGAGAGCTACCTGATATCTGGGCTGGGCGACCCTGAGCGCCTCTCCAGCAGCGCTGGGCTCAGGGCTGCTCTCTGTAGCCTTCTCCCTGGCCAGACCCTGAGATGTGCATGGGTTGGGGACTAGGGTGTCCTTGGTTAATCTCAGCTTTCTGCTCCAGAGGAGCACAGCCCCAGCTCCTGGAGCAAAGTCATCCAGGCTGGTGGAGACTAGACCAGAAAGGTGGCCTGTCCCAGGTGCTCCTTTTCTGGCCACTCAAATGTGCTGCTGTGGTGCCCTTTGGGCTCAGGAGGCTTCCCAGAGCTCTGGTCCTCCAGGGCCGGGTCCTGGGACATGAGAGCTGCTGTCGCCCCTGTGCTGCCCTGGCGTGGCTGTCAGGACCCCTCGGCAGAGGGCAGGGTGCCATGCCTTCTGGCTTCTACTTGGCTTACTGTTTCTTAGGCTGGCGGGGCTTGGGAGGAACCAACCCACAGCACACCCAGGGATCACCACCACCTAGGAAGGGGGAGGGGTGGGCTGGCGTCACTTAGTCTTCCCCTGCCCCCGACCCTTCACTGCCTGCCCCTCCCTAGCTCCCTATTTGGCCATCCCCAGGTTGCCCCCTCCCCTGCCTTACAAGGTCTGCCCCCCCACCATCCTCTCCCTTGCCCTTGGCTCCATGAATGGCCTCGGCCCTCCTCAGTGGTACGAAGGCGACCAAATAAGGCAAGGTGGCCGACGGGGGCCCCCCACCCCTGCCCGCGGCCGCTCCAACTGACTCTGTCCATCAGCGCGCTATAAAGCAGCGCGTTCGGCGCCGGACCCCCAGCGCCTGCCGCCGCCGAGCTGAGCGGAGCCGAGCGGAGCCCTGCCAGACCCGCGAACGGTGAGTCAGTGCTCTGCCTCCGCCTCGCCCTGGCTACCCCGCATCCGGACCCGGACCCGCCTCAGAGCCTGGGCCCCGAGCTCTTGCAGCTCCGGCGGCTCCGGCAATTCCATTTTTAAGAGTGCAAACTTTTCGATTTGATTCTAACTTCTTTTGTCCTGGAAAGTCACTGGAGGAAGGACGCGCGTTGTTGGGGGTCCCTGCTCTTGCGCGTTTTTTCCTCCAGCTGGGGCACGGGCATGAATGGGGATGTTGATGGGGCCCAAGTGGGCTCCCAGTTTGTGAAAAGGCGAAAATGTAAAGGACTGGGGAGGACCTGGTAAGAGGTGACTGTCCCTCCTTGCACCTGAGACAGCGGGCGAGCCCCCTGCCAGGAAGCCTGGGTGGTTCCTCTCCCCTGCTCCACGCCCTCCTACTCCCAATCCCCGCTGTGTCCTCCCACCCTCTCTTTGTCTGCCCGAGGGGAAGGGAGGTGGCAGGTGTCCCCTTCCTCCAACCCCCCTCCGCCCTGTCCCCTCTTCCCGGGACGCGGAGGAGGCCGTCTCTGTAGGCACTGAGCGCGGCTACCCCACTTTCCTCAGCCCGCAGACCCCGCTGAAGCCTTGCGAAGATGTGCGACGACGAGGAGACCACCGCCCTGGTGTGCGACAACGGCTCCGGGCTGGTGAAGGCCGGCTTCGCAGGCGACGACGCGCCGCGCGCGGTCTTCCCTTCCATCGTGGGCCGCCCGCGTCACCAGGTAAACTGTCCGCCCATCTCGTTGTCGTGGGGAGCAGCCTCAGCCCCTCTCCACACCCCTCCTGCCACCTCTTCAGTCCAGCAGTCTAGGCAATGTCTCACCTGAGCCTCCTGTCTCATGAACTCTTAGGTCAAATAAGGAAAAGACTGAGATTCAAATCCTAACCAAGACAAGCAATTCTCACACCCTCCACTGAAGGAGGGTGTGAAATGTGCATTTTCCTCTTCACTTCAGGGACACAACTCTCCAAAGATCCAACTGCCCGGGTGTGAGAAGGCAGCAGCTTCTCTCTCCACTCCTGACCTGCATTTTCATCTTCAGCGTCTTCTCTTTTTAAAGTGGAGTACACTCCACTTCATTCCTTGGCCTCTCTTTCAGTCCTGTTCAAAACGTAATAATATAACTTATCTCAACCAACCAGGAGCCAAAACACATTCCTCCCTCTTGTTCACAGCCAGCTTACAAAGCTCCCAAAAGCTGTAATCTATCTGCTTCCTGGCTGATGCATTTTTAGAAGCCAGACGTGACAGAGTCAGTACGTGCCATGGCGAGAGTGACATACCACCTTGTTTACTAAGAGAAATGCCACCCCCTCTGGCTTTGCCACATGCCTGGTCAGACAGGCTGCCAGAGAGGAGAGCTGTGATCCTCAGTGCTGGTGAGTGATGAGCCCAGGACCGCTCTGGCCAGGCTGGATTTCACTGGCATACCAGCCCAGCTTTTCATGTTCCCCTGATGAATGTCAGAATCTCTTCTTAGGAGGAATACAATGTGTCAGTAGTTCAGTCGTTTCACAATGCGGTCATTTAGATTCTAGTTGACATAGGTGATAAGCTTAGTAATTTAACACAGGAATTACGGTATTTGTAAAATGAGGTGAGGTTCTACTTCAGGGGATGGGCGTTGTTCCCTTTCCCCCAGTTAAATTCTAAGCAGCAAAATTATACCTTTTTTGCAGGGGTGGGGGTGAATGAGAAGAAGGTACTAGATTGACTTAAAGTGATATTTCTAAATAGGGGTAAAATGCTATCTTCTTTCTGGTCTGTATGAGGTATTCATTGACTTGGGCAGCTTGATGTAAATTCATAAGGCTTCAATTATATTCCTGACATGGTGGAAGTTTGATCTTCCCATATTTTTCTTCTTACAGGGCGTCATGGTGGGCATGGGTCAGAAGGATTCCTATGTAGGCGATGAGGCCCAGAGCAAGCGAGGTATCCTGACTCTAAAATACCCCATTGAGCACGGCATCATCACCAACTGGGATGATATGGAGAAGATCTGGCACCACACCTTCTACAATGAGCTCCGTGTGGCCCCTGAGGAGCACCCCACTCTGCTCACTGAAGCCCCACTGAACCCCAAGGCCAACCGTGAGAAGATGACCCAGATCATGTTTGAGACCTTCAATGTCCCCGCCATGTATGTGGCCATCCAGGCAGTGCTGTCCCTATATGCTTCTGGCCGTACCACAGGTATATTTGGGCTCTGGGGACAGTCACTGGTTAATCATATTCCCGAGTCATTGACCTTGCTGTGAATCAGTCTCCCCAGTTGAAATGATCCCTTCTCTCATACTCCATGGGAAGGTGTCGATGCTAAGAGAGAAAGGAAACCATAATTCCCAGAGGTTAGTTTCAGAGCACATGTATCTCTAAGAGCTGAAACTATGTGGTGTCACGTGATGAGGCTCCAAACAGGTATCAACCTGGAACGCAGCAGTCACTGGTGTGTGTTCATACCATTACAGCCCCTGGGCAAACATGAGCAAGGAGAACCCACATTCCCCACAGGGTCTGAGTCAACAGAGAGAGAGAAACACGTGTGAGTTAGATGGGAGGAAAGAAAAACACGCCTGGATGCGCACATCATGTGCTAATGCTGATAAAAGGGATGGTCATGTGAAAGTGTCCTGGGGAAATTCGTCTACTACAATATTTAAAAGGATGAGCTATGGCTGGCTTCAGATTTAGCACTCATTGTGCTCATTTTATTCCTCATGTGTAAGGGATCTAATTTTATCTGGATCCATGCCCAGCGTTAGTTTATCTTAGCCACAGTTGGAAGTAGGCTCTGACATGGCTAAGAGCAGTGGTATTGCCAAGGGTTCACCTTGTTCTTGTCTGTGTCCACTGACAGGCATTGTTCTGGACTCTGGGGATGGTGTGACTCACAATGTCCCCATCTATGAGGGCTACGCTCTGCCCCATGCCATCATGCGTCTGGATCTAGCAGGCCGGGATCTCACCGACTACCTCATGAAGATCCTCACTGAGCGTGGCTACTCCTTCGTCACCACTGGTGAGTGTGTGCATCTCAGGTGCTATAGCACGTTGTCTGCTTTTTCCCCTCACCAGGGAATCCATCTACCTCCCACAGTTGACTTGATTCTTCAGAGCCTGACTGGGATACCTTTTATTTCTGCAGCTGAACGTGAAATTGTCCGTGATATTAAAGAGAAGCTGTGCTATGTTGCTCTGGATTTTGAGAATGAGATGGCCACAGCTGCTTCCTCATCCTCCTTGGAGAAGAGCTATGAACTGCCAGATGGCCAAGTCATCACTATTGGCAATGAGCGCTTCCGATGCCCTGAGACGCTTTTCCAGCCCTCCTTCATTGGTGAGTGGTAGGGTCTGGTGCGGAGGTACAACTTTTCCCTGGAAACCTTGGGAGGACCCAGAGTAAAATCTAAAGGAGGATTAAGGGGCTCTTGAGTTAAAAAAAAGTCATAGGTTGGAGTCCCACACAGCTCAGTCTCAGGTTCTGATGGCTCATTAAAGGGACGGCCATCAGTGTTCTGTTGCAGTGAAATGATAAAGGATGATACACTGACTTGATCTCAAAAGGATGAGACAGAGTAGTAACTGAGTAATCCATAGCTGCAGGAAAAAAAATGATTACTCAAGGGTGCTGATCGATGCCAATGAGCTCCATTACCAAATAGCTGGACTTTCCTTTTAAGTTACTCATTGTTAAATGCAACAATAGTCACACTCATAGTAATAAAATTTATATGTCACCAAGCATCTTGCCTAAGGAATGATTTACAAAAGGAAGCTTCTGAGGATCTTATTTTAGTCCATAAATAAAACTTACATGAATTTAATTTAAATGTGTGTCTTATCCTTTTCCAATATGCCTTCATCCGTCTGCTGGATACAGCAAGTGTTCACTGCAAACAGGTGCTAAACACAATTGTTTGTTTCTTGGCAGTCTGCTGTGGACTGTGAGCACTTTTAGAGACACCTGTTCCGCAAGTGCCTTCAGTATGTCTTATGAAGGAACATATGTTTCAGAGACAAATGGAGACAGTTCACCAACACAGAGGAGTCCTGTTCTCACCCCTCCACCCCAGCCTTCTGGCCCAAGTGCACCATGATTTTTTTTTAAATGTGTTCCTAGGCATGGAATCTGCTGGCATCCATGAAACAACTTATAACAGCATCATGAAGTGTGACATTGATATCCGCAAGGACCTGTATGCCAACAACGTCTTATCTGGAGGAACCACCATGTACCCTGGGATTGCTGATCGCATGCAAAAGGAAATCACTGCCCTGGCCCCCAGTACCATGAAGATTAAGGTAAAGAACTTCTGTGCCTGGTGGAGCCAAAGTGGGTCTTGGTATTCCAAGCAGAACACATCCCCAACTCCCTTCCCCTCACACTTAGTTTTCGGTCTGCTAAAAACTTTACCTTTTAGCTTCTCTAGCGTTTTGTTTCTGGTTTTTCCAGTGCTTTTCCCAAGATAGGAGACTTTTAAAATGCTTTCAATCAAGTAAGCAAAAAAAAAGTCTTTGAAGAAAAAAAAACCTGTTTTAAAAGTCCCCAATTTGGGGGTTTTAGCTTGTTGCCACATCACACTCAAGTTCAGAGAAGTGGGAAATTTAGCTTTTTGCCACATTTTACTTGAGTTCAGAGAAGTGGGAAATTCTATTTTGTAAAGCCCTTGATAATAGAAATAATGAAGTAGAGGAAAAGTGCATAAAACTTGAGTCGGCCATATTAATTTGTGGTATGAAGTATCTTACATGACAGTGAATTAATATCTAATATTCTTTCTTAGTCTCCTCAACATCTGGCTTGATCTGTTGCTTCAGAGTTGCTTGGAAGCTTTTGTTTTCTTTCTGCAGATCATTGCTCCCCCTGAGCGCAAGTACTCTGTGTGGATCGGAGGCTCCATCCTGGCCTCTCTGTCCACCTTCCAGCAGATGTGGATCAGCAAGCAGGAGTACGACGAGGCAGGCCCGTCCATCGTCCACCGCAAATGCTTCTGAGGTGCCTTTTCTCGTAGTCTACCTTCATTCAGGATGACAGTATTACGCTTCTTGGAGTCTTCTGACCCACTCTCCCTCATCTCTCATCAATCATTGTACAGTTTGTTTACACACGTGCAATTTATTTGTGCTTCTAATATTTATTGCTTTATAAATAAACCAGACAGGACTCGCAACCTACAGAAGCCTCTTTTACTTCCTTTTGGGGTAGGAATGGGGTGCGGCCAGTGTTTGCTTACTTCAGACTGTGAACCCCTAGATTCATGGCTTTGACACATGTACAGTGTAATAGTACACAGAGGTCATCAGATGAATTAGTGTGACATTTAGCTGGGAGTTATGATACTAAATTTTTATTTTATACTTTGGGACAGAATCAGGAACCTGTGTCATATCTGAAGGGCAGATTAGGTTTAGATTCACATATGCAAGAAATGGAAGATAAAACAATTTCCTAAGATTAGTTTCCATGAATGATATTGAAAATTATTGTTTTAGCATATGTTGCAGCTGTTTCTGTAACTTTGTAGAAACCACATATATATATATCAGTAGTGAGAAGGTCAAAGATTATTTTATACAAATTAGCTTAAATTCTCAATTCCTGGACTCTTTAGTTGTCTTCCTAAGGACTATGCATGTCAGCAGTGAGACACTGAAGCCAGCTGACAGTTAAGCTTGGCCGTGACCCACTCCAAATGTCCCCTAAACAAATCAGGACATTGCAGATTCAAAATAGACATGAGAAAACAGGTGCCAGAAACTTCTGCCTAATCAGTGACTAATCCGTGGTACAGAAGTCTTCAGTCTCTTCACTTGTTTTAAGTCTTGGGATCTTGCATTGAGTAGCATTAAGGCCATGAAGTCCCATAGGAGGAAAGAGAGCAGAAAGCCACAATATTACTTTCCTCCATGCTGGGCTCTCTGCAGTATGGAGAGGGCAGAGCTGGGGGCGGCAGCCAAAAGAGTAAGTTGTGCTCTGTCCTTGAGGGGCTCACATACACTCTGCATAAACCCCAATATATGTGGCTTCAAGGAGAGAGGCATGGGTCCGGGTCTTGAAGAATGGTTAAGAAATAGGTGAGAAGAGCAGAGAGGAAATCTTAGCAGAAGGAAATGGGGCAGAGGCCAGCATAAAAGGGACTCCCAGGACAGGCTGGAGGGACCTGATGAATTTTTAAGAAATCAGTTTGGAGAAGTAGATTTCAACTTCATGGAAGAGACTATAAAATTTTTCTTTTTCAAATTAATTGTTAATGAACTGTAGTTAGAGCATTTGGATGGACTTAATTGAACTTTTATCTATTGATGAGGGAATTAAGCAACTGGTACAGTGTTAAAGACTTTGTTTGTGGAATTCCCAAGAAAAGAACTCAGACTTTCTTACATTTAATCTAATAGTGCCTCTAAAACCAAACTTAGGACTAAAGTTTAAAACTAAACTTATAAACATATAGACATAAAACTTCAGTCATGACCTATCAAGAGTTAACTCCATTCTATCTCACACCCTTTTGGGAGTCTGGGTTGAAATTTTGGAGTATTTTAGGCTCATAAGACACATCTTTAGTAAGTTGCCACTGTCATTATCATTCAAGGTTGTAATTATGTCTTTATCTTATTCATTAAAAAGTAACTCTTGATTCCTGATTCTGGGCAAGCAAGATAGTAGGTGGGGACATAAAGATGGATCAGGGAACATTTTCTGTGCTTAAGAAGCTCAGAATTTAGAGTTCCACATTTAGCATAGCTGAATGAAAGTTTTCCTCTGCATGAAGGGTTAAATAATAAATGAATTTGGTTGCATTTTCTATGGATAAGATATAAACTTTTTTGTAGATTTCACTCCCCCCCCCCAATTGTATCCTTCAACACAGATACATTGGCTTAAAAGCTAGGTTTCAGCCATGAGATGGAATTGGGGACAATATGGGGAGATATGATTTAGCCAGTCTTTGTTTCTCTTTGTTTTTCTCTCTCATGTTGAGTACCATAAGTATTATCAATTTTAACCTGTAAATATATATTAATACTTTAGGTTTAGACAATTGGCTTGGGTATCACTTGTGGTTCTTCCTATATATAAACAGAAAGGGAATGGGTATTATTATTTCTACTTAAAAAGTGGAAGCTTATATAATCAGTGCTCAGAAGTGGTTAAGCACACAGATTCTTGTTGAATTCCAAAGTTTCTTCATCTCTGCTTAATGATGGGGTATAAAATATCAGAACAGCTGAATTTTCTAATAAGTGTGCCTAAGGAAGGTACTAAAGCAACAAAGTTTCTTAAGGCCACCTTCACATGTGTAAAATAATGGAGATGCCTACAGTAAATATGTCTTTGGTTAAGATGCAATGTAAATAAACATGTATAGATCATGTTATTTCTTCTCAGTTTATAATGAAAGAGTGTTTTTGTTCATTTCTAATATACCTTTTGTCATTTGCAAAGAAAATGGAATATTTGGAGGGGTAGGGTTGATATACAATACCCACAGCCTAAAAACAATGTTCCACCTTTCTCTCCACTTCTTCTATGGGGTCTGTTATGAACTGAATTATAGTCCCTCAAAATTCACGTGCTGACACCCTAACCACCCAATGCTAGTATGTTTGGAGATGGGGCACTGAAGAAGATAATTAAGGCTAAATGGGGTCATAAGTTGGGGCCTTAATCAAATAACACTGGTGTCCTCATAAGAAGAGGAAGAGCCACCAGGATTGTGTATGTACAGAGTAAAGGGAAGGACAGGTGAAGATAAAACTAGCAAGTGGCCATCTATAAGCCAAGCAGAGAGGCCTCACCAGAAACCAACCCTGCTGGCACCTTGATCTTTGACTTCTATGTTCCAGAACTGCAAGAAAGTAAATTTCTGTTGTTGAAGCCACCCAGTCTGTACTATGTTATAGTAGCCCAAACAGACTACTAGAGGATTTTCCCACATATTGGACATGGCCCAAGATTCACAGTCTACCAAGCTTATCAGACTCTGTACAAAAAGTGTGTCTTCACATATAGTTCTGACAAAAATTCCAGGAAGTGTCAAAAGAGTATCTTCCCATATAGTTCTGAGAAAAATTCCAGGGAGGTCTCAGTCCAGCCAGTCCTGAAGACAGAGGCATATTATGTCTACCATAGAGACCAGTCAATATTATTGAGTGGGAGAGGGGTAACTCTCCAACGGAAGGAAACAAAATGGCATAAACACCATATCCAAGGATCAAAAACTAGAGAAAAGTATGGTAGTTTGTAGGGGGACCAATAATTGGAGGGCTTCAAATTATAGTCTAGGAATTTCATTTGTTTCAGCAGGCCCTGAGAAGGACTTAAGAAGAATGACTTGACTCAAAAAAAACCTGGGAGACAAAAATAAGAATCTTCGGATGATGATATGTTAGATTGACCAAATTTTCTCTGGGACTTCCAATCAAGATGGAGGTGTAGGTAAACATGCTTCTCCTCCTCGTGCAACCACAAAAAGAACAACTAGACTTCAAAACAAATAACAACCCAAACCATTAGAAAATTGAGATCCGGGAAGATGGTGGTGAGATAGGTGGGAGCGGAGTCCACTTCCCCTCAACACCAGTGAAACACCTAGCTGATCTGAGGAGCAGAGCGAACAGCCAACAGTATTCCAGCATATATGAAGATCGGAGACCAAAGATAGAGGACATTGAAAGATCTGACGGTAAGAAGAGTGCTTAAGGACATTAAGGTCCCTGGGACCCATGCCGGGACCAGGGCGGCTGAAGCCCCGGCCTGGGAGCAGGGTCTGCTGCAGGATTCTTGGGAGAGAGCCAGGCTGGGCTGTGTGAGCAGCCAGGTGCTTGTTTGGACTAGGGGGGCTTGAATGGGAAGAATTTCTCAAAAAGAAAAAGAAAATAGAGGCAATCAGGGGCTAGTTAGAGAACTCTCCTCAGCAGCCGCGGCCTCTGGTGCCCCTCCCCCCTCAGCCCCTGGACTGTGAACTCGGGATAAACAGCCCGGGCGCTCACCTGAGGCCCGGTTGTGCGCACCCAGATTAGCGGACTGGGGGCCCACAACTGAAACCCCAGCTGACCGCCCACACCTGAGACCCAGGTAGGGCGCCCACACCTGAAACCTCGGGTGGGTGCACACCGGGAGCAGAGGCTAGCTGCCCCACGCACAGGCCCAAGGCATCAGACCTGGGCCGCACGCACGACTCAGGCCCAAAGTGGCTGGACCAGCCCGCTGCGCATGAGACTCAGAGCCAAAGCGGCGGAACGGCTGGCCCCACGCAACTCAGGCCCAGAGCTGCGGACCAGCCAGCCACATGCGACCCAGGCCCAAAGGAGCAGATTGACTGATCAACGGCCAGGCTGCCTGCGAGGGACCACACCTAAAAGCACCGGTTCTGAACAACTCCTACCTAGCCCCAGCGTATAGAGCCCTGCAGGGCCCACTGGCTCTCTAGGAGGAAGGCAGAACACCCAGCAGAGGGGAGCTGCAGGGCTAGGGGAGACTGCATTCCCCAGAAAGACTCAACCCAGTAGGGGGCTGAACTACCCCATAGCAACACCCAGAGCCCCTAGCATCTAAGACAGCAAAGAGCAAGAAGGTGGAATGTGAGTTGCCCCTAATTGGTGCAACTCAAGGACAGCACAACTGGTGAACTAAAGGCCTAGCGGGGAGCAGAAGGACCCAGAGGAACTGGACTGGAGGCTGAACAACAGCGAAGACTGTGGCTCAGGAAGGGAGAAAAGTGAAACCAATCCTTCCAACCACCCCCTCCCGTTCCACAGACAGGAGGACCAGCAGAACTAACCTGACGGGTTTAAAGCCAGCAGAAGACTTTTTTTTCTTCTTCTTCTTTCCTCCTTTCCCCCTGAATTCCTTCTTCCTTTCTGTTCTTTCTATTTTTGATTCCTTCTTCCTTCCATCCTTTACCTTTTTTATTCCTTCTCCCTGCCTTCTTTTATTTATTCTGTTTTAATTTTTGTTAAAATTCCTTCTTCTCTTGCCTCTGATCTTTCTTTATTCCTTCTTCCTTCCTTCCTTTCCTTTTCTATTCCCTTTTTCCCTCCTTCCCTTCCTCCCCCCCCCCTTTCTCTTTTTCCCACAGATGAGAAAATAAAACCTGGAGTACTGAAAAGACCAGAGTTAGACTGTGTTACACCCATAAACGTCAGCTCAAGACCAGAGAGCACAGAATATTAAGGACACAGCACCACTGAATCCCATTGGCATTCTACCATAGAAGTTCATACCATAAAGCCAGGGAGTCAGAATAGATCAATTTAAGAAGCAGAGGCTAACAAGAAGAGTCTCCAAAACAATGGGAAGACAAAGAAACAATCCCCAAATGAAAGCAAAGGAGGAAGCCTCAGAAAGAATGCTAACTGAAATAGAGGCAAGTCAACTGTCAGATACTGAGTTCAAAGCAATGGTTATCAGGAAGTGCAGTGAGCTCACAGAGAACTACCAGAAACTATGGGGAAACTACAATGAACTCACTGCAAACTATATCAACATGAAAAAGGAAATAGAAACTATCAGCAAGAGCCAAGAGGAAATGAAGAATACAATTTCTGAATTGAAGAACACAGTAGAAGGAATGAAAAGCAGACTTGATGAAGCAGAGGATCAGATCAGTGAGCTGGAGGACAAAGTAGAAAAAAAACACCCAGAAAGAGCAAGAAAAGGTAAAGAGGCTCAGAAAGAATGAAGAGGGATTAAGGGAAATGCATGACAACATGAAACGTAACAATATCCGTATAACAGGAATACCAGAAGGAGAAGAAGAAGAGCAAGGGATAGAAAACCTGTTTGAAAAAGTAATGATGGAAAATTTCCATAATCTGAGGAGAGAAAAAGTCACCCAAATCCAGGAAAAACAGAGTCCCAAGCAAGAGGAACACAAAGAGGCCTACTGCAAGACACATCATAATTAAAATGGCAAAATTCCAAGACAAAGAGAGGATCTTAAAGGCAGCAAGGGAGAAACAGGAAGTAACATACAAGGAGTCCCAATAAGGTTAGCAACTGACTTCTCAATGGAAACGCTCTAAGCCAGAAGAGAATGGCAAAAAATATTCCAAGTAATGAGAACCAGAGGCCTGCAACCAAGACTGCTTTACCCAGCAAGGCTCTCAATCAAGATAGAAGGCCAAATAAAGAACTTCCCAGACAAAAGAAGTCTAAAAGAATACACTTCCACCAAACCAGCTCTGCAAGAGATGCTAAAGGGACTGCTTTAAGGAAAGGAAGGAAAAGAGAAAGAGAGAGGAACACAGGTAGGGAAAAAGGGCAATGAATAACTACCTATCGATAATAACCTTAAACGTAAATGGATTAAATGCTCCAATCAAAAGACATAGAATAGCTGAATGGATAAGAATACATGACCCACACATATGCTGCCTACAAGAGACCCATCTCAGGACAAAAGACTTACACAGACTGAAAGTGAAGGGCTGGAAACAAATTTTCCAAACAAATGGACAGGAAAAAAAAGCAGGGGTAGCAATACTCATATCAGACAAAATAGACTTCAAAAGAAGGCCATAAAGAGACACCCAGAAGGTCACTTCATAACACTCAAAGGAAGAATCCACCAGGAAGACATAAACATTGTAAATATATATGCACCCAATGTAGGAGGACCCAAATACATAAAGAAAATCTTGGAGGACTTCAAGAAAGATATTGACAGCAACACAATTATAGTAGGGGATTTTAACACCCCACTATCAAAAATGGACAGGTCTTCCAAACAAAAGATCAACAAAGATATTGTGTCACTGAACAATACCCTAGATGAAATGGACTTAACTGATATTTATAGAGCTTTTCATCCCAAAGAAGCAAAACACACATTCTTTTCAAGTGTCCATGGAACTTTTTCAAAGATAGACCACATGATAGGACACAAAGCAAGCCTCAACAAATTCAAGAAAATTGAAATCATATCAAGCATTTTCTCTGACCACAAGGGACTGAAACTAGAAACCAACCCCAAAGGAAAAAACCCAAAATGCTTAAAATCATGGAGACTGAATAGCATGCCATTAAACAATGAAAGGGTCAAGAACGAGATTAGGGAAGAAATCAAAAACTTTCTGGAAACAAATGAAAATGAACTCACAACAACCCAAAACCTATGGGACACAGCAAAGGCAGTCCTGAGAGGGAAGTTCATAGCAATACAGGCCTACCTTAAGAAGATAGAAACAGTTCAAACAAACAACCTAACCCTATGCCTACAAGAACTGGAGGAACAACAACAAAGACAGCCCAGAGCAAGCAGAAGGAAGGAAATAACCAAGATCAGAGCAGAACTAAATGACATAGAGACTAAAAGCACAATTCTACTGATCAACGAATCCAGGAGCTGGTTCTTTGAAAAGATAAACAAAATCGACAAGCCTTTAAGTAGGCTCATCAAGAAAAAAAAGAGAGAGGATCCAAATAACCACAATTAGAAATGAAAGAGGAGAGATTACAACTGATACCACAGAAATACAAAGAATTGTAAGAAATTACTACAAAGAACTGTATGCCAAGAGATTTGAAAACCTAGGTGAAATGGACACATTTCTAGAAAAATATAATCTTCCAAAACTGAATGAAGAAGAAGCAGAAAGCCTGAACAGACCAATAACAGCAGAGGAAATTGAAGCAGTCATCAAAAAACTCCCAATACGCAAAAGCCCTAGACCAGATGGTTTCACAGGAGAATTCTACAAAGATTTTATGGAAGAGCTAACCCCTATCCTTTACAGACTATTCAAAAAAATCCAAACGGATGGAAGACTCCCAAACTCTTTTTATGAAGCCAGCATCATCCTAATCCCAAAACCAGATAAAGACACAACGAAGAAAGAAAACTTCAGGCCAATATTGCTGATGAACATAGATGCTAAAATTCTCAACAAAATATTGGCAAACTGCATCCAGCAATACATTAAAAAGATCATACAACATGACCAAGTGGGATTCATCCCAGGGATGCAAGGATGGTACAATATTCGCAAATAAATAAACATAATACATCACATCAACAACAGCAAAGACAAAAATCACATGATCATATCAATAGATGTAGAAAAAGCATTTGATAAGATACAGCACCCATTTCTGATAAAAACACTCAGCAAAGTGGGAATAAAGGGAGCATTCCTCAACATAATAAAGGCCATATATGAGAAACCTACAGCCAACATCATACTCAATGGACAAAAACTTAGAGCTTTCCCACTAAGATCAGGAAGAAGATGAGGATGCCCTCTCTCACCACTCCTATTCAACATATTATTGGAAGTTCTAGCCACAGCAATCAGACAAGAAAAAGCAATAAAAGGCATCCAAATTGGAAAGGAGGAAATGAAACTGTCACTGTTTGCAGATGACATGATAGTGTACATGGAAAATCCTATAGACTGCACCAAAAAACTAATTGACCTAGTAAATGAATTTGGCAAAACAGCTGGATATAAAGTCAATACTTAGAAATCAAAGGCATTCCTGTCCACCAATACTCAGAAATCAAAGGCATTCCTGTACACCAACAATGAAACTGCAGAAACAGAAATCAGGAAAAAAATCCCATTTGATATAGCAACAAGAAAAATAAAGTACCTAGGAATAAACCTAACCAAGGAGGTAAAATACCTGTACTCAGAAAACTACACAACACTGAAGGAAGAAATTAAGGAAGACACAAACAAATGGAAGCATGTACCATGCTCATGGATTGGAAGAATTAAGATCATCAAAATGGCCATACTACCCACAGCAATGTATTGATTCAATGCAATCCCTATTAGAGTACCCATGAGATATTTCACAGATATAGAACAAACATTTCAGAAATTTATATGGAACCATAAACGACCCCGAATAGCTGCAGCAATTTTGAGAAAGAAGAACAAAGAAGGAGGGATCACAATACCTGATATCAAACTGTATTACAAGGCCACTGTAATCAAAACAGCCTGGTACTGGCATAAAAAGAGGCACATAGACCAATGAAACAGAACAGGGAGCCCAGAAATAAACTCAAGTCTTTACGGTCAATTAATATTTGACAAAGGAGGCAGGAGCATAAAATGGAGCAAAAACAGCCTCTTCAACAGATGGTGTTGGGAGATCTGGACAGCTACGTGCAAAAAAATGAAACTCTATCACCAACTTACGCCATACACAAAAATAAACTCAAGATGGATAAAAGACTTAAATATAAGTCGTAACACCATAAAAGTCCTAAAGGAAAACATTGGCAGGAAAATCTCAGACATTCCACGCAGCAACATCCTCACAGACATGTCCCCTAAAGCAAGGGACATAAAGGAAAGAATAAACAGGAGCATAAAATGGAGCAAAAACAGCCTCTTCAACAGATGGTGTTGGGAGATCTGGACAGCTACGTGCAAAAAAATGAAACTCTATCACCAACTTACGCCATACACAAAAATAAACTCAAGATGGATAAAAGACTTAAATATAAGTCGTAACACCATAAAAGTCCTAAAGGAAAACATTGGCAGGAAAATCTCAGACATTCCACGCAGCAACATCCTCACAGACATGTCCCCTAAAGCAAGGGACATAAAGGAAAGAATAAACAATTGGGACCTCATCAAAATAAAAAGCTTCCACATGGCTAAAGAAAACAGCACCAAATTGCAAAGAGAACCAACAGTATGGGAAAATATATTTGCCAATGATACTTCAGACAAGGGCCTGATCTCCAAAATATATAAAGAACTCACATGACTGCACTCCAGGAAGACAAAGAACCCAATTAAAAAATGGGCAAAGGACTTGAACAGACACTTCTCCAACAAGACATACAGAGGGCCCAGAGACATATGAAAAGATGTTCAGCATCACTAGCCATCAGAGACATGCAAATTAAAACCACAATGCGGTACCATCTCACACCAGTCAGAGTGGCCAACATAAACAAATCCACAAACAAATGTTCGAGAGGATGCGGAGAAAAGGGAACCCTAGTACACTGTTGGTGGGAATGGAGACTGGTGAGGCCACTGTGAAAAACAGTATGGAATTTCCTCAGAAAACTAAAAATGGAACTGCCCTTTGACCCAGCAATTTCGCTGCTGGGATTATACCCTAAGAACACTGAAACACCAATCCAAAAGAACCTGCGCACCCCAATGTTCATAGCAGCACAATTTACAATAGCCAAGTACTGGAAGCAACCTAAGTGCCCATCAGCAAACGAGTGGATCCAAAAACTATGGTATATTTACACAATGGAATTCTACGCAGCAGAGAGAAAGAAGGAGCTTATGCCCTTTGCAACAGCATGGATGGAACTGGAGAGTATTATTTTAAGTGAAATAAGCCAGACGGTGAGGGACAAATACCATATGATCTCACCTTTAACTGAAACATAATAAATAGAAAAAAAAAGGAAACAAAATATAACCAGAGACATTGAAATTAAGAACAATCTAACAATGGGCAGCGGGGAGTGGGGAGGGGACAGGGAGGAGAGGCGATTACAGGAACTACTATAAAGGACACATGGACAAAATCAAGGGGGAGGGTGGAGGCAGGGGAGGGAGGTGGGTTCGGCTGGGGTGGGGTGGAGGGATGGGGAAAAAAGGCACACAACTGTAATTGAATAACAATAAAAAATTAAAATTAAAAAAAAAAGAAAGAAAATCAAGCTGTATGGAAGTCTGATGATCAAGGATTTAAAGAAGCCACATTTATCCAGACGGGCTATGCTACTAAGACAGGGAGTCAAAGCAACTCTACTTAATACACAGAAACAAACACAGGGAGGTAGTCAAATTGAGGAGACAAAGAAATATGGCCCAAATGAAACAACGGAACAAAACCCCAGAGAGAAAAATAAATGAAATGGAGATAACTAACCTATCAGATGCAGAGTTCAAAACAGTGGTGATCAAGATGCTCAAAGAACTCACTGAGTATGGCAACAAAATGAAAAAGACCCAGGGAGAAATGAATGTTACACTAAGTGAAATAAAGAAAAATCTACAGGAAACTAACAGTGGAGGGGATGAAGTCAGGATTCAGATAAACGATTTGGAATACAAAGAAGAAATAAGCATTCAATCAGGAAAGCATGAAGGAAAAAAAAAATAATAGTAAAACTAAGATGGTGCCTCTGGGATATCTCCAAACATACCAACATCAGAATCATAGGGGTGCTAGAAGGAGGAGAGGAAAAGCAAGAAATTGAAAACTTACATGAAAAAATAATGAAAGAAAACTTGCCTAATTTGGTAAAGGAAATAGACATACAAGTCCAGGAAGCACAGAGAGTCCCAAACAAGTTGGACCCAAAGAGGACCACACCAAGACACATCACAATCAAAATGCCAAAAGTTAAAGATAAAGAGAGAATCTCAAAAGCAACAGGAGAAAAGTAGAGAATTGCCTATAAAGGAGTTCCTATAAGACTGTCAGCTGATTTCTCAAAAGAAACTTTGCAGGCAAGAAGGGACTAGCAAGAAGTATTCAAAGTGATAAAAATCGAGGACCTATATCCCAGATTACTCTATCCAGCAAAGCTGTCATTTAGAATGGTAGGGCAGATAAAGTGTTCCCCAGACAAGGAAAAGCTAAAGGAGTTCATCATTACGAAACTATTAATACATGAAATGTTAAAGGGATTTATTTAAGAAAAAGAAGATCAAAACTATGAACATTAAAGTGGCAACAAATTTACGACTATCCACAACTGAATCTAAAAAAATAAACAAACAAGCAGAACAGCAACAGAATCATAGATATGGAGATCATTTAGAGGATTATCAGCTGGGAGGGGGAGAAGGGAAAATGGGGGAAAAGGTACAGGGAATAAGAAGCATAATTGGGAGATACAAAATAGACAGGGGGATGTTAAGTATTGTATAAGAAATGGAGAAGCCAAAAAACTTACATGCACAACCCATGGACATGGATAAGGGCAGGGGGGATTCCTGGAGAGGAGGAAGATACCAGGAGGAGGGGGGCAAAAAGGGAAAAATTGGCATAACTGTAATAGCATAATCAATAAAATATACTAAATTTTTTTCCAGACTTCAGTGTGACCCAGGGACCCAGGAACCCAATACTCTCTACGGGACCAATTTAGCCAGGTGTTTAAAAGGAAATAATAAGTCAGATTCACTTTAAGATTAACATGATAAAAATACTGTACGTATTTCCTAGTCACTGATAAGTAGGAAAGAAATTTTTAGTCTTTTAGGCCTAAAACAGCAATGGTTGTCTACATTCATCTTAAGGTCTTCCAGGCTCATTTTACAAGGAATCTCTCCTTCACAGAGCTTGGCTGTTTCTATGGAAACCAAACTCACATTTAAAAGACACAGGAAAAAAGATCTTGGGGAGATTGCAAAAGTATACTGTTGGTCACTGATGAGCCTGATGCTAGAAGATGTTTCTTGCAGTTCACTCATCAGCTCATCACAATAGATGCAAGAAAGGTTGACTAGATGGAAAAAGGGCTTCAGTTCAATTACAGCTCTCTGAGTCCTGAGGGTTCTGAGCCCTCTCCCCTGTCTGGGAAGGAGAGCCAAGCCAAGGGAGAGTTAATCACGAGTGTTCCTCCACAGTGTTGTTTGCTTATTGCTCTACTATGGGAATGAGGGTTGGAGAGGGGAAACAGGAAGAAAACAAACCCAAGGGAAGGTTGCAGTGAAGCTGAATTAAAATGTGGCCTTAGCCCTGGCTGCTGTAGCTCAGTGGATTGAGTGCCGGCCTGCATACCAAAGGGTCACTGGTTCATATTCCCAGTCAGGGCACATGCCTGGATTGTGGGCTGGGTCCCCCAGTTGAGGGTGTACAAGAGGCAACCACACATAGATGTTTCTCTCCCTCTCTTTCTCCCTCCCTTCCCCTTTCTCTAAAAATAAATAAAATCTTTTTAAAAATGTGGCCTAAGTAAATAAGTAAGTAAGTAAGTAAATAAATAAATAAATAAATAATAAAATGTGGCCTTAATTGTAGGTGAAAAATGGACTCTGGAATCAAGTGTAAGCAAGGACTAGGGTGAGCAGGTTTAGTGTTTAACACAGAAAGATGGCTTGAATAACTTTGAAAATACTACTGGAAAGTGACAGGGTAGGCATTGTGTAGGGTAGGATATGATAGAGTGGACACCATGAAGGAAATTTAAAAGCAAACCTGCCTTAGGCAAAATAGTAAAATTCTCCCAAGACACCTTTAACTCTAGGATCTATCTTTTGGACTCTTTTAGTGTCTTCCACCCAATGTTGGCTAGGACAACTCCCTGTCTCTCCTATTATAATGACCCCTGCCTGTCCTTTACTTGCTGTAGTCCTCAAGAGCAGACTAACATTAAATCTGAGACCTGAAGAATGGAAAAAGCAGGCAGTGGAAACAACACCTGCAAAGACTCACTGGTGGGAGAGTCTGTCATGTTCAAAGAAGTGGGAAGAGCCAAGCAAATAGACAGCGATGAGAGGCTGAGGAGAAGAGGAAGTGACCCTGGAGACATGGTCAGAACACCCATCCCTTGGGGCCTTTAGGCTGTGATAAGATGTTTGAATTATATTCTGTGACAGAATGATGCTAAAGGGCTTTAAGCACGGAAATATAAAACATATATTTTAAAAGCTCATTCTAGGTCCTACAGGGGGACTGGATTAGAACTGCAAGAGTGGAGACAAGTAAGAGGCTCTTACAATGGTGCAGAGGGAGACACTGGGGCCGGACCTGAAGGAAATGTGGAGACAGAGAGAAGTGTGGACAAAGTTGAGATGGCTCCATAAGTGGCAATGACACAATGTGCTGGTGGGATAGGGCAGGCAAGAAGAGGGCTGCTGGCTTGTGAGGACTATGCGTTTTAAAGGAAATTCAGATTTCAAGGTGATTCAAAGACATCTCCAGTCTTGCATTGGAAAGAAGGCATCACCCAAAGATGGGGTTTGCTCTGGGTCTTGAACAGTGTTAGGGTTTGCTGGGAGAAAGGGAGGTAGACTGAATGAGCAGACGGTGATTTTAGGGACAGGAAGATAGGGGGGAGACCTGACTCGAGTAGGGAGTATGGACTGGGATGCAGCAATCAAGTCAACTGAGTAAGGCTAGAGCACAGGTTTTGGAAACGCAGATGTGCTGTGTTCTTGCTTATAAAATACACATGATAAAATCGCTGCGAGGACTAAATGGGATAAAGTTAATTATATGCTCAGGACTTGATACATAGTAAGACCTTAATTAACATTCTATAATCATTGTTATTAACATTCTTATATTTATAAATAGCATATAATATACAATTACACATTATGCACACACATGTGCAGTTCACTCACCAGCTCTATGTGCAATAGATGCAAGAATGGTTGACCAGAAGGATAAGGAGCTTCAGTTCACGTACAGTTCCCTGAGTCCCCACGGTTCTGGGCTCTGCCTGGGAAGGGGAGCTCTGTGTGCGTGTGTTGTGGAAGAACTGAAAGACAAGTCTGGAAATTTGGATTTGATATGAGAGAATATGCATTTTTGCTGATGATATTTTTAGAGAAGAGAAGTGGTCCATTGAATGACATTTAAAGAAGGTACATTCTGGGATTTAGGTCCAGAATCCAGAATGGTCTAGTGAGCACAGGTCCTCACTGAAAGACTAGTCCAAGAGCAACTAGAGAGTTTAGAGTACATACTCAAAGGCCAAGGATATACAGCTAGGTTCTCCTTCACCTGCCAAAGCAGAGACAGACCTCAATAAATGCATGCGCTAAGAAAATGTATGACCTCATGATAGAGGGTTTAAAGAGGTTAATTAATAATCACTCTGCCCTTACATTACAGGGTCTTTTTAAAAAATCTAAATTGGCTTCCTGAATTCTCAGTGTAGGAAGTACTTTTCATGCCACTTTGAGGCTCCTCTCCAGTTGAAGGAACTTATTTTAAAACTGTTTAAACCTTACAGTAAAGGGTAGCCACATTCTCTTTTATACCCATTAGCCCAGAGTGTCAGTTCCTTGTGTTATAATAACTGGTTTGACTTTAATACATAAAAGGGAGCTCTGTCACTGAAATATAATAGGAGGATTCCAGTTTTTAAAAAGAAAACTGTAGGTTGGTAGGGGTGAGAGATTCAGGAGGAAGAGCTTGATAAATGCTTACGTTAAATATAAATCTTAATAGGGAGAATACAAAAACTAAAAAATATATCCACATTCTAAGAGAATGAAACATGATCTGAGGAATCAAAAATCTGCCACAATATGCACATGTTGAGTGGGAGACCCTATCGACTGGGTCCCCACTGGATTAGAAGGAGCAGGACCCCTGCAGGCATGCAGCATGAATGAGAAATAAGCTGTTGTTATGTCAGCCGCTGCGACTATGTTTGTTACCACTACACAGACTCGCTTTGGACACTCACCTCCCCAGATTTCACTTGGTTTTAGGGCTCTGAGATGATGTTATGCCAGCTGATTAAAATAATAAAAGTAATCCATAACATTTGTTATTTTAGTTGGAACTGTTTTTCTGGGTTTCCAATGAAAATCTATGATTGGGCAATTTTATTCCACTTTTTGAAGGTGAGGGGAGTTTTGTTTTTCTTGGGCATATAAATGAAATAGGAAGTCTATCTGAAGTTACTCTAGTTATGTTTTGTTGGTTCAACATATGAGTATGTTGCTAAGAAAGTAAAAATGAAGGATTGCATCCAGGTTATTTTGCTTTAGTCTGTGTCCAAAGTTTGCACCCAAACCTATCTTATCATAGAATTATATTACCTTAGCTATTGCCAGGTGGCTCAGTTGGTTGGAATGTCTTCCCATGCACCAAAAGGTTGCAGGTTTGATTCCTGGTCAGGGCACATACCTAGGTTGCGGGTTTGATCCCCGGTTTGGGACTCAACCAATTGATGTTTCTCTCTCTCTCTATCCCACCTTCCACTCTCTCTAAAGTGAATAACAAAAAATATCCTTGGGTGAGGATTAAAATATATCCTTTTATATATCCTTTTTTCAAAAATAAGGATATATATATTTTTTGAAAAAAGCTTCAATATATAATTCACATACCATACAACTCACTCTTGTAGAGTGTACAATTCAACTGTTTTTTAGTGTATTCACAGATAAGTGCCACCATCACCACAGTCAATTTTAGAACATTTTCACCACCTTAAAAAAAGAAGCCTCATACCCTTTAGCTCTTAGTCATCTGTGCCCCCATCTAGAAGGACTTTGGTAGAATTATCTGCTTACACATACCTTCTCTCCAGGGAAGAGTATAATTATGACTTTTGTCTTAATAAACTTCTCTACCGCAAGAAAAATAAGGAAAATGATCAGGGCCCTTGCTCATGTGATTCCTTCAGCATGACCTCTTTCTTCCTCATGCTGGATAACCTCATTTTCACTGAGTTTTCTTGACACACCTCATCTAAGCTGGACTCCTGCCTCACCTCCACTCCTGGTTCATTTTCTTCATATTACATATATTATGTTTTGTTTTCATGTAACATTATATATGTGTAATTTACATGCAATAAAATGTGCTCACTTAAAGCATGCAATTAAATGAGTTCTGACAAAAGTATATACACAGTAAACAAAAACCCAAATGAAAACATAGCACATTTCATAACCCACCAAATTTCTTCCAGCTCCTCCAATTCAATCCTCTCCGCCTCAACCACAGACAACTCTCTCTGTCACTATACATTACTTTTATCTCTTCTGCAATTTCATATTAATCATAATTCAAATTATTAGTTTGCTTTTTTTTTCTGTCTCTACTGCTAGACTTTTTATTAAAACCACATTTTTTCTAGCACAGAGAGTCTGGCATGGAGCCAGGGAGTGTCAGAATGAAGATCCCAAATCATTCACTTTATCAACTTTGATTTAAAAAAATTGAAGCATCTAAATATTTGAGGGTAGGACTTCTGGTCAAGATGGAGGCATAAACAGACATGGCTCGCCTCTTCTCACAACTACATCAAAATTACAACTAAAATATGGAACAACCATCTATCAGAGCTGTCAGAAATCCAGTTGAATGGAAGTCTGACAACTATGGAATTAAAGCATCCACATCCATCCATCCAGACTGGTAGGAGGGGCATAGACATGGAATGGGCCGGTCCCTCACCCATGTTTGGTGGAAAAAAAATTCAGGAGGGATATCTTGTGAGCAAGGAATCCTAGCTGCACACCAGGCCCCTCAGCCCAGGATTCCAGGCCAGGAAGATAAGACCCCAGAACTTTTGCCTATAAAAACCAGCAGGGATTGAGACAGTGGAAGAAACTTCTGGAGCTCCTTGCTGTTCTTGTTAAAGAACCTCCACACAGACTTACTCAGACTCACTCTCTCTCAGCTCTAGCACCAGGGTAGCAGCTTGAAAGGCACAAGTGGTATACAGGGAGAAACTGAAGTGTCTGACATCAAGGCGAACAGAGGGCATTGTCCCTTTTCTAAACCCTCCCCCAACAGAGCTGGCAAGATGGTGCCATATCTGAGACTCCATCAACCTGGCTAATACTGTTTGACCAACCTTGGAGATCCTTAGAGACTCTGCCCCAGTCAACTTATGGGCCCACCCAAGCTACTTTTCCATATGAATGGTTGGTCTTGGCTCATGCTTCACAACTTCCTAAATCCTATCAAACAAGTAACAGCTGTCCTCAGTAAGGCCCAGGCCAACCTCTAGCAGCAGCCAGCCTAGATTCACAGCTTGGCTTCACCTGGGAATCTCCAAACCCAACGGAAGTAACAGCCATCTCAGATTGCTTTATAGCTCAGGAAGGTGGCCCCAGACAAAACATAGGTGGGACTGATTTTGGCCTACACTACCCGGGAAACTCCAGAGCCAGCACACCCAGTGAACAGCTACAGACCATGTCAGAGCACCACCACCTTGACCCTGCACAGCTGATACCCCAGAGAGGGCAGAGGTTTGTGGTCAGTGGTCACAGCCAATCTTTGCACCTGACTGGCCTGGGTAAATCTCTCCCATTGTTCTGCCAACAGCAACCAAAGCTCAACTATAAGAAGAGGGTATACTCAGCCCACATGAAGGGCACACCTCAAGTACCCAGCTTGTGGGACAGAGGAGGCTGTGCCACTGGACCCTACAGGACATCAACTACATTAGGCCAACTACCAAGACATGAGTCAAAGCAGCTCTACCTGATACATAGAAACAAACACAGGGAGGCTGCCAAAATGAGGTGATAAAGAAACAGGGCTCAAATGAAAAAAACAGATCAAAACTCCAGAAAAAGGGCTAAACAAAATGGAGATAAGCAATCTATCAGATGCAGAGTCCAAAACACTATTTATAAAGATGCTTAAGGAATTAGTGAGGACTTCAATAGCGTAAAAAAGATCCAGTCAGAAACAAAGGATGAACTAATTGAAATAAAGAACACTTTACAGGGAAACAATAGTAGAATGGATGAAGCCAAGAATCAAATCAATGATATGGAACATAAGGAAGCAAAAACAACCAACCAGAACAAGAAGAAAGAATCCTCAAATAGGAGAATAGTATAAGCAGCTTCTGGGACAACTTCAAGAAGTCCAACATTCACATCATAGGAGTGGCCAGAAGGAGAAGAAAAAGAGCAAGATATAGGAAATCTGTTTGAAAAAATAATGAAAGAAAACTTCCTTCGTGTGGTGAAGGAAATAAACATGCAAGTCCAGGAAGCACAGAGTGTCCCAAACAAGATGCCAAAGGTTAAATATAAAGAGCAAATCTTAAAAGTAGCAAGAGGAAAACAGATAGTTACCCACAGGGGAGTTCCCACAATTCTGTCAGATTGCTTCTCAGCCTTCTGGCTAAGATCAAGTGTAGTATCTGTTCTTATCTGTTTAATATCTGATATGTCCTCTATCCATAATACTGTCAGCTGCTTTCTCAAAAGAAACTTTGCAGGCTAGAAGGGATTGGCAAGAAATATTAAAAGTCATAAAAAGCAGGGACCGACAGCCAAGATTACTCTACCCAGTGAAGTTATAATTTAGAATTGAAGGGCAAATAAAGGCCATCCCAGAAAACAAAAAACTAAAAGAGTTCTTCATCACCAAACCATTGTTATATGAAATATTAAAAGGCATATTTAGGAAAAAGAAGATAAAAACTATGAATAATAAAATGGCAATAAACACATACCTATCAACAATTGTATCTAAAAAGCAAACTAAGGAAACAAGAATAACAGAGACAGAATCTTGGATACATAGAGCATTTTGATGGTTGTCAGATGGGAGGGGAATGTGGGAGAATGGGTGAAGAGATGAGGGGATTATGTACAAATAGGTAGTTACAGAATAGTCATGGGGTTGTAATGTACAGTATAAGAAATGGAGTAACCAAAGCACTTCTAAGCGTGACCCGTGGACATGAACAATGGTTGGGGGTTTGCCTGAAGTAGTGGGGTATGCTGGGTGGAGGAGGGGCAAAAAGGGGAACTGTAATAGCATAATGAATAAAATATAATTAAAAATAATAAATACTTGAGGGTAACAGTGAGGACTTTATTGCAAGGGGTTAACAAACAGGAGTCTTTTGTTTTCTCATCTTCCCTGCCCTCCCCCTTTTCATCACCACAATGTCAAGGGTTGCCCTGAATGGTGGAAAGAGCCACAATAGGGGTCACATTCTTTTGCCTTTGGGTAAAATGTGTTACCATTTTAAAGAACAGGTAAATATTGCCTAATTCATTTATAAATGTTTTACAGCTTTCAACTTCATAGATAAAGACATTTTTAAGGGCAAATCCCTGCCTTTGATAACAGGACATGGTATCAACTCAAGCCATATCTCCACTTCTGAAAATACACTCAAGATTTGTGTCCTACCAACAATGTCATACAACTGTTACTTTTTTTTTAATCCTCACCTGCGGTTATATTTTATTAATTTTAGAGAGTTGGGGGAAGAGAGAAAGAGAGAGAGAGAAACAGGGAGAGAGAGAAACATCTATGTGAGAGAGAGAAGCATCCATCAGTTGCCTCTGGTACATGCCCTATGCTCCAACCAACTTAATCACCCAGCCAGGGCACTTTTTTGACAAAATATTTCTATTACAATAATATAATCAAACCTTACATCACATACCGGTGAAGTGGCATCTCTCAGTCACACACAGGGAGGACTCTGTCCTGTTCAGCACTTCTACCTTATAGATGGAGGAGCTGAGGTACAGAGACCCTTCCACAGGGCTTTTCCTTGCTTCCTTTGCACACCTTCATTTCCAGTTTGGCATTCCTCTTCAGCCGAAGATCTAAATCTCTTTCTCTCTCAACTATCTAGGACACAGGAGAATTAACCTACACATGTAGATTATAGGGCCCCAGCCCTCAATATTGAAAGAAATACAGCATTTGCAGTAGGAAAAGTAGAAATGCTCTTCTGCTCAGCACCAGTAGCAACATTTGCATTAATTGAGGAAATGGGCTTTTTAGGAGGTAGTTCATCCTATGCAAATGCTTCCTTACAGTCAGTGAAAATTTCACATTATGATATTGCTGAATTTGTGGGCCCCTTTGGAAGCATTTTACAATTGCATTCCTGAGGTTATTTTAGCGCAGATCAAGGTGCTGTCTATCCTGTATTTTCATGATATCTTTTGAATTAATGACTCAGTCCTCATATTCTCACCTTCTTCCCAGTGGGTACCTGATTGCTATTTGTTGAAGCACTGAG
The DNA here is from genome assembly GCF_022682495.2 of Desmodus rotundus. Lineage (NCBI taxonomy): Eukaryota > Metazoa > Chordata > Mammalia > Chiroptera > Phyllostomidae > Desmodus > Desmodus rotundus. The sequence goes on along the minus strand of NC_071393.1, from coordinate 68,955,989 downwards.
CAGTTGGCATTACATTCTTAAATATTAAAGTCAAATGTATTCTATTCTTCCTCTGTTTCAGAGGTCAGACCCTCTGCCTGCCCCCTGCTTGCTGGGCCAGCCTTTGCTTTAGTGGGATTTAGATGCTGAGCAAATCTTAGCCAGAACCTCACCCTACCTCTCTGAGAGATGTTACTCTTGTTGACGACACTGAGTTTGGGAGGACCGTGACTATGTGTGGGGAAGGGAAAGGGAAAAGAGAAGAGGATATAAATTTATAACCCAGGAAAGTGAGAGAGATGCCTGAGGACTTGCTCGAACCACAGGGAAGGCAGAAACAGGAGGCTGATGGGGAGGAAGCTGCTCAGAAGCAGCGCTGACCATGACCTTTGGCCAGCAGTACAGTTTCTAGTAGCCAATGAACCTGTATAAGAAAAGTTGGGCATCTGGGACACACGCCCAGAACTGGTAACTTGTGAAGCTCTCTCATTTTGCTAAGCCCTGATGACACCCCCTTGCCAGGTGGGGGTCAGACTTGTCCAAGAGGGCTGGGAAGATTCCCATGACTTTTCTCTTCCATTTCTGAACATGATCACTACTCTCCTTTTGACCCAGGCCAACAGGCGAATATTACATTGCTCCATAGTGATTTCACACTGTTTATGACTATGCTTTTCAAGCTGTGGGTCATGAAACACTAGATGAGTCTTCAAATCAGTTGAATAGATTTCTTTCTTTCTTTTTTACTTTTTTTATTCTTTCAGGATATTTTTTTAACTTTTTTGAAATTGTTCAAGTACAGTTGTCTCCATCTCCCCATCACTACTCCCCCACTCCCGCCCCAGCCATCCCCACTTCCCACCCTTGATCCTATCCCTCTTTGGTTTTGTCCATGTATTCTTTATAGATGTTCCTGAAAACCCTTCTATCTTCCCCCCCCATTATCCCTTCCCACCTCCCCTCTGGTTACTGTCAGTTGGTTCTTAATTTTAATATCTCTGGTTATATTTTGCTTGCTTGTTTGTTTTGTTGAACAGGTTCCACTTATAGGTGAGATCATACAGTATTTGTCTTTCACTGCCTGGATTATTTCACTTAGTATAATGCTCTCCAGTTCCATCCATGCTGTTGCAAAGTGTAGGAGCTCTTTTCTTTCTGCTGTGTAGTATTCTATCATGTAAATGTACCATAGTTTTTTGATCTATTCATTTACTGATGGGCACTTAGGTTGCTTCCAGCACTTGGCTATTGTGAATTGTGCTGCTATGAACATTGGGGTGCATAGGTTCTTTTGGATTGGTGTTTCAGGATTCTTAGGATATAATCCCAGCAGTGGCATTGTCAGGTCAAAAGGCGGTTCCATTTTTAGTTTTCTGAGGAAGTTCCATACTGTTTTCCACAGTGGCTACACCAGTCTACATTCCCACCAATAGTGCACTAGAGTTCCCTTTTCCCCAGAACCTCTCCAACACTTGTTTGTTGATTTGTTTATGATGACATAGATTTCAAACAGCATAAAAAAATCAAGCAAGGCAGAGAATAGAATATATTAGATTACATAGTGAGGGTAAATAGTAGGTTACAACATGAAATGTTTTTGATGAGAAAAAGTTTGAAAATCACTGGTTTACAACAATCAATTTTCAAATATTCTTTAACAGTTTTTATTGGGAAAAATATCAAATATACATAAAAGCAGTGACAATAGTAAAGTACAATCTGTTGTCTTCTCATCTAGTTTCCAAATTGTCTTTTGTACATAGTACAATCCTATTCATTTCCTTCAGTAATTTCTTTTTATATATATGCCTGAGGATATATATTTATATATATAAATTTCATTTACTTTTAACTACTAGATAGTATGCCATCAAATGAATAATCACATTTTGATACTTCTATTATTGAATTGTGTGATTTTTATTTACTACTTTTTTCATTTTGTTTGTTGCCTTTTCTTCCTTTACTGACAACATGGACTGAGTGTTTGTGTTGTGTCATCCTCAAATTCACATGTGGAACTCCTCATCTCCAATGTATTTGGAGAGGAGACCTTTGGTTCATTAGAATTAGGTGACATCATGAGGATGGGATCCTCATGATGGGGGTAGTGCCCTTATAAGAGAAACCAGAGAGCTTGCTTTCTCTGTCACTTCTCCCTCCCTATGAGGATACAACCAAAAGGTGGCTGACAGCAATCCAAGGCGGGAGCCTTCACTAGGAACAGAACTGTCTGGCACCTTGGTCTTGGACTTCTCAGAACTGTGAGAAAATAAATTTTTGTTCTTTAAGCCATCCAGCCTATGATATTTTGTATGGCAGCTTGAGCAGACTAAGACACTGACACTGACTTCTTTTGAATTGATGTCTTCTCTACTATATTTTTCTTTAGGAGGTTTTTTCTCTACTAGCCTGGAAGTTTTACATTCCATTTTTATTCTTATTGTGATTGCTCTTAAACATTTAACATACATTTAACTCAACACAATCTGAAGTTAATCTCTATGCCCTGCCTGTTATGTTTGCCTTATTTAATTCCTACTCACCCACAGTAAGTATTTACAGTAGATACTCAAATTATAAACAAGACTACCTTTTTAATAACTTTTTTCTCATATCCCAATGTCCCCATTTGGGTTTTAATTCTTTCTTGACTAATAATTCTTTGAAATTCTTTCAGCAAATGTCTGTGAGAAGGAAACCCTTTCATTCTTTGTCTCAAAAAAATTAATACGAAAAAACATGAAAAGATGCCCGATTCCAAGATGGCGGCAACATAGGTGGGAGCGGAGTCCACTTCCCCTCAACGCCAGGGAAATACCTAGCTGATCTGAGGAGCAGAGCGAACAGCCAACAGTATTCCAGCATATACGAAGATCAGAGACCAAAGATAGAGGACACTGAAAGATCTGACGGTAAGAAGAGTGCTCAAGGACAATAAGGTCCACGGGACCCAGGACCGCGCGGTACAAGGGCGGCAGAAGCGCCAGCCCTGGCGCAGGGGCTACTGCAGGAGTCTTGGGAGAGGGCCAGGCTGCGCTGTGAGCAGCCAGGTGCTTGATTAGACCAGGGGGGCTTGAAAAGGAGGAATTTCTCAAAAAGAAAAAGAAAATAGAGACACTCAGGGGCTAATTAGAGAACTCTCGGTAGTAGCCGAGGCCCCTGGCGCCCCTCCCCCTCCACCCCTGGACTGCTACGCTCACCTGAGGTCTGGTCGCGCGCGCGAGCAGATTAGCGAACGGGACCCACACTTGAAACCCCGGAGGGGCGCCCACACCTGAAACCTCCGAGATAATTTGGAGCAGAGACTAGCTGCTCCACCCACAGGCCCAAAACCTCGGAACCGAGTGCCGCGTGATTCAGTCCCAGGGCGGCCCCGCCCACCCGAGAGACTCAAGCCCAGGGCGGCTGGATCGGGCCCCCAAGCACAGAGCCTGTGGCTCAGCGGGCTGCGCGCGCTCACCAAGCACAGGGCCGGCTGGGTGCCTGTTTTCCAAATACAAAGCTGCTGGCGAGTGTCCTAACCCCAAGGCGGCTGAATCCGCCACCTGCGCGCCAGCGTTCCAAGCCCTGGCGGCTCGATTGGTCCGCCGGCTGCGCGCTCAGGGCACAAAATAACGTCACAGACCCAAAGCGGCTGGATTCCCCTGCTGCGCGCGCACGCACGCCTCACAAGCCAAAGCAGCTGGATTGGCTGATCAACGGACTGATTGACTGCCAGGGACCACACCTACAAAACAGCGAAGAGTGTGACCCAGGAAGAGAGAAAAGTGAAACCAATCCTTCCAACCACCCCCTCCCGTTGCACAGACAGGACACCAGCAGAAATAACCTGACTGGTTTAAAGCCAACAGAAGATTTTTTTTTTTATCCTTTTTCTTTTTTTTCCTTTCCCCCTGAATTCCTTCTTCCTCTCTCTTTTTTTCTTTTTTTTCATTCCTTCTTCCTCCCATCCTTTACCATTTTTATGTCTTCTTCCTGCCTTCTTTTATCTATTTCTATGTTTTAATTTTTGCTAAAATTCCTTCTTATCTTGCCTCCGATCTTTCTTTATTCCTTCTTCCCTCCTTCCTTCCTTTCCTCCTTTCCTATTTCCTTTTTCCCTCCTTCCCATCTTTGTTTTGGTTTGTTTTGTGTGTGTGTGTGTTTTTTTTTTTTCTTTTCTTTTGCCCCCCCTTTCTCTTTTTCCCACAGGTGAGACAACAAAACCTGGAGTGCTGAAAAGACTAGAGTTAGACCGTGTTAAACACATAAACGTCAGCTCAAGACCAGTGAGCACAGGAGAGTAAGGAGACAGCACCACCGAATCCCATTGGCATTCTACCATAGAAGTTCATATCATAAATCCAGGGAGTCAGAACAAAGCAATTTAAGACGCAGAGGCCAACAAGAAGAGCCTCACAAACAATGGGAAGACAAAGAAACAATTCCCAAATGAAAGGAAAGGAGGAAGTCTCAGAAAGAATACTAACCGAAAAAGAGGCAAGTCAACTATCAGATACTGAGTTCAAAGCAATGGTCATCAGGAAACTCACTGAGCTCTCTGAGCTCAAAGAGAACTACCAGAAACTACAAGGAAACTACAATGAACTCACTGCAAACTATATCAACATGAAAAAGGAAATAGAAAATATCAACAAGAGCCAAGAGGAAATGAAGAATACAATTTCTGAATTGAAGAACACAGTAGAAGGAATTAAAAGCAGACTTGACGAAGCAGAGGATCGGATCAGCGAGCTGGAGGACAAAGTAGAAAAAAAACACCCAGAAGGAGCAAGAAAAGGAAAAGAGGCTCAGAAAGAATGAAGAGGCAATAAGGGAAATGCAGGACAACATGAAACGTAACAATATCCGTATAATAGGAATACCAGAAGGAGAAGAAGAAGAGCAAGGGATAGAAAACCTGTTTGAAAAAGTAATGATGGAAAATTTCCCTAATCTGAGAAGAGAAAAAGTCACCCAAATCCAGGAATCACAGAGAGTCCCAAACAAGAGGAACCCAAAGAGACCCACTGCAAGACACATCATAATTAAAATGGCAAATTTCCAAGACAAAGAGAGGATCTTAAAGGCAGCAAGGGAGAAAAAGGAAGTAACATACAAGGGAGCCCCAATAAGGTTAGCAACTGACTTCTCAATGGAAACGCTCCAAGCCAGAAGAGAATGGCAAAAAATATTCCAAGTACTGAGAACCAGAGGCCTGCAACCAAGACTACTTTACCCAGCAAGGCTCTCAATCAAGATAGAAGACCAAATAAAGAGTTTCCCAGACAAAAGAAGTCTAAAAGAATACAGCTCCACCAAACCAGCTCTGCAAGAGATGCTAAAGGGACTGCTTTAAGGAAAGGAAGGAAAAGAGAAAGACAGAGGAACACAGGTAGGAAATAATGGCAATGAATAACTACCTATCGATAATAACCTTAAACGTAAATGGATTAAATGCTCCAATCAAAAGACATAGAACAGCTGAATGGATAAGAAAACATGACCCACACATATGCTGCCTACAAGAAACCCATCTCAGGACAAAAGACTTACACAGACTGAAAGTGAAGGGCTGGAAACAAATCTTCCAAGCAAACGGACAGGAAAAAAAAGCAGGGGTAGCAATACTCATATCTGACAAAATAGACTTCCAAAGAAGGGCCATAAAGAGAGACCCAGAAGGTCACTTCATAATACTCAAAGGAAGAATCCACCAAGAAGACATAAACATTGTAAATATATATGCACCCAACATAGGAGCACCCAAATACATAAAGAAAATCTTGGAGGACTTCAAGAAAGATATTGACAGCAACACAATTATAGTAGGGGATTTTAACACCCCACTATCAAAAATGGACAGGTCTTCCAAACAAAAGATCAACAAAGATATTGTGTCACTTAACAATACCTTAGAGGAAATGGACTTAACTGATATATACAGAGCTTTTCATCCCAAAGAAGCAAAATACACGTTCTTTTCAAGTGTCCATGGAACTTTTTCAAAGATAGACCACATGATAGGACACAAAGCAAGCCTCAACAAATTCAAGAAAATTGAAATCATATCAAGCATCTTCTCTGACCACAAGGGTCTGAAACTAGAAACCAACGCCAAGGATAAAAACCCAAAACACTCAAAAGCATGGAGACTGAATAGCATGCTATTAAACAATGAATGGGTCAAGAATGAGATTAGGGAAGAAATCAAAAACTTCCTGGAAACAAATGAAAACGAACTCACAACAACCCAAAACCTATGGGACACAGCAAAGGCAGTCCTGAGAGGGAAGTTCATAGCAATACAGGCCTACCTTAAGAAGTTAGAAACAGTTCAAACAAACAACCTAACCCTACGCCTACAAGAACTGGAGGAACAACAACAAAGACAGCCCAGAGCAAGCAGAAGGAAGGAAATAACCAAGATCAGAGCAGAACTAAATGACATAGAGACTAAAAGCACAATTGTAAGGATCAATGAATCCAGGAGCTGGTTCTTTGAAAAGATAAACAAAATCGACAAGCCTTTAAGTAGGCTCATCAAGAAAAAAAGAGAGAGGATCCAAATAAACAGAATTAGAAATGAAAGTGGAGAGATTACAACTGATACCACAGAAATACAAAGGATCGTAAGAAATTACTATGAAGACCTGTATGCTAAGAAATTTGAAAACCTAGATGAAATGGACACATTTCTAGAAAAATATAATCTTCCAAAACTGAATGAAGAAGAAGCAGAAAACCTGAACAGACCAATATCAGCAAAGGAAATTGAAGCAGTCATCAAGAAACTCCCATCACACAAAAGCCCTGGACCAGATGGTTTCACAGGAGATTTCTACAAAGCATTTAAGGAAGAACTAACCCCTATCCTTCACAGACTATTCGAAAAAATCCAAACTGATGGAAGACTCCCAAACTCTTTTTATGAAGCCAACATCATCCTAATCCCAAAACCAGATAAAGACACAACGAAGAAAGAAAACTTCAGGCCAATATCGCTGATGAACATAGACGCTAAAATTCTCAACAAAATATTAGCAAACCGCATCCAGCAATATATTAAAAAGATCATCCACCATGACCAAGTGGGATTCATCCCAGGGATGCAAGGATGGTACAATATTCGCAAATCAATAAACATAATACATCACATCAACAACAGCAAAGACAAAAATCACATGATCATATCAATAGATGCGGAAAAAGCATTCGATAAGATACAGCACCCATTTCTGATAAAAACACTCAGCAAAGTGGGAATAAAGGGAGCAGTCCTCAACATAATTAAGGCCATATATGAGAGACCTACAGCCAACATCACACTCAATGGACAAAAACTTAGAGCTTTCCCACTAAGATCAGGAACTAGACAAGGATGCCCTCTCTCACCACTCCTATTCAACATAGTATTGGAAGTCCTAGCCACAGCAATCAGACAAGAAAAAGCAATAAAAGGCATCCAAATTGGAAAGGAGGAAATGAAACTGTCACTGTTTGCAGACGACATGATAGTGTACATGGAAAACCCTATAGACTCCACTCAAAAACTACTCGACCTAATAAATGAATTTGGCAAAACAGCTGGATACAGAGTCAATACCCAGAAATCAAAGGCATTCCTGTACACCAGCAACGAAACTGCAGAAACAGAAATCAGGAAAAAAATCCCATTCGATATAGCAACAAGAAAAATAAAGTACCTAGGAATAAACCTAACCAAGGAGGTAAAAGACCTGTACTCAGAAAACTACACAACACTGAAGAAAGAAATTAAGGAAGATACAAACAAATGGAAGCATGTACCATGTTCATGGATTGGAAGAATCAACATTATCAAAATGGCCATACTACCCAAAGCAATTTATAGATTCAATGCAATCCCTATTAGAGTACCCATGACATATTTCACAGATATAGAACAAACATTGCAGAAATTCATATGGAACCATAAACGACCTCGAATAGCTGCAGCAATTTTGAGAAAGAAAAACAAAGCAGGAGGGATCACAATACCTGATATCAAACTGTATTACAAGGCCACTGTAATCAAAACAGCCTGGTACTGGCATAAAAACAGGCACATAGACCAATGGAACAGAATAGAGAGCCCAGAAATAAACTCAAGTCTATACGATCAATTAATATTTGACAAAGGAGGCAGGAGCATAAAATGGAGCAAAAACAGCCTCTTCAACAGATGGTGTTGGGAGATCTGGACAGCTACGTGCAAAAAAATGAAACTCGATCACCAACTTACGCCATACACGAAAATAAACTCAAGATGGATAAAAGACTTAAATATAAGCCGTAACACCATAAAAGTCCTTGAGGAAAACATTGGCAGGAAAATCTCAGACATTCCACGCAGCAACATCCTCACAGACACATCCCCTAAAGCAAGGGACATAAAGGAAAGAATAAACAAATGGGACCTCATCAAAATAAAAAGCTTCTGCATGGCTAAAGAAAACAGCACCAAATTACAAAGAGTACCAACAGTATGGGAAAACATATTTGCCAACGATACCTCAGACAAGGGCCTGATCTCCAAAATATATAAAGAACTCACTCGACTCCACTCCAGGAAGACAAACAACCCAATTAAAAAATGGGCAAAGGACTTGAACAGACACTTCTCCAAGGAAGACATACAGAGGGCCCAGAGACATATGAAAAGATGCTCAGCATCACTAGCCATCAGAGAGATGCAAATTAAAACCACAATGAGGTATCATCTCACACCAGTCAGAATGGCCAACATAAACAAATCCACAAACAAATGTTGGAGAGGATGCGGAGAAAAGGGAACCCTTGTGCACTGTTGGTGGGAATGCAGACTGGTGAGGCCACTGTGGAAAACAATATGGAATTTCCTCAGAAAACTAAAAATGGAACTGCCCTTTGACCCAGTAATTCCGCTGCTGGGATTATACCCTAAGAACACTGAAACACCAATCCAAAAGAATCTGTGCACCCCAATGTTCATAGCAGCACAATTTACAATAGCCAAGTACTGGAAGCAACCGAAGTGCCCATCAGCAAACGAGTGGATCCAAAAACTATGGTATATTTACACAATGGAATTCTACGCAGCAGAGAGAAAGAAGGAGCTTATACCCTTTGCAACAGCATGGATGAAACTGGAGAGCATTATGCTAAGTGAAATAAGCCAGGAAGTGAGGGACAAGTACCATATGATCTCACCTTTAACTGGAACATAAGCAATAGAAGAAAAAAGCAAACAAAATATAACCAGAGACATTGAAGTTAAGAACAATCTAACAATAGCCAGGGCGGGGGTGGGGGGGTGGGGGCGGGGATAGTGGGAAGAGGGTATTACAGGAACTACTATAAAGGACACATGGACAAAACCAAGGGGGAGGGTGGAGAGGGCGGAGGGAGGTGGGTTCACCTGGGGTGGGGTAGAGGGATGGGGAGAAAAGGCATACAACTGTAATTGCATAACAAAAAAAAAATAAAAAAATAAATAAATATTACCCCAAACATTTCAGGGGAAAAAAAAAAAAATTAATACTCTTTCTTTAATATAGTTGGGCATATAGGTGTATTAAAATAACTACAAGGCAGTGCTTATATTTGAAAGAAAAAGCTGATAGTTTTCTTTAGGTACTTGCATATTCTGATTTTTCTAAGCTGAATATTATTTGTATAATTTCTCAAAACTTAAAAAACACACAACAAAAGACATGAAATACTTTGATCACTAGCTCATCAAATAAGTGCCAAATCTTCATGTATTCTGATCATGTTTCTGCAAGATTTTCTTCCAGAGAACCACTGAAGGAGATAGTGTTGCCAGGATACCATAGATATAGCCCCCTTAGGTAATTAAAATGAGGAGCCCACCCCGCATTCTAGACTCAGGTTTCAGCATCCAGTTGTACAACTTCAATGCAAGCATGCCTTTAATCCTGCTTTCAGCTTGGCATTAGAAATTCCCCTCCCCAGTGAGGGAATGTAGTGTCTGCCTTGTGTAAAACTTGAAGCTGGAGTGTGAAAGAATCATAGCCAGCACCCTTGCACCTGGGAAGTGTGGCTACATCTCTTTTCCGCTTTCAAAGCAGATGTTTTTTATGCGAGTGATGCTCTAATTGGCCTTGAGAACAGCATCTGTGCATAGGATGGAAATCCAGAGCACAACCAAGGTCCCCTCCAGAGTCACCAGATTTCAAAGGACAACAGTAAAAATTAGATTCCTAGGAAGAGGTCACAGCCAGTGACATTGAACTAACATCACTTTTCCAGTTGCTTGGGGCATTGGTCAGCTTGAGAAATCTGAATTCTGTTCACACAGAACTTCAGTCAGTCAATTAGTCCACACTATTTTATTTTTGGCAGATTATGTTTGGATTCTTGTTTCCTCTTGGGTTTAGGGTTAAATTTTTTTTTCCCTGGCTCCTACCACACTGCATCTTACAGATTATATGGTCTCCAAATTAGCCTCTCCTCCTCATATCTGTAGCCAGTAGATTTCTTTAAGATAATACACACACAAACACACAGCCAAACCACTCCTGACATGAAAACCTGTTTGGTGACATGCACCTCCAAACTGGCCATAAGAAACCCAACAGAAGGCCTTTGTATTTCACCTTGTATTCAGTATAGAGATATCATTTTCAGGATTCCCTTATTGGAAAACCCCAATGAAAGCTTCAACATAAAAAATAAAATTGTAGGACCTCTGCATCACAGATGGGGGAGCACATGCATTTACTCAATTTCCCTTCAGAAATACCACTAATAAGCCAGAAAAGGGATTTTTAAGAAGACATAATCTATAAAGGCAAAGCAACTAGCAAACTGGAAAGCAGACAGACAAGTGATAATAACTAAGCAGTCAACTGTAGAAAAAAACACAGCAGCAACTATGTTATTTAGCAGAAATCTGCCTCCCCCACCCTACCCTCTTAGAAACCAGGAGTGAAGACAAGGTAAGAATGTAGCTAAAATTAGGGTGATTGTTTAAAAATCTACTTAAGAAGAAATTAAAATTCTGTATTTCCTTTTTCCTCCATACAGCCAAGTAACTGCTTTTCCTCTACCCTGGCAGAAAACTGCCTGGCTGGCCTCAGGAGACAGCCCCAGGACTACAGGCACACTGGCCATAGTTGACGGTAGGGAGACAATATTGTTAACAGAGTGATCAAGTGGCCTTTGTACATGGACTCTTGAATCCACCAGCTCACCTTCTCCCACTGGCTCCCCAAATGTTGGAAGCCAGGGCTGCACTATCTAGGCAGGATAGTGTGGGTTCCAATCTGCAGAATCTGAACGGCCCAGCGAGATACTCTACACCAGGATTTCTCAACCAAAACTACTGAAATTTTGGTCAGGATGACTCTTTGTTGTGAGGGACTGTCCTGTGCACTGTAAGATGTGGAACAGCATCCCTGACCCCTACCCACCAGATGCCAGTAGCATTGCTGACACTGGCATCCATAGTCAGCAGGTCCCACTTATCATGAACTGGGAGGTTCCAATCAGTTCCTTAGTGCATAATTCACTCTTAAACATGGTCTGACAACCAAAAATCAGAAGACACCTGAGGAGGAAAGCCTCTAATGTATGGAGATCAAAATAAATTTAAAAAAATATTTAGAGAAAACACAGACTATGCAGGGAGAAGACCCAAAAAATTATAATGATTATCCCGAGACACTAGATAGTACAAAAGAACTCTTGAAAATTAAAAATATGATTTAAAAATTTTTAAATGCAATAAAACATTGGAGAAATCTCCTAGAAAGCAGAAGAAAGATGGAGAATTAAAGAGGAAGATAAAAATTAAAGGATGAGTCCAAAAGAACCAATACTCAAGTGATAGATTCTAGTGGGAAAGAACAGAGACCAGAGGGAGGGGTGAGGGTTCAAAGGAAATCACCAACAAAATAATCAAGAACTTTTCCTACAATGGAGATGCATGAGTTAGTGGATTAAAAGGGCCCTCTAAAGCTCTAGCACATTAGATGAAAAAAGGTCTACATTAAGGCAAACTATTGTGAAACTTTGGAATACCAGGGTCAACGCAGAGATCTGAAAAAGCTTCTAAAGAATAGTTGCATACAAGTCAAGGAACATGTATAATGGACCCATGGACAAAGACAATGGTGGGGGGCGTGGAGGACTGAATGTGGGAGGTGGGGTATGTGTAGGGCAGGTGAGAGCAATGGGGGAAAAATGGGGACAACAATAAAAAAATTTTGTTCAAATTTTGTTGTTCAAAAAATTGAACAACAATACAAAAAAATTTTAAACAAGAATAGTTGCATAAATTATTAAAGAATCAGAATGGTTTCGTACTTCTCAGAGGTAACACTGGAAGCTGTAAGACAATAGAGTAATGCCTATACATTCTAAAGGAAATGATTATGTAACTGCAGATGTGAGAGTCCTTGAACATTTTCCTCCCATGGACTTTTTCTCAAAAAGCTTTTAAGAGGAGGTGCTTCATGAATACAAGGGACAACATCAAGAAAGAAGAAAACACAGAGCAAACAATTCCACACAGGAGGGAGGAAAAGGAATTCCAGGTTGATGGTGAAGGTACACCCCAGCAAATACATTGTCCAATTCTCCAAGCATTCCAGATTGGAGATGTCAGAATGTTCTGGAAGAAATTTCTCCAAGAAAATGTAATTGACAGAACATGGTGTATTAAAATATTTTGAGAAGTGACTGAGACAGAGAATTTGGGATTGAAATAATCATAAGACCTTAGAAAATCAAGCAAACATACATAAATGTTCACACCAGTGAGAATACAATTGTGTACAAAAAAATTAGAAATTCGCTGGCCAGATAGCTCAGTTATCAGAGCATTGTATTGAAACTATAAGCTCCAGTCAGGGCACATACAAGCATCAACCAATGAATGTATAAATAAGTGGAACAACAAATTAATGTTCCTTGCTCCCTTCTCTCTTCTCACTCTCTCTCTATCTCTCTCTGTCCCCCCTCTCAAATCAGCAAATAATAAAGAAGGTTGATGATTTGACTACATAAAAATATTAGGATAAAAAAATGAGAAATTATGGAAGACATAAAGGGTTAAGTTGGGAAGTGTTTACATAGCCATCATACTATAAACTCTGACTACTTAACAAAATTATATTATTTTGGGAAGATGGTAGAACAAGAAGGTGAAGTATGTGGTGGGACAAAGAGGTAGTGATGAAGATTAACACTGAACCCTCTTCTTCCCTCCCATGAAATTAGATCAGGCCTGGTACCTGATCAGCCACTGAGGACATGCCTGTGTAGATGTGCATAGTTCCTATTCCACAGATATATACATTCCCTGATCTCATGGCTTCATGCAGTTGGACCCAGAAAAGTATCAGCTTAAGCATTAGGTCTGTGTCATGGTTCCTGACTTAGCCATTTCCTAGCCATTACAATTTGAGCAGGTCACTTAAGCTCTCTAAGCCTCAAGTCGATACCTAGTAACACGGGAAATTTTATTTAGTCAACAAATATTGAACGATTCCCATGCGTCCTGTGGGAACAGCAGTGAAAAACACAGTCCCTGACTTCCAGTCCAAGGAAAGAGGTATATAGAGTGCTGAGGGAACACAAAGGAGGAGTGCAGACTAACATTGAGCATCTACTGTGCCAGGTAATGCCAGGTAATGCTCCCAGAAATGCAGTGGTGAGTGGTGTTATCTACTATTGGTATCTTATAGTGGAGGAAGTCAATGCTCAGAAATGCTAAGTAATTGAACCCAAATAGTATGGTGAGAAAGGATATAGGCTCAAATCTTTCATGCTCCCATGCCATTCTCTTCAAAAACATGTGTCTGCTAAGGACATCACATCTAGACTAACAAAGGTTAAAGTCCAAAAGGATTTCTGAGAAGATGGTGCCAGAAGGGAGGGTTGATGAATGGATTTTGCTGGCCATGGAAACATCTGGATACTAAGTCTCTCTCTCCTGAACCGGTGCCCTATGGCTGCTCTATTTTGAAGCTTCACTTAGCAAATATTTGAGTGCTTATTAAATTCCATGGACTGTGCTATGTATTGAAGGATATAAAGGTAAAAGCAAAACAGAACAAAAACAACAGTGCCTGCTCTGGATAAGCTTATTGGTAAGGACAATTGTTATACAGCATTGAAAATTATCTGCTAGACACACCTAACACAAGTGTGCAAGATATGTCCTGGGGAAGTAGGAAGAGTCTGCTTGCAGAGGATAGCTGAGCTGAGTCCGGAGGAACAAGTAGGGGTTAAGAGAAGGCAGAAAGAGGCTTTCTAGGCAGAGAGCAACTAGGTTATATTTTGTACAACAAAGCTGATATAAAGAGAAGTTACATAAGGATGGGTGATGTATCTATTGATAGGCATCCCAGCAGGGAACACGTGACTTACCTGGGATTTTTGAATAAACTTTTTTTTAAGAACAATTCTTTTTTTTAAAACAACTCTTTTATTTATTTATTTTTAGAGGGAGGGGAAGGGAGGAAGAAAGAGAGAAATACCAATGTGTGGTTGCCTCTCATGCGGCCCCCACTGGGGACCTGGCCTGCAACCCAGGCATGTGCCCTGACTGGGAATCGAACCGACAACCCTTTGGTTTGCAGCCCGCACTCAATTCACTGAGCTACACCAGCCAGGGCTTGAATAAACTTTTAAAGAAACATTTCATAGCTATATGAGCAGATTTAAGGAAACCACAACAAGACATATTGAAGACACCCAAGGTCTAGCAACAGTGGGAAGCTATGACTATCCCAAGATTTGAAAGGACAGGGAAAGAAGCAGAATTACCAGAGGTAAGCCATGGGCTCTGAAAGCCATGGAAGAACCTGGAGTCAAGAAAAGATGTAGCCAAAGCTTCACAAGGCAGGGAGGAGTATGTGCCCTGACCTCTCTCACCCGTCCCACTGCTCAATCTTCTGCCAAGGCCTCCCATTGACCAAACCCACAGTCTCTGTCTGAAGAGGTCAGTCTCCCAGAATGTAGAGCAGGTCTGAGGGTCTGGAGGGCAAACTGAATAGGAGCTGATTTGGGAGGAAATAATAAAGCCTATCATCAATATTTTGACTTCAGGTGTCTCTGGGGCATCCACGTGGAGATGCCCAATAGATTGCATGTTACAGAATTCTGGAGCTCAGCAGAGAGTTCCAGGATACAGACAGATCTTTGGGAGTCATGTTGCAGTTGGATGGTGACAAAACCTGTCTAATCAAGGGTTGTTAGGGGGACTAGATATGATGCCAGTGCTTTTAAAAGTGCTCTGCATTAATATGCACTTAGTGATCCTATAAGAGATTATATTAGTTCTTGCAGTATTTTTGCATTTAACTAGTAGTAGCTTGGAAATTTCAATCATTGACAAGAGGTATAAAATTATACAGAAGAGCAGGAAAAACAGCCAAACTACGCTGTATTTTCTCAACATGAACTAAACACATTAAATCTCTCTGTGTCATATCCAGTACATATGTATATAAATTTCTTGCTTAGGTAATTTATTTTTCTCATACATGTCTCTTGATGCTTTAAGAATTGTACTAAATGACATATAAAATATTATAATGCTATAAAATATAATGCCAAGGTGTTCTAAATGAAGTAATTCATGTATTTTATGTACATAACATTAGGAATTAAATGTGTGGGTTTTTTTTTTCTGGGGAGAAAGAGTGATCTGACAATGATAACACACCAAGATATGAAGCAAACACAGGTGGTGGTATTGTTGATGCTGTCACTATAATCATATATTCCCTGGAAACAGTTTGAGTGAAGGGTGAACCTGTACTGCATGACCTATCCATTCATCACAAAGGCTATGTGGACTTCTACCCCATCCTGTAAACACACACACACACACACACACACACACGGCAGTATAATAGTGACATATTTCAAAGTAGCTCCTCTTGTGAACCACTTGGAAGGTCGCGCATGTGCATTACAGCACGCTGCCCATGCACAGAACGCTTTTGGAACTTACCCACCACTTGTTCTTTATTGTGGGCCTAGAAAATATGTCTATAAATGTCCTGAGTGATGGCAAGGCCAGTCTTTGAAGGGGATTTGATTTTGTAAGTAGCCAAAAGTCATTGGATATTAATGGACAACACAAGGAAACCTTCTGACTTAAACACGAGAAGAAACCTGAATCCCAGTTCACAGTTCCAAAAACTACATGATGCAGGTGCAAGTCATTTTTTTATTTATCTTTTCAGTTCAGACTCATTAAAATACGCATTTCTCAGAAGCCACTAGTGAAAATAAATTGGTAATGAAGCTGGCTGATACAACTTGTAGCAAAAGATAAGGTGTGATTTTTCAAGTAATGAGGATTTTCTTACATGCTAACGAGGGGCTCTGGAGATAATTCCAAAAGAAAAGCCTCAGAAATAGTTCATTATGGAATCAAATCTGGAATAAATTTACATTCTACTAAGACAACAACTTTCATTGGTGTTCTGCTTCCCAGGATTTGTTTATTAACAGCAGCATTGATCTCCTTGGTCCTATTTGATAGCTGCACCATCTTTAAACAATATTATTTAAATTGAATGGCCATAATGTCAGGAAGTTTCCAAATACTAATGTCTTGAAAGGCTCTTCCTCCTGCAAAGAATACCACCCTCCATCTACACTTTGCTCTGGCCCCTGCTGAACTGTAGAACCCAGGCAAAACCTTGGTTTCTAAGACCAATAAATAAATAAATAAATGCACAGGAACGCTGACCTCCCTAATTGGAGTGCCCATCTTTACCATTGCTTTGAAATTGCTAGGTACCAAGAGGCTACCTTCCACAATTTGTTTACTGTGCTCAGAGATGCACATGTTTGAGAGGCATCGTAATTTAACTAATGAGGGAGGTACTTATATTGACCATTGCAATCAGGGCCTATTTAATTCCCACATAATTAAAGAAGACTATGAGTTTAGGATGGTTCCTGAAAATTCATCCAGCTCATTTCCCTGAGGGCAGACAGCATTAAATACTAGAGGTGTTTCCTTAGTGTAACCAGAAAGTCCCCAAGGGAAGGAGGATAAGTGAGTGGAACCCATCAGCAGTGGCCATGGGGTTGCGTGTTTCCCTGCTTCGACTCTTGCCCACTGCCCTCAATCTATTCTCTCCATAATGCAAATGGATTCAGCTTTAAAAATCAAGCCTAGGGAGCCTCTGGCCAAGATGGAGGCATAGGTAGACCCACTGTGACTCCTCGCACAACCAAAAGAAGGACAACAACAATTTAAAAATAAAAAACAACTAGAACTGACATAAAATTGAACTGTATGGAAGTCCCACAACCAAGGAGATAAAGAAGAAACATTCATCCAGACCCATAGAAGGGACGGAGAGGACTCCTGGAAAGGTGGCGGCTGGTGGGCCCAGCGAGGTGGTGGATTGTGGAACAGGGTGGGCCAGGCTACAGCTAGCAGACCCCACAAGGTGGTGGCTGGCAGACCCTGCAGCCCCACATTTGCACATAGATAAACCGGGAGGAACAGCAGGGGGAGTGAAGCAGACCACTCAACCCAGGGCTCCAGCTCGAGGAAATAAAGCCTCAAACCTCTGATTGAAAACACCCGTGGGGGTTGAGGCGACAGAAGGAGAAACTCCCAGCCTCATAGGAGAGGTCGTTAGAGAGACCCACAGGGGCCTAGAGCGTGCACAAGCCCACCCACTCGGGAATCAGCACCAGAGGGACCCGATTTGATTGTGGGTAGTGGAGGGAGTGACTCAAATCTGGCAGAGAGTGGAGCAAGTGCCACTGCTCCCTCTTGGCCCTTCCCCCACATACAGCATCACAGCACAGCAACCGGTGTTACCCCCCCCCCCCCCCCCGGTGAACACCTAAGGCTCTGCCCCTTTACATAACAGGCAAGCCAAGACAAAAAAAAAAAAAAAATGGCCCAAATGAAAGGACAGATCAAAGCTCCAGAAAAAATACAACTAAGCAACAAAGAGATAGCCAACCTACCAGATGCACAGTTCAAAACACTGGTAATCAGGAGGCTCACAGAATTGGTTGAATTTGGTCACAAATTAGATGAAAAAATGAAGGCTATGCTAAGAGAAACAAAGGAAAATGTACAGGGAACCGATAGTGATGGGAAGGAAACTGGGATTCAAATCGACGGTGTGGACCAGAAGGAAGAAAAATCTAACCAGAAAAGAATGAAGAAACGAGGATTTGAAAAAATGAGGAGAGGCTTAGGAACCTCCAGGACATCTTCAAACGTTCCAACATCCGAATTATGGGGGTGCCAGAAGGAGAAGAGGAAGAACAAGAAATTGAAAACTTATTTGAACAAATAATGAAGGAGAACTTCCCTCATCTGGCAAAGGAAATAGACTTCCAGGAAGTCTAGGAAGCTCAGAGAGTCCCAAAGAAGCTGGACCCAAGGAGGAATACACCAAGGCACATCATAATTACATTAGCCAAGATGAAACAGAAGAGAATCTTAGAAGCAGCAAAAGAAAAGGACAGAGTTACCTCCAAAGGAGTTCCCATAAGACTGTCAGTTTGATTTCTCCAAAGAGACCTTACAGGCAAGAAGGGGCTGGCAAGAAGTATTCCAAGTCATGAAAGGCAAGGACCTACATCCAAGATTACTGTATCCAGCAAAGCTATCATTTAGAATGGAAGGGAAGATAAAGTGCTTCTCAGATAAGGTCAAGTTCAAGGAGTTCATCATCATCAAGCCTTTATTCTATGAAATGTTAAAGGGATTTATCTAAGAAAAAGAAGATAAAAAATATGAACAGTAAAAATGACAGCAAACTCACACTTATTAACAACCACACCTAAAACAAAAACAAAAGCACACTAAGCCAACAACTAGAACAGGAAGAGAACCACAGAAATGGAGATCACATGGAGGGTTATCAACAGGGGAGTGGGAGGGGGAGAGAGGGGGGAAAGGTACAGAGAATAAGTAGCATAAATGGTAGGTAGAAAATAGACAGGGGGAGGGTAAGAATTGTATAGAAAATGTAGAAGCCAAAGAACTTATATGCATGACCCATGGACATGAACTATAGGGGGGAAATGTGGGAGGGAGGGGGTGTGCAGGATGGAGTGGAGTGAACGGGGAGAAATGGGACAACTGTAATAGCATAATCAATAAATATATTTTTAAAAAATCAAGCCTAATCATTGCATGTCGCTCTTAGGAACCTTTAAAAGCTGCACATTCCTTTTAGAGAAAATACCAACATTCTTACCCTATCCCATGAGACTCTGCTTGATCCCTGCTGGCTTTTCCAGCCTTGTCTCAAACCCTCCCCTGTACTCTGTGGACCAGACGTGGAGACCTTGCTGTTCTTCATGTGTGACTGTCTCCCAGCCCAGCGCCTGTTCACTCCTTGCTGTTCCTCTGGCCCAGAACGCTCCTCTTCCACCCCTTCACCTCTTCCTTAGATCTCAGTTAAAGAATGCTTTTACCCTTGACCCTTCTCCACAAAGGAGGTCAGCCCCTCCCTGCCCCATTCTATACTCAGGGCTGCATATCTCAGAACTATCCATTGGTAGCACTTATCACGGTTTTAAAATTACACATTAGCATTTGCAATTATTTGATTAATCAGTATATGTCTCTCCTACCAGATATCACAGAAACTCTCTGATATCAGGGACCATAATGTTTTGCTCACTACTGTATCCCTGGGGCACACAGTAGGTAATAAATCTTTTTTTGGACAAGCAAATGAAAGGGCCAAGAATCTACGTGTGTAAAGGTAAAATATTAATGGGTTGATGGGATTTGGTTGTAGCAGTATGTATATCTTCACACAGTAGATATACATATACATTTACTGTTTTTTTAATGTATACTCTAGGAAGATAAAAAGGTAAGACAGTTGTAAAGAGTGAATAACATGCTATTCATCCACTCACCCATCTTTTATTCACTTTTGTTCATTCAGATACCACAAGATGGAAAAACTTTTTATTTGAACAGTTGGCACTACAATTTCCCTTAGGAGGAACGACAACACAAAAGACTGTGGTAAGTATTTAGATCAATAAGTGGGTTCCCTTCCCCCTCCTTCCCTACTCCACCAAGCAATGGCAGAAAAATTCAGTCTAGGCACGTGGCTTTCTTACCTGTTACAGAGATGAAGTTTAGAGAAACTAGAGAAAAAAGTGACTGGTTCAGCTCTTAGGTGCTTTGGGGTGAGTCCTCTTTTATACTACTTGTCATAACTTGGTTATCAATATGAACTATATGACAGACACTTTAAAATGGAGAACACTAACAAATATCTGACATTGGAAAGTACGCTTGTGACAAAAATATCTACATTATAGACATTAGGCAGTAAAATGAAAACTTTATTGTAAACAACAACACATTTGGATTATACTCTTACCGTATTGGAAGACCGTTCTACCTCTGCATGAAATAGAAAGAAGAAACTAATTATTGACATCATGACAGAAACAGTGATGCTAGAGAACAAAAAACATGGACTTCTTGTGCTCTGATGTAATCGGATGCAATCATTTCATTAATACACACATGGCCCTGTAATAGGAATACAGAGGACCAGATGGCCAGGAGTGGACTCAGATGAAATGAGATGGGTGTTTGCAGTTTAGCAACTAACTACTTAGCCTGTGTGGATTATACTAAGTACTTACAGAACCACAGAACACATTTTCAGAATGAAATTCTGCCTTTGTGTCTAGAAACACTATTCCCAGCAAGAGGAGAAAGCTTGTTTTACTAGACTCCAGTAGGCAGGGCTGTTGTGCCTAAGTAGTTGATGGTGAGTGAGTATTATTGCACCGGTACTCAACCCTGACTGCATATTGGCATCACCTGGAGAGTTTTTTTAAAAAATGCCAACACTGGGGCTTACTTCCAGAAATGCTAATTTGATTGGTCTGGGATATAACCAAGAGTTGGGGTTTTTCAAAGCTTCCCAGGTGATTCTAAGGTGCAGTAAAATTTAATAAGCATTATGTTAATGTGATTCCTATATTTCCACAAGTAAAACAACTTTATAGATCAATAAAAAAAAAAAAGAGCAAGTGCTTGTGTGCCGTGATTTGGGAGGGCTCAGAACAACCCTTGCCCCCAAATAGCTATTTTCTCTGTAGTTTTTGGAAAACTACCTACCTAGAAAAATTCATTTCTTTGAATGAAGGCTTTGCAACTTAAATGAAGATAATTCCTCTGAGAAGGATAATACATTAAGTGGTTATCAGTTATTAACACCCTGGTGTGCTTGTTTATCAGATTACTTTCCTCTGTGGTGGTGGGGTAGGGCACAGGGGCGGGGGAAGCACAATGGTGGGAGCTCAAAGGTCAGTAGGACATGTATTCAAGGCAAGTTCCAGGGATGGGGGATTTGACCAGGACAGTCTAGGATGGAAGGCTGACTTTGTATCAGAAAGAGAAACTCAGCGTAAGAGTTCTGAAGGTCACTGAAGACTATAAATCAGATCAAATGGGCAAGTTAAAGCCAGTACTCTCAACAAACCTTTGGCTGACTATCAAAATGCTGTAGCAAAGGAGATGAACATGTTTGAGTAATGAGGGCATAGTAACCCCTTTCTATTCTCATCTCAGCTCCAGAAACAAGAGCTTCTCCATACCAGACTTGACATTGGTGCCCCAGAATGATTAGAATATAGAAGGCAGGTAGGTTGGTAAGAACTGGGAAATAACAAGATCCTCCAGGCGGAGTAATACCTGAGCCTCCAGCTTCCTGGTGAAAACAGGAATTTATTGAATTTCAGGAGGTGAAGATACCAGGTAACCAAGCAGGAGAATCAGTGTATGATTATGAAAGTAAGAAAGAACCTTAAAAATAAACTCATCTTAGAGAAGGTTCCTTTGGGGACGAATATCAATTCTACATAATTATCATGATGATAGATGCGAAGCAACAGACCGAATCCAACTTTTAGCAGCACATTCTGATGTGGAAGAAGTATGTGTGGGAACTAACATATATTCTCCGAGTTTAACGATTCTGCCAAAGGCAGGTCCTACCCATGTGCATTTCCCCTGCAATTTCCTCACCTCTTTTATGCAGACTGGAAATGCACTCAGCAGGAAGCCCAGTTTTATCCAGCATGGCTGGAATTCTGGCTGGACAGGGACAATGAATGGGTGCCCAGACCCCAGGCAGACTCTTCCGAATGACTTTTGAATAGTGTTGACTTAAAAGAAATCTCTTCCTGCAGGTTTAATGAGTGCTCCCTGGGACGCTCCTGATGTGAATGGGAATCAGGACTTGACAAAAAACATAAAAGATTATGTGTCGGCAGGGCTGATTTGACTCTTAATGAAGTGTTAATTTATTTGCTGTGATTTCACACATCTGCTTTGGCCACAATGCCATGTTATATTTGTTAATCCCTGTGCTATTATTACGCATAGGTATATTCTCTATAAACACGGTGGGTGGGAAAGAGGAGTTTGTATATATGATTTTTTAAAAGGGGACACACAGCCTTTTATTCAAAGAACTAGCAGGCAGAAAATGTTAGATTGCCCACTATTTGGAATCATACTCCCTTGGGACTAAGACAGTTTGGCATTTGGGTTCATAAGATTGCAGAATAATTTTGAAGGTAACAAACTCAAGGGAGTCCTAGGCCACATAGCAAGCTACCATATTTAGTTAGGGCTACTTGTGATTGGTGGGTTGGGCAGCTTGACTCCCATAGGAAATATTATTCTGCAATTTTTTTCTGGACAGAAAAAACAAAAGTGGTTCCCCTAAATACTTGAGCAGGGGCTTAATAGGGGAGGAAATACAAAAGGAAAAAAAGAGAAATATTACTTTGCTGCAAAGAGGCAGAGATGTCATTTGCCACTTTGTTCTTATAAGTCTCATAAGACAGATTGGGTTTGGTCTGTCAGAAGATAATTTGATGGTTTCATTAGGAAACAGATGTATGTAGGCCACTGGGAGAGATAAAGCTCAGTTAATCCTCCCTGTTTCTGAATGAAATGTGAAGAACTTTAACACAGAGACCAGTCCCAAACTGAATCCTTGTCCCTCTGGAGTCACATGAATCCCCAGAGGCTACACATGCTGGAACTTGCTGGAGCCTTTGTATTCAAGGATGTGACCAGCTTTCCTGAGTCTGCCTCTGCCTCTCTGATGCTACAGCCCAAGGCTTGCCAGCTTGGCAACATTCTCCAGGTTAGTTCAGCAGGTTTCGAAACCACAGTGAGTGAGAGCAGCATAAAGTGAGAGCAGGAGGCTAGTGGTTAGCAAGAAGGCTTTTCAGTGAGGGGTCCAGGCAAGTATGCAGGGACTTTTACCTGGCAAAGGGAAACCTCTTTCTCCTCTTGGTTTGCATGAACTCAGGTCATGGGGGAGCTAGGATCCACCTCTATTTAGGGAACATGCAGCTTTCCCAAGTTGAGGGGAATGGAGAGCCAGAGCCACTATCCTATCCTCCAGTAAACTTAAGATTCCACAACACTAAAGACACTATGGAAAGCACCGTGATGTATAAGCATGCCCTCTGCTCCCCAGGAATATGTGGTCCAGGAGAGGACAGGTCAGTAGATTCACTTTCATCCTTACAACTTATACAAAGTTCCTGGAAGGGAGGGGTGTCATTTATTGAATATTCGAAGCTGCAAAGCTAATAGGTTCACCTGGGAACCTGAGGTTAAGAGAGAAGGAGGCTTTAAGCACATATAAAGATAAGAGCTAAACCAGATACACCTATGTAGTAAACTGGACCATTGTAACTCTCCATTCCCTCTCTGTATTAGAGTATTCAACTACGCCCTTTGCTATGTGCCTTTACAGTTTTTCCCACTAGATGTAAGGGTATTCCCCTGCACTGTTAGTGCAAATCACTGTTTGGTGAGACATGGCTTTGCAAAGCCAACAACCCAGGTATTACTTTCCTTTAGATACTTGCAGGTGGCTCCACCCTCATGATCCAACCCACCCCAATTTCCCTTTCCTTCCTCAAAGGTCACATTTTCCATCTTTTAAAATTATTTGGTGCTCAGGAGCATTTGAGATCCTACTCCCTGGCATATGTCATCAGTTTGGTTCAAATAAACTCTTAAAAAATTATTTGGTCCTCTTCTCTAAGACTCTTAAATAGCCTTTTCCTTAACTACTTGTCTGATATCAGGCAAGCCACCTAATTTGGGGGTCAATTTTAACATCTCTGAAACAGGACAGATGGAATTTCCTGATTTCCAGGATTCCTTCCTGCCCTAAAACTCATAGAAGCAGAAGTTCTCAACTCCTCATTGTTATCAGAACCACTGAAAAGAACTTAATAAAAATGTAGGCACTTAAAGCACATTTCCATAGATTTTAATTTAACAGGTTTGGGGCAGGAGCCCAGCACCTGTATTTTTAGTGAGCACCCCTAGATGGTCTAATGTTTATCCTATAAGTGCCATTGTTTTTATCCAAAATAATTGCATTAATAGAGTAAAATAAGTTTTAAGTAAGAGCTAAAGGAAAGAACTTCCCAGGTGACTTGAATGGGGATCTTGGGTCAGAGGGGACTTGAGTCAGTAAGAATCTATCTGGATGAGATAATACCCTACGGACACTCAGAGAAGCCCGGCTCCATGTAGGGCCCAGAACCTTTTCATCTTTGATGTGGCACTATCAGGGCAAGTTATTAATTGAAAGTGGCACTGACTGGGCTCAAAAAGGAAACGCAACATCATAAGTGTAAAACAACTTATAACTGATTTTTAAAAATGAAAACAGTTCATTGTTCTCAATGTGTGGTGGGGATAATAAAGATTTTACCTAAAAAGAAGCTACCAAATTTACTGATTTTTAAAATACAAGTTCTCTATATAGGTGATTTTGTGTGTTTATACACATGTATTACATATACATGTGTTCATATGTTGAATCTATATGTAATATTAAAGTATAATTCACAATAATGAACTAATAATCAATAAGGTAATTACAGCCTAGTGCCTGAAAATCGTATTGCAAGAATATTTCAAATGTATTTACCGCAATATGTGGTCTTAGGATATCATCTGTACGAGTTTGGAAAAGCTACATGTGTAGAACATAATGATTTTGAGTTGTGCAGCCTATTTTCAGACATTTAAAGATGTTAAACAGATTTCCTGTGGGACTTTCTCACACATTTACACCCTGTCTGAGATCTCTTTCTCCAAAGTGTCTGCCAGAGAAGGAGGGAACACAGGGAGCCAGAGCCTAAGGGAGCTGGGGGTGGGAGGGGCAGGGGAGTCAGAAAACACACCAACTCTGAGTTGGGAGATCACCATTCCATCTGGAAGCAGATTGGATAATCGATCATCCATCCATCTCCATTTTTGCACCTCCTCCCTGCCCTGCAGGAAATAAAAAGTGCCTGCATTAGCCCTAATGTTCCATTTACACCTATACCTTTCTCCACTCTTCATGGACTCTTTTACTCCTTGGCAGTGAAAATCTGCTTCCCTGGGGTAAAGGTGTCAGGCTTAGGAGAGATCTCACTGATCCCTCACTGATCTCACCGAAGCTCGGGTTGTGCCTTTCAACTTCGTATTTCATGCAGATGTGCATTGTGAGTGGACTGAAGCCCATGCCATGTACCCTTCTTCCCAGACCCCAGGCCACCAGCCACCCAGGTGGCTCTTGAACTGAAGGCTCATCATGGTGTGGCTTATGCAATACTCCTATGTGGTATTATCACTGTGGGTAATTAAGACTTCCTTACATGCCTAGAATGAGTTAGCAACACTTTCACAGTTGTATTTTTAAAAGGGTGACAACCACTTACTCTTGTGCTTTTGGTACATTTATATGGAATACTCCCAACTACTGTGTCTCTTAATACTGACCCCTGAGCTAATTAGCAGCCTAGTGTGATTATTTCAGTTTCCAGAGACCGATTAAACAGTTGCTCTAGACAGAACTCACAACAAAAAACGTAAATTTAAAAACAGAAACCAGGATCTGCTGGTTATGGAGAGAAAGCCAAGACAGAAGAGAGAGTGAAAGTGGCCAGTGGCGTGAGGTGGTGAGCGGCTCTGATTCTGCTACTATTGAATACAATACTGAGCCTCCTTGGATTCAGACTCCACTAGTCTACCTGAGAGTCACCCCTCCTCCCATTAGTAAAAAAATAAACAAATAATTAAACAACTACACACACACAACATCAGAGACCGTTAGTCACAACCACACACTGGCTCACGCTGGGCACCCCTGAAGTACAGATTGTGCCCGACCCCCATCATCTGAGCGGCTTCACACCTGCATTTCAGCTTCAGCCTAAAGGGACTCTCGTCAAGCCTCCCTCACCCCTGCGCCGAATCCACGGAGGCATCACTCTGAGCCGCGCAGTCTTCTCCAAGGGAGATGTAAAAACGTCCTCCTGTCGCCCCCACTCTCCTTCCCCAGCCACCATCTCTGTTTAGAGAGGGAATTTCAGTTGTCTCCCCGAAAAAAAAAAAAAGCAAAAGGTGAGGGCTGCACGTAGAGAGAAGCTTAACTACCTACTCACGCCCCTCTCCACTCACCCACGCTTCTGCCCCTGGCTCCGCCTTCTCCTGCAGGGAGCTGGTGGTCAGGTGAGGTTACCTGGGCCCCCGGAGGAGCTCCGAGGGGCGGTGCGATCCTTTCTCTCGAAGTTGCCCCACTCCCCGCCGGGCCCCCAGGACTCTTTCCCCCTCTGCCCCTGCGAGTGTCCCCAGCCCCTCGGGCTTCGGCGCTCAGCGACAGCCGCAGCAGCGCTCGCTCCCCTCCGCGGACCTGGCGTGACGCAGGCGGAGACTACTTAAGGGCGGATTAGAGGCGGCGGCCACAGATTCCCGAGCCCGGCAGCCCGCTCTACGCGCTCCGCCCCAGTCTCGCAGGTGGCAGCACGGCAGCGCTCAGTGCCGGCCGAAGTGCCAGCCGCCCGGGCTGGTGCTCAGATCCTTCCGGCCCCCAACCCCGGGGTTGAGTGGCGCCCAGAGACCTCTCTCCGGAGGGTGAGAGAGCTCGCGGACCTGCACGCTGCCACCCCCCCCCCCCGCCCCTGCCCCTCGCCTGAGCACTCGTGGGCTTGAGACCTGCCCCCGGGACAGCGCGCGAGGTCGTGCCGGCTCTCCAGACTGCGCCAGCTGCCCCATCAATCGGGGCGCGCTTGAATTTCTTTCCCCATTTCCCCTTTTTAAGTACAATAAAAGGGAAGGGGACTCGTGGATTTTTAAAACATTTGTTTGCTTCTTTAATCGCGGGGCAATTTGCTCCGATCCGGGAGGTGCGGCCCGGGGAGGGGCCGGAGCCAGAACGTGCCCGGTACTGCCCAGCCTTTGTCTGCTGCCTCCGGATGCACAGCGATGGGGGAATGGACCATCTTGGAGAGGCTGCTGGAAGCCGCGGTGCAGCAGCACTCCACTATGATCGGGAGGTAAGGGCGCCGAGCTGGCCGTCGGGCGGCCCCTGGGAGTCCCTTCTTACGTCCAGACCGAGCCCCAACAGCCCCAGTCCATTTTCTGCCCCTGCCCATCGTCCTCAGCCCATGTGTCTGTGTTCCAGGTATTGGGGAATTACTTGATGCCCAGCGATGGCCCCCTCCTTCAGCTACTCCTGCTCAGTGCCCCCATCCCCTCCCCATGAAGCACCACTGGCGGGGGGGGGGGGGTGTTCACTCTTCTCCCAACGAAAATGGAGTTGTTGGCTTAGTCATTGTCCCCCCACTCTCCGGAGTCAGAGCCAATCTCCATCGGTTCCCTAAATAGAATCTACAAGGAAAGCAGGATTGTATTTGGACAGAGAAGGGCAAATGGAAAGATGGATTTGCTCTTCAGAGCAGATGTATCTTTCCCCAACAAACATTTATTAAGCTAAAGTGATTTGCCTGTTAAAACAGCGTCAGAAACCCACGCACTTAATTAACAATTTCGTATACGTAATATATATATATATCCATGTATATATATTCATAACTATCTGTTTATGTAAAGCATTAGGTTCAATATTCATATGAGGATAAACACCCAGTTGGTGTACTTACTACACACTCTGTGTAGACTTTGAAGCATACTCTGTTCAGATATTCCGTGTGCATCTGCCATACCCGGAGTGAAGGTTTGTTCTGTGCCTTTGTACATTCCATATATGCTGATGAAATCTATCTGTTGAATATGTACCGTGCCCAGTGTATGGAGACATACATATCTGAGATCCCTGAAATATGAAGTGCTTCCAGCAACTAGCAAAAAGGGAAAAGACAAAGGTTTCTTAAGATTCCCAGTTCAGTACCACTCGGGGCGGACAGCTCCCCAGTCAAAGCACGAGTGTAAACACCACAGCGGGTAAGGGAGGAGCAGGGCTTTCCTAAGTCAGTGACTCAGCCCATGAGAACCTCTCTCCCTTCCTTTCCCCCTGCTCAGGATCCTGTTGACTGTGGTGGTGATCTTCCGGATCCTCATTGTGGCCATTGTGGGGGAGACAGTGTACGATGATGAGCAGACCATGTTTGTGTGCAACACCCTGCAGCCCGGCTGTAACCAGGCCTGTTATGACCGCGCCTTCCCCATCTCCCACATTCGTTACTGGGTCTTCCAGATCATAATGGTGTGTACCCCCAGTCTCTGCTTCATCACCTACTCTGTGCACCAGTCTGCCAAGCAGCGAGAACGTCGCTACTCTACTGTCTTCCTAGCCCTGGACAGAGACCCCCCTGAGTCCATGGGGGGTCCTGGAGGAAGTGCGGGTGGGGGTAGTGGCGGAGGAAAAAGAGAAGATAAGAAGTTGCAAAATGCTATCCTCAATGGGGTGCTGCAGAACACAGAAAACACCAGCAAGGAGACAGAGCCAGATTGCTTAGAGGTTAAGGAACTGACCCCACACCCATCAGGGCTGCGCACTGCCACGCGATCCAAGCTTCGAAGGCAGGAAGGCATCTCTCGTTTCTACATTATCCAAGTGGTGTTCCGAAATGCCCTGGAGATTGGATTTCTGGTGGGTCAATACTTTCTCTATGGCTTCAGTGTCCCAGGGTTGTATGAGTGTGACCGCTACCCCTGCATCAAGGAGGTGGAGTGTTATGTGTCCCGGCCTACTGAGAAGACCGTCTTTCTAGTGTTCATGTTTGCCGTGAGTGGCATCTGTGTTGTGCTCAACCTGGCTGAACTCAACCACTTGGGATGGCGCAAGATCAAGCTGGCTGTGCGAGGGGCCCAGGCCAAGAGAAAGTCAGTCTATGAGATCCGCAACAAGGACCTGCCGCGGGTCAGTGTTCCCAACTTTGGCAGGACTCAGTCCAGTGACTCTGCTTATGTTTGAAAGGGCAGGTTTTGGGGAGGCCTAGGGAGTGACAAGCAGCCCCGAGGCAGACAACTGCTCAGGAATGGCTATACCTGCCCTCATTTATGCAACTGTCATCATTGAGATACAAGATAAGTTTGGTTAAGAGAAGCTCCCGCATCAATGGAAGAAGAGAGAAAGTAGAATCATTACTATGTGTCACCCCACTGACTCCACAGAGGCAGTTGAGTAGAGTGATGAGATGGATAAGTTAAACTTCTTTGGGACCTTTTATTTTATGGCCAAGTGTGATCTTGATAAGAGTGGACTTGCACAGCTACCAAGTGGGACTTAGCTCTGCTGAGCTCTGTATCCTGGTGAATGGTGTGAGTCAAATACTTCATTGGTCCAAAATTTGTGACTTAGCTCAACATATCCCTTCATCCTGGGCTGCAAGACAAACATCCTTGAGACATCCTTCATTTACTTTCCCTATCAGCATGCCCCTTTCCCTTAACCCAGGATAGCATGCCAGCTTTTATTATTTTTTTTCTGAGTCTGGCCTTCCAGTAGACCTAATATGGTTTATCTGCAAGCTAGAGGGGATTACTTGGGTGCTTTTTGGAGAACAGTCATGGCAAAAGTTTGCATTAGAGCCCATATGATTGGCCCTTGGTCATTATGAAACCTTAGGAATGTCTCAATATTTCCAATTTTCTAACTCAAACTGCACTGGTGCTGTTTACTAGGGACAGGGTCTGGGTGGGAGGGAGGGAATTGCAACATGCAACTGTAACACTTGTGTGAGCTGGTTGTTGCACTGTTAGGCATGTGGTTATAAGCCTTGGGATGTTTCTGCCTTTCAGTTTGTGGACTTTGTTATATTTTTTTGTTAATAACAAGGGTGTCTACTCAAGCCACAGAATTTCTAACTGGTGTATTTCACTCATTTTCTAATCTTTTTTTTTTTTTTTGTGCAACACAACTGTACTTCATTTTGCCATGCTTTGAATTTTAATGTGTGCTCACACCAGAGACCTTAATTGGCCCATGTCAATCCCTATTTATTATTATTTTATCAGTTATTTTTTGAAACATACACACACGAAATCACTGGAACTGAACACTATTGGTTAACGTGTTTACGGATGTTTGAGACATATACCAAAGGTTCAAAAACCTATTCTTTGGACTGTGAACATGTTTCCTTCTCTTTGCTCTTATTAATTTAAGTGCCACACTGTACCTTTCACATCCACTGTGTATTTAGTTAAAGTACTGGCCACGAGTAATATTTGGATAATGTGCTTTTATGAAGCCCTGTTTCCTTTGCATTATCATTATGATTTTGATTTAGATATGGATGTGGTGTAACACACAACTGAGGATTTGTTTAAAATAAAGTTCTTGCCTTTTTTTGTAAAATGGGAAGTCTGCATTTTTCTATTTTGTTTGGGGTTTTATTTATTTGAATATGTGTTCAAAAATATTTTATTACCTATTTTTAAAAGCAGAACATTGGGGGCTGGAAGTGAGAGATGGATGAATAGGATTTGAGGGATGACCAATAAAGTCCAAATACCCACTAACAAATGAGAAGAGGTTGCTACATTTTATGAATGTTTAGAAGAGTGTGACAACTTATTCAAATAGTAGTATTTACTAACTCCTTCAGATGTTAGCCCAAGATTTCTCTGTTTTGAGGCTCTTTCTTACCAACACTATATCACATTAGCTCATTCCAGGAGTGAAATGTTTCTCCCTTCCCACCATACTTTCCTGCCATGGACTGCCACACAGACAGACACACTGTGCTCTCCATCGTCTCTGTAAGGCCTGATTGTAAAATGATGCTCAGTCAGCAGTCAGACAGAGCCCTCTAGACCAGCACTATTCAGTGCAAGTGTGTCATGGTGGGAATTTTAAACTCTGTGCCTCTCTATATGGAAACAACTATTGAGCTCTTAAAATGTGGTTAGTGCAACTAAAGAACTGAGCTTCTAATTTTATTTAAATTTCATTAATTTAAATAGCCATATATGGTTGGTTGCTGCTGTATTATACAGCATAGTTCTAGACTTCTAATAATTTATTTTGGGCTTATTTCTAAGGGAACTGAGACCTTGATGATATGTCACAATATATTACTTGTTAACCACACATTTTCCTATTATTTTTGGCATTTTCTGACTACCTGTGGTCCCATTAGTTCAGTATGCTAACGTTCTTTCTCAATTCTTTAATGGTATTCACTTTCTAATTCCAATGAGCACTTGGTCTGAAGAGAGTGAAGCAGTGTGGAATTTCCTGGATGATTGTTTTTCCAACACAGTTGTTGCACCCTTTAACTATGGTGGGGCAGATACCAATTTTAGCATGAAAATGTTTATTTCAATTGATGGGTTTCCATCTGCAGTATAAAGAGGCAGTTGAAAAGGATTATTCTTGAATAAAGAAACAGATCCTCCTCTGTTTTGTGTTTGGTGAGCTAAAAATGTTTGAAGACACCTCCCAGAGATGGAGGAACAGTGTTGCTTAAGATCTCTTAGCATATGCTTGGGTGTGAAAGAAGTAGGAATCTGTGTGGAAAACAAGGGCTGTTGTATTTATGCTGTGATGTAAGATAGAAGAATAATAGTGTTTCCTGGTAGAAATACATTTCATATCTGTGGGGCAGATCTACTTCTTCTTCGCATATGGGTCAGCCTTCAGAAGGACTGTTGTGTCAGTCTGATTCTTTTGCTTTCTATTTAATGAAGGAAGTATACTGATGATTTGATGCTTCATGTAGCTATGTGACTGATGTGACCTTAATCTGTGCTTTGTGGGAGGACAGCACTGATATCTTCTCTCAGATTGAAGAGCCTTTTGCTGAACTACAGGCCCTCCTGGCCTGTGTGTGCACGTGTGCATCGTGTGTATATGTGTGTACGTGCAAACACGTTGGTGCAGACAGTTGGTGCCAGTGCATGAACTGGGTTTAAAATTTGAAGAATAGCCTGGAGAGAGTGAAGTTACTTAGCCTGGAAAAAGAAAAGCTGAAAGTACAGAATTTGTCATTTTTAAGTCCTCAAATATTTAAAAGGTTAAAACATACAAGAGATAACTGTACTCGCTGAGCTCTGAAGACAGAAAAAGGACTGAACTGAGAATTAAGGGTGTGGGAGGTTGGGAGATTACCAGAAAGAACATGGTTTCTCTTTCAACTCTGCTTTTTTGACAAAAATGCTCTTTCTTCTGCAGGGAATACCTGTCCCATCACCTCCTTTCACTGGTTATGTTCCTCTTCACCCTTAAAATCAGTTTGGCTGTAAAATCAGTCTCATCCCTGCTAAGGCTCAGCCATCCAGTCAAGCATGGTGAGCCAGTTTTGTGACTACCCAAAGGTTATGTTCATAAAGAAGATTGTTACACACCAGATAGATTAGCTAAAATACATCTGGTAGAACCAAACTTAAAGAGTAGTTATAGCTAAAATGTACTCTGTGGCTCTTGTCAGCGTTTGGTCTTGAGGGCTGTAGACATTAATCTAAAGGCTTTTCAGGGATGCTGGTGAATTTGGCCCGTGGCTTAGCCCAGCAGCCAGTGTTCTCAGTCTCCAGAAGGTGCGGCAAACAGAGTTCCGAGAAATGGACCAATTCTTCTTTCTGAGCCCGAAGACTAGGAATGCCAAAACATGTTTAACTTAACAAAGGATCTATCAGCTATAATTATACCCTGACTCTCCCATTCCGACCCCATTCTTGGAAGTCCCAATTTCCAAAAACATCAAGCAATAGAAAATCGGTCCGTTCAATTCACTGCTTACTTTAGCACCAATGTTGTACAATGGCCTGGACGAGGTGTTAAAGGCATTACAAAGACAGATGTGATGCATTCCCTACACTCCCAGGGCCTCCAGTCGACCTGAGGGGAATAATAAAACTTCTCAAAGCTGAATGTGAACTGTGCCATATTCAAGGCTCCAAATATTCTAAGATCTAAGGAGGGAGACAACACATCCACTGTGTATGTGAGTGTTGGTGTTGGGGGATGAGTAGCAGGTATAGGAAAACTTCACCAACAAGGTGGCATTGAGATGGATCCCCTTAAAGTAGCAAGAAGGAGGTAGGGACCAACATAATAAGCATTCCCCTCCATCAAAGAAGCCTGGAGTATACTGGAGAACTAGGGGACTTCCGTTGTGCATGGAGTTCACAGAGAGAAGGAGTGGGAAAAGTGCTTGTAAAGTGAGCGGACCAGGTTGTGCCTCAGGCAAAGAAAGATGCCCTGAATTGGGTAGACAATGTGAAGACACACCTTTCAACAAAGCTCCTTAATACCATCCTTTTGAGCCCCAGGCATCAGCCACATTGTCCCTGTCTGACCATGCACAGATTCTAGCTCAGGATCAGTTTTGATTTGGAAAACACATTTCAATCTCAACAGTATGGGTTTGGAGCAAATATCCAGGGAGATGGCTGAGGATTTGGAGCATGGCCCCATTAACATGAGTGGGAGTTAGTCTGCTAAATCCCAGACACTGAGCAGAATCCTGATGTTTATTCACCACGATGACCTTTCTGCTGTAAATTGATACAATATTTCAGAATCACTTAGAACTGATTAAGCTTTGCTGCATCTCCCTCTCCTAAGAGGGAGATATTTGAAAATTGCTGCTGTGTGCACTGAAATGTCTGTATTTGTGGGCAACTCTGGCCAGTAGGAACATATGGGCATCTAAATATAGAATCGGTCAATGTTGGGACTTTTGAGACATTTGATCTGGGGAACTTTGCTTGTTGTACCTGTCTCCAGGCAGGGGCCAAACTTTTTGCAAATGATTGATTTCTCCAAAGAAATTTTCCCTTTTTACCTAATTTTCTATCTTTTTCCCTCCATATTTTGTGTTTTCCTGAAGGCAATTTTAAAAAATTCTGAAGACTTTTTTATATGAAATCTGAATGGTCTAAAGGTTTCTGTTCATGATTTCAATAACAGGAAATATGTGTTAAGTATTGCTTCTTTAATCCTCACTATAGCCTGGAAGGAAGGTGTTAAGAATAAGTACACCCATTTTTCAGACAAAACCAAAATGTGAAGATGTTAAATCAACTTGCCTATGTCATAGAGCCTGTCCATGGCTGTGTCTAGTTTCTGGCCCATGCAGTGTGATGTTGAAGCCAAGTTTAACACCTCATGACACTACCTCCAAGAAGCTCTGCTAGAAGAGGCTTTGGGAAACCTGGCGTATTGGTCTACTACCCTGGTCTCAGTAGATCCTTCACTGGAGCATTTTTTGTTTTCCTCCTCCCCACCAAAGATTCTTTTCTTGTGTGTCTAAGTGCAACATAACATTGCGAGGTTTTCTGAGGTATTTCTGATTCATAATTATCTTTGTAACTGTAGTTCCTGTGTAGACACAGAGCAAGGCTTTACAAATAACTAGTGATTGAGTAAGTCAACGAAAATGTAGACTCACAGGACCTTGTTGAGGTGGATAAGAAAGGTCATCTCAGCCCTGGCTGGTGTAGCTCAGTGGATTGAGTTCAGGCTGCAAACCAAAGGGTTGTCAGTTTGATTCCCAGTCAGGGCACATGCCTGGATTGCGGGCCAGATCCCCAGTGGAGGCCACATAAGAGGCAACCGCACATTGATGTTTCTCTCCCTCTCTTTCTCCCACCCTTCCCCTCTCTCTAAAAATAAATAAATAAAAAATTTTTTAAAAAGGAAAGGTCATCTCACTCACTCCTTTACTTTTTTTGTAGATACAACCTAGATCCAGAGAGTAAACTTGAATAAAGAGCTTCAAGTTAGAAGGAAGCTAAGGCTGGTGGGATCGAGGGAGTGGTTTCTCACGTTGTCAGGAACAGATGGCCTGGGCTGGACAAAGGTTATTAACAGTGACTGGTAAAGCCATATGTCCTCTGACTCCTAGTCCAGATCTCCCCAAGCACCGGTCATGAGAATCTTGAGTTGGCAGAGTGTTGGAGAGAATGTCTTATCTTGATTAAGCATATGGCCTATCTCTAGAAGCACCCTGAACATCTCCATACCTAAAAGCCTGAGAAACCATGTTTTTGGTTGCTTCATCCAGAAACCCTGGCCAGTGTGGTGGGTCCCAGATGCAACTCAGCTCTCCTAGACCATAAAGAAGACCTCTGACTGCCACCTATGCTGACTGTAGCTTCTCTTTCTCTCTTCCAGGAGCCCCTTGTGCCCTATAATGCATGCTCATTGGTCTGTGTTTCCCACTGCTGTTTAAAAGCTTCTCTCCTTGCCCCATGTTTTCCCATCACTATGATTTGCCTAAAAGGCACTCAGAAAATTCATTTATTATTTTAGCACATATATACTGAATACAGTATTTATACATATTCAGCCCTGAAGATACAGACAATATGTAGGAGAAACAAAAAAGTAGAAGATTGGAGCTGATCTTTCTTTACAGAAAATAAAGGCAGAGGTGAGGGGCAACCACTTGCAGATGGAAAAGAGCATGAGCAATAGTGTTCTAGTGCCTTCCTCTAGAAGAGCAAGCAGACAACTGTATATGCCTCTGACATCATGAAGGCAAGACTCTTCTTTTATAAAAAAGGATAGCAGTATAAACTCAATTGAGGCCAAGGATAACCTGGTAATCTAAATATCAGGGATGGTCTTTTTCCTTTTAAGAAACTGAAGTCAAATTTCAATATCATCTACTAGTTTCTTCAGTTGTAAGAGCTATAGTAGTAATAATAATGATCATAATAACAATCATGACAATGATTATAAACACTTGAAAATATGCTTTTTTCCACCTCTTCCACCACGTATTATCTTATTTTGTCTTTGGCACCTCTATGGAGTGGACAGAATATAGATTGGGTGGTACTTGCTTTTCCTTAGAGGACCAGAATCTCAGAGTCTCAGTTATGGTGACTTGTCCAAAACCACAGTTAGTTTTAACATAGGTGAGACAAATCCCAATTCTCTGGCTTATTGTCTGGTACATTTTCCACTCTACATGGCCTCTTGACTTGTCAAATGTTAAGCTTCAGATTGTCAAAGGAGATATTTAGAAATGTGAGGAGAAAAATGAGTATATGCTCAAAAAGTGGTTTTCTACGCTTCTGCAGAAGTTGCAAGGAAGTGTGGCTGGCCAGTCTCCAGGGAAGGATGCCAGTCATGTTCTCTTGGGAGCTGCCATTTATTCAGTGCAGCATGAACAGAGCTCTTCCACCTGGACAACAGCCCAAGCAGAGGCTGAGATGGACGTCCTGCAGAGGCAGCCGGGTCTGACACGCCGTCCTCCCTTTAGCTGTTTTCTGTAACTTCAAAGATGAAAGAGGAAGCATAACACAGCACTTTTTTCCCCCTAAAAAAACAAACAAACCAGCAATTATTTTCCATAGTTACAAAAGTAAAATATGCTTCCTGTCAGGCCTATGCCTGGGCTACAACACCAAGACTGGTGGCTGAGATGAAGATTTTATAAGGGAACCGACATAAAAACTTTCATGTTATCCATGTGGGAATGAAAACTGGGCTAGAAAAGGCACATAAGACAACCAGTCATTATTAGAAGAAAGAAAAATTTCCAAAGGAACCCTTTTTCTACCAAGTTACTCTGAAATTTATTTCAATAAAGGTGGATTTGATAAAAATAGCAGTTTCCTTCTCTGTGCCTGGGTGCTAATAAACTCAGCAGGCATCTATTCCTCACTTTGATATATTTGTTCTCCTTACCACACCTCTCTATGGCCCTCCTAGGGTCCCAGGGTGTTGAAATGAAGATGGCTGGTACTTAAAAAGACTTTCCTAGGTGAGAAAATACAATGATGTAATGACTTCTTTTTATAAGGAATAAGAGAAGAAGGGAGGTAAGTGAGTGGTGGGTGAAAAAGTAATGTTTTAAGAAAATTGGAAGGCAAACTCTAACTTCACTTGTCTCTGCACTTTATTGGGGTAGAACTCACATCTAGCATGTGCTTGGTGGCTCTCTGGAGTCAAAAGAATTAAATGAAAAGAAAAACAAAACAGGAGAATGACAGGTAGCTGGAGAATACATACAAGCACAAGCTTTAGAGTTAAATGACCCTATAAAAATAATAGTCCCTCATAATAGTAGTGTCCCATGGTCATCTCTGATTAACTTTTATGTATTTATTCTCCAAGTATTTACCAAGCCTCAACTGTGGGTCAGACACTGAATTAGCTTCTCCTCCCTTCCTACTTTATAGCTCTGTGATCTGGGCAGTTACTTAACCATGCTAAACCTCAGTTGCCAGATTTGTAAAATGAAAATAATATAACCACCTATCTCATTGGATTTTTAAAAATTTGGTTACATTTGTCAAGAACTCTTCACATTGTCTGATACTAACTAAATGTTTGATAAATTTTATTGATTTATTGCCCTGGCCTGTGTGGCTCAGTTGGTTGGAGTGTTGTCCCATAACAGAAAGGTGGCAGGTTTGATTCCCAGTCAGGGCACATATCTAGGTTGCAGGTTCCATCCCCAGTCCAGGTGTACATAGTCCCTGGTCCTTCATCCGGAAATGTACAGTAGGCAACCAATTGATGCTTCTCTCTCCCATCGATGTTTCTCTCTCTCTCTAAAAAGTAATGAAAAAAAATGTCCTCAGGTGAGGGTAAAAAATGTTATTGATTTATTTTAGTAATTATTATTACCATTAATGAAGCTCTAGGTGATTGGATGTGGCTTTTGGTACATTGAGTTCCTCATGATTCTAAAGAGAAAAAAAGAATATGGGAAAAGGAATGAGGGCAAGGGCATCAGCTTTTTCTCCTTCCCCAGCTTGACCCAGATCATGACTCTCGGGGTCAACTGTACGGCAGGAGCTGGGGATGTGTACATGATGGAATCCAGCTTTGACACCAAAGAAGGTAGACTGGTCAGCTAGGATGTCGGGCTCCAGGCCTAAGGGAGAGTGGTTAGGAAAGGGATGTAGAAAAGTTGAAAGTCCCTTTTTATTTACCTAGAATTTGGTTCTCTTGCAAGATCTAAACTATTTCCATCTGTGTAGACCTTTATATTGTTCAACAAGATGCTGTCACTCACATTCTCCAATGATCTTCCCTCAGAAGCCTTGTAACAGAGAATAGATAATAGCCCCATCTTACAGGTGAGAAAATGAGGTCTAGAGACACTTATTCTTCAATGTCAAACAGCCAGGCACAGGGTCGGGGTTAAACCAAAGCCTGTTCTAAACCCAAACCTCTAGTTACTAGACTGTTCTGCAGCTCCCAATATTGACTCCTTTATAGTTCATGCGAATATCTGTTCCCTTTGGAGGGCTTTTCTGCACAGAGAAAAACTCATTTTAACCTTGTCCAGACAAGAAGATGATTAAATAGACAAATTTTTT
Organism: Desmodus rotundus; assembly: GCF_022682495.2. NCBI lineage: Eukaryota > Metazoa > Chordata > Mammalia > Chiroptera > Phyllostomidae > Desmodus > Desmodus rotundus. Next base: position 68,917,456 of record NC_071393.1, on the reverse strand, counting down.
CAAAGACAGTGCAAAGCACATTGAACAAATTCTAAAACCAAAGAGAAATTTGAAAAAAATTGTTGTTATTTATTATCCATGATCTTGATCTTGGCTCTTAGAGAGGATCAGGAAGAACTTACAGAAGTTTTATTTTATTCATGAACTCCTTTGGCACTAATGGACTCATTCTTTTTCTTTTTTTTTTAACTGTTGTTCAAGTACAATTGTCTCCATTTTCACCCCACCATGCCACCCCATCCCACCCCCTTTGGCTTTGTCCATGTGTCCTTCATACATGTTCCTTGATGGCCCACCCTATAATCCCCTATTATCCCTCTCCCCGCTCCTCTCTGTTTACTGTCCGATTGTTCTTTATTTCAGTATCTCTTGTTATAGTTTGCTCACTTGTTTGTTTTGTTGATTAGGTTCCACTTAAAGGTGAGATCACATGGTATTTGTCTTTCACCACCTGGCTTGTTTCACTTAGCATAATGCTTTCCAGTTCCATGCATGCTGTGGCAAAGGGTAGGGGCTCCTTCTTTCTCTCTGCTGCATAGTATTACATTGTGCAAATGTACCAGTTTTTTGATCCACTCATTTACTGATGGGCACTTAAGTTGCTTCCAGCACTTGGCTATTGTGAATTGTGCTGCTATGAACATTGGGGTGCATAGGTTCTTTTGATTGGTATTTCAGGATCCTTGGGGTATAATTCAAACAGTGGTATTGCTGGGTCAAAAGGCAGTTCCATTTTTAGTTTTCTGAGGAAACTCTATACTGTTTTCCAAAGAGGCTGCACCAGTCTGCATTCCCACCAACAGTGCACTAGGCCCTCTGTATGTCCTCTTTGGAGAACTGTCTGTTCAGGTGCTTGGCCCATTTTTTAATTGAGTTGTTTGTCTTCCTGGACTGGAGTCATGTGTTCTTTATGTATTTTGGAGATCAAACCCTTGTCTCAGGTATCATTTGCAAATATGTCTTCCCATCGGTTGGTTCTCCTTTCATTTTAATGCTGTTTTCTTTAGCCATGCAGAAGCTGTTTATTTTGATGAGATCCCATTTGTTTATCTTTCCTTTATGTCTCTTGCTCTAGGGGACCATTTTTTAATGAATGGATGTGAAGCTCTTATGAACAGTGCCTGGCATATACTGTGATGAATTCATGTATTGTTGAGTGAAAAACTAATAATTTTATGTGTAATAACACATTTGATAAGCACAAGAACCCTTTGGGACCATTTTAAAGAAGAGGAAACAGAGGTTTTAGAGTGCTAAGTGTGGTATTAGCTCACTTTTTGGCTACATGTACCTGCATGTAGAAAAGTCTGCAAAGAATATACCTGTCTCTGAGTAGTAGAGAAACCGGAGAGATAGTTTAATTTTAACTTATTATTTCCTACAAATACAATTTATAATACTTAAGTATGATATATTTAATTTTACAAGAATTTTAATTTACTTCTTTTAGAGGTAAGTATAGTGTTTAACACTGTCTGGTCTTGTGTGATTTAACCTTTGTCAACTATTTATTCATGAATATCTTCTCAAATATGCAGATGAAATATCCCATCGATTTCTAGCCCAGACCCTGACTGACACCAGCATCCCACTATATGTTATGTTAATGCAGTGTTCTTTCAAGAAAGGTATTTTTAGATCCTGGAGAACGAAGATGGAGGCGTAGGTAGACACACTGTGCCTCCTTGCACAACCAAAAAAAGGACAACAACAATTTAAGAACAAAAACAACCAGAACTGATAGAAAATCAAAACCACAAGGGAGTCCGACAACCAAGGAGATAAAAAAGAAACATTCATCCAGACCCATAGAAGGGGTGGAGATGAGCAGCCGGAGCAGAGAGGACTGGCGTTGCCGGCCGGACCCAGAGACTGGCGGATTGTGGGACTAATGGGGGCAGGCAGTGAGACTACTAGCAGACCCCACAGCCCCACATTGGCGCATAGATAAACCAAGAGGAACAGCGGGGGAGCAAAGCAGACCACTCACCCAGTGGTCCAGCGCAGGGAAATAAATCCTCAAACCTCTGATTGAAAACACCTGTGGGGGTTGAGGCACCAGCAGGAGAAACTCCCAGCCTCACAGGAGAGGTAGCTGGAGAGACCCACAGGGGCCTAGAGTGTGCACAAGCCCACCCACCGGGAATCAGCACCAGAGGGACCTGATTTGATTATGGGTAGCAAAGGGAGTGACTCAAATCCGGCAGAGTGGAGCAAGCGCCATTGCTCCCTCTCGGCCCCTCCCCCACATACAGCGTCACAGCACAGCAACCAGTATTACCCTGCCCTGGTGGACAGCTAAGGCTCTGCCCCTTTACATAACAGGCAAGCCAAGACCAAAAAAATGGCCCAAATGAAAGAACAAATCAAAGCTCCAGAGAAAATACAACTAAGCAGCGAACAGGTACCCAACCTATCAGATGCACAATTAAAAACACTGGTAATTAGGATGCTCACAGAATTGGTTGAATTTTGTCGCAAATTAGATGAGAAAATGAAGGCTATGCTAACAGAAACAAAGGAAAATGTACAGGGAACCAAGAGTGATGAGAAGGAAACTGGGATTCAAATCAATGGTGTGGACCAGAAGGAAGCAAGAAACATCCAACTAGAAAAGAATGAAGAAACAAGAATTCGGAAAAATGAGGAGAGGCTTAGGAACCTCCAGGACATCTTGAAATGTTCCAACATCCGAATTATAGGGGTGCCAGAAGGAGAAGAGGAAGAACAAGAAATTGAAAACTTATTTGAACAAATAATGAAGGAGAACTTCCCTCATCTGGCAAAGGAAATAGACTTCCAGGAATTCCAAGAAGCTCAGAGAGTCCCAAAGAAGCTGGACCCAAGGAGGAACACACCAAGGCACATCATCATTACATTACCCAAGATGAAAGATAAGGAGAGAATCTTAGAAGCAGCAAGAGAAAAGGACACAGTTACCTACAAAGGAGTTCCCATAAGACTGTCAGTTTGATTTCTCCAAAGAGACCTTACAGGCAAGAAGGGGCTGGCAAGAAGTATTCCAAGTCATGAAAGGCAAGGACCTACATCCAAGATTACTGTATCCAGCAAAGCTATCATTTAGAATGGAACGGAAGATAAAGTGCTTCTTAGATATGGTCAAGTTCAAGGAATTCATCATCACCAAGCTCTTGTTATATGAAATGTTAAAGGGATTTATCTAAGAAAAAGAAGATAAAAAATATGAACAGTAAAAATGATAGCAAACTCACAGTTATTAACAACCACACCTAAAACAAAAGCAAACTAAGCCAACAACTAGAACAGGAACAGAATCACAGAAATGGAGATCACGTGAAGGGTTAACAACAGGGAAGTGGGAGGGGGAAAGAGGGGGGGAAGGTACAGAGAATAAGTAGCATAAATGGTAGATAGAAAATAGACAGGGGGAGGGTAAGAATAGTATAGGAAATGTAGAAGCCAAAGAACTTATAAGTATGACCCATGGACATGAACTATAGGGGGGGAATGTGGGAGGGAGGGGGTGGGCAGAATGGAGTGGAGTGAAGCGGGGGAAATGGGACAACTGTAATAGCATAATCAATAAAATATATTTTAAAAAAGAAAGGTATTTTTAGACCCAGTTTACAGACCTCGGTAACAAAGCTAAGGTGAGCTGCTTGCCAGCCCAAGACTACACAGAGAGGGTCATGTGCATCTCATGACAAAGCCTTTCACTAATTTTATCTTCACAGAATCTCATAACAGGCTTATGGGAGCAGAAGGAGGTAGAAGGCCAAAGATAAGAACTCCAATCACTGACAGTTAAAGAAGGTAAAACTCCTGGTTGAGTTTACTCTCCCCAGTGATGATCCTAGAATTCCAAAACTTTCTATGTTGGTGGGGGAGGGGAACAGGAGGATTTGGCTGAAGTGAGGGGTGAGATGGGGAGATGGTGGGTAGTTGTGAAGACAGAACTTCTATTAAAATCGACTGGGTGAAATTGCAAGACAATTGGGATGTTGAAGAGGAAATGTTTGTAAGACATACCCCACAAATGTATTCTCTGGTTGCTTCCCAGTCAGAATTACCCAAAAGGTTTGCTGCCTGAGGTGGAGTTAATGGCCACATGTTTTCCTCTGGAGAAAATTGTTACTGCCATGATGCCTTATACAATGTGCCCAGCAGGGAGAAAATAACCTTGAAGTTGAGGGAAACTTGAAGTTCCCTAGGCCCCATCTTTTCCAAAATGGAATTGGAAAAGGCAGGGCATAGAGAAGTGTGTTGGGATATGAGAGTATATACATACTAGATTCAATGGCTCTGTTTGCCAGGATTAAAATTTTCATTTTGAAAAAAATAGAAATGCTAAAATTCAAGTAGCAAGAGCATTATATACCCCACCACACACAAGCAATAGTAATTGTATCAGGTTCACATTTGGAAACATGGGAAAATTTGCTTGTTCATTCAGATCAAATTGGTATCAAATCACCACAAATTCCTTATGTTGCTTTTTCTGTTTTGGTTGTTAGGCACAAGAAATTCATGGGGAGCTTGCTAAATATGTGTGACACATTTCCGCATGTGAATTATAAATATTAGTGGATTCTTTTCAGGAGTGGCTGGCATTCAGAAATATGTCCTGAATGAAGCTTTCCTCCTCAGGAAAAAGACTTGGTTTGCAGGCTGAAAGGCAGCCTAGTGGTGTGGGAGGCAGCCCCCAGGTCTGATGTAAGGGAAGAGTGGAAATGACAGTCCTTTAGGGTTGTATGACACTTCACAGTTAACCAAATGCCTCCCCATTCACAATCTCATTTGATTCTCACAACTCCCTGGTGAAACATGTATTAGGGCTGACAGCTGCCTCCATCCCAGAATGAAGTCATGGGCACCAAAGAGCCATGGTAGGAAGAAAAACCTCCAGGACAGGAATCTCCGGAGAATGACTCTAGCTCATGTTGGCAGTTCTGGGGCTGTGCTTGCTTCTTCACTGTGGAAAATGCATTTCACCACCCTGCTGAGTCCAGCCATTTCATTTCTTCTCTTGGTTTACTCAGTACCGAGCCAGTGGCGCTTACATAAATGTCCTTCTGGCTTGAGGGGGCGGAGAGAGAGAGAAGGGAAACAGCAGCTGTCAGCAGAGTGGCAGGCTGGGGACCAGCCTTCTCACTGAACAAAGCTCTGGTCAGCTCCAACAGTGTCCTGGGTGCAGCTCTGACAATGAGTGATGGGATTACCCCCAGACTCAGGATTACTTCCAGTTCTTACGGGGAACAGGGAGAATGGGTCCCTGAACCATTACCAAACACTTGTAAATCATTAACCAGGAGCAGAGAGGAACCTGAGCAAGGTTAAACAAATGAACCCTGATACTGAGGCCTCTCAAGACTATGTCTTAGATGGTAACACCTGAGCATTAATTTTTCCTGGTAATCACAAACATGTGGGTGGGAGGGGCTGCATTTTGCATTTCTTTTAACTCTAAAGAGTCTTCTAACGTTTAGTACTTTCCACTGGGGCTGCAATGCCCCCACCTCTGTCAGGTGATTTAATCTACCTGCCTGCTTCTAACGGCACTGTGGACCTCTCTGCCCTCGGCAGCTCTGTTCCTGGAGTTCGATGCCTCTTCTTTTCTGCAGCTCTCCCTGAAGCTCACTGCACAGTCGTACTATAGATCCCACTCCAAGGCCTGAAATCTTATAGTTTTCTTTTCTCTCTAAGGCCCCACTGCCTAAAAGACCATCAAGACACAAGACTGGTGAATGCGGATAATGGTTGAAGCTGGTTGATGGGTACATGGGAAATCTTATACCAATGTGTGTAAAATCTTTTTAAAAGACAGTCTCAGAATAACTGGACTTGACTGAATCACAGAATGGAAGTCTTGATTCAAGCTCTGGAGTCAGGCTGGACTGAAATCATGTCCCAGCTCTGCCACTTTCCAATAGTAATTGGACATGACACCTGACCGTTCCAAGACTTCCTCATCTGTAAGATCAGAGAAAGATTCATTACACATCAGGTTTCTGCCTGCATTAAGTGAGATAATAAGCTTTTCTTAATGAGTGATAGAAATCATCTTTAATTAAAGAAGAATAGAGGGACTGTAGTATAATTATATAAGCGTATTTCAAAATTCTAAGATGTGGGTGCAGCTGCTGCTCAAGAGTGAATTGAAATCAGGACTCCAGGGGCATTGGGACCATACTTGTTTTATGTCTTTGTGCCTCCTTGCATGATTGTTCTACTCTTCCATTTCTCATTGTGCCAACAGCAGCTTCCAGGTTTATATTTTCTCAGTTCAATAGCACCACCAGGCTGAGTTTGGATATGGTCTGGATTACAAGTTTTCTGGGGCAGGCCTTTGCCTCAGCAGTGAAGGCCAGGAGCTGAGGGTCACACTGTTGACATGGAGACTCCCCTGATGGCCACATGGTTCCAGTTGGCAGGGAGAAGTTTCCAGCGGAAAGGAGAACAGTCTCCAAAAAGTGGTCAGGGTGGGGTGCTAGACAGATAAAATGATAAGAGTCTAAATGCAAAATGCTTAGAATGGAGTAAATAAGTATTGGCTCCTATCCCTTCTAATTGACCCATCTGGATGCATTCAGGGTAAAGCCTTAGGTTAGCCCATCCAGAAAGAAGGGTAGGAAAACTACAATTACAACTATTCATTTATTCCTTTATTTCAGAGTGCCTATCTTACACCAGGCAAAGAAAACATATCAGTGAACAGAGACAAAAATCCCTGCCCTCATGGAACTTACAGTGGTGACACAACAACAAAAATTAAAGTATATAAGGTGATGCGCCTCAGAGGAAAAATTAAACAGAAAAATGAGCTAGGAAGTGCTGGGGGTTATAATTATATAAAAAAGGGTGGGAAACAAAAAAGTGACATTTGAATAATGACTTGAAGAAAGTAAGGGAGTGAGCCATGAGGTTCTCTGGGAGATGAGTATTCCAGGCTGGGGGACCTGCAGGTGACAAAGCCCTGAGTCAGAGGGAACAGCAAGAAGGCTGGTGGAGCTGGAGCACATGTGAAGTGTATGGAAGCGTATGAGGTGTACAAAACCAATGCCCTTTCCCAGGATCTTCAGGACTTCTAACCTGGGAAAGAGGAGAGGGGTGATAAAATGCTAATGCTGGTGGCCGTAGCTTTAGTCTCATTCATTCTTTAGTGATCTCTAAATAAACCATTTCTAATGGTAGAGAGACTGTTGTAAGTCAATTTCTCACACTGTAGGAGTAACAGGACATTACAGACAGGGTAGAAAACTGAAGGCCCAGCTGTGGGGAAATGCCAATACAACCCTCACCTCCAGGGCACTGTTCTTCCCCAAGCCACTAGGATGGCTGCAGAGTGCTGGAGGAAGAACCAGGGGTTTCATGAAAGGTGAATGTCCTCTTGCTCACTGAAGGAAGAAAATGCAAAGCCAGAATTTCTTGTAAGAAAGAAATCTAATAACTGCTTCTGAAAGATGCCAACAGAATAACTTTTTTAGTATCTTTAATTCTGTGTTTTAATCAAGAGGTGGTCCGTGCAGTACTGGAGGAGAAAACCCCTGTGATGTGATTGCATCCCACAGCCTTTTTTGCAATGATCACAGATGAGCATTTTGAGCAATGGCATTAGCTAATAAAGAACCAGGAGGAAACAGAAAGGGAGAGCCTTACAGAAGCCCTTCCCTCTCCCCGGGAATCAGTGCCAACGAAAGCCCACACTGAGTGCTTTCCTCTGGGAGCTATGATTTGTACATGCAAGAGTAGTATGTATTCTTGTGCAAAATGGAGTTGTGAGCCTCAGAAAACTACATACAAGGAAGAATGTGTGGTTACTGGGTGAGGGATTCCAGAAGTTAAGCACCTGTCAAACATCTGGGCAGAATGAAAGAAGGAAATGTAATTTAGACAGAGGAAATGAAGTACAAAGGAGAGGCACAGCAAAGCCAATCCTCCTGTAGCAGGTGGTCCAGGAAAGGGGGGTGTGTGCAGAATAAGCCTCTTAACTGACCTAGATTAGTAATGATATTTGCCCCCCCTTTAATAACTGATTCTGATGATAAGAACAGGACACTTCTTTCTGTACTTTGAAATGGGTGATGTGTCAAAGAAGAACCATTTCTAACAGATAATTTGCATCTATCTTTAAACTCATGTAACAAAATGTATGTACAAACATACACAAAAAATATTGGTCACACTGAGGGATGAAATGAGGCAAGACGGAAGAAGTAGGAAATTTTTTCCATGTTTTTCTCCTATGTGTACATTCTGGTTAATTGATCCAATATGTGAATGTGATCTTACAACTATGACATGGATTATAACTAACATTTCTTTCTCCTTGGCATCTGATATCAAGAGCAGAAGATTTGGGGATCAAACATCCCATATCACACTGTATCACAGAGTGTGAGTCTGTCTCTCTACCTATCTGTATCTATCTATCTCATCTGTGTTGATATACATGTCTATCTATTTGCCTCATAAACAGTACAAACATATGGCACAAAATTCAAAAGTTTTATATTCTTTTTCCCACTCCATCCTACTCACCTTCCCCAGAGACAGAGAAGTTAGATGCACTTAAGCATACAAACTTCGTGTGTGTCCTTTGTTTAGTGGTGCCGTACGCACAATTCTCTCATTGCCCTTTTTACTTCACAAAATAATGCTGAGATGGCTCCATATCAGTACAGGGCCTCATTTTCCCCAAAGGCTGCATGGTATTCCCCCGAGGGTTTGTTCTAATATTTATTTAGTCACTCTCCTAATGATGGATATCTCTATTGTTTCCAAGCTTTTGTCACTTCAAACAATACCCTACTTCTGGATTCTAGGCATTATGTAAAAACAGCCAATTTAGAAACTACTCAATTTGCTGATAGACACTGCTTTACAGTTGAACTGAAAATGTGAAATGACAGACTTGTGACTCAGCTTGACATGATGGGGAGTAACAAAGTGCTGTCTTTCCCGACCATCAATTACCAGGAAGCAAATGAACAGTGTCAGGAGAAAGAAGCGAACTATTCTTGAATATTTTTTAAAGTCAATTTTTAATGTTTTATTCACCTGAAAAGTGTAAAAGGAGAATTAATAAGAACTTTATTCTAATCTAAGGGATATTTCCAATGCCTTTATTAAAGCTTAAGTCTAGACATTAACTGCAATACACAGAAAGACGAAGCAATATGCTAGGCTGTGGTATTTCATCTTGGGTTACGCTGTTAATTACATGGTTTAGAGTAGAGCTGGGCAAAGAGAAACTTGTGTGAGATTTGGAAGATGGAAACAAAGCAAATCATGAAGGCTGTGTGGTCATACATGGTGATGAGCAATAGTGGAGGTATCCTGTGGGTCCCTGCTAGTCCTTGCTCTCCTCTGCCCTGCTTCTGGAACGACAGTGGCACCAAACCCTCCAAAGTGCTTGGCTGTGGCCTCACATAGCTGCTGAGACACAGCTCTATCAGAATAGACCTTCCCATGTGCTTTTCCTTAAGGCCACCATCTGTCAGCTGGACATTCTTGACTTCTCAGACTTGCCTGAAAGGCCTGACATGTCCTCCATGTCAGTGGTGAAATTTGACTGGTTGGTGATGTTTTCTTTGATCTTTTGGCTCTTCCTTCTAGACCTTTCCCAACTTCTCCTATACTAGTGTATGGTCTCATTCCCATAATAAATCCCTGTTCCTGTCATAATCATCTTGGCTCTGTTTTCTTGCCTGAACCCTGACTCCTATATACAGGAAATGAATTGTTGTTTATATCCTTCCTGAAAAACCTTACCATTTCTAGGCTTTGTGTTGTGAGAAACGGATGAGATGCATGGTTAACAATGAGATGATGATGGTTTCCCATCGACTTCAAGTAGGCGGGGGGAGAATGCATGGTTGAAAATCTCATTAGGAAATGTGCATTAGCCTTCCAAAGGACCATTCTGGAGGGCTTCTGAAAAAGTGTGGTTCTCAGCTTGAGGTGGCTTAATTGTGATCCCACTTCACACCAAAGGGATGAATAAATGGCCCCGAGATTCCTTTCTTGTACTAATGTCTTCTCACAGCCACGTAAGACTCAAGAAATGCTACATTAAATCAGTTCATTGGTCCCAGTCCATCATTTTCTCCCAGTGGGCCCAAGAGAGGTTTGTGGGCAGATACAGCTCTACTTGGTATATCACCTAAAGGTGAATGACGCCCTCCAGCAGCCTTTCCCAAACTCGGTTAACATCCTTTCATCTGACTCCTATTTAATTCTGTTAGATGTTATTTCACTGCAGTTTGTTTGGAGGGCAACCTTGTTTCCCCATAGAATGGCACATGTCAAAATCAAAGCCCCCAAATTTGATGTTTTCTATATAATTTGCTGGGCTAAATACTTGCTTTAAAGTTGGCTGTTGGCCTCTCCCAATGTTATTTTTTCTTATATGTGAGACCCACTGAGCTATCCAATTCTATTTTTCTTATTGTGGTAAAATATATATAACAAAAAAATTGCCATTTTAATAATTGTTAAATGTACAATTTTGTGGCATTGATTACATTAACAATGTTGTGCAACTGTAATGGAGTGTAGGGTGGGAGGTCCCGGGGCCCTCCAAAGGGGGGATTTGTAATGGGGTCCAGAACTTGAGGTGTCTGGGAATATAGGATATACCCCCCAACACACAAGTCTGGCTGGGGGATGGGAGACATGGAGCAGGGCCACTGAGAGTTATTTTGCATGTCAATAACAGCAGACAAGTCTTCCATCCTGAATGGAGACAGAAGATATGCATAACTTTGACCCTGATGTAATGGAGACGCAGCTCCCTTTACCATGCCTGCAGGAGAGCTTGGAGATGGTTTGCTCCACAGCCCTGGACCGTGCCTGCCCGGACTAACTATGGCAACCAAGAAAGGCTGAAAGTATGGGAGTGCTGGCAGGTGTAGCCGATTGTGGGAGGAGTCAGAAATGGGGTTTCGGAGGAGCTTCCAGAGTGGGATTTAAACTAAAGGCTGGTGGAAAAAAATAAAAATAAAAATATATAAATAAATAAATAAACTAAAAGCGGGTGGCCAACAAGGTATGGGAGACAACGTAGGACTATGTGGAGGACAAGACAAGACCATGCAGGAAGGAAAGGGGTGAAAAGACTCTAGCTGGTGAGCCATGAGGAGGTGCCACATGGTTTTGGATTAAGAACTGGGATCGCTGTGACACTGCTGATGGTGCTGGGGCCTGCGGAAAAGCACCAGTTATTGGGAGGAACAGGGAGTGTAGCCGAGCTACAGACTTCTATTTTTTTTCCTGAGATATGGTGCCCCTGACTGGCCTGGTTAGGCAAAGGGAGGAAGGCAGGACTGTGTGTGTGTGTTTGTTGGTATTTTAAAGGGGCTTTGGGATTTTTAACGGTGACATTCTGCTATTACTTTAAACCTATATAACTTTTTAATAGCTCCTTTCCTTCTCACCAAACTCTGGTATTGAGAGCCACAATTCCTAACTCCTGGCAGTGGGCAAGACGAACCTAGCACAGAAAGAACCCAGGGGAGAGGCTTGTTTTGGTAACAGTAGCTGGGCCCCCCATGGGCTCTTTCTGTATCACAACCATCACCACTTATGGATTTCCAAAACGTTTTCATCCCCCAAAAGAAAATCTGTAACCATCAAGCCTATTCCCTGTTTCTCTCTCTCCCTACTTTCTGGTAACCTTGAATGTACTTCCTATCTCTGTAAATTAGCCTATACTAGGTATTTCATAAAGTGGAACAATATAATATTTGTCCTTCTGTGTTTGGTTTATTTCTCTTAGCATAATTCTCTTAGCATAAGTTTTGGGGTTACTCATTCTTTTTATTTATTTATTTATTTATTTATTTATTTATTTATTTAAAGTTCAAGTACAATTGTCTCCATTTTCACCCCACCATGCCACCCCACCCCACCCTTCCCTGCTTCCCACCCCCTTTGGCTTTGTCCATGTGTCCTTCATACATGTTCCTTGATGGCCCCCATTACCCCCTATTATCCCTCTTCCCCCTCCTTTCTGGTTACTTTCAGTTTGTTCTTTATTTCAATATCTCTGGTTGTATTTTGCTTGCTTGTTTGTTTTGTTGATTAGGTTCCACTTATAGGTGAGATCATATGGTATTTCCGTTTCATCACCTGGCTTATTTCACTTAGCATAATGCTCTCCAGTTCCATCCATGACATTGCAAAGGATAGGAGCTCCTTCTTTCTTTCTCCTGGGTAGAGTTCCATTGTGTAAAGGTACCATAGTTTTTTTATCCATTCATTTACTGATGGGCACTTAGGTTGCTTCCAGCACTTGGCTATTGTGAATTGTGCTGCTATGAACATTGGGGTGCATAGGTTCTTTTGAATTCGTGTTTCAGGGTTCTTAGGGTATAATCCCAGCAGTGGTATTGCTGGGTCAAAGGGCAGCTCCATTTTTAGTTTTCTGAGGAAATTCCATACTGTTTTCCACAGTGGCCTCACCAGTCTGCATTCCCACCAACAGTGCACTAGTGTTCCCTTTTCTCCACATGCTCTCCAACACTTGTTGTTTGTTGATTTGTTTAGGGCTTACTCATTCTTAAGATCCAGACTCCTCCTGTTCAATTGAATATAAGGTTCCCCCTTGCCCTGTTTTTGGAATCTCCTTATGACATTTTTATCTTGGTATCCTACCTGTCATCCTAGGAAGAGGAAACAGATCCAAATATGTAGGGCCTTGTTCAAATGTTATGTTTAAAAAACATAAAAATATAGACATAAATTCAAAACAACAAAAGGTGTTCTTTCACAAAGCTCAATAGTCTTAAAAACAACTATCACTGAGATGAAATATCAATGAAATATTTCTTTCCATCTTTGTGTTGGGATGGATGAGGTCATACAGCTACTCATATAAATGTTATTTCAAGCCTGCCAAGCGCCTAATACCTCATAAAGGTCTACAAGTATTTAAACACAACCCTGTCATTCAATATATGAGAGGGATAACATATCCATGAATCTTTAATGCATGAATAATCCTTTTTGACATTTTGCTTCAGTGCTGAGGAAGATGGTTGAATTTGCTTGTGGCCACATTAACAATAACTTATCTCTTCTTCTTTCATTCCTAAAGGGAAATGTCATAACGAGAACCCACCATTAAATAAAATACATATATCACAGTTGTTTTTTTATTTCTGTGAAACAAAAGAAGCTGACCTCAGAGTCAGAATGAATTTATACTGAGCTAAAACAAAGTGAGAACTAAATATATACTCTTGTTTATTTGTTTTAGCATTTGTTATTTTTCCTCTGGCAAGAAAGATATTTAGAGTATAAAGCAACAGGAAAGTGCCTTCTGCCCACCTATGGAAGTGGATTGTAATTGTGGAGAGGTGAGCATTATACCATGTATAGTTTATAGTTTGGTTCATTTAATTACTTATTCATCCATCCAGCTAATAAATGTTACTGACTGTCTACTTTTTGCAAGGTGCTATGGTAGGCATTGTCTGCTCTGTCCAATATAGCCATTAGTCACATTGGACTTTGTTGCATTAGCCATGATTCAAGTACTCAGTACTCACATGTATAGCTGATGGCTAACATATTGGACAGCAAAGAAGGTAGACCATTTTCATCACTGCAGAAAGTTCTATTGAGTAGCACTGGTATAGAGTATTAAAAAAGTGTAATAAAATGTTTTTATTAAAAAAGTTTGCACTCTGATGAGGGAGACACATATTTACAAAGAAAAGAAATGTCATTCTTGCTTTATCTTACAACATAGGATAGCAATAAAATAGTAGGAGCTGCCCTCTGGGGGCATATACTATGTGTCAGATGCTGCTAAATTCCTTATACACATAGCAGAACAAAAATAACTCGTGAGAGTCTGGTTTCTCCTGTGCTTATTGGCCTTCCCCCCTTTCTCAAGTGTGTTTGGGAGAGTACTGGCCTTGGCCAGACCTGACTGTTTTTGTTATGCATATTCACAAGTGGGGAGACAGACATGAGGCTGGAGGGGAGAGAAGAAATGGTGGTAGTAAGATTGCAAGATACTTGTGATCTAAAAAGGATAGGAGAGGAATTATTTGAAAGTCATGAACAGAAAATGTATGGGAAAAAACAGGAAATGTAAAGGGTTTGTTGTGGACTATGTGTGTTCCTTCCACGTATAGGGAAATATGAGTAAAGAAGTCAAGTTATTTTGAGGTTAATAGTTCTTTATTTTGTTTATTTTATTATTTTTTCTTGTCTTTCTCTGACTTATTTTACTTGATGTAATGCCTTCAAGGACCATCCATGTTGTCACAAATGGCAAGATTTCAACCTTTTTTAATGGCTGAATAATAAATATATCATATTTTTTTATCCATTCATTCATAGACAGACACTTAGGTTGATTCCATATCTTGACTATTGTAAATAACATTGCAGTGAACATGAGGGTGCATCTATCTTTTCAAATTAGTGTTTTTGTTTTCTTTGGAGTAATACACATGTGGACATGGTGGATCATAGTATTTCTATTTTTAATTTTTTTGAGTATCCTGCATGCTGTTTCCTATAGTGGCCGCACAAATTACATTCCCACCTAATAGTTTTTAAAAGGACTGTGTTCTTTGATCATCACACTCTGAGACAGGACCATGTGAGTCGCATATGCAGTAGGTTATACAATTGTTATTCTCAACTTAGCCTTTGCTACTACGCTGCAAGATAAGCTATTATCATTCTTATTTTGCTAATGCACAGCCTAAAATTCAGAGAAGTTAAACACCTACTCATGGTCACACAGCCAATAAGTGTCGACATCAGATTAAATCTAGGTGTATGTAACTCCTATGTCTCCGCTTTTAATTGATCTGATTTACTGCCTCAGTACAAGGAGACTCAAGTAGTGTGTGACAACACACCAAGAAAGCCATATGGACATTAATAATGTCTATGAAGTCCAAAGAATCAGAAGCTATACTGAGCTGGAGTGACTAGTTTAGGCTTCATGAAGAGTGTGAAATACAAGTGGCCTTTGGAGGACTGGTAAAACTTAGATGGGAAATGAGGAGAGGTAGATGAAGGAATGAACAGGACAGGAACAAAAACCAGGGATTCTGGTTGCAACGGAGAGCTCGAGGTCTTCTGATAATGACATTCTAGAAGCTGGACCAGATTAGGGGTAAAAAGATTAAATACATACATACATACATACATACATACATACATACATACTGCTTAACAGAACTGCTGTTGGGGGTATTTAAAGATTTAAATATGATATTTGAAATGATACTTAAACTTCAGCTTAGTTGCAAATTGCTCAGTCCTCCCAAGAAGCCCATTTTGGGGGATAGTCAATAGCGGAGCTGTCTCTGACTACTCTTTCTATGAGATTCTATGCTGTGATGATTAATTTCATATGTTAACTTGATGAAGCCACAAGGTACTCAGATATTTGATTTAAAATGTACTCTGGGTGTGTCTGTGATGGTATTTCTGAAAAAGATTGACATTGGAATAGGTAGACTGAGTAAACCAGATTGTTCTCTCCTTTGTGGGGGGACTCTTCAAATCCTTTGGAGGCCTGAACAAAAATTAAAAAGTGGAGTAAAGGAGAATTCACACTTTCTCAGCCTGCCTATTTTTGAGCTTAGACATCAGTGTTTCCTGTTTTCAGATTTGAACTTGGACTGGAACTACACCGTCAGGTTTCTTGGGTCTCCAGCTTGTTGGCTACAGATATTGGGACTTCTCAACCTTCATACTCATGTGAATCAATCCTTTATAGTAAATTACTTGTATACCTACATACCCTATTAGTTCTGTTTATCTGGTTTATGTGGGTTGACGATGATGAAACAATGAATCAGAAAGTTCAACTGTCTTCACACTACCACTATCACAACGTGCAGTTCCTTAGTGTGTGAATTTAGAGCATGGGAAAGGCACCTCTGCCCTCTCAGATCCCTAGGCCTAGTCTGAAACCACACTCTATCTGGATCAACAAGAAGATCCAGAAGCCAAGGGTTGAGGTTGAGTGGTCTTTCTATGGCCAATGACTTAATAGTCTCCCCAGACTTCTAAGAGAAACTTTATCCAAACAGTATGACTTTTGGTAACCGATACAACAGGAAAGGGAAAAATAGACCACCCAAGAGAGGCAAAAAATTTGTGACCATACTTAGCCTGGGAATGTTCTGTTCATGAGTCTGCCTTGTATTACTCTGAAAGTCATCTCCAGGTATAATCTGGCAGTCCCCAAATAGCAGAGTGACCAAGCTTCAGTTCTGCAGCTATGATGGGCAACTGGTTCCACTGAATCAGACTCTGAGGTCAGCCCTCTTCCAGCCAGAATATGGACTTCTTTGTCCAGGCTTTTTTTTTTTAATGTGCAAAGTAACCTTTGCCAAATGGATCAGTTAGACCAGGGTTTCTCAATGTGGAGAGATTAAAAAACAAACAAACAAACAACAAAAAACCCTTGAAGCTAAGGCCTTACTTCCAGATATTAAGACTTACCAGCAATTCTTTAGATGAAATTCTAGCATGAATGCATTTTTCAACACTCTAGTGATTCAAAAATGTAAGCACTCATCTAGACCATTTCACAAAAATAACCCATATCAGACCAAGATATCCCTAGATGTCTTATAGAAGAATTATACTTATAAGAAGAATTATAAGAAGAATACTTATAAGAAGAATTACAGTCCTGCAATTCTCTTATAAGTAGTTTTGCCAGGACAAAGTAGAGCCCACATCTCTCCTCTCTCTCTTTCCTTGTTTTGTAGCACCTCAAAAGTGTCTTATAGGGGACTACCCTCCCCTCCCTTTCCCCCATATTCCTCTGATCCCTGTCACCTTCTTCTTACTCTAGGCCTTTGCTATTTGAAGTATGGTTCTCAGAGAAGCCCCAGTGCCATTAGCTGGATGCTTGACATAAATGCAGAGTTCCAGGCCCCACTTAATGTGTCAGATTCCACATTTTAATAACATCCTCAGGTAATAAGCCCTGGCTGCTGTGGTTTAGTGAATTCAGTGCCAGCCTGCAAACCAAAGAGTCACTGGTTTGATTTCCAGTCAGGGCACATGCCTGGATTATGGGCCAGGTCCCCAGTAGGGGGTGTGTGAGAGAGCCAACCACACATTGATATTTCTCTCCCTTCCCCTCTCTCTAAAAATAAATAAAGTCTTTAAAAAAAAAAGATCCTAGGGTAATTTTTGTGCATGCTAAAATTTGTGACTCACTGCTCTATACCACCTCTAAATGGATCCAACTGGGATAAATGCCCTGACACTAAGACATTCATTGTGCAGACAGGATGGTTCACTCTGTTCCTTCTTTTACCTTCTAAGAAATAAAGTCATTAGTTCCCTACCATAAAGCAGAGCTACTCTCTTATGTTAGTTGTTAAGTGAAAGTATATACAATGTCTACTCAGAATCACATATTTAATTATATGAGGTCTGTCCAGAAGGTATCCAGCCACGTAAAATGAAAAGTAGAGACATTTATTGAAGAAGATACATGTTATACATAGAACAATGATGCCTCAGTCCCCTTCAAAATAGGCACCTTGGGACCTCACGCAGTTTTCCCAATCACTGTCAGCTGCCCCATCATATTTTCCTAAATCTCATTGACAGCCTGAAAACTCTTCCCTTTCAAAGGTGATTTTAGTTTAGGGAAGAGCCAGAAGTCACAAGACAACAAATCTGGGATGTGGAGGGGCTGAGTCACCTGGATGACTTGATGTTCTACCAAAAAACTCTGCACAAGATGTGATGCATTAGCAGGTGTGCTGTCATGATGAAGTTGCCAATCACCAGTTGCCCACAGCTTTGGCCTTCTGAATCATCCAAATAGTTTCCATGGAGGAATGTTCAAGCTTAATGCAAAATCTGATGCAGATTCGTTGCTCTGCTCTGTCAGGCATTTTGAATATAACAACCACACAGTGCACATGCTCACTCATTGGCATCTACCAGCCCCCACTGACTAGTACAGTGAAGTTGTCATTGCACATTCCAATCCACCCTCTTTGGCTGCCAGGTTACATCAATGTCACGCAAACCATTCTCGTTATATTAACAATGGCTGGACTTTTTCTGGACAGACCGTGTGTGTGTGTGTGTGTGTGCGTGTGTGATATTTTTATATAACATATACACATAAAATATATGTTATTTACATATATTGTATTTACATATATAAAATATTTATTACAAATATATAAAATATTTTTATTTACATAATTTATAAATATTTTATATATTTTGTGTTTATGTACATAAAATATATGTCATATTTTATTCTCTTTTTAAATATTATATATAGAGAAAGAGAGGCCAGCCAGTTGTCTCTGCAATTGGCCAGACAACTGGCTGATGGGGAAGATGAGTGTGGGGAGCAGGAAGGAGATGCATGGGAATGCCAAAGCTCAGCACTCAATTATGTACTCAGTGCACAACAGCTGAGTGTATGAGCTATGCACATGCCATACATATCTTTTAAGTCACCTGTTTTCTACTTGGTTTGGTGAGGGTGTCTCTTCGCTTATGTCGGGTGGGATCTCTTTAGTTTATGGCTTAGTGACTGCAGGCCAGGCACTGGCAGCTGGGTCTGAGCAATGCTGTAGGTATTTGACCATTCAGTAGGACATACCAAGGGACTGACTGATCTCAAATAAATCTCTTGAGCACATGCTGCTCATCACCTTATTATTAGTTGAGAAAGAAGTCTGGTAGTATTGACAATAGAAGTCCAGAGAAGTTTAAGTCAAGATGAGGTGGCTTTTCTCTCATTTTCTCTTACCCCTGTCACTACCATTTAGTGAGGCATGTGTGTGTATATATATACACACATCTCAACATTTAGCATTGAGATTAAGAACATGAATTTTGGAGTCAGGTAAATTTTGCTTGAATCCCACTTCTGCCATACCTAACCTTTCACCTTGGATGTGTTCCTTCTTGAATTTTAACAGCAGTGTTCTCTGCTGTAGAATGAGGATGGTGACAGACTCTCATAGGGATGTTGTGAAGATTAAATATAGAGTATGTAACATTGCAGCTGGTACGCAGAAAGCCTCCATCAATAGTATTATTTTGACCATACTCTGAGTTATACGCATTGGCAACTACTGTAGACCCAGGTCGAGTCTGCTGTTCTCTTAAGGACTGTACTTTAATCTCACTGAGGCACACCCAGGGTTCTGTGTGAGTTGTCTTGAGGCAATCTAAATGTGAAGAACATGAGCACCCACTCTTCACAAATAGCAGGCATAGTAACTTATACACAACCTCTAGGCTCCTGGAAAATACTCTTTCTGAACAAAGAGGTGCCAGCTGGAGCAGTCTCTGGTGACCATTAGGAACCTAAGAGTGTACGGCAATAAAATTTAAGTCCTAATGCAGAAGGATTTAGCACCAGGCCTATATTTGTTTAAAGAAAGCTGCTACCAAGATTTATTATTGCGATCATTTTTGAGCTCTGCTCCAGTTCCAACCAAGTGCTTGACTGCATTTACTGTCCCCAGCGTGCTGAGCTTCCCTGTGACAGCTCCAAGTCCGCCCTCACTGGAATGCCAAAGCTTGAAGGCAAAGAGTTTGAATCCCTTGATGCCAGGTTATTCTTGGCAGTAACACATCTCTTGGCCCAGATGGAGTCATGAGGCTCTGTCCTCATTTATGGGGGAGGAACCAGGAGACACCTCTTCTGTGCAGGGTAATGCAGGCATGGGAACCCACCTGGGCACATCCAGGGGTCCTCCTGTGGGTAATGAAAATCACTGTTTTTTGCAAAGTATTTCTTTTAAATAATAGAATAATTTTTATCAAACAATGTAGTATCCCAATATATAAAACAGGTAACAGACTTTTGTTCTGGTTGATAAATAATGCCTGTGTGCATAAGGAACTTTTGGAGCCTCTATTTCTCCAGATACCTGCTGCTGTGAGTCCTCATTCACTCACACATATTCAAGCCTCTGTTGCTCAACACCAAAGAATCTCGAGGCTCTATGAACATTGTTTAAAAATCACTGCACTAACTGATCTCTAAGGCATAGTCAGCTCCTTTTTCTATTATGCCAATGAACCAAATACGGCTTTAAAAGATAAGAAGGCATTTCATGTACTGGAGTGAGGGTGGGTGGGATAGAGTCTGTAAGAGAAGAGAGCAGGTTTAGGGTTGAAGTAGAGAAGCAGCAAAGGGCCAAGGGCACGGCTGAGTGTTAGTGGTGCGTGTGAGTAGCTTTTTGAGAACAAACAAGGCAGGAGGGGATTATGTCTGTGTTCTCAGGCATAAAACACATGCCGTTAGCTCATCTGAGGCAGGGTGTTTGCCTGCCACCCCATCACGGCCTGGATCATTCATACACCATCAAAGAACCAAACATGCTTCGGCACCCAGCTTGATAAGACATCCCTCCTCTGTAGTTCGTTTCCCGTGTGGGCCCAATACAGAGGCCTGGGAGGTTGGCAGAAGGCAGAGGATGGCAGCAGGAGCCCAAGTTCCCACACACTGAATTCCAACTAGGACCCAAAAGGTCTGGGTCTTTGGAGTTATTGATCATTTACACCCGTAAAGTATATGCTCGAGAGCATTTTAGGAGCTTTTCATCCTTACTCTGACATTTGACCAAAGATTCTCACTGACTAATCTTTAGAAAGACTGAGTCTTAGAGAAATGGATGTTCTAGATAGAAACAGGGGAAACATTGAATAGTAATTGGGTTAGCCAAACACACCAGCAAGATTAGAAAAGAATCCCAATCTTTTAGAACCAGGACAAAAACACCCACAAAAACAGAGACAACCTCTTCCCCCTCTAAATGTTTTCCTAACTTCCCTCTTAGATATTTACATATTTAAGGCTTTAGGTTTGTAAAACTCTCTCACAGAGTCTCTAAATAAAGCCTGCAAAAATGCTCCTCTTCCTAGTCCAAAATGTTTCTTTCTGCCTGGAAGGGACTGATACCTACAAAGGAGTTGTCAGTCTGTCAAGACTGATTTAAAATGCAATTCCATTTCAATCCTGGGCTTTCTAATCCAAATTGGGCTTTCTACCTGACTGCTGTTTTTCCTTTTTTCCTCTCTCTCCTCCGACATATCTCGGAAGTGCAACCACCAATGAGCTGTTCTGTCCAGTTCAGTGTGAACAGAAGATGAAATGGCCAAAGGTTTTGGCAGAGAGGAGGGAGGGGGGCATAATCTCTGTAGGGGCACAGAGGTGCTGCTTCACGTCAATAAGCTAGACTTCCTAACCAGGGAAACCTGTGAGAGGGAACCATCCTTGGGGGCAGCAGCAGTGAACTGATTTCCTTTTCCTAATTCAGAGGCTGGAGCCAGGCCCTGGGGAGGCGACCGTGGTGAACTTAAGAAAAAAATCACTGCAGTGGCATTGGGCATGGAGTGGCAAGGGAGGTGACAGGGTGCCCTGAGAAGTAAGGATGAGTTGGTTTTGTGAGGAAAGTGGGCTAACTGACATATTTAAGGCTTTAGGTTTGTAAAACTCTCTCACAGAGTCTCTAAATAAAGCCTGCAAAAATGCTCCTCTTCCTAGTCCAAAATGTTTCTTTCTGCCTAGAAGGGACTGATACCTACAAAGGAGTTGTCAGTCTGTCAAGACTGATTTAAAATGCAATTCCATTTCAATCCTGGGCTTTCTAACCCAAATTGGGCTTTCTTTAAACAAAATTTGTTTAAAGAAATTGTTTAAAATTTGTTTCTTTAAACAAATTTTGCAGATTTTAAACAGCCTAGGGGGAAAAAACTGGGCTGTGCAGCAGAAGGGCCCACCTAAGAAGCTCCATCTGCACCAGCCAGTCTAGTTTTGATACTCCTAAGGTGTCAGCAGGGAACTGTCTGCCTCTGTCCAGTCTCTGTCTCTTCATTAGGCAGCAAGTGGAGCCATGGGTGTGAGTGGGCCTGTGTGGGCACCACCCTGGGTGAGTTGCCTCCTTGGTGTGCAGGCTCCTGGCATTTGCTCTCACTGCCTGCCCAAAATAGAATGTCTCATTGTGATAGATTAATCCTTTGGCTCAGATCCTGACCAGGTCACCAGTTTAGCCTACACTGCATGGGTGGGGGAGGGTGGGGACAAGGACACTTAACTCATTCAGCACATTCCCTCTTGTGCCCTACAGAAGTGCCCTGTCCAGGTACTCAGTCTCTATGTAGAAAGAGAGTCAGGGCTGACACATACTGGGGGCCTTCTTGGCTCCTGGGCCCCTGGGGACAGAGAACCAAATTAAGGGAGACTGTCCCTTTCTCTGATCTCTCTGAACATTTACTTCAGACTGCTCCCTTAGCCTGTTTGTATCTCAATTTCCTCATCTGTAAAACGAGGATAATCGTCTTTACTTACCTCACAGAGCTGGTATTATGATTAAATGAGTTAATACACAGGAAGTGCTTATAGCTTCACAAAAGAATATATATTGAATGATTCCATTTATATGAGGTACCTATAGTCATCAAATTTATAGAGACAGAAAGTCAGAAAGTAGAATGGTGGTTGCCAGGGGTTGAGGAGAGGGGGAAGAGGGGTTATTGTTTAGTGGGTACAGAGTGTCAGTTTGGAAAGTTGAAAAGTTTTGGGGATGGTTGCACAACATGAATGTACTTAACGCCACTAAACTCTACACTCAAAAGGGACTAAAATGATAAATATTATGTTATGTGCATTTTACCAAAATAAAACACACACAGAGACACACACAGTGCCAGGTATTCCCTTTCTACTGCATTTTATAAATATTTATGTATATATATTTTCTCCCAAAAAAGGCTCTTGCTCGTACATAAGCATTCCTGTCATCTCAATCATAGGCAGCTTCAATTTACCCACAGAGAATGAATAAATGAATAAATGAATGAACATGTGTTGGGCCAGCAAATAGAATAACCCGAAGTAAATTCTGTTGCTCCGCACCCCCTAACTTACAGAGGCACAACAGTCCCCATCAGCAGGTAAACCTGAAGGCAGCCCAGACAAGACACACAGAAAGGCCACACAGCGCTGTGGTGATCGGTACTGTTCCTGTCATCTTCTCACTGATGAATTAGTTCTAGAGTTTAGGAACAGTCAGAGTTAACCTGTGAGAGCTGCTCAGGGACCTACCTGGGGTCCACCTATGTTTGGAGGAATATTTAGAGACTGTATCAGTGTGGCAGGCACCCCAAGATTTGGCCCACCCTAGAATGCACTTGAGGCTTTGTTCAAGATTCATTAATGCCAGTCTTCCAGGACTGGCCCTTTGGAGGAAGAAGCAGGGAGTTGTGCCTCCTACCATTCACTCTGAAGTCCATCCTTTCGGTGGTGTGTGCTCTCGTCTTTTCTGACCATCCTTTGTCACCCCATACAAGGTGAATGAGGACGAGACAGCAGTCTGTAGGTCTTGGAAAGTGTTGCAAACCTAATTGTTAGGAGTCTCAAAAGATATTGCAAAGAAACCCTAGGAATTATTTAAAAGAATTATTTGAAAAGATCCAGAAATGATTAATTGTACCTTGTAAGCAAGGAGAAAAACTAGAGGGAGCAATTTAAGGCTGGGTACATAAAAACTCTGAGTCTCACAAACTAAGCATGAGGCTATTTTTGTGTGGAATATTTTCACAAGCTCATTGGGGTGTGAGGCATCATCAGAAAGCAACAGTTCACCTTGTGGTAGATGAAACTTAATTTTCGGGGACCTTAAATAACCTTTGGCCCTGGCTCAGGAGGCTGGGGAAGGAGGAGTTGAGGGACACTGGGCAACAGAACCAAACAGTCACAAAGACAGAAGATTAAAATGCTGGCTGAAAAGGGCAAGAGAGGAAGGAGGAACCAAAGGCTGGAAGGTGATGTGGGAACATCAAATGCTGCTGGAAAAAATTGGGAGATGAGATGTGCGTTTAGGCTCTGGCCCCAGCCCTCCCACTGACCTGAATTTTTTTTGCCCCAGCTGGCCTCCAATATCACACACTTTGGTCTTCTAAAGCAGGTTTTGCCTAACTTCCCAGTTAGCTAGAGATTACAGATGAGTCACTGTGTATAAAGTGTTGCATTCTTTGTGTCGCCTTGGGAAGCACATTCTGCTGAGTCGGCCCAAATGCAGTGGGGTGACAAGTCAATTCCTTGTCAACCAAAGGCTCTCTTTTGAAGCTTAAGGGACAAGAGCAGAACAGCATGTAGGAACCTGATCTGAGCTGCTGTGTCTTTGTTCCCTTGTGTAGGCTCAGATATAAAAATGCTTCCCTCACAGGGGTCCTGGATCCATTCAGGCTCTCAAGATTAGTTTTACGCAGGTACATACCATGAGTGCATGTGTGTGCGTGCACATCCCCCCACTCACACACCCCATACACCTGGGACCAGCCAGGTGTTCCAAAGCCAGGCCTGGGCCCAATGGGGCCTTATTCCAGAAGAAGATGGAATTGCCTGCTAAAAATAGCAAAGCTGATGCTTTCAGCAAAAGGACTAAGGTATATAGTCCATGGACACTTTGTATGCAGACAGAAACCCAAGATAAAAGTGAATTCAAATGAAGGTATTTGACATTCCCACTAAAGTGAGAAGGCAGACTGGCTCAGTGCCCAGAGAACCAAGAAGCAGTGATTTCTACATCTATGCTGTTGCTGACCTCAAGCTAATCATTTAATTGCTCTCTTTCTCAATTCCTATATGCATAAGTCAGGAGCTATGATTTGGACTAGCTAATCAGCTATGCAAAAAATAATCTGGAAGAAAGAAAAGAGAGCAAGAGAGAATGTTAGTAAAAAATTTTTCTATACACAAAGTACAAAGTGTTAATAAAGATTGGTAGTGCTGTTTTGATATGCATGTCTTATTTCATGTCTTCATCCTATACCTTTGAGCTAGGTATTCTCACTAACTCAAGCTGAGATCCACCCACCCTCAATGATGAGCACCCCACAGAGCTGCTTGTCCCAGTGGTGATGGTGTAATGAAATAGGACATACACCCTCACCTACCCTAGCAGGTCCTGACGTGACCTGTCAGCTGATGAGGTGAGTCTCAGTATGGTTCACCATGTGCAGTAAGAACCCTGGATTACCATTTATAGACATCTAAGCTTCAGACTTGTTCTGCTGATGTTTCTGAGTGATTTTGCTCTCCCCATCCTCCCACAGCTATAGTTTCTGTGTAAAAATAAAAATGTCACCATTTTATTAATTTACATTTAATTTATCTAAGATCTGATCACTTCGAGATTCAGATCTGAAATATTCAATTGTTCTGCACTCGTCAGAGGCAGAAATAATGATTTCTCTTGAACATGATATTCTGTGCAAGGGGATTGTGAATTACAAATCAATTTTCATTCATTCCAATCAAGTCATATCTGCTAAGAACCTCCTCTTAATAACCTACATATTTGGATCTTTGTGGGCTTAAGATGACAGAGATAGGCTGAAGGATATATATGAGTGAGAACTATAACATTCTGTCTGGAATGGAGTGAAGGATGACATTGATGTAAACATTTCACCTATGTTAATAGCCAATTTGTTTAGACAATAGGGTCTCACCTTTTTGCTCAGTCATCTACAGAGAGACTAATGTGGTGTATTTCTGTTTTAGGTGTGGCCCATGCTCTAAAATGAAACAGCAAGGTATTTTGAAATGAAATTAATTAATTTCTCTTAAACCCATGCAATTTTTCTCATTGAATATCCTGCTTGTCTGTGTTATTTTCTGTAGCATTTCTATTTAAATATCTAACAAGGTAAGCAGAAATAATAAGCTCTCGACATTTCCCTCCTCTTCTTGGATAGACCTAATTATTCCCTAACACCAACTTGACTTGTCTAAAGAGCCCCACAGAGCCTAGAAGCAAGGACATTTTAGCCTTTCCAGATTAGCAGGGCTGAGGAATTTGTGCATGTAGCTTTAAAGTAGGGGAGGTGTCAAACAGGGGTCAGTTTTCACGGAGGACATTTATGGTGAAGAGTCTAGTAAGTAACTCACATTGCTTAGCGTATTTATTTATAGTAAATTAACTATTGCAAAGCTTGGTCCTGATATATTTCAGAAGCTGTAGGGAAGTCAACCACACACATACATTTGCACGCACTACACACACCCACAGGCATCATATGAATGCTAGTTCTTCAAGTTCATTCTACCTTCTAATAATGATTTAGAGAAATTTAAAGGAATTGTCAGAATCAAATGATCTGGAGATTTGATGTGAAAACAAGACTTTGTGCTTACAAAGGGAAATTTTCGTTACCCATTTTTGCAGATTCATGCTTAGCTTGGCATGGAACCACCTACACAGAGGGGGGAAGACTGCTCCCAATACCTTTCCTAGGCCTCTCTGCCCCTCTTTACTCATCTTTCCTTCTGAGTCATTCTAACCATCACCTTCTTCCAAAGACCCAGAGCTCTCCTGTGGGCCTGGGGCTGAAAGCAAGGTCAAAGGTCATGACCAACAAGTTATAGGAGTTCATGGGGGACTCCTTTTAGAAGTATTTACAAGTTAAAGGAGAGGCCAAGAAAAGGTGAAACTGGAAAGACCTTTATCTCAGATGCTGGAATTGTGGGGTCCTTGGCAGAATGGAGATGGGGGAAGAAGAGTGTGTGATTGTTTAGGAGGGAAGAACATCTTTCTAGTGACCTTAAAACACACCGTATATGTCATTTTCTATTCTCTACGCTTATAAAGCCACTGCTAGGCCATTCAAATGAAAGGCACTTTGGGGGTTATAACAAAGTTAGTTCAGTTCCATATTGCTTGATTCTTTCCCAGAAGCTGTTTATGTTTATTGGTAAACAGTGGGCATGCTTTAAGCAGCAATTTGCCTGGTAAAATTTTTTAGGGTTTCTGGTAGATCTGCTTTGTGCACCCCATTTCTGCTCCTTTTAAAAAAAAAGTTGCTGACACAGTTCTCCTCCTCCAGGAAGCCCACTTGGTCCTGTCTGTCCAGTTGCTGCTGCTCCTGGGCAGTCTGCATTAAATGGTTAAAGGGGAGATTATGTAAGTCCACTCAGCACAGTGACCTGCACGTGCGAACTGCCAACATGTCCAGGTCTGCGAGGTTCGTGCCTCAGGCACAGCAGGGTACTGTTCTGGAAGGTAAGGGACAGTGTGATCACCAGGGTGGGCTGAAGGGCAGGAAACACCATGTACTCTCCAGTCTCTGTCTGAGCCATCTGGCAGCCGGACGGGGCAGAGATGGCTCCAGGCAGTGAAGGCACATCTGCTCACCAGCTCTGCGCCTCTCAAGCCATAAACTGCTCATTTGTAAGGAAACGTGTTGGTTCACACACATGGCTTCTCTCACCCATTTACAAAGTACACAGTCTTCAGAAATGACTGTTATGCATATCTAGGTTTTCAAATTGGAGCTGACATGTACACTCGGCCAAACCCAGGGAAGGGTGGTGAGGTGCTGGAGAACAAGGTTTAAAGTAGGAATTTGTTCATGTTGCTGAACACATTTTAGGGACAACTGACCTCAAAAAAGTGATGGCCAAACAAAACATTGGACTTGTATTGGAGATGTTTTGGTAGAGACAGACTTTTTCACCTTCTCTGCAGTTTAACTCAAGTTCGTTTACCCTGGGGTTCCTTCTCTGAATGAGCTCACACAACTCCTATGGAGTACTTCTGAAGCATCAGCTGCCTGGTTTACCTGATTGTCCTTCACTTCCCTTCCCACATAATTGATATTTGCTACCATTACTGAGGTGGCGGAACTTGAAGAGCATCGAACGCTATTATTATCCAGGTCTTGGCTAAAACCCAGTTACATGGTTTTCGTGAAACCATGATCATGCAGCTTGTAGAGACCAGAATGATGCAGCTGTGGAGCCCAGAATGCCAGATTGGCCTCTGTCCTATGCTACTTGAGAAAACCTCTTCCATTTTTCTTTGTCTCAGTTCTTGTAGGTCTGAGAGGAGGGTATTATCTTCCTCCTTCTCTCAGAGATGCTATCAGTAGGGAGAGAAGAGAAGGAAGTGAGGAAGTTCTCCAAGGTGACATGGGTTACAAGGGGAAGTCACTTTGGCTGGGAGACATGACCACAGCCTTAATTCCACCTCACAGCCTCTCCTAAGGGGGGAGGAGCCAAATGGCCTGGCACTGACTATAGTAAGAAAGTAATCTTGTTACTACATAAGCAATAATTTTGGTGTACTTACTCCACGTTGTTTTCCCCATCACTGGGTCCTCAGTGCCTGGGAGGTGTTTAATGAGTATAATGAGTACTTGAATAATTGAACAACTTGGCTGAATGAAAATACCCTTTACTGGACTTCAAGTGCAGTGTCTTACATGCAGTGGCCACTCATTAAATGCTTGGTTGCTGATGTTATATTTTAACTCATTTTGTGTACATAACTTAGAGCCTGGTGTTAACTGATTTGGCATTGCATTGGTCTTACAATGAAGGTGGGGTGGTGCTCAGGGCCGGCCACACCAGCATTCTATTAGCAATGAGGGTATAGATAGCTATGCAATGCAGCAAAAGGCAGTGTCAGTCTATGGCTTCACTGGAGAAACCCAAGAGGTCCAGGAAGTTGCTGGGAAGTCACTGTTGACTCTCAGGGACAAATGGATCCATTCTTTCAATTCATCAATGAACAAAAAAGGCAGGCACAGCCCTATCTAGCTATGCCAAGCCAACACCCTTGCTGAGATTTTGCTCTTTAGTATTTATCCAGAAAATCCAGAAATACGTTTACATTTCTTTGTAAGTCCTTCTCCAGGTTGCTCAGTGAGAAAGCTCATCTTACCTATTGTACACCTCCAGGCTCCGTCAACACTCAGCCAGTGAATGGAGCAGAGGTTGCAGGCCCACTCACCACACACCTGCTTTTGCTGAGTGAGAACAGAGATGTACTCTGTCTTTGGCCCCGTCTCATGCAGGTTGTCAATGTACACCATCAAGAGTGTATCAAGGAAGTCCTTTTATGGGGACTATCTTATGTTCATGTGGAGTTGTAAGTATAGGTATGTTGTGTCCTGTTTTCATTTCACAAAAATGTATTGTGTGGAAATGAGTATCGAAGGGGTAATTATTCTTGTGGCTGATAAATTCAACAGCCTCAGTATCTGTGAAGGTGAGTGATAACTGACCACAGATGTAAGGGTTGAGGTGAATAAGAAAGGTTCCAAGGTTCACAATTTTATTATGAAATGAAGAGGAGAAAACGATATTGAAATTGTGACAGAAGGCAATGTGAAATTAGGGCTGGATTCACATAAAGTGATATGCCCCTGAATGTGATGAGTTCCGAATAGCTTAAGAATTTTAGTTCTAGCCCCTAGCCCATTGGAATAAATATTGTGTAAGCTCCTAAGGAGGCCGCATGAAGGCAGCACCTCTT
This sequence comes from Desmodus rotundus, assembly GCF_022682495.2. Classification (NCBI taxonomy): domain Eukaryota; kingdom Metazoa; phylum Chordata; class Mammalia; order Chiroptera; family Phyllostomidae; genus Desmodus; species Desmodus rotundus. Next base: position 68,888,168 of record NC_071393.1, on the reverse strand, counting down.
TTCAGCCAGGGGAGCATAGCTTGTCTGCATCTGTGAGTTATGATGGGTGTCAAGTTTAGCTTGCAAATGCTTCATAGGAACAGTTAATATCGAATTACTGAAATAAGAGTGTATTTTTCAAAAGCCCCTCCCGCCCTCTCTGCTCCATCTGCTAATGTGCTCAGGGCCATGTGTGGTTCAGCATTTAGAACACTCCAATCATTTGAGGGGAAAGTGACCTTCCCCCAGGTTGTCGAGCCTTGTGTTGTAACCTAATGAGGACATTCCCTTCAGACAGATCTGAGAGCCAGGACCCCTTGCTCCGGTAGGCCCAGTGTTCGTGTGATGTCTGCTGACCAGTTTGGCTCTCCCACCCTGTTGCATGCCTTCACATGCAGTGGCCTGTCAACAATGCAATTATATCCACTTTTCATATGTGCCGTTAAGGAGATAATTCTGTAACTGCACCTGAAAATCAGTCTCATTGCTATTGTTGTACATCGTATGCTGACATTACATTCCTTAGGGTACCACAAGGCCTTTTCCTGGTGCATTTAACCCTCCTCTGCTCCCTTGCTATCCCTCAAGGACAGCTGAGCTGTAGCCTCTATTGCCTCTGGTCTAGGTGTCCCCTGCCTCTAGCCTCGCCCTCTCCACAGCCAGCCTGAGCGTGCTCCTGTGCACTCCCAGTGCACTGCTTTGATCATAGGCTCTGCTATTCGAGAAACTTCACCCCCATTGACTATTACTAACAGCCAAATTCCAGAGGCTGGCATTTAAGAATCTTTCCAATAAATTCCCAACTTTTCTTTCTAGACTTATGTCCATTTATAGCCTGCTGACACCCCTTACTACCTTCAAACAGAGATATTTACAATTTCCAAATAGAGATTATAACTTCCCAGTTCACACTCACCCAATTCCCCATCTCTTTGTCTACCTTCTGAAGTCCTCCCCATCTTTTAAAATTTTTTTAAATTATTGAGTTTTTAGAGAGAGACAGGAAGCAAGAGAGAAAGAGAAAAACATAAATTTGTTGTTCTACTTATTTAAGCATTCATTGGTTACTTCTTTAAGTGCTCTTACCAGGGATCGAAACCTTGGCGGGATGATGCTCTAACCAACTGAGCTACCTGACCAGGGCCTCCCTATCCTTAAAAGCTGAGTTCATGTGTCCTTTCTCCACAAAGCCTTCCTGGTATAAGAAAGCACTCCCTCATCCAAATCTTTTGTTTTTCTTATTTCAGCTTTAAAACATAACTTATACAAATATTATATATTCGTTGTAGAAAAAATTTTAATATTCAAAACATAAAGAAAATAAAAATTATTCATACTCTTATCTCCAAAGATAACTTCATCTCAGTAGAGCATCCTATTATGTATACTTCCAGACACACACATCTTACACATTGTTTTACCTAGCTGGCCATGCTTGGGTATTGGTTTGACTTGTACTTACTATGGAAGTGCAAGGTAGCCTATACTAGACTGTAATCTCCCCACAGGCCATAGTCCTTTTTATTCCTCATAGCACTGAGTACAGAGCTATGCTGAGTTCACTTACATAAGTGTTTGTTGCTAACCAGGATGAATTTATGCACTTCTCTGAAGACCTGGGGAACTCTCAGTAAACATTAACCAGTGCTGGAGCTGTCATAAAAAAAATTATTTCATGTAATTGATAAACTACTTTTATTATGTATTTGTGATGAAATGTTCAAGTTTGAATCCTGTATGATGATGGGAAGCCAATAAGCTAAGGAAACCAATAGTCTGAGTTGATGGTAGGTACTTAGTAGTTTCACAGACTCTTAGTTTCTTAGCAGAAGTTGGGACGATGTAAGAGGTGTAGGGTCTTGAGTAGAAGTACATTCTGGAAGCTCCTGTTTCTGGTCTACTCTGCATGTCCCAAATGAGGATGCCAGCTCCCATCTAGAGCTTTCACAATTCCTAGTGCAACACATGGTTTTTAGCTGACAAACTAAGGGCTGTGGATATTTCAGTGCTCATACTTTTAAATTACTTACCTGGACTTAGGGCTTGTGCCTTCTCTGTCCTCAGAAGCCAGTTCTTTACTTTAGCTCTAAAGGAAGTGCCTATATCTTGTTTTTCAACTGAAGTAAGTGTGGTTGTTGAGTGCTTTTTCAGAAGACATCTTCACAGGAGGAGAATGACTATTCAAGAGCAGAGCTGCCTAGTTCAATTTTTCAGATGACTCGTGTGAGAGCTGAACTGACCTGAGGGAGCCAGCAGCCTGGGTGCTAGGCTGGTAGGGGAGGCGCAGCCCTGGCATTGGGATGGATGGGTGAATCAATGTTGTTGCATTCCTTTTTAGGAGCTGTGGAAGAGGAAATAAATGTGGCTCTCAGCCACTCTAAGCATTTCTTAGAAAGGGGAGAAGGTACTGTAATAGGATTGTTTGGAGTCTGGCAATGCAAATTCTTTCATTGAAAAGAAAGGTCTGAGATTTTTCCATGAACTATGAAGATGCTGATGGTTTATTGTATTGTCCTTGTTGCTGTTATTGTTTGTTTACTTATGTAAAATAATACATTTTTATGAATTCAAAGTAAAGTACAGGGAAAATAGAGCAATTCTGATTATTTAGATACAGTTTCTGTTTATGGAGAACAGGGAGAATGCATGTCTCATTATTTAAAGCCATCGCTTACAGAGATACTATTATATTTTTAAAATCCTGAAAGTGTTCAGCAAAGTTCAAAATAACCAAATGGGAAATACCCAGTTATGTGGGGAAACACACTCTAGTAATGGTGATTTCTTGGGCATATTAAAATAGATCTAGATAAATCTCAGCTCCTTGCAGGACTGGGCTGAGCAGTTCTGCAAAGGTTTACATATGCTATGGGAAATCCCAGGTGAGTCAGTACCTGTCAAGAAATTCTACCTGTTTCTCCAGGAAAGGGCTGGAGAAAGGTGAGGTGAGATGACGTCTCCAGTCACACTGTTTTCCTCCTCAGAGACATTATAGGTAGGATGCTGTATTTTGTGGAAACTAGTTCACAAAATGAAGCTTTCTGTTCTCATTCATCAGTCTCTTAAAATTAAGTAGCTGCTCTCTGCAAGACACTGTATGTTCTGTTATTATCTGTGTCTTGGCTGAAGTCACTTTCATGGGTTCCCCTACGATGCAGCTCATGGATCCCAGAATGCTAGTCCAGCCTTATCCTCCTTTGCTATTTGAGAAAACCTCTTCCATCTTTCTTAATTCCCCCATGTCTGAGATGAGGGGGTTATCTGATCTCTTTCTCTCAGCAGGAGAAATGTTGTCAGTGGGGAGAGAAGAGAAGCAAGTGAGGAAGTGCTGAGGATATGACATGAAGGCCTTCCAAGTTGGTGGCAACATTGTTGTAAAGGGAAAGTCACTTTGTCTGGGAGACATGGCCATGGACTTAATCCCTCCTTACAGCCTTACAGCTTCTTCTAAGACAGAAGGGATCAAACATCCTGGAACTGGGTGTGGTGTGAAAGCATTCATGTGTTTACATAAGCTCTCCTGTTGGCATATTCACTCCATGTTGTTTTCTTCATCACTGGGTCCCCAACATATTGGAGGTGTTCAACAAATACTTGTTAAGTAATTGAACACCTGGATGAATGAAAATACCCTTTATTGGACTTCAAGTGCAGTGCCCTACATGCCCAGACATTAAATAAATGCTTGGTTGATGATATGCTGTTATATTTCAACCTACCTTACATACATAATTCAGAGCCTGCTGTTGATGCTTTGGCATCTCATTGTCTTTAAGATGCACGAGAGGGGCTGTTCAGAGCTGTCCATACCAGCACCCTATTAGCAGTGAGGGCTCAGATATCTATGCAGTGAAAGGTGGTAATGTCTGAGGCTTCACTTGGAAATGGTGAAAAGCCTATTTATTGGTCTTTCTTCCATTTCCCACTGATTTAGGGCTTGGACTTTGCAATGAAAGGCTCTGTTGAAAAACTAGTAACTAGGAGATAGTCAGACTTGATAAGACCTGTTGAGATCTGCTAGGATTCTGCATTATAATGACTACATCCATATGATGATTAAGAAGCCCCCTTAGATAACAGCCAGGGACTCCAAGTAAATGAGTTAATTACTGGGTAAGCAGCGCAGTTAGAGGAGAGATGGGCAAGTCTGACGCCTAGTGGTCATCGGGGAGGATCTGGAGCTAGCCACACAGGATTCTAAGGAAACTACAAAGCATCACTGAATCCCAGGCCTGAAAGGGACTCAGAACCATTTCCAACTTAAAAAAAAAATTGTTTTAAGACACCAGGTCTAAGATCTTATCTGTACCCTGACTGCTAGTATACATGGCGCTGTTGATTAAAGTTGGGGTGGAAAGGACTGATTACTAAAAAAATATAGACCCATTAAAGATAATCTCGCAGGGGTGTCCAACCCATGGCCTGCGGGCCACATGCAGTCCAGGAGGGATGTGAATGAGACCGAACACAAAATTGTAAATTTACTTAAAACCTTTTTTTTTTGCTCAGTTTTTCCTAGTGTTTGTATATTTAATGTGTTGCCCAAGACAACTCTTCTTCTTCCAGTGTGACCCAGGAATGCCAAAAGGCTGGATGCCCCTGAGAATTTGTAGTGATGGAGTGGCAGGATGGCCCAAGTCAAGTTGCAGACACCGTGCTCCAATTCAAAAAAGAACTGAGGAGACAGGCCCTGGGTTTAGGAATTACACACCCTTCCTCACTATGTCTCTAGACTTGGGTGGAGTGATTTCAGTCAGCCTTTCAGCTCTAATACACCTCAATTAAGATTTTTAACAGATGAATTTGAAGGTACCTCAGTGAGTAATTGAATTATCTTCAGCAAACCCCTGAATATCCCTATGTGGCCCTCAGAAGAATGGAACATAATTTTACCCCTTGAAAACCTTTCTGAAAGGTAATTTAGCTAGAGTTAAGAAAGGAGTTTGAAACTGCAAATAAATACCCTTTAATCCAGAGTCTAGGAATACCTCCTAAGAAACTAACCAAACAAATGGGAAAAGGTATATGAATGAGTTATTCATTGTAAAAAAAATAAAACAATTAAATGTTCATTAACAAGGAATTGGTTAAATAAATCCAGTACCCCCATATAATAAAATACTATGGAGGAAGTTTTTAAAAAGATTAAAGTAGGTCTATATGTTCTGATATTGTAAAGTGTTAAGAATATCTTGAAAAAAGGTAGCTATAAGACATGATGGTTACTTTTTTTGCTATATATATGTATATACATACAGAAATGTTTGGAAATTTCAACATTGAATGGTGGGATTATTTTGTGATCTTTCATTTGATACCTTTTTGTGTGTCTGATTTATTTTTGGCAAGGGACACATATAACTTCACAACAAAAAATTAATAATAAAACATCATAAATTTTTCATTTTTATCCTTATACCATCAAGAAGATGAAAAGATAAGAAGAGATAATATATATGAAAACTACTAAGCTTTACTCTAAGGCCCATGACTTCCTGGTAAGGCACTTTTACTAATTCCATTTTCTTCATAACAAAGTGTTCACAGGGATGCAGGGCACTGTGGAGGGACAAGCAATCATGTGTGATTCTCCTTTGTCTTTGCTTTGGAAGCTCTTCCTGAGCCATTTTGCTTGCGGTTGGGAGACAACTAATAAACACAGTCTCTTCATTTGCAGTGATTTTTTTAAGACATTCTTTTGTTGTTTTCATTTAAACATGAAGACAAGATCTAGTCACCAAAAAAAGATCACTAAGAAAAATCAAACTTTGGGAGTATTTATAAACTAGGACCATGCTTTGCCTGATTTTACAGGCACTGTGGTTAGTGATATTGATAATAATGATGGTGATACCACCTAGGCACCTGGCCAAGTGCGTTTCTTACTGATATGTTTTAACCCTTACTAAAACCGGGGACATAGGGAAATCCATTTTACAGAAGAGGAAACCAAGACTCAGAGGGTTTACCATAACTTCTCCAAAGTAACCCTTGTGTTTCTCCCCCATTCCACTGCTGGCTATGTTTCTCTAGAGGAGTAATGAGTTTGGCTTCTGAAATAAGAATTCTGGCTCCATCACTGACTAGCTGTCCATATGAGTGCTAATTATTTAAGCTCTCTCTCAGTTTCCTCAATTTCAAAATGAGAACTGGAACCCTTACGACACAGGGCTACTACGAGGAGGCAGTGCATTAATATCTGCAAAGTTCTTCTCAGAGTCTAGTACCCATCAACAAATGTTGATCATCCTTATTATTATCAATGCTGTGTTCTTTTTTGTTGTTTTTATTTTTGTTTTTAATATATTTATTGATTATGCTATTACAGTTGTCCCATTCCCCCTCTCACTCCACTCCATCCTGCCCACCCCCTCCCTCCAACATTCCCCCCTATAGTTCATGTCCATGGGTCATACTTATAAATTCTTTGGCTTCTACATTTCCTACACTATTCTTACCCTCCCCCTGTCTATTTTCCACCTATCATCTATGCTACTTATTCTCTGTACCTTTCCCCCCCTCTCCCCCTCCCACTCCCCTGTTGATAACCCTCCATGTGAGCTCCATTTCTGTGATTCTGTTCCTGTTCTAGTTGTTTGCTTAGTTTGCTTTTGTTTTTGTTTTAGGTGTGGTTGTTAATAGCTGTGAGTTTGCTGTCATTTTTACTGTTCATATTTTTTACCTTCTTTTTCTTAGATAACTCCCTTTAACATTGCATAGAATAAGGGCTTGGTGATGATGAACTCCTTGAACTTGACCTTATCTGAGAAGCACTTTATCTGCCCTTGCATTCTAAATGATAGCTTTGCTGGATAGAGCAATCTTGGATGTAGGTCCTTGCCTTTCATGACTTGGAATACTTCTTTCCAGCCCCTTCTTGCCTGTAAGGTCTCTTTTGAGAAATCAGCTGACAGTCTTATGGGAACTCCTTTGGAGGTAACTGTGTCCTTTTCTCTTGCTGCTTCTAAGATTCTCTCCTTCTGTGTAATCTTGGCTAATGTAATTATGATGTGCCTTGGTGTGTTCCTCCTTGGGTCCAACTTCTTTGGGACTCTCTGAGCTTCTTGGACTTCCTGGAAGTCTATTTCCTTTGCCAGATTAGGGAAGTTCTCCTTCACTGTTTGTTCAAATAAGTTTTCAATTTCTTGTTCTTCCTCTTCTCCTTCTGGCACCCCTATAATTCGGATGTTGGAATGTTTCAAGATGTCCTGGAGGTTCCTAAGCCTCTCCTCATTTTTCCAAATTCTTGTTTCTTCATTCTTTTCTGGTTGGATGTTTCTTTCTTCCTTCTGGTCCACACCGTTGATTTGAGTCCCAGTTTCCTTCTCATCACTATTGGTTCCCTGTACATTTTCCTTTGTTTCTCTTAGCATAGGCTTCATTTTTTCATCTGGTTTTCGAACAGATTCAACCAATTCTGTGAGCGTCTTAATAACCAGTGTTTTGAACTGTGCATCTGATAGGTTGGCTATCTGTTTGCTGCTTAGTTGAATTATTTCTGGAGCTTTGAAGTGTTCTGTCTTTTGGGCCCTTTTTTTTTTGTCTTGGCGTGTCTGTTACTTAAAGGGGCAGAGCTTTAGGTGTTCCCGGGACTGGGTAAGCTGGTTGCTGCGCTGTGACGCTGTACATGGGGGAGGGGCCGAGAGGGAGCAATGGTGCCCGCTCCACTCTCTGCTGGATTACAATCACTCCCTTCACTACTCACAATCAAATTGGGCCCCTCTCGTGCTGGTTCCCGAGTGGGTGGGCTTGTGCATGCCCTAGGTCCCTGTGGGTCTCTCCAACAACCTCACCTGTGAGTCTGGGAGTTTCTCCCGCTGCCGCCCCAACCCCCACGGGTGTTTTCACTCAGAGGTTTGAGGCTTTATTTCCCCGAGCCGGAGCCCTGGGTTACGTGGTCTGCTTCGCTCCCCGCTGTTCCTCCCGGTTTATCTATGCATGAATGTGGGGCCACGGAGTCTGCTACCCACCGCTCTGCCTGCCCCGTTCTCTGCCACTCTGAATCCGGCCCTCTCAGTTTATCTGTGTGCGAACGTGGAGTGGCAGGGTCTGCTAGTGGTCAGACTGCCTGCTCCGTTGGTCCCACACTCCACCAGTCTTGGTCCCACTATGGCAACGCTCCACCAGTCCTCTCCGCCCTGGCTGCCCATCTCTGCCCCTCCTACCGGTCTGGATGAATGTTTATTTTTTATCTCCTTGGTGTCGGACTTCCTTGCCATTCGATTTTCTGTCAGTTCTGGTTGTGCGAGGAGGCGCAGTGTGTCTACCTACGCCGCCATCTTGGTTCTCAATGCTGTGTTATTAATGCTTAGTGTTTTACATGTATCATCTCAGTGAACCCCTGCAATAAGTCTATTAACATAGGAAACTAAGGATCAAAAAGTTAAACAAAAACAGCCAAATAAACAGCCAAAGGGAAGAGACTAACCAGTGGGAAGGCTGGGATTCCACCTGGCTCTGACTTCAGAGCCCACCGTCTGCAGCCTGCCCAAAGTCTCTGGCCTGACCAAGACAAAAACAGACACCAAGGAGGAAAGAGGGCTGTTGAGTTTTCTGTCTGTTTTGTAACAGGAATATTTGTGTTTCAGGGAACTTTTGTACAAGGAGATACTCAAGTTTCTTCCTGAGGCAAATACTACATGGTGGATTTTTTAAGTGTCTGTGTAAGTCAGAATTTTTTCAATACACATGATAACAGCTAGTTTATTGGCTGACTAAATGCAATGCCCAAGGATAGATCTCCCCTACCTGCAGATGTGATTTGATGCAAGTATCAACTGATGCCCCCA